>NC_087248.1:20324200-20939200 GCF_037042905.1 Lytechinus pictus | reverse complement strand
TGATGAAATTCATTCATCCATTCATTCAATCTTTCATTCATTCATTCATTTATTCGTTCATCCATCCATTCATTTATTCTCGTATGTGCGTTTTTATTTACGTGTGTATATATGTGAATGTAATTTATTTATCTATTTATTTTTCATTTATGTATTCATCTATGAATTCATTTATTTAAATCACGTATTTATATATACATTTATTCATTCATTCAAATATAAATTGATTCAATCATTTATTCACTCATTAATTTATTCATTAATCTATTTATTTATCTAAATATATTTGGAAGACATCACTATTCCGTGCTTTTCTAAGATTTTATAGTAGTGATATGCGAAAGCGGGGGGGTGGACATTAGAGATAGAAAACATATTTTATTGAGAATCCTTTTGATGAATAGTGTTTACATATCACTGACAGTTGAAGATCCCATAACTGATACAAATTGTATTTGATTAATGATGATGATGATGATGATGATGATAATGATGATGATGATGATAATAATAATAATAACAATAATAATAATGATGATAATAATAATAATAAAAGTAATAATAATAATTATAATAATGATTATAATAATAATAATAATAATAATAATAAAAGTAATAATTGAAAAAATGATATAATAGTCTATAAAGAAATTATCCAGTCACTAGCCAATTTTCAAAGGATAATTTTACTTTCCTAATCCGCCTAAACAAATCTTTACGATTATTTCACGAGTCATGTTCATGATCAGTATTATATAGGTCATACGCATAATATAAATTTGTTTTATACCTTATGACAAACGGCCATCAATTTTGTTTATGAACAAGTCAGTTTGTCTGCAAATAACATAAATATTGTGTAAATACCATACAGGGTAAACATACTATCACCCTAGGCAGGGCCGGGGGGCTGGTCGGATAGGATATGGGGAGAGGAGGAGATATATTCACTTGGTCGACAGCATTTGATCTACTCTTCAGATGGTATAATGCCTCATGAGTAGAACCACTGGCGGATCCAGGGGGGCGAAGCCGGGGCCCGTGCCCCCCTCCTTTTTTGAGAGGCACAATTAAAATTTATAGCAGAAGTGTGCCCCCTGGAAAGTGAGAACTTTTTTTTGGCTTGTCAAATTTTTCCTCGGGTAAATGTGCCCCCTTTTTGGAAAATCTTGGATCCGCCCCTGAGTAGAACCCAATTTGTCTACTATAAAATAGGTCTAAATGTCGTTTGGTCTGGTCTACGCTGCGCTTGGTCTGATACCCACTTAGACTAATTCTTATTTAGTCTAATGCCCAGGTGATGCAGTTCCTAATAGAGAACTTTGCGAACAGATTAGACCTACGCAATAAAATAAATTCAACCATGAGTATACCCGCATTCACACCCCATTATCATCGAGCGTATCTTTGGCATAGAGAATTTTTAAGAAGGTGGTCACGTTTAATATTCACCTCTGAATGTGCCTCAAAGATTAACCAGGGCGGTCATGAACAGTTCATTATCGTATTATAGTCCTTGAACCAAATCCTGCCAGCTAGACAAACCATGAAAAAGAGTTAATCTGGTCCATAATCACCCCTCCCCCTCCCCCTCGGGGCCATTTTTAAGTGAGGTTTTCATCTTTTGAAGGGGATATTACCTCGTTTTTTGGAATGAAAGTGTCTAAACATATTCACAGTTTTATACTCCAGAAGGAGCTATAATGCTCTATATAAGATTGTACACTTCACTCCAAAAGGATGGGTCTCTAGTATCACCCTTAGACAAGTGCGATAAGGAAATAAAGTGGCTCTTTTGCATTTAAAGATTTAAGTAAAAGTTGTTGTCTCTCTGACATATATTGTTAGTTGTTACCATGGTCTCCACTTTGTTTTTTGTTTTCATATTTCAAGGTTACAAGCAAATCGGGAGTTTTGAAGAGCTGAAAGTGAAGTATTTCCAGGCCGTTCCCAACGACACCCTTCATAGGCCGAATTATTCGTGCGGATATCCGAATCCACACGCATTCCAAATGCTCCGGAGTGCCGATCCGTACAATTCGGATTTTCCTTGGATAGGATTTCTCCTTGGGCAGACGACCGCGTCAATAACTTACTTTTGCGCTGAACAGGTAAGGATCATGAGACACATGGGACAGAGAGAAAGAGAGAGAGAGAAGAAGAAGAAGATGAAGTAGAAGAAGAAGGAGGAGGAGAGCAATTGAAAGAGAGAGAGTGATTAGGGGTATTTATTAATATGCAAAAGCACGCTCTAGACATAAAAATAGTATTGAATGTTTATTAAATCATTTTCGTCTTTTCTTGTAGGTCATGGTCCAGAGGACATTAGCAGCGAAGAGTCTGTCTCACGCTCAAGGTGGATGCGTCTTCGCTGGATATGCCAAGATCCTGCCACTTTTCATGATTGTCATCCCGGGGATGGTCGCTAGAATCCTCTTCACAGGTCAGTCAAAATCATCGTCATGCCCTTTTTATTTTCTAATAATAATAATAATAATAATAATAATATGCAACATTTATATAGCGCTTAATACAAATGTTTCTAAGCGCTGCATACTATTACCCCGGCTTTAGCACGGCTACCCTGATCGGGCGCATCGAGCATTCAAGGAATTCCTTCCTACCGGGTACCCATTTACTACACCTGTGTTGAGAGTGGCAAGTGCAGATAAACGCCTTGCCAAAGGGCGCTAGTGCTGCGGTGGGATTTGAACCCCGGACCTTGTGGTTCACAGTCCGGAGACTTATCCACTGAGCCAAAACACCTCTCTAATAAATTACAAATAATACAAAAGGCGTGGTTCTAAATTAAAATTAATTCTTGAAAAAGATCTTATTTGTCTGAATGTTCATAATTTGATGCAAAACGGAACTTCTACCTCCATCCACTTTCTCTTAGTCCTTTCCAGGACTTCACACATGGTGTACCATAAACCACTTCCGCGATTGTTTATGCCACCATGAAATAAAAACTGTTTTCTTAATTTTTTTATTACAAGAAATTTATTTAAAATGGCTTCAAGACTTCAGCAGATTTTAATAATGTTGTAGATATAACCTTAAGACAATTCAGGGAATAAAAAAATAATTAGGACAGCTAACCCATATTTTGTTTTCCTTTCTCGTAATACAGATTTGGTAGCATGTGCTTCGCCTGAGGCCTGTCTAGCAGCCTGCGGCAATGAGAAAGGGTGCGCCAACTACGCCTTTCCTTCCCTGGTATTGAACCTCTTACCTTCAGGTATGCGCCAATTCTCATGCCGCACTCACACCAATAAACCAATTCCAAACCCAATCACACCTAGTACAGTGTGTCTTATGGTGTACTATCGGTTAGTTTGGAATCGGTTTAACCAGTGGGACTGCGACATTATCCTACGGTCACAACGGAACCAAAACCGACTTCTTGGGAGCCGTTTCATCAACGTATCCGACAAGAAAGTTGTCACATCTGACAACTTTCCTTTGTTTTGATTGACTGAGAAGCCGTCTGTTCCTATGGTAACTGTCGGATAAAAGAGGTTATCATGAAATTTCATACCTGCATAAAACATCAAACTTTATGGATGCGGTTATGAATAGCTTTGGAATTCAGTATGGATACTGCATATTTACATACGATTAGTATGCTGTATCATATGATATACGTTTTGTAAGACAACATTGGCTAACTGGTGAGTGTGTTTCTTAAAAGGTGCACCCACAATAGCAAATTAATCAATATATAGATAGATAAATAAGTGAATAAATAAATATCTAATTAAATTAGGTAAATAGATAAATTAAATAAATAAATGAATGAATACATAAAATAATACAAACAAAACTGAAATACATTCCAAAACTGAAATAATATAATAGAAAATAAAACAAATAAATGACTCAATAATGAAAATAATCAAACAAGCAAGATATCAAAATGTAGTTTTGATAATCTTTGGTCAGAGAATAGTTCATTACGTTTTTTTGATAGATGACCCATTTGTGGTGCTGGAACAAATAACAATTAATAAATCTCTCAGATAACAATGCCCCTATATCAAGAGTATGAAAAATCACGTAATAGTATAGCATTTCCTTTTTATATATATATTTTGTACCTTTACATGAAAAGGCTACCGTGGGGTGATGTTAGCTGTGATGTTATCGGCTGTTGTGAGTAGCTTGACATCATTCTTTAACAGCGTCAGTACTCTGTTTACAGTGGATGTATGGTCTTTCTTCAGAATCAAATTCTCGAAGAAAGTCCCTTCAGTTCGGGAGATGATGATTGTCGGCAGGTAAGGATTTTATCCCCCCCTTCACAAAGCTTTTATAACTACACGACTCTCGGTAAAAAGTGCCGCATGAAAGTCTTTTTCCAATACATATGTACATGTAAAATCTATCATCATGACTCAGTTGTTGTACTACGAGGGGTGTAGGGTTTTTTTTAAGTAATAAAACATATAAGAGAAAAAATCATGAAGAAGAGGGAAGAAAGAAGACTACATGTATAAACGAGAAATGATCTGGATCATGGAAAACTATTTTATCCCTGCTAATAAATATAGAAATTTAGTCAATTTCAGATTGTCTATTAGAAATCCTTGGCGCTGTCCCCGCCAATTGCCATGAATGCTATAGAGTATAATAATTTCGTTTATGAGCCAGAGAAAATGCTGCTTAAAAATTATCTTTATTCTGTGCAGATAGTGGTTACGAGCCATTTCCCCAGTGAGCTTAACATTTATCTCCTGATCACCACCATAGCGGACCTTACCCTTTCAAGCAAGAAATAATGACTTCTAGCACCGTCAGAAAAGTGGATTTTTTAAAAGTGATAGCCCTACTAAGACAAATCAAGTCTTGAAAATTACAAAATAAATAATTTTGAACCCCGAATCGAAGTTGAAAGTTTTAAAAATTTACAATGTTGATTTGTGTCACATAATTACCCTTGTAAAAGTGGGGTATGTACATATTACTTTATGGTCCTTTGGCGGCCAGAAGAAGTCCATCAATTTCAGAAGGTTTCTATGTAGCTACCATGTCCCCAATAAATGATAGCCCTCCTGCGAGATTCACATGTATCCGGTCTGAACAATTACAAATAGACATTAGTGAAAAATTATTTTGAACCCCGAATCGAGGTTGAAGTTTTGAGAATTTGAAAAAAAATGAAAGGGTGCTGGGTGTCAATTGATCAAATTGGAAGGAGTGACAAACTTATATTTTCATAATTGAAGAATGACGAGTTCAATTTTTTCGAAGTTGAAAGAGTGGATGATTTAGATTTATCAAAATTGAAAGGGTGAAGAGTATAGATATGGTGATATTGAAATGGTGTTAGTTTATATTTGTAAGAAGCGACGAGTTAAAGTTAATAATTTAGATTTGGGTAAATAATTTAGATTTATCGAAATTCAAGGGGTTACGAAATTATATATATTCAAAAATGTGAATGGCTGACAAGTTTATATCTATAAAAATTGAAGGGATGGCGGGATTATATTTATGAAAGTTGAAGGGGTGACGAGTTTATATTAAAGTTGAGGGGTGAGGGGATTATATTCATAACAAAATGAAGGGGTGGCGAGATTAAATTCATAAGAAATAAGGGAGTGACGAGAAGCGGCGAATCCAGGATTTTCCAAGGGGGGAGGCAAGCAAAAAAAAGTTTCCACACTTGTGTTAGAACGGCAAAATTACATTACAAATTTTCAAGGGGGAAGCAAAGGCAGGATGTGTTAACCCCCCTGGATCCACCAGTGTCGACGAGTTTAGATTTATAAAAATTGAAGGGGCGACGAGATTATATTCATTAAATTTTAATGGGTGACGAATTTATATTCATAAAAATTAAATAAGTGACGAGTTTTTACATTCATAAAAATTGAAGGGATGACGACATTATACTGATAAAACTTGAAGGGGTGACGAGTTTATATTTATCAAATTTAAAGGGGTGACGAGATTATACTTATTACAATTGAAGGGTGACGAGTTTATATTTTTCAAATTTGAATGGGTGACGAGATTATATTTATATAAATTGAAGGGGTGACGAGTCTATAATTAGGAAATTTGAAGAGATGACGAGTTTATACTTATTACAATTGAAGGATGACGAGTTTATATTGATCAAAATTAAAGTGGTGACGTGTTCAGATTTATCATAAATTGAAGAGATGACGAGCTTAGAAAAATAAAGATTAAAAGGGTGACGAGTTTGGATTAGTCAAATCGACGGTATGACGAGTGTAATTGTGGATATTAAGAGAATGACGAGTTTAGAAGAGTTGAAATTGAAGGGGGTGACGAGTTTAAATCTATCATAATTGAAGGGGTGACGAATCTATATCTATCAAAATTTAAAGTTGGCGACTTTAGATTTATCAAAGAAGAAGGGTGACGAGTTTAGATTTGTAAAAATGGAAGGGATGACGAGTTTCAATTCGTCAAAGTTGTAATAGTGACGGAGCTTAAATACATCAGAACTGAAGGGGTGACGAGTGTAGATATACATATTTTGATAGGGAGCAAGTTTATATTCCCCAAAGTTAAAATAGTGGTAAGTGTACATTAAACTTAAAAGGATGACGAGTTCAGATTTATCAAAGTTGAAATTTGAGTTGTCATAAATGTTAGTTTCCGAGTCATTTTTGTTGAAGTGGGAGAAGTTACTAGTTTATCTAGATTGACGGGAAAAGGACTTTAGATTTATCAAAATTGAGGGGATGATAAGTTCAGATTCTTCGAAGTTGGAGGGGTGACGAGTTTAGTTTGATCAAAATTAAAGGGCTGACGAGTTTAAATTTATCAAAATACAAGAGGTGAAAAGTTTATGTATATCTAAACCGAAAGGGGATGAATTAATTTTCCCCGAAGTTGAAAGGGTGCCGAATTTTTAGTTGTCAAAAATGAAATAGCTTTGAGTTATATTTGTTAAAATTGAAGGAGTGACGAGTTTAGATTTATAAAAATTCATAGGATGGAGATTTTATATTTATCAACATTGAAGGGTTGACGAGTTTAGGTTTCTTAAAGTTGAACGTATGAATATTATAGATTTCCCTAAGTTGAAAGGGGTCAAATTTTGAGTTGCGAAAAATTGAAGTTTGCGAGACATATTTGTTGAAGTGGCAAAAGTTACGAGTTGATCTAAAAATTAATAGCAATGGAGAGTTTAGATATGTCGAAGTTAAAGAGTAAAGATTTATCTAAATTTACGGAGGTGAAGTTTAGATTTATCAAAATTAAAGGGATTACGAGTTCAGATTTATCGAAGTTGAAGAGATGACGAGTTTAGTTTATCGAAACTAAAGGGCTGACGAGTTTTGTATTTATGATAATTGAAGGGGTGACGGGTTTGTATTTATGAAAATTGAAGAGGTGACGAGTTTGTATTTATGAATATTGAATGGGTGACGAGTTTGTATTTATGAAAATTAAGGGGGTGACGAGTTTATAATAATTGAAATTGAAATGGAAGGGATGACAAGTTCAGATTTATCGAAAATGAAGGGGTGACGAGTTGAGATTGATCAAAATTTAAGAGAGTAACAAGTTTAACTTCCTTAAAGTTGGAGAAGTGACTTAATTGGATTTGTTGAAGTTTAAGAGGTGATGAGTTCAGAATTGTTAAGTTGAAGGGGTGACAAGAACATCTTAATAGAGATGGCGAGTTTAGATATGCCAAAGTCGATGTAGTGATGAGTTTAGATTTATTCAAATCGGAGGTGTGACTAGTTTAGATTTATCGATATCGGAGGGCGGTTGACAAGTTAGATTTAGCAAAATCGAAGAGTGGTTGACAAGTTAGATTTATCGAAATGGAAGGTTTTAGATTAATTGAAATTAAATGAGTGATCGGTATAGATATGTTGACTATTAAGCGCTAACGAGTTTAGAATTGTCAAAATGTGTGTGTGTGTATTTGAGTTTTGTCAGACGTGTATCAATCAGATATGATTATTTACGTCTGGACCGACCTTTAACGTCACCATCCGAAAGACGTGACCAGGGCTCGAACCTCAAACCTCTGCATCAATTTGTAACTTACCCACATAGCTTGGATTACAGGCGCACGCCACAACGCCCAGTTATTTGAAGTATTATAATATTAGCCTTTGTCGAAGGATTGCCGAGTTTACATTTGTCAATCAACGCCCTTATTCAGAGAATAATTATGCACCCCGCAAGTATCATTTTATAATGTTGATTGATTATGTCATTTTATTGTATTATTGTTTTATCAGGGTATGTGTAGTGGTAATCACTGCCCTGAGTATCTTGTGGATTCCAGCTATTGAGTTACTTCAAGGAGGGGATGGATTGTTACGTTACTTTGTTCAGATCAAGGGTCGCATTACTCCAGCTGTGTGTGCCGTCTATTTCCTGGCATTGCTCTGGCCTCGAGCTAATGAACAGGTATAAGCGTAGATGCAGGGTCCATGAGGCCCTAATTATGATTCCCCATTTTTAATAAGTAAACAAATGCATAAATGAATGAATAAATTAATTGAATAAAAGTAATAGTGATGATGATAATAAAAAATGAAGGTAGAAATTATAATTGAATTTACAATTATATTAAAGAAATAGTATAAATGTAATGAAGAAATAAAATAAGAGAGAAATTAGTTAATGATGAGGCAAAACACCCTCTTAAAAGTATTCGTTTTACTTTATAATTCCGAAAAATAGGTAATCTAAAGTTTATTTCAAATTTAATATAGAGTTATATAATTATGCAAATAACAAAGTCAGTGCAAAGTGTTTCATTGTCAATACAATAAAGGAAAGATGAGACGCTGAATTAAAGACTCTACCGTTGTGTTTTTTTAATGAGCTCCTTGATATCATATTGTACTTTATATAGGGAGCATTTTGGGGACTGATGAGCGGAGCCATCACCGGTTTTATCCGATTAGCGTTCGACTTCATCTGGCCGGAACCAGTTTGCTGGGAAGAGGACACCCGGCCAAAGGTCATCCGAATACACTACTTCTATTTCAACCTGATTCTCTTCTCCGTTGTGCTAGTGGTTGACATCGTCGTCAGTCTCCTCACCGAACCACCCCCGAAAGAAATGGTAAAGATATAGTCACCTCGGATGCAAGTTGCAGAAAGAGTTGCGTTTCTCAATAGGCGTGTACATGGACATTAATGATGATGAATAACAATGATAAGTAAGCCTCCCGCCAGAAATGAATCATTCGGTTGCATTAAAATATATTTGATTGCTAAAACTTTATGCAATATCATGCACTCATTGTGCGAAAGATAAACATGACATAAATCATGTTGAATAAACAATTTAAAACGACACTAAGGTGCCGGCATACGATGGCTGAAATGTTTAGATTTATTACCCCCTTTCCTAAAATATATATTTTATTGATCAGTTAATTCGTACTACATTCCGCACCCGGTTCAGTAAGCAGAAGAGAAAGGATGAAGACGACGACGATGACCACGATGAAGCCGATGAAGCAGAGATGATGATGATGGGATCAGCCGAAAACGCCAAACCAGACAATCATGGTTAGTCACAAAATCGTAGTCACTATTTTCATGTTATTATGAAGGCAGCATTTTTTTTTTTTGGGGGGGGGGGTTGTAAAATTGTACGCATGGGTTTGGTAGTCAAACGTGAAAAAATATATATATATTTTGTTTTTAGTAATAAGTCAGTAATAAAAAAAGTGTGTAAAAACGCATGATGTATTCATTAATAGCGGAATAAAGTTAATGCATAAGTGAATGCGAATAAATAAATAAATAAAGTTTAATTAATAATAATAATGATGATAATAATGAAAATATTAATAGTAGTAATAATAATAGTAACAATAATAATGATAATAATGATAATAATAATGATTAATAATGATAATGTTAATAATAACATTGAGAATACTAATAAATGTAATAATAATAATGATGATGATAATAATACTGCTACTACTAATAATAATATTGATAATGATAATAACGATAAAAATGTATACTTATTGAGCATATATAAAAGGATGCTTATTCAGCACATAATAGTTGGTGTAGATTTCTGTTTTACAATGCAGAAAACAAAATATGAATATCAGTAAAATTAAAATTGAAAAAAAAACATGTAAAGCAGAAGTTGGATCTATTGATTCGTCATCATAATTCAGTATAAAAAAATAACCATCATATTGTGAAAAATCACTTATATTGACATTTTTTTATATTGCATCTAAACAGCTTCCGACTTCCACTCTGTGGGGCAGCGACGGATGAATGGCTGCAACCGTCTCATTGGATGGTTCTGTGGCTATGGAATTGAGAGTACAGAGAGTCAGCGAAAAGCGCGGGAAGAAGAGAAGAGAATCCGCCATATCAAGTCGATCGAGCAGGATCCGCGCGCGAAGATCTTCATATATATCAATATGGTCATTCTCATAGGATTGTCTGTATTTCTGTATGTATTCTTTTCTGTCGACTGGATATAGGTTCTTTTTGGTGTTCAGGAGAGTCGAGGAGTCGTAAAGCATACCTGTTTTATATAGTCCTCTTGTAAAAGCTTGTAAACGTATTCATAAGCTTATTGTATCTCTATGAAGAACAGAGCCATTATATAAAATGGATCTGTATAGAGTGATCCATCCGTGTCTTTGAAATTTCATGTAAATATTCAGCTACCTTTCATTTGTATACACTGTACATTATTTTGATCAGTTTTTAAATGGTAAATAAAACCGAACCACATCAAGTTACTTATCATCGGATGCTTTTCAAGAGTGGTAGTCATGGTAGTTGATGAAACCTATAATTCCATGCAGATATATTTACATGGTATGTTGAAATGGTGGGCTACATATGGGTGTTTACTTGACGAATGACGAATCAAGGTTGGAGTTTTTAAAATTTTACAGTGTCGAATTGTTTCTCATACATTCATACTACAAGAATCAGTTGCCTGACACATTCAACAGTTATTTTAAAACAAATCGCAGTGTAAACAAATATAATACGAGAAATTCTGATAATTTATACATGTACATTCCTTTTTACCGCTTTTCTTTCTCAAGAACAGTCATAAGTTATAGAGGACCACTCATATGGAACAGTTTGCCCCCTGAAATAAAAGAAAGTCCTTCGCTAAATTCATTTAAAGTAAGATGTAAGTCTTACCTTCTAAATATGTATACTTCACCATGTTCTCAGTGAATAAGCTTGCTTGCTTTTATGTGTATGTTTTTTAAACATATTTTTTGTAATGTAGTTGTTATTTTTTTTCTTCAAATTTTTCATTAGTTTGTTGATTTCGTTTATTTTGAAATGTGTGTTTCTTGCAATCTAATCAATTGATTGCAGGATGGTCTTTTTTCGGTATTGAATGTTAATCAGGGAGTAGCCTAGATAGGTCTATTTGGCTTTTGCTATTCCCCCACATCGCATTCATTACCCTTTGTATTTTTTTATTTTTGTTAATTTGTCATTTTACAATATTCATTACTCCTTTACTCCTTTACTATGGAATCATTTTGATTGATCTCGATATATTGTATCTTGTATGTTTTTTACAGATGTGAAATAAATGAATTTGAATTTGAATTTGAATAATCACTCTTGTATAAATTTGGGAATGTGAATATTCCTCTATGGTTCTTTGGCAGCCAGAAGAAGTCCATGATCTCCAGAAGGCTACTATGTCCCCCATAAATGATAGCCCTCCTACGATATACACATGTATCCAGTCTAAACAATTAAAAATAGACGTTGGTGAATAATTTTGAACCCCTAATCGAGGCTGAAGCTTTTAGAAAAAAAAATGAAAGGGTGCTGGGTGTCAAATAATCAATATTGAAGGGATGGCGAACTTAGATTTCATACTTGAAGAAGTTCATAGAGTGGAGAATTTGAATTAATCAAAATTGAAGGGGTGACGAGTATAGATTTTGTGATATTGAAAGGGTGTTAGTTTATATTTGTCAAACTTAAAGTAGTGATGAGTTTAGATTTGTCAAAGTAATAGGGGTAAATAATTTAGATTATTGAAGTTGTAAGGGGTGACGAGATCATATCTATAAAAAGTTGAAGGGGTGACAAGTTTATATTTACCAAAGTTGAAGGGGTGACGAGATAATATATATTGAAATTGAGGGGATGACTAGATCATATTTATACAAGTGGAGCGCCTCCGACAGTCTCACCTGCATTATGCGATTCAATATAGCAGCAGTGCTGCAGAGCTAACATTTAACCTTGATCAAGTGACCTACGACTTGTGCAAGATGAGTAATGATACTGGATTACCCCTATGTCCACATTTCATTAACTATATATTGGAAAAGCGCCGCCTAAATTCTCGCTCTGTTATGCTAGCGAGACAACAAAAAATGAAGGAGTGACGAGGTCATATTGATAACAAGTGGAATGCCTCTGGCCGTCTCACCTGCATCACGCGATTCAATATAGCAGCAGTGCTGATTTTGAAAACTACTATAACTCGCACAAGATGTTCAGTGATACTTGGTTACTCTTATTTCCACGTTTTATGAACTAGACCAATACACTTATAGAGATATGATGGCAATTCAACAAATACCCCCAACGTGGCCAAAGTTCTTTGACCTTACATGACCTTTGACCTTGATCATGTGACCTGAAACTCGCACAGGATGTTCAGTGATACTTGATTACTATTATGTCCAAGTTTTATGAACTAGACCAACACACTTTCAAATTTATGGCTGTAATTCAACAAATACCCCAATTTGGCCAAAGTTCATTGACCCTAAATGACCTTTGACCTTGATCATGTGACCTGAAACTTGCACAGGATGTTCAGTAATACTTGATTACTATTATGTCCAAGTTTCATGAATCAGATCCATAAACTTTCAAAGTTATGATGGTAATTCTACAGATACCCCCAATTCGGCCAAAGTTCATTGACCCTAAATGACCTTTGACCTTGGTCATGTGACGTGAAACTCATGCAGGATGTTCAGTGATACTTGATTAACCTTATGTATAAGTTTCATGAACTAGGTCCATATATTTTCTAAGTTATGATGACATTTCAAAAACTTAACCTTAGGTTAAGATTTTGATGTTGATTCCCCCAACATGGTCTAAGTTCATTGACCCTAAATGACCTTTGACCTTGGTCATGTGACATGAAACTCAGGCAGGATGTTCAGTAATACTTGATTAACCTTATGGCCAAGTTTCATGAACTAGGTCCATATACTTTCTAAGTTATGCTGTCATTTCAAAAACTTAACCTCAGGTTAAGATTTGGTGTTGACGCCGCCGCCGCCGTCGCCGTCGGAAAAGCGGCGCCTATAGTCTCACTCTGCTATGCAGGTGAGACAAAAATCGAAGGGGTGATGAGATCATATACAAAAATTGAAGGGGTGACGATATATTTATACAAATTGAAGGGGTGACTAGATTAGATTTATAAAATTGAAGGGGTGATGAGTTCATATTCATACAAATTGAAGGGGTGATGAGATCATATTTATACAAATTGAAGGGGTGACGAGATTAGATTTATAAAATTGAAGGGATGATGAGTTCATATTCATACAAATTGAAGGGGTGACGAGATATTTATCAAAATTGAAGAGGTGACAAAATCATTTTTATCAAAATCGGAATGACGAGATCACATTCATACAAACTGAAGGGGTGACGATATATTTATACAAATTGAAATGGTAACGAGATTAGATTTATAAAAATTGAAGGGGTGACGAGATTAGCTTTATGAAAATTGAAGGGGTGACGAAATCATGTTTATACAAATTGAAGGGGTGACGAGATAAGATTTATAAAATTGAAGGGGTGATGAGTTCATATTCATACAAATTGAAGGGGTGACGATATATTTATACAAATTGAAATGGTAACGAGATTAGATTTATAAAAATTGAAGGGGTGACAAGATTAGCTTTATGAAAATTGAAGGGGTGACGAAATCATATTTATACAAATTGAAGGGGTGACGAGATAAGATTTATAAAATTGAAGGGGTGATGAGTTCATATTCATACAAATTGAAGGGGTGACGATATATTTATACAAATTGAAATGGTAACGAGATTAGATTTATAAAAATTGAAGGGGTGACAAGATTAGCTTTATGAAAATTGAAGGGGTGACGAAATCATATTTATACAAATTGAAGGGGTGACGAGATAAGATTTATAAAATTGAAGGGGTGATGAGTTCATATTCATACAAAATGAAGGGGTGACAACATCATATTTATACCAATTGAAGGGGTGACAAAATCATATTTATAAAAAATCGGATAATTGAAGAGGTGTCAAGATCATATTTATCAAACTCGGAAGGATGACGAGATCATATTCATACAAATTGAAGGGGTGACGATAAATTTATACAAATTGAAAGGGTGACGAGATTAGATTTATAAAATTGAAGAGGTGATGAGTTCATATTCATACAAATTGAAGGGGTGATGAGATCATATTTATACAAATTGAAGGGGTGACGAGATTAGATTTATAAAATTAAAGGGGTGATGAGTTCATTTTTATCAAAATTGAAGGGGTGACAATCATATTTATAAAACTCGGAGTGACGAGATCATATACATACAAATTGAAGGGGTGACGATAAATTTATACAAATTGAAAGGGTGACGAGATTAGATTTATAAAATTGAAGAGGTGATGAGTTCATATTCATACAAATTGAAGGGGTGACGATATATTTATACAAATTGAAAGGGTGACGAGATTAGATTTATAAAAAATTGAAGGGGTGACAAGATTAGCTTTATGAAAATTGAAGGGGTGACGAAATTATATTTATACAAATTGAAGGGGTGACGAGATAAGATTTATAAAATTGAAGGGGTGACGAGATCATATTTATCAAAATTGAAGGGGTGACAATCATATTTATAAAACTCGGAGTGACGAGATCATATACATACAAATTGAAGGGGTGACGATATATTTATACAAATTGAAGGGGTGACGAGATAAGATTTATAAAATTGAAGGGGTGATGAGTTCATATTCATACAAATTGAAAGGGTGACGAGATCATATTTATCAAAATTGAAGAGGTGACAAAATCATATTTATAAAAATCGGAAACTTGGAAGGGTGACGAGATCATATTCATACAAATTGAAGGGGTGACGATATATTTATACAAATTGAAAGGGTGACGAGATTAGATTTATAAAAGTGAAGGGGTGATGAGTTCATATTCATACAAATTGAAAGGGTGACGAGATCATATTTATACCAATTAAAGGGGTGACGAGATTAGATTTATAAAAATTGAAGGGGTGACGAGTTTATATCTCTAAAAATTGAGGGGGTGCGAGTTTATAATTGTAAAAAATGAAGGGGTGACGAGTCTATATTGATAAAAACTGAAGGGGTGACGAGTTTATATTTATCGATACTGAATTGGTGATGAGATTATATTTATCAAAATTCAAGGGTATTAAGGGTAATTTTGTCCTCTTGTTAAAACTTGTAAACGTATTCATAAGCTTATTGGACCTCTATGAAGAACAGAGCCATTATATAAGATGGATCTGAATAGAGTGATCCATCCGTATCTTTGAAAGTTTATGTTAATATTCAATTACTCTTCATTTGTACACACTGTACATTATGTTGATCATTTTTTAAACGGTAAATAAAACCAAACCACGTCAAGTAACTTATCATCAGATGCTTTTGAAGTGCGGTAGTCACGGTAGTTAATGAAACCTATAATTCCATTCAGATATCTTCAAATGGGATGTTGACATGTTGGGCTACACATGGGTGTTTACTTAAGAATCGCCAAGTTGCAGAGATGTCAGCGTTTAAAAGTTATTGGAGTTTCATAGATACAGAAATTTTTTTTTTTGGGGGGGGCTTTATATCATTTTTTTCTCTTCCTGACCAAGTTTTGCATGTACATCTCTGGCTACAGAAATTATAAATGTGTTAAGTTATGGGCTTAAATTTGGAGTTATTGTAGTTAAGAAGGATTTGATGTTTTAGCACTGTTATAAGGTTATAGGCATGATCTATAATATGGTATGCATAATAAAATCCCAATCCTAAATGTGTCTATTTCTTATATGTTTGGTCATACATGTGTTTGGTTCCCTTTCATTTTTCCTGAAATCCGCCAAGGGGGGGGGGGGGGCTACGTTCCGGCTGTTACATCATTTCGCGGGGGGTGTAGGGGCAAATTTTTGTTGCCATGACTGCAGATTTTTGTCATAGTACATATGCATAAGCCTACCTGGTATAATGTGTCTGGGCAAGGACTGATACGCAAGTACTGTATAAACTTACATACGTCACTCACTGAGAATGTGGAAGTCTCCACAGACAAAATACACTAATTTTGTGTGAGTAGAGCGAGGGATCACAACCTTGTCGTGGTCGGGAGAGCTTGTGTGTCTCAGTGACCCCTAGAGCTATGCCGACCGGAGATTATTCTCCTGGTAGGGCCACCCATGCCGGACAGGTCGAAGGGTAGAGGCCAGACGAAATGTGATCCCTGGCCCTCCAGGTTGGGGGTTGGGCACAGGGTTAACAGCCCTGTCCTATAAAAAAAATATCTTGTTACGGAAACAGCAACAAAAGTCAAAAGAAGAACCAGGTGTGATTGGCCTCCTGGTATACCAGATGGTATCAGGATGATTGGCGATGGTCAAAGCCGAAAGGAAGCCATCGGCAGGAATGTGGAAGTCATGAACGCCAAATGTAAAACACGAGTAGGATTCTGGAATGTAAGAACCATGTATGAAGCAGGGAAACTAAATCAGATCACAGCAGAAATGCGAAGATATAAGTTACAAATTTTAGGTATAAGTGAAGGCAGGTGGACTGGATCAGGACGTCTTCAAACCAATACAGGTGAGACTGTCCTGTACTCAGGGAGGGAGGATGGTCATCATTCAGAAGGAGTTGCCATCATTCTGAAGAAAGGAATCGAAGGATGTCTTCTTGAATGGAAACCTGTAAATAGCAGGATTATGAAGATAAGACTCAGGGGAAAACAAATCAACACAACTATTATTCAGTGTTATGCTCCAACCAATGACAATGACGACGAAATCAAGGATGCCTTCTATGAGCAACTTCAGCGTGAGATTGACAGTATCCCTGGACATGACATGAAGGTTGTGATGGGGGATCTGAATGCTAAGGTCGGAAACAACACCGGTTATGATAGGGCTATGGGGAAGTATGGATGTGGAGTGATGAATGAAAATGGGGAACGCCTCGTGGAATTCTGCTCTATCAACAACCTTGTTATTGGGGAGACACTCTTCCAGCATAAAGACATTCACACTCTGACATGGTACTCACCAAATGGAAGGGACAGAAACCAGATTGATCACATCATGATAAATGGCACGTGGAGAAGATCGCTCCAAGATGTTAGAGTCTTGAGGGGGGCAGATGGTGCTAGTGACCACCATCTTGTGCTGGCAGTAATACAAGTTAAGCTCAAGCTCAGAAAAACAGGTGCAAGTAAAGTAAAACAGCCAAGATATGATATTGACAAACTAAAGGACCCCAGAGTCAAAGGCGCATTTCTACTAGAGCTTCGGAACAGTTTTCAGGTTCTAGCAGACCTTGAAGAAGAAACTCAGACAGAACAGGACAAGATCAATGAGGAGTGGCAGAGGGTCAAAACAGCATACCAGAAGTCAAGTGAAACATGTCTAGGGACCAAAAAGAGAGAGAGAAAGGAGTGGATGACTGAAGACACATGGCAAACTGTAGTGAAACGTAGGGAAGCGAAAAAACATTGTTTGAGTGCAAAGTCAGATAGGCTAAAAGAGAGATTTAAAGCTAAATATCAAGACGTAAACAGATTAGTTAAAAGAAAGTCAAGAGCTGACAAACGAGCCTTCATGGACAACCTAGCTAGCCAGGCAGAAGAGGCTGCAAAGACTGGTGAGCAAGGCAAAGTGTATAAGTTGACCAGAATGATTAGTGGCAGATACAGTAAAAACGCAGACTTACCAATAGAAGACAAGGATGGTAGGTTACTTACTACTGAAAAAGAACAGGATGCTAGATGGGCTGAACACTTTGAAGAAGTCCTCAATAGACCACCTCCTGCCACTGAAGCTAACATTCAAGAAGCAGAAACTGACCTAGACATCAATACAAATCCACCAACTCGAGCTGAGATCATCCAGACAATCAAATCCTTGAACAATGGTAAGGCACCAGGACCAGATAACCTTAATGCTGAGCTTTTTAAAGCAGATCCAGAATTGGCTGCAAATATATTGCATCCTCTCTTCACTGACATATGGGAAGGTAAAAAAGTTCCAGATGATTGGTTACAAGGGGTCATCATCAAACTACCCAAGAAAGGTTCACTCCGAAAGTGTAGCAACTGGCGGGGTATTACACTATTGTCTATCCCAAGCAAGATTCTAACAAAAGTTATTATCCAGAGACTAACAAGGGCTGTCGATGAGCAACTGAGACCAGAACAAGCTGGTTTTCGAAGAGGAAGAGGGTGCATTGATCAGATTTTTGTCCTGCGCAACATTATTGAGCAATGCACAGAATGGCAAAGGCAGTTATACATTAATTTTGTAGACTTTGAAAAGGCCTTTGACAGTTTACACAGAGACAGCTTATGGATAATTTTGCGTAATTACGGCATTCCCCAGCCGGTAGTAGCCATTATCAAGAGCTTCTACGACAACTTCATTTGCAGGGTTGGGAATAGTGACTTGAGTTTCCAGGTGAAAACTGGAGTGAGACAAGGTTGTGTTATGTCTGCATTACTGTTCAACCTGGCCATTGATTGGGTAATGAGGGAGGCTACTGCAGATCAGAAAAGGGGTATTAGGTGGTCACTCTTTTCAACACTTGAAGACTTAGACTTTGCAGATGATCTGGCTCTGGTGTCTCATACCCACCGTCACATACAGGAGAAGACATCCCGCCTTACTAACTTTGCACATCAAATTGGGCTGAGGATCAATCAGAAGAAAACTGAAGTAATGACACTTAATGTTGAAAACCCCTCAAGTATACAAGCCAATGGCGAAGACCTTCCAACAACAGATAAATTCACGTACCTTGGAAGCATTGTAACACATGATGGAGGTGCATGAGTAGATATAATGAATCGCTTGAACAAAGCAAGGACTGCATTCTCTATGCTGAATCCTATTTGGAAGTCACAACAGTTGAGTATCAAAACCAAACTAAAGATTTATCAAAGTTGCGTCCTTTCAACTCTCTTGTATGGATCAGAATGCTGGAGAATTACAATGAAAGACCTTCATAAGGTATCAGTTTTCCACAACAAATCTCTAAGGAAAATATGTCGCATTTTTTGGCCGAATATGATATCAAACGAAGAACTATATGATAGATGCCAATTGGGATGCACGGAAGGCATTATACAAAGAAGACGCTGGAGCTGGATTGGCCATGTGCTAAGGAAAGAGGATGGTAGCATTACCAAAACGGCACTCTATTGGACTCCAGAAGGGAAGAGGAAGAGGGGGAGACCCAAGAACACCTGGAGAAGGACCGTAGAGAGGGAAATGAGGGACCTGACCTGCACCTGGGGGACACTACGGCGCCGGGCTTTGGACAGAGTGGAGTGGAGGACTTTTGTTGCTGCCCTACGTGCCCACCCGGCATAATGGGCAGTAAGTAAGTAAGAGCGAGCAACTTAAAAAAGATATAAAAATATACTAGCTGATTTTATAAAATATGTATTGACCTATAAAACGGGGGCATTTCAGGCACCAATTGAATTCATTAATGGAATATGTATATCACTAAACAAATAATTAAAGCACGAAAAGTGAGTTTTTGAAAAACCTAATCTGACCTTCAAACGGAAAACTTCAAGCCGAGCTCAAATCCTTGAATAGGGTACATATCACTGAATAAATCAACCTTTATAAAACCACCCCCTAGATCCAACAAGAATGAAGACGGACAGTCAACCTGCACGAAACGTTGAGTAACCTCTCTTCGCTTCATCCTGCGACTACTCAAACTGTTGCTACTCAAGTCATATTCAGCTCATCTCATTTGGTTTACAGTCATTTTCAGGACTTCACTCACTTTCAAGAAAACTCACTTTCAAGAAAAGAATACTCATAATTTCCTCTTTCCATCCTTTCTCGTCTTTCCATTTCAATTTTTCTGCCTGTATTTCCTTCCCTTCTTCATATTACACATGGTAACCGTAAACCTTCTCCACGTTAAGAATGAGAACTCACAACGAAATGACACGCCCAAAGTAATGAAACTTTTATATACATTTATATACATGTTTGTATGTAAGGTTTTACATTTAATCATTCAAAATTTACAATGCACGACTACAGAGCACGGAAATAATGTTATAATGATAACATTGAAACAAAATTAGAGTACATCTTTGTAATACACTTCCATGACATTTGCTCCAGTGGCAATTGCTCCTGTCTGAATCTCGCACACTAATCGAATGATCAACTTCAACCCTGAGTTTAACAAGATAACCCAACCCTAAACCAAACATAAAACCATATTACGTACAACCCTACATCTCAGACGAAATGAAGCCTGGAGCAATTGTCCCAATTTCCCTTTGTAAACTTTTATATTCATGCACTTTGTTAATACGCTCTGGCCGAGTAATGAGTAATAAATAATTGTCATAGAGTGGCGGACTCTTTTTTATTTATTTATTTTTTGATTTTTTTTGTATTCTTTACACAATCGTCACATTTTTGGCATTACTTTGTTATAATCAATTTACTTACCTGTCCTCTCCTCATTAAGACCGATTTTTTTCTGGATCCTGCAGACTTAACAAGCTTTGCTTTTTTATGCGGGTTCCCTCATATTTCACTCTTTTAAATTGTCTTTAATTCCAAATCGCTATTTTGTTTAATTTGAATTAATTGTTATGCCTTGTCTGATTTGTATTCTCATTAGTTTTCTGATATTGTTTCATAATTTTGTTTGTACTTGTGAAATATGTGAAATAAAATCAAATCAAATCAAATCAAAGAGCAAATGACGTGTCACCTGTAAAACATGTACAATACATCAAATTGATGACATAGAAACCTATCGCAGCCTCCTTGAAATGCTGGAAAATTTCTAATGCGGCTTTACCAATTTTGTATAATATCCACTAGGTCTAACACCGCTTAGTCTATAGCCCGTATTCTGAATTCGGGTTAAAATTAAACCCTGGTTTAAAGGCATAAGTTAACATTATAGACATGTAATTAAAAAAACAAAAACAAAGGAGAGATGAATTATGTACATGGATTCCTTTCTATCAGCCCCCCCCCCCAAAAAAAAAAAAAAAAAAAAACTAAGATGGTGTTTCCGGTTACTTTATATTTCACTTTTGAAGCACCAAATAGTGATTTTCGGACGCAATTTTTCTGGGCTTCATTTGTAAAACAAATTACAGACAGAGGTGACAAGTGGGACCTCGCAGCTCAGATTAAAAAAAAAGTAAAATCAATATCAACCAATGCCTTAAAAGTTCTGGTTATCTATGGAGACCGAGAGCCAATTGGAGCACAAATCCCTAACAGTACACATTGAATTTATTAACTCATATGATACCCAAATTGTTCATAATTGTCTTGGAATGATAACTGAAGTATTTTTCTTCATCATGAAAGCATAAGGAAACAAAATAGTAACATAAGAAATACACAATATAAACAAAAATTTTGAATTTTTGGCTCCCCATAATTTTAGCACAGAGATAGACCGTGGTCTAAGTTAAACCTGACTTCAGAATACGGGCCTATATGCTTTGATGGGCAGTCTATAAACCAAATTTTCAATAGACAAAGTAAAAAAATAATAAGGAATCAAAGTGAAAATCAGACCACCTGGGCATTGGACTAAATGATAAGACTAAAATGGTTTTAGACCAAATACAGTGTAGACCAAATGGCAATTAGACTAAATTGATTGTAGACAGAGTGAACTGTGTTTTCTCTATCAACAGCTGTAATAAACTCTAATTTTTCCAAAATTAAAAGACAGGCCGAGTGAAAATATCACCAAACAAGATTTCAACCTCATTAATACAACTTCCATGCAAATCTCATGAACTGAGAAACAAATGGCTTTTGATTTTGATTTCCATGTATTTCAAGGGCATGGGATATTCCACCAAATTATGGACTGCTCAAGAACCTTGCCCCCTCCCCATACAAACAATTGACTGACGTTGGTCTTGTGTACGAGGTGTTATAGAAGTCTGATTAACAATAGAATAGCGTACAGGTAGTTATAATAATTTGCTCATACCCCCGCTATCAAAGTTTTTTAAGGTCTATACAAAATTATTTTCAAATTTATCATGATGGAATATAAATAAAAACAAATACAATTTTCATGTTGCACAAGCCATGGGTTTCTTTGTCTAAATATGCACAAAATCCCCAGAATATATGTAAGCATGCACTCTAAGGAATTATCACTGACAGAAATTCCTTGGTCCAGATGAATGTAAAAATAATTTGTTCTAAAATACTCCATAATTTTTTTTAATAATGTATTGATGTCAGTGGATGAGTACCTGCACTTTGAACCACAAGTTCCAGGGTTCAAATCCCACTGCAGCACTACCATCACTTGGCAACTCTCTACTCGAGGGTTGAATAGGTACCAGGTAGGATGCTAACACTGATATCAAATTATGACATTGAATATTTCCAAAACTTCAAAAGCCTTACAGAAATAAGATCAATACCTCATTAACCCTAAATAGACTGGGCTATTTCGACGCCTAAGAAGACTGGGGGGGGGGGGGGGGCTGATTCAGCCCACCCCTTATGATCTCGGCCGTCGATCGCGCGATTGCGATGAAAATTGGCACGCGCGTTACCCATGGCATTATCTACAAAACTATAATATCAAATTCTGCGAAATATCTCATTGCTCATTAATTATGCTAATTTATGCGTAAAATCATAAGTTTGCTCTAATTAATAAAATAATGCCCCTAAAATGCTAATTTTTGTTTCACATACTCTAGATAGGCATCTGATCAAATTTATTTTTCAAAATTTTCAACATCACATTTATTTTGTTATGTATTCTATTGTTTTCTAAATTTCTTATGTATTTCCTTGTTTTTCGACTTTTTGTTTTTTATTGTTTTTTCAATGGAAATTGTCGGGGACTTTATTTTGACCATAAAAAAGATAAAATTAATTGATTTTAAGCAGTAAAAGGAAAAATAATGATACATTTATGAATTTTGGTTAAAAACACTATTTGCATTGGATTTGTACACAAATTCACGTTTTTGAGAAATTTTGGGTCTGCATGCACTTACGAAATGTTGCGTAATTTCAGAACCGCGTACCCGGGGGTCACAATTTTGGTCTCAAAAGTTGCGCGAGACTTGAAGGTAAAAAGTCAGCGAGCGACGTGGTCAAAAAATTTCGCGCGGCGGATTTATCGCGAAAAATGTCGAGGGGGGGGCTGAATCAGCCCCCCCCCAGTCTTTTTAGGGTTAAATGACAATGAACTGCATGATAACTACATGTACAGTAGAAAGTTAGTGAGCCCCGCCACAAAATGCACTCCTTCATTCAGTGTTGAATGCAGATTACAACACTATGATGTTCGGCAAGCCCAGAGAAACAAAGTATATTAAATGTAATATTTTATCACCTGACTTCACAATTAAATGTCTATAACATGGCAGAACTTGAACACTTTTAAATATGTTAATTTTCTGGTAGGGCTCACTAACTGTTTAGCGCCACTGTACCTATATCTGTATTATCAATCACTTATCACTTTTGGTTCATTTTATCTGTAGTTTTAGATGTTTCTGCTGGCAAGTGAGAGGTCATCATAATCTGTAGTCTCTAGATAAAGCATGGATTTTACATGTAGCTCAATACATGATGAAAAACTGAAGGCAAGTATACAGTAGTCAAGTAAAAATAAAGTGTTGAAATATTGGCATCAGACTGAGTTGTCTTTGTGCATTGATACATGTAAGTGAACATTGTTTATTTACTGTTTTAATCTGATGCATCAATGTCATAGTGATAAATCTCTCAATTTGGTCACCCTAAAGGCCACCGCACACCTTACGACTGTTCGCGATCCCATTTTGGAACAAATCGCACTTTGCTCATTTTCTGAAAATGTGAATGGAACATATCATTTTATTTGAGGTTAAGATTAATTGAAAGAATACTAATATAACCATTTTGAAAGATTGCAAACCTTTATTTTTTAGTAAAGGCCAAATTAGTTTCAAATCGTAGCCAATCGTACGACTGCCATGACGTCATTACGACAATATATTAAATTCGCTTTTATTCTAAGGTGGATGATAGTATAGTCACAGATTTGAACATAGGTATTCGTACGGTGATTTTGAACATTACACAGTAAGATATTCCAAGTCTCAATATTAGCATAAAATTCTACATTTTATTCTGAAATCGGGTCGTAGACCAATCGGAAGGTGTGCGGTCGCCTTAAGAATGACATCACTTCTTCACACAGAATACATGTACAATAAAGGCAGAATCTTCAAATAGTCAAAAACACACATGACCATGTAAAAGTACATGTGTAGTTGTTATAACCATTCACTAAAATTATTCCTTTTTATACACAATACATTGTATGATAATAGTGATAAATACATGCATGTCTTCATAAACAGAAAACAATTCATAAACACCGATCGACCCTATAGCACTTTTTAAGCAATGATTAACACTTGAATGTTCATTTTCACATGATGGTTTTCAGCGACATCAAGAATTCATCGCTTACAGTGCCAATAGGTTTTTACCCGCCAATATGAACGAAGCTTACTTTTCAATATACCTGCACAATCATGGGTAGAAATCTCTCCCCAAAGGTAGGGGGCACAAGGGGCGGCTCAAGGATTTTTTTCCCTGGAAAATTTGACAGGCAAAAAAAATACAAAATAAAAAATGTTATCACCTAAAATGTAAGGTCATTTTATCCAAAATAGGATCTTACATGTGTTATTTCGATTTTGAATGATGTATTTTTTTTCCATCATAAAAGACCACAAATAGTAGGGGGGACATTTGATATTGTGTCCCCCCCCCTTTCCAAATGGTAGGGGGGACACGTCCCCGCTGTCTGTCATTTCCGCCCATGTGCAAAATATCTATTTAAAGCCCACTGGGTCAGTAATGTGATTTAGTACCATCTAGTGATCCAATACTACGAAAATTTAGTGATCATATATGGGTTTTTTAAGTCATTAGAATTCAAATTTGGTGGGTGCTTCATAAAGCTGTCCGTAAAGTTACACACGACTGGAACATGTTTTTAGGTGCTAAGTCAGCTACATAGGGATATACCATTTAGCGCAAAAAAGGGTCACCAGTCGTGCGTAAAGTCATTCGCATCTTACAAAGAGCTTTATGAAACACCCAACAGGTGCCCTCTCTTAGTAATGTTTTTATATTTATTTTAAAAAATAGCCATATGAGCATGAGAAGGCTACAGATAAGATTCAGGGTGAGCTTCAAGAATTGAACGAGGTTTGAAGGTCGGGGTTCACTCACTATGCAATCTCAGTGAAACTCCCAAGCAGTCCATACGAAGTGGTGTTTTATCTAAAGGACAAGTCCACCCAAAAAAACAGTTGATTTCAATAAAAAGAGAAAAATCAAATGAGTGTAACAGTAAAAATTTCGTCAAAATCGGATGTCAAATAAGAAAGTTGACATTTTAAAGTTTTGCTTAATTTCACGAAACAGTTACATACACATCCTGGTCAGTATGCAAATGAGGAGACTGATGACATCATCCACTCACAATATGAAATATTTTTATTTTCTCCTCATTTGCATGTGAAACAAAGTTTTATTCCTTCCTGAGCATGTGGAATTGCTATTGTTTTATAATTTTATGGCTCAGTCTGGTTGGTCATTATTGTCAAATCTGTAAAATATTGTACAATTCAAACAATAAAAGACAAATAGTGAGAAACGTCATCAACTCTCTCATTTGCATATCCCCGAGTTGTGCATAAAAATGTTTTGTGAAAAATAAGCATAACTTTATAAAAATATCGTAACTTTCTTATTTTACATCCGATTTTGATGAAATTTTCAGCAATGAGCTAGTTTGATTTTTCTGTATCGATTAAAAATCAACATTTTTCTGGGGTGGACTTGACCTTTAATTTTACAGCTTCACAGTTTGACAGTATGAAGAATTACTCTTTTGGATAAGCTAATTTTCTTATTTCTAATTTTTTATTAAAAAATTTACTATTTGGACCATTCACAGAGAACCTTTCAATGGGTTTTAAAGTAAGGGGGGGGGGGAGGGCTGACCATGCACAAAAATGTAAAAAACAAGTTATTTACATTTTTGAAATCCCGCCACCCCCCCCCCCCCCCCCCCGGCTCAGTGGCCCCTGATAAATTGATAGTTAAGGAGTGGCTAGTCACAAAGAAGGTATCCCCCCATTTCTACAGTACACACAAGTAGTGCAAACATTCTATTTCTTTGTATTGGATAGATTGTGAGCTACACTTTCGAGTGCTTGATAATATTCTACATGCAAGTGAACAGTAAAGGAGATACAAGTGTCTCTTTCACAACAGATAACATGATACTGTACAGTGGACATATAGTTTATGATGTGGTGTGACCCAAAACAATGCGTGATTTCAAGTTTAGAATTGATGTTTTGGTTAAGAACAACTTAAGACCTTCTTGAGAAACGAAATGCTTTTTGATTAAACAATGGCCCTAGACTGTGTACGTTTTTTTGGTAAGAATGCCGAGTGTTATTCTTTATTCAGACTTATGGCAATCTTACGACTTCTCATCTAAAGATGATTGAACGTGCAACACTGCATTCTCCCGTCATTCGTTAGATGATTTACTTTAATACAGTTGCAATTATTTTGTACCCAGGCCTTATGATTCCCTTAGGAACACCTTAACACCTTTACTAACGCCAAGAGCCATCTGCAAGAGTGCCATACGAATCTCCAATCGTAAAGCGTTCTTAAGAATGACGTAAGAGCCCTCTAGGAACTTAGGGCGTTCTTATGATCATCGTAAGAATATGAAGCTTCTAGGATTGTCTCTTGAACCTACATTATCTCGTCTGGTTCTTACCATATTCTTACGATGTTCGTATGGCCAACCTTACGAAAAGAGGGTTTAGCACACATTAAAAAAATCTTGGACTAGACCATCGACCAAGCTGAGAACTCGTGAACGGTCTACAATGGACTGTGAACGCCGGTTTATTATGGCCTTCATTAGAAGATCTTACGAAATGGTCTATTAATCGTTCGCATGGCGTTCAGGGCAGTTCTTAATGGTATCTTTGACTGAGCCATAAACCATGGACTATCGTTAACTCCAAACTGTTTGCACCTGCCAAATTTTCTGCCTAATCCCGTGCTCATCTCCGATTGGACAATAGCACTGACTCCGTTGCCCCTACGGCATAATATGGGACATCGTCCTTGCTTGGTTTCTTTTCTTACGAAATTGGCTGGTTAACCCTGCTATTTTGAAGGGCCAAAATAATTTTGTACTATTGGTGGGGTTAACCCACTTTACAAAATAAAAACATTGTGAGTAAAATTGTGGACTAAACTGTAGGTAGGGCTAACTTGCCATTTAGCTCATCTATAGCACAGAATTATGGGATATGTTTGCTGTGAGAAGTAGGTAATAGTGATTGATCTTGGACTGGCTTTACAACTGATCATTAACAATGACTATTGCAATCAATTATAGATCATAAGTCAGCCCTATGATTGATTGCTAAGCTTTATGTCAGGGACCCTGGAAATGCCTATACTGCCTGAGCCTGTGAAATTTTACACAGATATTGCCTACTTATTGGATGAATATAACATTTCATTTCCCCGAAGGAGTTATAGATTTCCCCAAGTGATTATACTTTGCCTGAAGTTTGTCCAAACAACACAACGATGAGGGAAAATATCCTCGTAAGGGGAAAATGTAGCTTCGAAGGGGGGTTGAAATGTTATTTAATAAACAGATAGACAAGGCAAGATCTGTTATATTTATATAATATTCACTGGCCTTGAGGGGAACAGCAAATATGTTGCCCACAACAAAATCATATTGGCCAGAGCCATTAGGCAAGGGCAGTATGGTTCTTTTAAGGGCAATATATTTGATGTTTCCCAAAAGATGAGTCAGTAAATATTATTATTATTATTATAACCCACAGCTGTATAATGTGTAATTCAAGCTGTAATTCAGAAAAATTTATATGCCTGTTTGCCTGTCACTTATTTTAATGTCAGGTTATGCAAGAACTTGGCAAATTAATCCTTGCTAAGCAATTCTCGCTACCCCAAATAGGAACAAAAATCTCATAATGCGCGAGACGAGATAATTTTCACTCCATCGGGTCGTCATCCCCACTTCCGGTTCAGAGTCATGCTCGCGCGATGTTCGCGATACTGAGTTTTCCACCACGCTGAAATCGATGCCAATCAGCGTAATACGTACAGATTATAATACATTTATTTAATTTGGTCAGTTTTGATTCCATTTGAATTATAAATAAAAATGAAAAATATATTTCACGTGAAAATAATTTTTATTCATGTTTTTATTTGGTTATAAAAAAAAGTAAACAAAAAATGAATATCTTAAAATTTTGCATTAAGCGACCGGCCTGACATCACGATTGTATTCGACTAGACGCTAAATATATACAGCATTAATTCCGTTCAATTTTTCGTCGACCACAAAATGGATAAAAAATAAGTTTCGGAACTTTAAAAAATCTTAACTGACAGAGGAATACCGTGCAATGGAAAGTGTCGGGCAGAATTAGTGACTTTAGCAGAAAAGGCCGTTAAACTGTATCGTGAAAGAGAAGGTTGTGATCACGAACTTTCCGAGCGAAAGCGACGTTGTGTTGTTGTGCATGACGGCACTGTTGATCTGAATGGCAAAACAGTGCGTTGGACTTCCGAACAGGAAGTTGTAATACCGAAAAGCTATCCCATAATGCAATGCGCGTTACAGGGATTTTCCCGGATCTCGGCGAAATCGCTATTTGGGGTAGCGAGAATTGTGACATAGTTAGTTACTGTACAGTTGCGCATCATGCGTGGCGCACACATACAGTTAACACCTAAAAATCTTGCGCTTGGGTCTAATCAGCTTGGAATGCATATGCACTGGCGATAGTCTACAATGCGTTGGTTCGCAAACTGGTTCTAACCAGATTTCGCAAATTCTGAAAATAAGGACCAAAATCGGCTCCTACTGTGCAAGCACACTAGCAGAAATATGGCCAATATTGCCCTCTGTTTTTGTACAGTATTCCTATGGGCAAAAGCATGGGGAGGGCAACATGGCAAATGTTTACCCCGTTGGTCTCGGATTGAAAGTAGTGAGTGAAATATGACATTTACCTATCTGCTAAGATGTCTTGTATAGGTAATAACATGTAGCGTAAGTTGAATCGCCATCAGAGCCTGCAATGACTTTATGGTAAACTCGCATGCAGCTCTGATCAGTCTATGGAATAATAGAAAAACACAACTAGCACATGGTTCATGCAATCTACATATACACACAAGGGATTATATCAAGTGAAGTACCTGATTACTTGGCAAAGTTGGCTTATAAGCAATGAGCGACGTCACCTCAGTGAATATACGGCCACAATTAACAATACAATGCAGTTATATTCACTGAGGTGACTTCAAAACCTAGAATATAACAAATGCGATCCTTGCAGCTATGATCATGGCGTATTGACCTATCACTGATTCGAATCGATATAACCTATGCAATATGCAGCATTACTGCATTCTACTGTAGAATATACAAGCAGTAGGGAAAATTGTTCACTAGTTTTCTCCAGTGTGTATACTGACATGGCTCATCAGATCCCATTCCGTACCGAACCCCTTATCGCATTCTAAGCAATAATATGAGGTCTCTCCTGGATGAGTTTTCACATGGTCCAACAGATCACGCTGCAAGAGGAATTTCTGGTTGCACTCGAGACAATGGAAAGGCTTTTCACCTTTGTGCATTTTCATATGAACCATGAGGTTCTCCTGTACGGGAAACTTCATATCACACTCGGGGCAATTGAACAGATTTTCCTTGAGGTGGGATTTCTCATGGACATGAAGGTCGGACTCTACTTTGAATTGCTTATTGCACTCTGAGCAATGGAACGGCTTTTCTTTCAGTTGTGACTTGTCGTGCATCCGAAGATCAGCTTCTACATCAAGTTTCTCGTTGCATTGGGTAGGTGGGAAAGGCGTTTCATCCTGATGCGACTTCTTATGGGTGGTCAGATCGGAGTCTGTGTGAAACTTTTCCATGCACTTAGAACAATTGAACAACTTATCTTTTTTGTGTGTTTGCCTGTGGCTCATGAGTTCGGAACGCAGAGGAAATTTCTGAGAGCAGTCTAGACACTGGAACGACTTTCCACTGTCATGCAATTCCATATGATCTATAAAATCCGATGCCTTATCAAACTGGTGATCACAGTCTGGACAATGGAACGGTTTCATGTCTGTGTGCGAATTCATATGTTCCATAAGTTGGGAATGCAATAAAAACTTCTTGTCACACTCGAGGCAGCTGAATGGGAGTGGGCCTTCTTGCGCTCTGACCCCCTGCGTGGCATCACCCTGCGAGAGGAGTTTTTTACAACAGTCAACGCAATATTCTGGTATGTGTTCTATATTCTCAATGGGGACTTCCTTACCACAGAGAGCACAGTTTACAGGTAGCATTTCACCCGCGTGATGTTTCATATGTGCCGTAAGCTGATTTTTACGGAAAAACCCCTTACCGCACAACATGCATCTATGTGGTCTTTCGCCGGTGTGGGTGCGCATATGATCAGTTAGATGACATCGCTGGCCAAAAACCTTGCCACATATCTCGCAGCTGTGTGGTTTCTCCCCGCTGTGGATCCTCTCATGTCTTATCAGATCAGATCTGAATAGGAAACCCTTGTTGCAGACGGAGCAACGGAACGGTTCGGATCCGGTGTGGCATTTCATATGGTGAGCCAGATGGCTCTTGTGTGAGAACCCCTTCTCACACACGGAGCACACGTGGGGGGCTTTCTCTCCCGTGTGGGAGCGCATGTGCTTCTTGAGATCGTTCCTTCGGGAATATGCCTTTTCGCAAAGAGTGCACGCGTATGGCTTCTCGCCAGTGTGGATCCGCATGTGAGTCTTGAGGTGGGTTTTCCGAGCGTAGAACTGCTTGCAGACGGGGCACTGATGCTCCTTAACCCCCGTGTGAATCCGCATATGATCCGACAGGTGGCTTCTTTGGGTAAATTCCTTCCCACACTCTTCACACCGGTGCGGCTTTTCCCCGCTGTGGATTCTCATATGACGCTCAAAGTCTGACTTGAAGCAGAAACCTTTCCCGCACACTGAGCACTGCAGGGGTTTATCCATGATATGAATCCTCATGTGATTCCTCAGATTATGTCTATTGGAAAAATCCTTCTCGCACACACTACATTGAAGGTTCTCGTTTTCTTCCACCGGCTTGCGAGGGCGTCCTCTGGGACGCCCAGTTCCCGGAGGCCGTCCTCGGGGACGTCCCCCGCCAGGGGAACGTCCCCTTCCGGGAGGCCGTCCACGTCCACGGGGTGGCGGCTTCCCCTGCAGGTTCTCGTCCACTGTTGGGCAAGCTGGAGATCTGTCTCTGAGTTTTATTCTCAAGTGACTATTCATAATTGTTACTTTCTCATCCTGGTCAGAACTAGTTGCATCCATTTCAGAATGCAATTGTTCTATGGTTTCCTCACTGCATTCTTCATGACTTGGAGAGCTAGATGCTGCTTCCATCGTGATAGCCGAGTCCAACTGTTCTCTGGATTCCTCACTACATTCTTCATGACTTGGAGATCTAGATGCTGCTTCCATTGCGACAGCTGAGTTGCCCTTGGCTGATTCTTTTGGTGTGAGTTGTTCTTCTGAAATTTCATGTGTTGAAGCTTCTTCTCCAGATATCTTACCAAGTGGCTCAATATTGCAAATTTCTGGAGAGAATAAACAACAGAAAAAACAATGCGTACTAGAATGCATTTTGAAACATGTTTCGAGGTCGCACTGATCAAACAGATTTGAATAAAAGATAAATTAATCAACGAATGTCCGGTGGCACTTTCCCACAGCAAATCCTAGTTGATAAAAAAACACAAGACCAGAGTGCATAGACAGTGGCTGCTTCGCATCCACCTGTCTTCCGCATCAGACATATTGCTGACGTTTCGAGCAACAGCATCAGACTCATACAAGGCAGAAAAAAGCTGTAGTCTCTGCCCAGACTATAGGCCATATTTGCACCAGAGAATCTATTAAACAGCTATAATGCTTTTAACAAGTATTGTACCATACCAGTATCAATGATGCAACAAGGAAAGTAAGATTTAATAAAAATATAAAATAGCAATTGCAGGGTGCGACATAAGCGCTTGCCCGATTGCTCGGGGCAAGTAAAAGTTAGAGTCGGGCAAGTGTTTTGAAGCAAAGACAAAAACTAATTGCCCGAATCGGGCAAGCAAAATTCTCATACAGAAATTTATATATTTTATAAAGATTCCCCATATTTCACCATAAAAAATATAGAAAAGAAAGAGACAAAAAAAGCCATATCATTAATTTCTTCTTTCAAAAAAGTAATAAGTCATGATTCGAATTGCAAAATTTGCGCCATATTCTGCAATAAACACACAGCTCAGACACGTACACACACACACAGAGAATCCATGGCAGTCTAGCATACCTAGCTAGCTAGCGCTTAGTCGAGTCCACGCAGCCATGCATATGCATGTAGTCAAGGTTCTACAGTGCTGCACGAACAAAGTTTGCTCTGGAAGAAATATCCCACAGAACTGTCAAAATTCACATTTCTTACCAATGAAAACTCTTGTAATTTCCATATTTCCTAAAAAATAGGGTAGCTCTGTCATTTATGAGCAGTAAAAGGAGAAATTTTCACTTCTGTTATGCTTAAAAAAGATTGGGTTTCGCGAATGATCGTCTGTATCACACACTGAAATACATTGTTTGACAGTCCCACAATATGCATTTGTGTGTATGTTGATAAACGTGGTTTCTTTCGTAACCTTTTTTTTTTGCCAAGGAAATTGATAAATTTTCTTCTTTATTTATGACTGGATAATTTGAGCTTTTTTCCTCTCTGTTTTCTTTCCTTCTTTTCTTTTCAATCGTTCCTTCTTCTGAATCTCTTTTTATTTCTTTAAATTTCCTTCCTTCTTTCGTTCATTTTTTCTGTTACTATAGCTGTCTTTCTTTTCGTCATTCTTTTCTTTCTATCTTTTTTTCTTTCTTCCTTCCATCCAACCTTTGTTTACCTCTTTCTTCAATACTTCCTTCTTTTTTCCCTTCCTTTCATTCTTTCTTACTGTCTTCCTTCTGTCCATCCATTCTTTACCTTTTCTTCCTTTCTTTTTTTCTTCCTTACTTTCTTCATCCCTTTCATTCTTTCTTTTCTTTCTTTATTTATTTCCTTCATTCCTTCCTTTCTCCTGGCTGAAAGCCGGGAAAACATTGCTATGTATAAAACATTGCTCTGTCTTTCGTTATTTCTTTCTCCTTTCCTTTCTTTCCTTCTTTCTTTCTGATTTTCTTTATTTTTGTATTTCGTTCTTTTGATCTTTTTTTTTCATCCATCCTTTCTTTTCTTCCTTATTTTTTCTTTCTGCCTTCCTTCATCTCTTTAGTCCTTCCTTCATTTCATTCTATCTTTCTTTTCTTTCTTTTTTTCCTTCCTTCCATCTATCTTTTTATATTTTCTTTCTTCCTTCCTTCCTTTCTCTCATTTTCTTTCTTTCCCTTTTCCTTCCTTCCATCCATCCTTTACCTTTTCTTTTCTCTTTTCTTTCCTCCTTTCTTTCCTTTTACCTTTTTTCTTTCTTTTTTTATTTGTTTCTTTCCTTTCTTTCTCTTCCCCTCAGTTTTTTTTTCTCTATTTTTTTTTCTTTCCTTCCTTCTTTCTTCCTTTCTTTCTTTCCTTCTTTCTGATTTTCTTTATTTCTGTCTTTTGTTCTTTTGATCTTTCTTTTATTTTCCATCCATCCATTCTTTTTTTCCTTATTTTTTCTTTCTGCCTTCCTTCATCTCTTTCCTTCATTCATTCCTTCCTTCATTTCTTTCTGTCTTTCACTCTATCTTTCTTCTCTTTCTTTCTTCTTTCCTTTCGTTTTCTTTCTTTCCATCTTTCTCTTCCCCGCAGCCATTCTCTCTCTCTCTTTCTTTCTTTCTTTATTTTTTTTTTTTCTTTCTTCCTTCCTTTATTTCTTCCTCCTTTCTGTCTTTCTTCTTATTTTTTTCTTTCATTCTCTCCCCCTCTCTTAATTTCTTTTTCTCTGGTTATTTTTAGTGATTTCCCCTTTTTTATTGTGTGTCCTAGTCCCCTCCAAAATATATGGAAAATATATGAGATTAGGAAATTAATTAAAGAGCATATTGACCATACATTTTGTCTTGATGTACAAGATAAAAATCATTAAAAAAAAGAAATACAGCTACAAGGTACATCAGTAGTCATGTTGAAAAATATATTAATAAAGCCGTCAATGGTATGGTATGTAAAACCGTACGCCTATAACTTGTTTTGTAACTTTGTTTTGAAGGATTTTTTCGGGCAAGTGAAATCTATATTCGGGCAAGTATTTTTCAACTATTTGAAAATTTACTTGCCCGACTGGGCAAGTGCTTCAATAAAGTTATGTAGCACCCTGCAATTGGCATTATCATTCCATTGGTATCAAGTAAGCATGTACAGAATTAATAAACATTTTCTAAAAATGCACTTGGCCTGTCAGAATGTAGCATTAGCATGCTGCAATTGTCTGTATTAGAAAAGAAAGCATAGAATATATATTTTGATTAGTATACATATACTTTTTCATGTTCATGTATTTACCTGCTGGTGTAGTCTGTGATGAAGGTAGCTCTTCTGAATTTGTGAGTAATGAATCTTCCCCTGAAGAAATCTCTCCATGATTCTGGCTATGACCTATCACTGAAAATAAACAAATATATACAGAGTGTCAGTCAATCTGGGCCCCGTCTTACAAAGAGTTACGATTGATCCGAGCAATCTCAAGTATATGGAAATCCATCCATGTCATAATTTTTTATTTTGGAAAAGAAAAGCATACTGAAACAAAGAGAAGCATACTGAATTGTCAAGAAAACAGTGAATGTATGAAAATACATGTATGTCATTTCAAGTAAAAAATTTATTTTAGATGTTGACGTCGCTGGCTTTCCATAGTTGCGATTGATCGGATCAATCGCAACTCTTTGTAAGATGGCCCTTGGTATGCTCAACACAAAATAAGCTTTACCAATTAGTTGAATAAGAAGAATGAGGAGAAGAAAATGAAGCAGGGGGGGGGGGTGGAAGAGAAAGAGGAAAAAATAAGAAAAAAATTGAATGCAAACTCAAACCTTATAACAGGTAACACATAAGGTACATATAAACAGCTGACAGTATGATCAAGATGGTTTTTTTAACCCTTGACCCGTCAATTGTGCAGAAGTTGAATGCCATTGGTCATATTGTCGCCTAGCTGGCACAAGTCCAGTAAAGTTACCTGTATGTGGTGTTCTTCGGTTCTTGTGGGGCTGGCATACATGTAGGTGCGTTTAGCTCAAGCACAATGTACAAGAAATGTACCGTGTGTGATAGAGTTAACCTCCTGAATGGAAAATGACGTACATGGATACCTAAATTGCCTTTCTGCCAGCGAAGCAACGGAAAGGACTTTGGAAAGGACAAGGTCCTTTGGATTGAGAATGAAACATAGTACCTTCTGTTGTGGCCAGTAACACTGGCTGCTCTTCTGAATTTGAGAGTGCTGCTGAATCTTCTTCCATGGAAAGCTCAACAGGATTCTTGCTATGATGAGCCATATCTGAAAACAAGTAGATGAAAAGATAAGACTGTCAGACTATCTGAGAAACTACAAGGCTTGCATTCTGTATAGAACTACTCCAAAGCAGCTGAGCAGAGGACCATCTGAGAAACTACAAGGCTTGCATTCTGTATAGAACTACTCCAAAGCAGCTGAGCAGAGGACCATCTGAGAAACTACAAGGCTTGCATTCTGTATAGAACTTCTCTAAAAGCAGCCGAGCAGAGGACTATTCACAAAGGAGCTTAAATGTGATTTCAGTGCTGATACACGTTTAATATATTTAAAGCGACCAAATTCCTTGTGTCTCATTGGCTGAGGGCAATAAGATTAGAATAGCACACTCCAAGATCTGTACAGGGAAGATTTTAATTACATAAATTTGAATAACGAAACTGGAATAACTTGTGCTCCTTGTGTGGCAAGCGAGACCCCAACCGTTGTACAACATTTATACTACTGCACTTGGCAAAAGATACATTAAACAGGCAGGAATGCTATGATTATTTTGCTCATAAAAATTTGCTACATGTTAAAGATTCATTTACTTTTCAGTGCCGGGCAAAGTGTACATGTATATGACGAGTGTAACATGAACTTTTAGAGGCTACAATCATCAAATGGAGGGAGAAAATATTGGAATGAATGAAGTACTGGGTAGGCCTGCTCAGCGCAGCACGGCATAGCTACAACACTGGTATTTACCAAATACTGATACAGTCAGTATACAATACTGTACTGTACTGGTGCTACTGAAGTGCCCCCCAAAAAAAAAAAAAAATCTTATCACGCTGCGGACCATCACAAATCCTGTCTTAATTTTTTTTTTTACTTTCTTTTACAGAATCATATGAACTTGTATCAATCATTCAGTACAGTACATAGTTTTTCCTTTTGAATTTTCCAGTGCTCCTTTTGAGTTCCCGGCTCTTTTGAGCATTTTGGGGGCAGTTTTTTTCAGGGGAGAAATCACCCGAAGCCCCGTGTTATTTCTTCCCCGCTTCTCTCACTCATTGATCAATCATTCTCCCCCTCCTCAGCACACTTTCTTTTCCCTCTAGATTTTTTCTAGATTTTCTTCCATCTTTCACAATCATCTCTCTTAATGTGGGTCGTGTGGTCCAGTGGTTAGAGCATTGGACTCATTATCGCAAGGTTTTGAGTTCGAATTCCTAACGTTCCATTGTCTCCACTTTGATAAAAAAAGGCCTGAGAGTAATTTCTGTCGTCTATAAGGTCAGCCACTTTGACTGATTAACCTAGACGTAAAATGTTTCCTAGGTAATTGGTTATATACCAGCTTGGCGTTTACCAGCAGAGCGCTGTCCTGCCGAGTTCCTACGGGAGTTACCATAAACAGAAACAGAAACAGAATTGATAAGCAGCCTAACATCCACTCGACTTGCTCTGCAATTTTCACTATGAACCAGGATACTCTCCTCACTCTTGCCAAGACAGAAAATAAAAGAAAATACCACTTCTTATCATTTATGATTGTCATTTCTATTATTCAATTGACAATTTTTTTTTATTCACAACACATGGGATTGTAATCACTGTTTATTAAACACATATTGCATTCTTACACAAAACAGCACTTTCATTTATATGTAGAATCAATATTTCTTTTCATACAATAATACAGGTTGCATCATAATAAGATGAAGTAATATCAATAATAATGAATCATAACAATGAATTTGAGAAAATTACCCAACTTGAAGGATTTTTTACAAGAACATTGGGCATTATTGAAGGTTGAAATAAATCACACCAAAGTAATTTCCCACTTTTTGGTGACCCAGCCTTGAAAAAAAAAAAATTCAGCAAAATGGCTGATTTCTGTTAGTACCCCAAATACCATTACCAGCACCCCTGGTGAAAAAAAGATCATTCCCAGGGACGTGGCAGATTAGTAGTAGAAGTTGATTTCAAAATCTTCATTTACATACCTTCTGTTTCTGCTTGAGAACTGGTATTCACATCAGAATCTATTTCATTTAATACCTCGTCTTGAGTCTTGCCTTGGCCAATTTCTGAAATGAATCATGTACATGAGGATTATACATGAACATAAGTAGCAAAACAAATTCATGCAGATTAAAATGATCCCTTTATAGGTCAGCCCTCATTTTCTTTTTTCCGGGGAGAGGATTACCCCCCCCCCTAATTTTAAAAGCGTACATGTAGATGCATTAATTTATGTTTTCTAAGCATAATGCAATTTTGTATGTGCCCTCCTATCCAAAAGATAAAAGTGATGGAAATGATTTATTCGAGTTGCCAGAGGGGCGAATGCACACTTTGAGCTTTTTAAACAAAGGCATTCCTTTATGATTTGTACCCATCAATCACCACCCTAAAATCAACAAGTTACATGTATATGCTATAATGTACTTGGTTGATTTTGACGCATGCAGAATGAATTCATTTATTAATGAACAAATGTGACCTCCACCCCAAAACCACCAATAAGTCGCCAGGTAAGGTTTTCTGTCAATAGCCAAAATAGTAATTTAGTCTCCAAAATCCAAAAAAATAAAAAAAATAGCTTATCTGAAAGAGCAATTCTTCTTCTTTAGACTGCGAAAATTTGAAGTCGTGAAGTTGAATAAAAGAAAAGATATTAGTTTCTTGGACACTACTTTTTCAGACTGCTTGGAAGTTTCACTGAGATTACACAGTATGCACATCTCATGCTTGAGTGAACCCAAAACTTCAAACCCTGTTTTCTCCTTATTTTTTAAGCTCTTGCTGAATTTCCTCTGCATTCAATCAAGTACTTGTAATGGTTATTGTTGGTCAATTTTTACATATTGTACACCATTTTAAAGCTTAGGAAGTGAATTTTTGAGCTCAATAAAAATTTCAATATTCATTTTGGTCGACTTATTGTTGGTTTTGAGGTGGCAGGTCATAAATGATATTATCGAAGATCCAGGTGAGTTTTTAAAGATATTTTTCAGTTCACATGTTATCATATCAACTTTAGCTGGGTTTTTTTTTTCATTGAAGTTGTGGGCAAATACTGTAGTTTGAGACTGAATTTCACTTAATCATAACTGCCTGATGATTGACTACCTTTGTTCATTGTTGGCTAAATGATGATCTCTTACCTTGTTGGAAAACATCTTCTTGAAGTTTCTGCTCGATAGCAACAGAAGCAGTTGAAACTGGTGTAAAAGAAGACCAAAAAAAAATGGATTGTAAGTTGGTGACATAACATCGATCATGTGCATATTATCAAAATTTAACTCAATTTTGGTTTACTATTGAACCCAAGTTGCTAGATTGATAAGAGTTCATCATATTCCACCTTTCATGGTACTGGATTGAGTATCTATAGGGTATTGGAACACATCAATAATATCAGACCTCCTAATAAGATAGTTCACCATTTTCATAAGCAATTATTTCATTTAAAGCTGCTCTTTCAGGTATCCACATGATCCTTGTTTTGACTACTACTGGGTGAATCAATTGTCAGGCAGAACAATCAACCCATTGATGCACAAAGTAGACCCCTCAAAAAAGTTTGGAAATCTGAGTTTGGCCATTAATTTCTCCCAACTCCCAATTTTACACAATGCATATTTGACATCATTCAAAAGATCATTTAATTCTCTTTAAATGATACCATGCTTGTTATGATCATGCCATCATGAAGAGAGCAGGATTCAAAAGTGTTGGATGAGGTCTGAATTGAAAAGCACCAAAACCAGCAAAAAAAGTTTGGAAATCTGAGTTTGGCCATTAATTTCTCCCAACTCCCAATTTTACACAATGCATATTTGACATCATTCAAAAGATCATTTAATTCTCTTTAAATGATACCATGCTTGTTATGATCATGCCATCATGAAAAGAGCAGGATTCATAAGTGTTGGATGAGGTCTGAATTGAAAAGCTGCAAAAAGAGCAAAAAAAGTTTGGAAATTTGAGTTTGGCCATTAATTTCTCTCAACTCCCAATTTTACACAATGCATATTTGACATCATTCAAAAGATCATTTAATTCTCTTTAAATGATACCATGCTTGTTATGATCATACCATCATGAAAATAGCAGGATTCAAAAGTGTTGGATGAGGTCTGAATTGAAAAGCTACAAAACCAGCAGAAATAGGGTCAATACAGATTATGATTCTTTTGTCTGTGTCAATAGAGATGAAAATCCATTCAAATCAACATGATCAAGCCCCTGCTTCTTCGTTTTTGATGTGGTTTATGTAGTGATGGTTCTGTGAGATAACATGGTTTGAGTCGTGGTTTGAAATACCCATGCATGTTTGTTTGTTAAGTTTGCTTGTGCAGAGGTGTGTTTGATTCCATGTTAATGTTGATGTTAAGGTGCTAAAACAAAAGAAACCGCTGAGAAACTCACTCATCACCACGGAAAAAAAGAACAGTGACTTTCAATATTGTGTCATTTTGCAACTTTTGAATTTTGACCTTGCCCTACATTTCAAGGCACTGCACCTCCATGTGAACCATAATCAGATTATGTAGGGTATGATTTTAAGGAAAATAAAATGATCTATTCAGTGATATTAATTACACATTGATATTTACTAAAACCGAGGAGGGATTATCAATCAAAGTCAAAAGAAACCGCTGAGAAACTCACTCATCACCACAGAAAAAAGAACAGTGACTTTCAATATTGTGTAATTTTGCAACTTTTGAATTTTGACCTTGCCCCACATTTCAAGGCATTGCACCTCCATGTGAACCATAATCATATCTTGTAGGGTATCATTTTAAAGAGAATTAAATGATCTATTCATTGATATTAATTACACATTGATAATGATATTTACTAAAACCGAGGAGGGATTATCGATCAAAGTCAGATTTCCAAACTTTTTTTGAGGAGTTTACTTTCAGTTTGACCAAAGCCAAGATGGTAGTTCAAGTTAACTATCAGCTAACTTCTCTTCTTCTTCTTCCGGTAACAGTACATGCCACCGTCTGGTGTATTATCATACTGGTGAAGTGCAGTGTGCATTTAAGATTTTAGGTCTTGCATCATGGAAGAAAGAACAGATTTAATAATCTTTTTGGAATGGTCATTATCACATTTTTTACAAGATTGATGGTTACATCAGCTCAGCTTGATTAGCCATAGACAGCTGGCAGCCGTCTGTTTCGAGGAGTTTTTAAACAATTTTAATTTTTTTATTTCTCCTCGTACACAGACGGCTCGCGATCGTGCAGCTGCCATTAAGGGGTTGACAATACTAACAACCCCGACAGGGCTCCTCTATTTTTGCCTTTATTTCTAAAAATACATAAAAAGAACTGGACCAAAATAAAGATTAATATTCCATTTTGGCCTTAAATGCACCAAAACGGAAAAAAAATCAACTTAAAAGGAAAAAAAAGTGACTTACTTCGGCTGTCGCGCAATTCCCATTTCCCTGGTTTATCCGAACTTTAAACATATGGGCATTGAGTCCCTGTACAGATCAAGTTAGAACTTCGGTCTCTGTACCTAATTGGCGAGTGGAGCCAACAGAGTTCAGCGGAACAACCAATAAAACAGAAACCCAAGCTTTTGGGCTTGATTAGCCATTGATAGAAAAAATTGTTTCCAGACTTCAGGCCATGTTAATGCATATTGTCCATGCGCGGAAATCGCACCTCAATTTATGAATATTCATAATAGGACTAAAGAGGCCTAGATCAGGATCATTTCGCATTTGCACACATCTCGATCTATAGTATAGACCTTAGTCCTATCATGAATATTCATAATTTGAGCTGCGATTTCCGCGCATGCGCAATTTGTTTTGGAATCGGCAGTGAATTAAAACGTGTGAGGAACCCGATACTGGCTCTAAATCACCAAATTTAAGACTAACTGGAGGATGGATATGGAGTGAAATTAGAATGAAAAGTACATGTAGGAAGCTAAGTTTTTTATTCTTTTTAAAATTGTGTTAGTGCACGAGTTTTATATTTTCCCCCAATAAAATCCCACCTTTGTCACTCGGAGTATCAGAGAGAGTTCTCCACCTTGATGTTCGGGTAAGTGTAGCGGTAGTGAAGTGGGGTGGAGCCTACACGAACATCACTTGAGGTTGAGTTGAGTGAGGTAAGGCATAGCAGTAGATCTAGATCTAGATAGACCAAAAGCTTCGGTCTCTGTTAAATTGGTTGTTCCGCTGAACTCTGTTGGCTCCACTAACCAATTAAACTAGAGACCGAAGTTCTAACTCGATCTGTACAGGGACTCAATAGCCATATGTTTATGTATTAAGTTCGGATAAACCAGGAAGTGGGAGTTGCGCGACAGCCGAGGTAAGTCACTGGGGTTTTTTTTTTTTCCTTTTAAGTTGATTTTTCCCCGTTTTGGTGCATTTCAGGCCAAAACGGAATAATACTCTTTATTTTGGTCCAGTTCTTTTTACATATTTTTAATATGAAATAAAGACAAAACTCGATGAGCCCCGTAGGGGGGATTTTGCATTGTTAACCCCCAATGGCGGCTGCACGATCGCGAGCTGTCTGTGTTTGAGGAGAAATGGAAAAAATAAAAATGTTTAAAAAACTCCTCGAAAATGCACGTGTCGAAACAGACAGCTGCTAGCTGATTAGATTCGTGAGGTCAGCATGACGTCACAGTCACATGATTTCCCTAACGCAATCGGCCATCTTGGCAAAGGTGCAAACAAAGGGTGCGAGCATATGGTAGTGGATTGTATTACCGAACATTTTTCATGAATTCAATCATATCAAACGCATTATTCTCATAAAATTCACCAAACTTTCACCATAAATACACAATTACCTACAAAATACAAATATGTAACAATTTTGCCGAAATCGTTTTTCCTTTTTACGATATTAGCTTCCAATCGGACACCTCTTCGCATGTGAAATATTTCAGTCACTTGAAAAAGGTATCGTATTACCGAACGTGTCACTGTGTTTTCTATGGGAAAAGTTGAGAAAACAACAAAATCACTGATGAGCTACATTGTATTTTGACCATATTTTATTATTTTTAGAATATTTTTTTTAAATAGAATATTAAGGCTTTGAGACGTCAAGACACTGCTAATTTCTGGTTATATCTCCGCAATGAATCACCAGGTAGGCCATCAGAATAATCATAATATCATATGCCATATTTGATTAATATTTATTATTATTAATAAAAACTATATTTCTTTTTAAAAATTATTCGAAAACTTGGCCGAAAAGTAATAAAAAACACGTAGGAAGGGTAATGAAAATTAGGTGTTTACAGTGTACCTATGCGCGCCCGGCTTGTACAGCGAGTCTTCTGGCTTTGTTTGCACCTTCGCGATCGGTTGATATGCGAAAGTTACTTTCGTGAGTGAAAATCTGCGGATGTAGGTATGTGCGAATACGGGCGCATCGCGAGCGCTGGTTTTGGCTGCACGGTTTTCGCACGGGTTTTGCTGCAAGTGGCATCGCCTCTGTCTGGGCGGCTCATCGAAAATGGGGTTTCATGCGCATGCGCACATAGTTAATGCAATCTCGTGCCTATATATACAGACAGTTGAAAATGTGCTCTTTCTGTACATATACATGTAAGTTTCAATGTGGATACTCGCCTGTAAAGTGTGGATATCGGAGCTTGAAAGTTCATCAAATTTTTGGATGCACAAATGATTGAAATTTTTTTATGGTAAGTAGAAGTACGATCCAATTATGTATATGAATTGTTATAGAATATATTCAAATCGACAAAAAAAGTAAAATTAAAAGATTGAATCGTGGAGCAGTCCAGATATAAGAGGAGCGAGCTACCCTTGTCACAGCCGCTCTCGGCAGTCGAGCTGGGCTCCCGTCGGTCTTTCGGCAGTCGAGCTACCGGTACCCGATGCGGAGGGCTTGGTGACGGGAGCGGTCGATAGTGAGTCGTTCATCATGCTGGATTGAACTGGATCTAAATTGTTTACTTGATAATATTGTGCCTTTTTCTGAAAATGTCTGTCATTATACCGTAGATTGTTATTCTGATATTGATTTAAATATATACATTTTGTCACAAAAACATTCTTTCCTCCTAAGGTTATAGAGTCAAGATGTTTCACTTTGATTGTTCAATCATGTTTTATCATTTGGAAACTGGATTCTTTTGGAAGTGGAATATTAATGTTGACTTATTAAATTAAAATGCAAAATCTATAGTGTTTCTTTTTTTTCTTTTGTAGAAAAAAATATATTTTGAAACTTTTCAATCATGTTTCATTATTTTGAGACTGGATTTGCTTTTGAAAGGGGAATATCATAAATGTTGACTTTTTAATTAAAATGCAAAATATATGTTTATTTTTTTAGTTTCTTTTTTATATATTTTTTAAAGTTTATTTTTTAAATTATTGTATTGTTTATTTTTTCATTTTTTTGTCATATTTCATTATTTGGAGACTGGATTTGCTTTTGAAAGGAGAATATCTTAAATGTTGATTTTTTTATTAAAATGCACGAACTAGATGTTGTTTATTTTTTTGTTGTAATTTTTTTCACTCTTGTAAGAAAATACATGAAAACTCAGAGGAAAGAATATTTCATTTCCAGATGGGTCTAAGTCCTGTATTTATGTTTTCTTTATTATTAATTGTACTATTTATTTTTTTAGTCATTTTTCTTTTTTTTAGGGGTGCAGGTGGGGGTTGTGTTTTTAATTGGAAAATGGGGATGGGATTGGTACAAGTTTTTGTGTCACTTTTGATTCTCTTGTTTTTAGTGCTTGTTTGAAGCTTTGGTTTTTTTTGTTTGTTTGTTTTGAAAGAAATAGACCACTCTTTTCCTTTTCTTTTGGCTTCGACTAATAATTTGAATTTATTTTATTTTTATTTAAAAAGAGAGCTCAAACAGGGCCTTTGTACTACAATGTATGTATACAAATATAAGAAATTGACAACTGATAGAATATAACTTAATTTTCGTCCTTCTTGATACTTGAAATAAATTGCATACAATTCTACATACATATTTTACACTCAGCTGCTCATTCCTTCTAAAAAAATGTAATCACATGTCCATTGTCTCTCAAATCAAAAGTTACATATTATACATGTATAACAAATTGTTGAAACAATAGAATACATAAGGAATTGGTGAAACAATCAAATACATCAGAAAAAAGCACACATATTTTTATTTGGTCATACAAAGTACAAAAGAAAATGTTTTATATATATATATGTAAAAAAGGACCCCCGTACATAAACATTTACAAAATTACAATACTAAGTTGAAAAAGAGCTTGTAATTTATAATCAGAAAAACAAAGAAATACAATAGAAATTACAAAAACAATACTTTAGACAAATTCATTTAGGAAATTATCTACATGATGCTGTCTTGATGCCAACTAAATTATATGAATTATCTCTCATAATAACCTTCATTTGGCAAAAAAAGAGGCGAGTAATTGTGATTTTGTGTTGTTTGCATAATTAATTAGAATTAATTAGGAGAAATTATTTTACACATAAGAAAAATTATAAGATGAATTGATACACATCAATTGAGCCTTCTCTCACCTTTCCATTGATACCTAAATTACTTCTTAGGCAAGGCTCGACATTAGCGGTGGCCCGGGGCCACCAGAAATTCACCTCGGGCAACCATTATTGAAAAATATTAAGTTTTGGTGGCCCGAATCGGGCAACCAATAATTTTCAGAATAGCGCAATTTTTCTCCCCATTTTGCACGCATTTATCAACTTTCTACAGTTCAAATGGCAAGCCAGTTCGTCATGCGCCCTTTTTGTTGATCTACACACAAACACACACAAAGTTGGCCTACCGCTATAGCATTAAGTAGCTTTTATCCAGCCGGCCACGCCGGCCGGCTGGCGTGAGCTTTGCATGCTTGAAGCAGCTGTGCGTTAGCAGCCTATTCAGACTCAGGGGGCTGCAATACGAAATGTTGCTACTAAGAAATCTTCCACAGAACTGTGAAAATCCAAGTCAAAGTCACATTTTACACCAATGAAATGCCCTTCTACAGACCTTTTTGCTAAAATCTGGTGTATCCTGATTATTTGCAAGCATTAAAATGAGGAATCATGACCTCTCTTTTGACTCAAAAAGACCGATTTCCAAATGAAAATAATACACATAAAAACACATAGGTGAGTACATCACAGTCCCACATGTGCATTTGTATGTATGTTGTTACTTGGTTTCTTTTGAAGCTGTGTCTTTTCCGGTCTTTTCTAGCCAAAAATAAACAGACAGGTACTTTCTTTCTTGTTTATAAATGACTTCTTAAACAACTCTTGAGAAAGTAAATACTTTGGGAAGGCATTTCATTAATATGAAATGTGAATTTTTCCAACATTTTGGCAAATTTAGGGAAGGAATTTTCTCACACTTTTTTTTGCCCTTTTATTATTTTCTTTCATTTTTTTGACAGTGGTTAAACCATTTATACCCATTTATTCATTTTTAATGTTTTTCTTTATATATTTCGGGCCACCAAACTTTAATATCGGGCCACCCAAAAAAATTATTTGAAGGTTTTGGTGGCCCGAACGGGCCACCACCAAAAAAAGTTAATGTGGAGCCTTGTCTTAGGGCTAAAAAACAAAGAAGTTAGAGCCTGTTGAAGACTTGGGTTCAAAATGGTCACAAAATGGTCACAAAAATCGGTTCTGTACTCCTTTGACTTTACATTAAGACCATGAATGATGAAGACAATGACCACAAATTTGGATGAATATGCGCGACTTAAACTAAAGTGGAATAACTTTATAATTTTTTGATGAAAATTAAAGTTCTTGGTATCATTTTAAAGGTCTTTTTAAGAGCTTTCATGTGATACCAAATTAATTCATATTTGATGATTTTCATTTTTTTTGTCACACACCAGGATGTCCGATCGCGATCTCGAGAATAGAATGCATTTTCATGATTTTGCCCTCATTTTTTGCCAATATTTTGGCACACAGCTTTTTTTTAGAATACAAGGAATTTCATTTAACATTTGGGTTACTTCACAAAAAAATTCCTGCTCAATCTTCAGTCAAATTTCAATTGTTTTTATGTGCGCAGGCATTTTGGGGCCACGGTGACGTGACTGCGCTCCTCGCGCGCCAGCCTTGTCCTGGGGCGCGGCCGGGGGAAGTCCGGGCGACTCACTCACCTTGTTCCGTTGTCATTCTGACTGGGCAGACTCGCACAGAGAAAAAATTGCAGTCTTGCACGATCTCTTCTTCGAAAATTGCAATGTTTTTGCCGGTGAATTCCGATGAAGACCGTACACAGCAGAAGAATTAGATATCGGTATATACAATCATCATGATGCACGAACAAAGCAACTCCCAGCTACATAATGTATAATTTATAGATTTTTTTTATTGATGATTGGTGTTTTCCGACGTCGCGGGGTCGTGGGTCATAGCTAAGAGCATGGATATGTGCGATGCATGGCCGATCCGGTGACTCTGAAAGAACATACACATAAAGATTGATAAACATCTTCACTTTCGTATAACAAAGTTTGGCACGATAGGCAGACTACAAGGCTCTCTCTCTCACAATGATATTAGATTTTTTTTTTAATATAAAGACTGTGAAAGTTCTTCATGAAAAAATTATACGTCTAATATTACGTTTCTCTTGATCATAGGCCTACGTCAGGACCACCTCTTGGACTTGCATGGGGCCGAAGAGCCCGCTACTGGAAAGAATACAACGTTCAACTATGGGCGGAAATCCCAGGGGGGACGTTTCCCCCCTACTCAAAATAGTAGGGGGGACACAATATCAAATGTGCCCCCTACTATTTTTGGTATTTTATGATGGTAAGAATACATCATTCTAAATCTAAATAAAACATGTATTTTGGGACGAGTTGGGACGAGATGACCTTACATTTGGGATGATAACCTTTTTTTTTCTTGTCAAATTTTCCCGCCCCTAATTGTCCCCGTAGGCGGACCAGGGGGCCGAGGGGCCCTCCCCCCCCCCCCTCCCCTCTTGGCGGGGCAAAAAAGTAAAAAGGGAAAGAAAGAAGGAATAAAGGGGGGAAAGGAGAGGAGAAAAAGAAGAGAAGGACGACGAGTAAATAAAATAAGATGAGGGGAAGACTTGGAAAATAAAAAGAATCTTTCGTGCCACTATATAAAATTTTCGCTCGCGCTTCGCGCTCGCATTGCCTGTTAGGTGATTTACATATCTTGTTCAATATGGAGCTCGAATGTCAAATTTGGAAGTCAATATACAAAACATATTTCACCTCGGAAATCGAACTTTCATTATTTTGTGTGATTTACAAATCGATTTTTAAAAAGTGCTCTGTAAAAATGTCAGTTTTATGGTCTGAATATTTACATTTGCTGCTTGCGCTGTGCGCTCGCAAATTTTGATTTATCAGGTACCTATTATTTTCGTGTATTTCATAAAGTTTTCAAAATATCCCTTTTCAGGTCTGATTGTTAAGACGTATGAGCTAGCGCGCTGCACGCTCGCATTTTGATTGGCGAGTATATGTTTCAATATTGATTATACAACAAACTACTTAAAATCCCCTTTTCGTGACAGTTTATCAAAAATTTTAGCTTGCAATTAAATACTTTAACTGATGCATCCTATTCATAATTACAAAAGTGAAATGTCCAGTTTTTATGCCATAATATCATCAGATTTCGCGCCCTCATTAGGCATTAATAAATATAATATTAATTTAATAATCAAATTGTCCCTTTTGTTTCATCTCGCTTAGCAAGAGGAATAGGAAGATAGTCATCATTTTCATATGATGACATGTCGTAAGGATGTCCCGGTCCTATGTCAAAACTCAGAGTAATAATAATGAAAATATCAGCTCTTTTTTAAGTGCGATCCATATCCACCTTACAATTTTTCTACAAAGTACTTGAAATATAAAGCTGAAATTTACTCTTTTTTTCAGATCGGAATATCAAAGTTTCATGATTTTCATGATTAAAGATGTATTTAGAATGCCTAGATTCGGTCTAAATATAAAACACGCGCGCGCATGTTTATTCAGATACTCAACTTGTTCTCTAATTAAATAATTATCCAGTTTCAGATCACAATATCAACATTTTTGTGCTCGCATTATTAATGTAGGAAGACCCCATATTACTCATCCTTTTCATTATTTACAAAACATGAACGGAGTGGCCCATTTTTAGGTCTAAATCAGTGGCGTAACAGGCGGGGGGGCAGGGGGGGGGCAAGTTGCCCCCCCCCCCCTGGCGGATTTCACCGGGAAAATAAAAGAAAAGCGGGAAAAAGAAAAAAGAGGGAGAAAGAGAGAGAAAGGGAAAGGAAAGGGAGAAGGAAAGGAGGTAAGGGAAAAGTAAAGGGAAAATTAAAAGAAAACGAAGAAAAAACATTTTTTTTAATGGAAAAGGAAGGAAAGCCAGAAAATGTACCAAAGAAGAACATTTGAGAACGAACAAATCATTTCGAAATAGGCCTATGTAATGCAATAGCACGGTGGGAACAAATTAAAATATGATAAAATGGCAAACAATAGCGGGAAGCGAAAATAGAATGTAATTAGTCAAAAACTAAAGTGGAAAACAAAGAAAAGGGACACGAACAAAAATAATAACACGACCGGGCTGCCGATGATTGAAAGAAAAATGGACTGCATACAACATTGCTCTATAAGGTTGCTAAATTATATGCAAATAAGCTACCGGGGCTTTGCCCCAGACCCCACGCAGTAGGGGTTCTTCATTTATAACATTCAAATGGCTCTATAACGCCCCCCCCCCCCCCCGTACAATCACGTTCAATCGCTGGCATACAGGCGCGGAGGGGGGGGTCTTGGTTCCACACCAAAGAGGAAATAAAAGAAATTATAGGAGACAACGTACAATGAAATGAATGGGAACAATGAAATGTGTTATTTGCTGAATATAATGGAAAAATCTATCACATAATTAGAATTTGATTTCAATAGGCAATTTTTTTTCCAGCTCGTTTTGCACGCTGGCGACTTTTTACAAATTTTTCCCACATTGCTATGTTTTGCCCCCTCAAAATATGTTGCTTCATTACGCAACTGGGTTGAATAAAAACTATATGCCCGCGATTTGATTGAAATAGCGGCAATCTGCGAGGTTTAAATGGCTTCGATATCAAGAAGTTCCGGGGGCTCCGCCCCGGACCCCAACCGCACAGCACTGCGTATATGGAAGGGTTGGGCCATGGCCTAAAATAGTTCTACAGACAAGAAAAAAAGGAGGAAAGAAAAGCAATGGAAAAGTGTAGGATATGATTTTATTTACTGAATATAATGTAAAAAAAATAGCTCAAAGTTAGATTCTCATGAAAAGGTGATTTTTTTTCTCGCTCGCTTCGCTCGGGACTTGGAAGCAGCTTTTTAGCACATGTGCTATACTGCGCCCCTCGTTTTTTTTTTACTCTTCACGCTGCTGCCGCAAAGAATCCTGTTCACAGTGGCGTACAGACCACAAAAAAGGAATCTAAAGAAAGAATAGTGAAATATTTTCTGGATATCATGTCAAAATCTACCATAAAATTTGATTTTTCTATTAAAAAGGTCAAAATTTTTGCTCGCTCGCTTCGCTCGCTCGCAACTTTTTTTAAAAGATAAATTCTGCCCGATACGCAATATCTGGCCTTCTAAAAATAGTCGCCTCAGCTCATTACACCATTACGCCTGTTCATGTCATGACATGACCGGGAAATTTTTTGCTCTTGCCCCCCCTGGCCATCGACCCTTGTTACGCCGCTGGTCTAAATCTAAATTTTTTTCTTCTGCTCACTCTTCGCGCTCGCATCAATTATTAAATTATATAGCTATCCTGTTCACGATTACAAAAACTGATTAAAATTTTCCATTCTTTCTTTAGAAAGTTCAAAATTGTTCAGCTCGCGCTTCGCGCTCGCATCTTTTGATTGTTGAAATATGTCACGCCTTCATGGCTAAGTGCAAGCAGTCCTTAACAGTTACCTTTTCAACAGTACCAGTTCAAAACGTATATAAAAATTTTCTGCTCGCGCTTTGCGCTCGCATTATTAATACTCATCCTTCTCATGATTTACAAAGCATGAATAGAGTGTCTCGTTCAGTAAATCATGGACCTATTGTAATAGGTCCATGAGTAAATATAGGACTAAATCTCGAAATGTTCCGCTCGCGCTTCGCGCTCGCATCAATTGTTTACTTATATACCTATTCTGCTTGAGTTACAAAAAGTGCTTAGAATTTCCATTCTTTGGGTGAAATGTAAAAAAAAATTAGCTTACGCTTCGCGCTCACATTATTTGATTGTTAAATGCTACTTTAACAGGTATCTTTTCCATCAGTTCATTTCTGCTCGCGCTTTGCGTTCGTAGTAATTATTAAGTTGCAAACACATCATTTTCAGGATAACAAACATTGCCCAGAATTGTCAAATTTCAGGAAAAAAAAAATTCCAAAAAATTTAGCTCGCGCTTCGCGCTCGCAATATAGAAATAAGGATTATGATATGATATATTTATTTCGATTTATAAGAATAAAGCTGAGAAGTGACTATTAGGACTTCCCCTTCAAGGAAACCCCAAAATCATCTTCAAGCAGCCGATCGGGGAAAATATGGCTGAAAAAATCCGCCCCCCCCCCCTATTGGCGAAGGCTGGATCCGCCCCTGTGAAACCACATATGAATGATTCTGTTAAACGACAGATAGCTATGTAATTTGTTAAAGATAAGTTTCTCCATTATTTATGTGATCACTGGCGTAAATCCGGTCCAAGCAGTGAGGGGGGGAGGTGAAAGCAATATTGACCTGTGAAATTCACAATTTGGGGGACACCCCCGCACACATAGGGCTGTGTATACGGGGCCGGGTAACTGTGTACATAATCCTTTTATCTTTCAGTTAAATGCCTCTTCTCCATGGCTGAAATAATAAATGTAATGAATTTGTTGTGATAAAAACCACTGAACTACAGTTATAATCCTAATACAAGCGACCGAAGCGAGCGAGCAAATTTTCAGTAGTTGGCAGACATTACTAGTGACCAAAATTGCCTTTTATGAGGTGTGATTATTGGATAATGCGGCGAATGAGCACAGTGATTTATTTTGACGGAAACTACTAGGTTACAGTTACAGTGTAGTATGCAAATGCGAGCGAACGAAGCGAGTGAGCAAATTTTCCAGATGAAATTATGATAACCAAATCGTCTTTCAATGGAGTGTAATTATGGGAGAAATTTCGGCGGTGAGCGTATAGTTAGCGAGCCTTCAAAAGAGTTGATTAAGTCGTTTAAATAATGAACTAAATACAGAGGATGATAAGGGTAAATTATAAATAACGTAAACTTTAGAAGAAATGAACAAGAAATATATATAAAGTGCAAATAGGGATTTAATTGTCGAGTTTTCTTCAATGAAAACTCATTTGCTCACTGGTTACAGATGAGATGAGAATGAAAACAAAAATAGGATCATGATTATCGGGAATAAGGGTGCCATATGAAATGATCATAGGCCATCACAGGCCACAATATAAACCTCCCAAATCGTGGAAGTACTTGATACATAGGAAAAGATTAGATTCCGAATAATCTTTAAGAAGTTGGGAGATGATGCAACATTCCAAAATTTGAAGAAAGAAAAATCATTTTTGAAATATTAATTACAGTGTTGCGTTAATTAATGTGATTTAAAGTCCCATATAAATGGATAAAGATTTTTTTTTTCATTTTTAGAATGCAAATTAAGACCAGTTTCAGCACTTTTGACTGCAGTTAAAGATGAATCCACACTTTAACAGTAGTAATAAGCATTATTTTGATGATTAAAAACATATTTATCTATCTTGAAAAGTGGGGGGATGATATTGTACATGCCGTCCCCCCTCCCCCCCTCCGAAAAGTTGTGGGGATGCCCGGGGGATGTATCCCCCCATCCCCCGGGATTTACGCCCGTGTCTGTGATTACAGGTAGGACTGAGATTGGTCGGTAGTTTCCCATTAATGGTCGTTGTCCTTTTTTGTAAATAGGTTTAAGAACGTTTTAACTGAGATGGAATGAGTACGGTTTCTGGGCTTAAATAAAAAGATGTGAGTGAGCAAGGGGTTTAGAAATTATATTTGCGATAGGTATATTAGTACACTAAGGGCTGGGGGATATTGCTGCTTCCAGACGTTTTCTTGGCATGTTAGGAGGAAGATTTTTAAGCACTTCAATTTATTATTTGCTCTTCTGTCACATTTTCAAAGCTACAAGTAAAATTGTGATTCCCGATGTAAATCTTCATATCGATGTCTTACAAAATAAGATTTTCCTAGTAAGATGGGACCTCCCCTCCTCCTACGTAGAATGAGTAAAATACATCTGCGATTACCTGTTTTGTCAGTGAGCTCTTTAGAATCCTTTTCGATACAATTGACTTCATTTGAAAACTTAACAGGCATCAACCGCATAACAGGTTACAGGATATGGTTACAGTAACCATGGCAATGGTAATTCGACATGTTAAAAAGGGGGATAATCACACTTTGTTTCATAACGAGGGGCTGATAATGTAGTAGGTTTCGCCTTAATACACCAGGACGTGTATCTTTCTTGGGCAAATGTTGGTCCTGAAAAGGACCACCCAAAGGAACTGATCATAAGAAGTTCATATTTCATAAATTATAACAAAATGCAAAAGAGTGGAAGACGCGACTTCAGTCGTCATCTGTTCCTGCATTTGCATAACGAATAATGTGCATAATTATAAATATTTTATCCCCCTCTCTCTCTCCACTTCCCTCACCCTACCTCCTCCCCCCCCCCCAAAAAAAAAAAATGGGGACGTCACATTAGAGCCAAATTATGCTATAAATCATCAATTACAATTGTTCAATTATTTATGCTAACATAGTCTTTTTATTACTCTTATAAAAGTGAATATAGAAAAATGTGTCTGAATTCATATAATAAAAAAAATCTGACAAAAAAATTCGCCTACGTGGAATTCCTACACATTACTTGTTTGCCTTCATATATGTTTTTCTTATTTTTTATGCTTGTATTGAAATTAACTGTACGGTTTTGATGAACATTCCCTTTAACTCAGAATTATATTACACAGCAAAAACACTTTTTAATTTCTATATAACGCTGTTTAGTAGATGAAACAAATTAGTTTAAACAAGTGTTTTTATAAATAAACAAAAAAATTTGTTTTCAATATTTCATTCTCAGTAAATTAAGAATGGTTGTTTAATTTTTTTTAACAATCCCTGTAAGATTTATTTTTAAACAGCGTTGTATAACTTATGTAGCAGCGTTTTTTGTGTGTAAAAACATTATGTGCAGTGCAAAATTACTTTTTTTTATTTTAATAACCATTGTTGTTGTCGTTATCAGTTTGTTTGTGACAACATATTTATCACAGACATACATTTTCCTTCTCAGAATTTTAATAATTCTCCCACTTTACGGGTTCAATCCACAGTCGATTTCAGACGTAAATCGTTTTTATTTTCACAATCGATGAGTCGGCACCTACCGCAAACTTGCAATAAAACTAATTCGCTTCGAAATATAGTTCTTTTATCAACTTTATTTGATATTCAGACACTGACACAGACATGACAACAATAAATCAATAGAATATATTCGAAATAAGCCTCATTGAGTCTCGGTTTTTCACTCTAAGAAGCAGCCTAACTCATCAAATGGCAAAGAAATTACTCTTGAAATGGTCAAAATATATTGGAGAATGTATATCCGACAGAAAAATGAAATTGAAAAAAAATCAGCCCAAATGTTGGGACATTCTAAACAATGATTTTGACAATTGTTTTCGGTGGATTCACATTCACCAACTTAATCGTTTTCAAGAGTGTACGACTCCATAGGAGTTCACAACTCTTCTATGTTGGTGTGAATGTGATGATAGCAGGGTCATGTAAACAAACGCTAGCGAATAATCGTACGCTTGATTTTAACAATTGATTATTCATTGTAGTCAATGTAATCAATCGTAAAGATATTCGTGTACGATGATTGCTGAGCTTCGTGTTATGGACACCAGGGCCCCGTCTTACAAAGAGTTACGATTGATCCGATCAATCGTAATTCTATGGAAATCCATCAGTGTCATAATTCTTTCTACAGGAAATTTGCAAAATGTCCTTTGTAAACAAAGGAGATCACACCAAATTGTCAATAAATCAATGAATTTATGGATATACATTCATATCTATAATTTTTTTGAACAAACATGCATTTTATATGTTGACTTTGCTGGCTTTCCATAGTTGCGATTGATCCGATCAACGACAACTATGGAAAGCCAGCAACGTCAACATCTAAAATGCATGTTAATTCAAAATGTTTTCTAGATATGATGTATATTCATACATTCATTGTTTCCTTTAAAATTTAGTGTGCTTCTTGTTCTTTACAAAGTACATTGTGCAAATTTACTGTAGAAAAAATATGACATTGATGGATTTCCAAAGAGTTAAGATTGATCGGATCAATATTGTAACTCATTGTAAGACGGGACCCTGAAGCGCAGGTTGACGGCTTTGGCGTGTTAAGAGTCGAGGCTTACAAAGAGCAAATTAAACCGGAGAATCTCAAAGAAAGACATTGGCAAGAAACATAGCTAGAGGATTATACATCACACAATCATCATCGACAGAAAGATAGTGTGATCATATAATTTAAGTAGAACATAATCATAAAAATATCACAATATTTGGACTCATTATCATAACATAGTATTCATATTGAAAAAAAATATCTCCCGATTTTTCATAAAATTGTTCAAGATATCATCTGGGAATAGAAGTCTTTTGTGGTGAGTTCACAAACATATTACCCAAATTATGCATAATATCTTTCAATTTAATTTTGAATTACCCCCCCCCCCCATGATGCATTCATTATCAGCTCGGCTGCTTTTCTCTCTCTCTTTCATTTTGATACATACATTTCAACAATCATACCCTACCCCTTTCTCATGAATAAATTCTGGTGTACGTACATTATCAGGTAATAGAAAGTTTAAAGTTTGTTGTTGAGAGAATGTCACGACGAGGCAGTAGAAATAAAATATGGAACATCAATTGGGTCTTGTTTCATAAAACATGTAAAACCTGATGTTTAATACGATAGCTGTTAAAGGCTAATGAAATGATAGTATTTGATTGGTTGATATCAAATTTGTAGTTAAATTGCTTTTTTATAAAAATTTCAGGAAACATAATCCCGATCGTCTGGATATCTAATAGTCTTCCTCTTCCTCCTCTTCTCCTCCTTCGAGAGAGTCGATACCGACTTCTTCGTAGTCCTTCTCGAGAGCAGCCAAATCCTCACGAGCCTCGGCAAACTCTCCTTCCTCCATACCCTCTCCGACGTACCAATGGACGAAGGCACGCTTGGCGTACATTAGATCGAACTTGTGATTCAAACGACCCCAAGCCTCGGCGATGGCGGTGGTGTTGCTCAACATGCAGACGGCACGCTGCACCTTAGCAAGGTCACCGCCGGGGACGACGGTGGGTGGCTGGTAGTTGATACCGACCTTGAAGCCAGTTGGACACCAGTCGACGAACTGGATGCTACGCTTGGTCTTGATGGTAGCGATGGCGGCGTTGACATCCTTGGGGACGACGTCACCACGGTACAGGAGACAGCAAGCCATGTACTTGCCGTGTCGAGGGTCACACTTCACCATCTGGTTCAGAGGCTCGAAGCAGGAAGTGGTGATCTCAGAAACACTGAGCTGCTCGTGGAAAGCCTTCTCAGAAGAGATGACTGGAGCGTAGGTGACTAGGGGGAAATGGATACGGGGGTAGGGCACCAAGTTGGTCTGGAACTCCGTCAGGTCGACGTTGAGGGCGCCATCGAAACGCAGAGAAGCGGTGATGGAAGACACAATCTGGCCGATCAGGCGATTGAGATTCTGGTACGACGGCCGCTCGATGTCGAGGTTGCGTCTGCAGATATCGTAGATCGCCTCGTTGTCGACCATGAAGGCACAGTCGGAATGCTCTAGGGTGGTATGGGTAGTGAGGATTGAGTTGTAAGGCTCGACGACTGCTGTCGAAACTTGAGGTGCTGGGTAGATGGCAAACTCCAACTTAGACTTCTTGCCGAAGTCGACAGAGAGACGCTCCATAAGGAGAGCGTTTAGTCCGGATCCAGTTCCGCCTCCGAAGCTGTGAAAGATCAGGAAGCCCTGAAGACCACTGCAATTGTCCGCCTATAATTAGAAAATTGAAAGGAGACGATGATTACCGTGTAACACCATCTCCTAAATTGCTTTATCAATCCAAGAGCTCATTATCATCAACACGATTTTAGAGTGAGTCTGAGACGATCTGAGAACCTTTACCAGATACCTTCCACGTTTTCGATGAAAATTAAATTTGTGCTTTATTACATTATGGTGATGTCTGTGTTAGAAATGCACGACGTTGTTGACCCAACGCGAATCCTTTTTAAGAAATGTTATTGTAATTAACATCGATTGATTTTTTCTCATGTATTTATCTAAACCTAAATGCGACGGTATACGCCAACGTGTTGGGTTGTAATGGTCTTACACTAAATGGAGTGATATTGTTTTAAACTTATCATCAAATCTCGTACTTTGCCTCAATCTTTTGTACTGGCAACAAAGCTATAAGTATTCATCTTTAAAATAGGGGGGGGGGCTTACCAATCGCCTTATTCTGTCCATGACATTGTCGATGTGTTCCCTACCAATGGTGTAGTGACCACGGGCGTAGTTATTGGCAGCATCCTCCTTACCGGTGATCAGCTGCTCAGGGTGGAAGAGCTGACGGTATACGCCGGTACGAACCTCATCTGAAATGAAAGTAGGTACAACATGAAAAATCTTACTCTTTTAGATGTATTTATGTAAGCGATTTATAAACACAAAGTTACTTTCCGCCTCCTCATTGGTTATAACTTCTCGTTGATATCTTACTTATCTATTTTACAGGTATTTGATCCTTTCGTATAGAAGCCTCGAGCCTTGCATTCCTTGTCATGATATTAGAAACATTGTTGGATGAAAGGTAAATGGTGTACTCGTGTTCGCACTTCATTGTTCTACCCTTAAAATCGTACCTTCTCTCCCCATAGTACCTCAGCTCACTTCTTCGACTCCAAGTCGGGAGCAATGCTACTGAGGGGGTGAGTGGGCGACTCTCCGGCCCATATTATTTTGTAGGTAGTGCAAGAAAAAGGAAAAGAAAGAAAGAAAAAGAAGGAGGTAGAAAACTAGAGGATAATAAAAAGTTAGCCTAGGTCATCGACATGTAACTCCATCATGAAAAATGACGTCATAATAGATCGTCATGAGCACCCCTCCCCCATTAAAATACCATGTCACCGTGTCTGCCGCAAGTGCTTGGAAAATAATGTAAGGGGTAACGAATCTTACCTACGACAGACGGTTCGAGATCGACGAAGACGGCACGGGGGACGTGCTTCCCGGAGCCGGTCTCGCTGAAGAAGGTGTTGAAGGCATCGTTCTCCTTGCCGACAGAGGTGTCTGAAGGCATCCTGCCATCGGGCTCGATGCCGTGCTCAAGGCAGTACAACTCCCAGCAGGAGTTGCCCATCTGGACTCCGGCTTGGCCGACATGGATGGAGATACATTCACGCTGTGGTAAACAAAATTACGAAATGAAAGTAAAAATGGTTAAGTATCGATTAAATTCCCTAAAATGAGTTTCCGGTGATTATCATTACAGCGTCCTCGTCACCTGACCAGAAATACAGACAACGTCAATTATGTTCCATTTTGTTAATAATCGCCGTTTTCTTTACCAAGATCGACCCGGTAGCTTTTTGGTGCGTACTGCATGATATCAATTGTTTTCCATGGTTTCAGGGGCAACATGCAACCTGTACGCATAATTGTTATGTTTCTTTATTGGTCGTGGAATTAACTTAACCAAATCGTCTTTGTTTTTTAAGTTTCCAATTGTCGGCTCTGTAACATAAAACGCTAGGGTAATCGAAGTGTCGTCGGCAACACAAATGTTGTAAAACTAAAAAGACATGGGTGTGTTTTAAGTTGCAATGAAGTCAAAAGTGCTAGCTCCCCCCCCCCCCCTCCCCCTCTCTCTCTCTCTCTCTCGGTCTCTGTACAACGGGAAGTTTGACAGATTTATGCAAATTTTACTACATATGGGGGCGCTCTTCATAAAATAGCACTCGTAAAAAATTGACGGTCACAAACTGGAATTGGTTGTTGTCGAAAGCGAAGTCGTACACTTGTTGCAAAAAAGACCGTAGACGATCAGACCAAAATGAATTGAATCTACAACAAGAATTATATGCAAACGATGAGCATGATAATAAATGCATTTACCTGTGGAGCCTGCTTTGTGTAAAGTTTCGTAATTTTCTCCATGGTACAAAAATCGTTTCCTCAATAAAAATGATAATCGGCCTCCAGACATAAAAATCCTTATACCTTTCTCGGAATTTCCTCGTCTCTTGCCAAAAATATATAAATTCTGTCGCATAAATTTCCAATGTAATCCATACAACTCTTCTCGACGTTGTGGGTGAAATATTAGTAATGACTTGCCTATGTAGGATTCCAGGCAGGGTCCCTTCATATTAAGGTGGTGTTAAGGATACTACAGATTAGGAGTAAGACGTTTCTTAAATTGGATATTTTGAATCACTTCCGCGACAGGTTGCATGTATGGTGTGACACGGGATTTTGCTAATTACCATGCGGGGAAAGAGTCACACATGCAGCACAGACATTCGGCATTTTGCCACGTTTGAAAAAAATAATGCGTGGCACCTACAGCCGTCGTGTGACATGTAATGTCGAGTCCGGGCCCCTGACTTCTATACATTTTAAAGAGATAAAATTATTACTTCGTTCATCAAATTTACACATTTGCTTGGTATACAGTCTTACGAGATGAAAATCATGATAAGCTTTTAAGATAAGTTAACTTACAGTAATCATGATAATAATATTTTAATGGTGAAATACAATAGTTCGATTTCAAGCATAAAGGGGGAATACTTCTTCATGTTTAGAGTTCAGATGACTAACTTCTATTAGGCAATCATGGAATAAAGTCACCCCCATGGCCAAACGTGTGACTCTTTAGAGGGAGGGGCACATAAGTTCGAAAGGCTGGATAATGGTATCCAGACAGGCAATGCGTGTGTGGGTAGTGGTGAGTGTGTTTATTTATTGGGCACTCAACCAACACATTTTATTATATATTTTGGGGGTGGGGGTGAATACCTATCATCATTTTCAATAAAATCAACCGACTTTCGATCAGACTGTATCTCGTGTGTGATAATTTGAATAATGATATCTCAATAATTGAGTGGCATTCAATACAAATAGTCACTGTCCGAAATATGTTAATATATATTTAAAAATAAAGATGTTCGAATGGTATATGTACTAGCATTATTTCAATAGTTTCATATAATTATGTATATCCTATCCAAAATGATTGCAATCATATGAATATTAACATGTTATCTGCTCCATTTATTGAGAGATCTTATCAAACGAAAGAAAGAAAAAAACTTACAACGCAAACAATGCATATTGATGTTGTAAATCTTATGTATCATCGCGTATAGCGTTCTTATAGTGGATTGTAATGCCAGTTTATATCATATTCATGACTTCCTTGATCCAATGTCAATTGACACACATCGGATGATCCCGGCAAACGGGACAATGGTCATGATGGTAGCGTCATTTCCTGTTTATACTTACGTCTTTTTCTTTCTTCCTTTTCACCATATTTGTTGTTTTTGTTTTTATGTTTTTGGTATTGTTGTTTTTGTTCTTGTTCTTGTTCTTCCTCCTCCTCTTCTTCTTCTTCTTGCTGCTGCTCAATCCTAATCAGATGGGGAGGGGGGCTAGGGGCCTCGAGTTAGAACCTTTGCCTCCATCCGACCCTTGCTTTTAAAATATTTTGCTGCCAGAAAAAAACCTTCTTTTTATTCAATCTCCACCCTGCCCTCACTCTCTCCCACTTTCTCACCCCCCCCCCCCCCCTCTCTCTCTCTCTTACTAATTTTGCTGTCATATTAAGAGCAAATGACATCACGTGACTCACCAGGGTAGTTTAGAATTAAAAGGCGTTTCCGGAAGACATAAAGCCACAAGCGTGAGGCCACAAACCCTTGTTAAAGGACAAGTCCACATCACCAAAAAGTTGATGTGAAAAAGGGGAAAATATCAGATTGGCATAACGCTGAAAATGTTATCAAATCCCATACAAAGGTTAGGACATCAAAGCTTTTGCTTATATAAAAAAGTAACAGTTATATGCATATACTGCACTCTTAAAACAAATCAGTCAAATTGACTAGACCAGTAGTCAGCTGGGTGCAACTGATATGACAATCACTGATAGTCACATTTCTGACATATATTCTAGTCAAAAATTACTCTGTTCTGGTAAAATATGACTAGAAAACAGGGGCCGCGGAACGGTTTTCAAAGTGGGGGGGGGGGGGCTGACCATGCAAAAAATCACAATCATAATGGTCATTTTTACGTTTTTGTACACGGTTTTGGAAAAAAGTGGGGGAGCCCCCCCCCCCCTTGGAAAATAGTCAAATATGACTAAAATAACAGTTGCAACCAGCTGACCCTATTAACTAGTCATTTTTGACTGATTTGTTTTTAGAGTGTGGTCGGTATGTAAGCAAGCAAGCCCATGATGTCACACACACGACCACTTTTTCTTTTGTGTTTTATTGTCAGAAATATAAAATATCAATGTCCTCCTTAGTATAATGATGTAAACATTAAAAAAGTTTAATTCCTCCCTGAACGTTTATTGTAATTTATTGTGACTTTTTTTTTTTTTTAAGTCTTCTTAATGTCAAATTTGCAAAAAGTTGAAATGCTATATAATTCAAACAATAAAATGATAAAGAAATGGTGAGTGAGTGGCGTCATAGATTTGTGGATTACTTGTTTTAAGTTTGTCTTCTGTGTCCGTCTCGATTTTTGTATAGAGTTGTATATATATAGTTTGTTTATAATTAGTATTGAAACTAAGTTTAGGGGCGTGCCTTCTCTACAAGCTTTTGCTTTTCTTGGCAAGTCCCTCCGTTCATTTCTTGTTTCTTTTCATTGATAAAATTACTGCAACAAATTGTAGTTCTGTTTAATTTATATTCAACATTTGTTACGAAATTTCATTGATTTGTCTGTATTATCGATTATATTGAATATGTATTGTTTCTTTGATTATATTTTGAAAAAAATTGTTGAACGGAAATAAAATCTAAATCTAAATCTAAATCTACCCCTGTGTCGTGCGTATATAACTGCTTTATTTAAATATTGTAATATATTGTAAAATCTGACGGCTTTCTTATTTTACATTTGATTTTGATGAAATATCAAGTGTTATGTTTGTTAGCCTTTTAATCATATTTTTATCTGGTTTTTTTTTTGGGGGGGTGTCCTGTAATAATGCAGTAAATGTCAGAGTCTGCAAGGAAAGACTATAAAGTAAGTATATCCCCACAAAGACAGCTTCATCGATAAAATAATAGTGCTGAAAATTGGGCTCCCATCAAGGGCTTTAAAATTGTCGAGTTATATATTTTTTTCTTATTGCTCTTCAAAAGAAGTAATTTTATTTGCGGTTGAATCCTCTTGTTTTAGGGCCGATCTTTGAAATGTCTGTATTATTTTCTATGTCCTCGTACTTGGCATTGTGACCGTGAAAAGAAGAATGAATGATATTTATTAATCAATCCTCGAGGACGATAAACTAGTATTTTCAGTTTCGTTTTCAATTATAACTTAATTACTATGTCATGACCCTCAAGATGGTACTGCGTACATGTATGTGTTGCAATTTCCTTAAAGGGATGGTTCGGGCTGAAAATATTTATATCTAAATAAATAGAGTAAAATTCATAGAGCAAAATGCTGAAAATTTCATCGGATAACAAATAACAACGTTATTGAATTTTAAAGTTTATAAAAATTTTGTGAAAACAGTCATATATGCACATCGTCATGAATATTCATTAGGCGGGCAGATGATATCACATCCCAACTTTCCTTTTTCTTATGTTATTACATGAAATCATAAATGTTTCATATTTTCATACATGTATGAACGATGTGTCTCCGTTATGATGAAATAAGTTGCGGCAATAAATAACTAATGCACTTAATCAATTGTCAATCCAATTGTTTTTGTTCTTGGTAGATACATTTTGAATTAACCTAATTTCATGCAATAAAATACAAAAGAACAAGAAGGGATATGACATAATCAGCCCACCTACTGAATATTCATAAAGGCATGCCTAGAACTCTGTAATCGGAATAATGCAAATCTTTAAAATTCAATAACTTCGTTATTTGTTATCCGATTTTGATCAAATTTTCAGCATTTTGCTCTGTGAATTTTACTCTATTTATTGAGATAGAAGTATCTCCAGCCTGGGCCATCATTTTAAAGTTTACAGTTCTTTTTTCATCAAAAACACATATACTTTTGTTATCAGCAGTATCATTTTGCGTAGGAACTAGATGGTTTTTTCAACCCTTCTATTGAACGCATCACGAGAAAATCAAACGTAAATTTCGGCCTATATTGAATTACTATTATCCATTAACAATGCATAGCCCATAATTCATAACGACTGAAGCTACAAATCGAGATATGGAATATTGGTTTTACAAATATATCATCATAAATATAAAAGAGAAAATTGTTCGAAAATCAATCGAATATCAAATCTGAAAGATGAAAAACTCTTATTAAACTTGACTTGGTATACCTCGTGCGAATAGTATGCGAGTATAATCATGACTAGCAATCGAAAGTGTATTATTTTTCAACCATTTTGAACAAGTCGTGTTTAAAGTCAAGTGCAAAACCAGGAAATGTTTTTCTTTGTAAAAACGAATGACTGAACAGATCTAAGATTTACAACCCCTTCTTTTTCACAAAACTCTCTAACAAGCATTAAAAGGACTGCATATGGTCTCACCTCAAAAAGGAGGCAGATTCGGAATAACTTTCTGATAAGCAAACAAACTATTATTTAATCGATTGAATAACTTATTCATTTGTTTATTTAAAACGGTTTATTTTCAAAATTGGATGTTATTCGCAGCCTTGTGGGCGAAATTCTTTACACACAAAAAAAGCAAACAAAATTACACCAATAAAATTTCAGTACGTAAATATCATATTTTTGCATAATGTCAAGGCGGAGAGCAGAAGCGGGTATCACTCCCAGATCCAAATGGGCGCTTTCATAAAAGAGGATACACTATACAATATTATCCACTGAAATCTCTCACGTCCCTGCTGAAACCAGACGAAAGGGGCCATAGATGCCCCTTCCCCGTTCCCAATCTTATCTTATCATTCACAACTGATTAAAAATGTTAAAGTTTCACTTGTATGCGGAAGTGTATACACAGGCTATAGTTCTTGTAAACAACAAAACTAAAGTATCAAATTAAAAAAGGTCAAAATGGCAGAGGAATATTGACGTTTTGGCAATGGTGACAGAGCGGTTCTGAATCCTGTCTACACGATTTAGCTACCATTTTTTAAATACTATTTAAGAGTGTACATTATTCATTGCGTGTTTCAAAGTGAAGAACTGCTGACGGTTGCAAATTCGTTATAAGAGAAGGCAATATGTTATATGCTGTATATTTTGTATTCGTATCATACGAAACAAACAAATACAGAAAAATAGGGAAACACAAACAACAAACAAATGCCCTTAGCCAATGCCTAGCCAATTGCTACCATTCTAAGTCATTTTATTAGTCACGTCTGTTCCAATTCAACTATTTAGCAGACATGTCGGGAGGGTTATCTATATTCATCGTTCTCTAAAAATAAAACGTATATGTCTTAAAGGGTGCAGAATGGGACCACATTTTCAAAACGTAAACTATGTTCACCTCATATGATCAACATTAATGGCCCGACTTAAACAATCATCGAATTGAGCAATATAATCTTCAGATTATTACTAAGTTCCAATAAAGCTAGCATTCGAAAATGCTGTCTTCGAATAATGATTTGTCACTCTAGCTTTCCAGAGTGAACATAATACATCATGAACAAAACGAATAGGACTGTATGATGTTGACTTACCATATTGGTGGATATTTAGACTCAACAACTAAGAATAATTGAAGAAGAAGAAGACGGTTATTTTGGTATTTTCGATGGATAAAAGTTCCTGCGTCTTCTCAGAACCGTCTTCGATGGGCGGACCAAGAAGCGAGAGGGTGCTGGAAGCGAGCTGAGTATATCAGAAGTGAGTTTGGTTTATCGGCTGGCGCAAGGTTTTATACTAACTTTTAACATCCGGGGTTAACCAACGCCAGGAACAGGAAGGGGTGATTTGGGAATCGTTTTAAATGGATGGTCCGGGCTGGAGATATTTATATCTAAATAAATAGAGTAAAATTCATAGAGCAAAATGCTGAAAATTCATCAAAATAGGATAACAAGTAACGAAGTTGATGAATTTTAAAGTTTGTCAATATTTTGTGAAAACAGTTATATGCACATCGTCATGAATATAATAATAGTCAGTTCTTGTTTAGCGCATAACACATTATAAATAACGTCTCTATGTGCTTCCAAAGGACTTGGATATTATTACCCTGGCTTTAGCCCCGCAGCCTTTCACAGCGCTGTGGCATTTCAAGGAATAAATTCCTGCCAGGGTTGAGTAAATTTCTTGCTGAAGGAAACTACGCCATGGCTGGGATTTGAACCCACGAACCTCTGTTTCATATGAGGCGCCGAATGTACCAATATTATATAGAACAATTATTTGTTATATAATCATTATTTATTAAATAATAACTATTATTTATATATAATTTACATTTTATTTGTAAATAACTACTATTATATAAAATATAATTTCTAATTATTTATATATAATTCCAAGTAATACTTCATTATTTGTAAATAATAATAGTTCGACATTCCATTATTTATAAATAATGATTATTTGTTTTTCATTATTTATAAATAATGATTATTTGTTTTTCATTATTTATAAATAATGATTATTTGTTTTTCATTATTTACAAATAATGATTATTTGTTTTTCATTATTTATAAATAATGATTATTTGTTTTTCATTATTTATAAATAATGATTATTTGTTTTTCATTATTTACAAATAATGATTATTTGTTTTTCATTATTTATAAATAATGATTATTTGTTTTTCATTATTTACAAATAATGATTATTTGTTTTTCATTATTTATAAATAATGATTATTTGTTTTTCATTATTTACAAATAATGACTATTTGTTTTTCATTATTTATAAATAATGATTATTTGTTTTTCATTATTTATAAATAATTTGTTGAGTTTTCCATTATTTATAAATAATGATTATTTGTTAAATAATGAAAACGTCTACTTCATTATTTATAAATAATTTTTTCGAGTGCACCATTATTCTCATTATTTATAAATAATCATTATTTAATGTTCGAGTTTTCCATTATTTATAAATAAAGATTATTTGTTAAATAATGAAATATCTACTTCATTATTTATATAAATAATAATTTTGTTTCAATATCCCATTATTTATAAATAATCATTATTTATAAACAATTTTTACAGTTTGCCATTATATACAAATAATCATTATTTATATACAAATAACCATTATTTATTAAATAATGCCATTATTTATTAAATAATGCCATTATTTATTAAATAATGGAAAACTCGCTATAACATGCATATGTGGGACCGCCCATGATATGAATATTCATGATGCGATTTCCTTTTTCGTGATTTTTCTTCACAAATTTTTGTCCATTTCCTCTTCATAATGACATTTCTTGAAGCAATTTTCTAGGGATATGGTCTGATTGTAATATTCTTCATTTTCTATATAACTTCGTCTTCGTAGAAATATCAAAAAGTGTAATTTTATACGATTTTTCCTACAGTTCACAATCCCCATAGGCGCGCGTGTATCGTAGGGACAACCGGTGAATCGACGGAGTGCTCTTCATCGAAATACTACGTTGGTTGGTCCCCGGAAGTGGCGGGCGGAATTTAGCCCGAATCCTCGATGGAAGTCGATCAAGTGCACATGAGCTGAGAGAGTGAAATATCAGTGTACTTGTACAGGCCCTTCTACTTTTTATAAATATTTCTAAATACAGTTCTAATAATGCACTTCAAATACATTTTGGAGTGTCTGTTTGAGGCGTTTAAGCGTTTGGGGCGATTTCACCCTGGCCCCAAAATGCTCGCAACGACAATACGGGGGCATGATGACCCCTAAATTTTTAAAAACTTATTTTTCTATTGAAAATTATCACAAAATTCACCAAAAGTGTGCACGAAAGCCTTCGTATTTCACTTTTAAAACTCCAAAAAGTGCCCAAATGACAAGCTTGGTCGCTTCGCTGTGTCGCTTTCAACTTGAGAACGTTTACGCGTCTGCTTCCCCCCCCCCCCCTCCTCCGAAAGAAATTCTGTATACGGCCATGCTCTAAAGAGCCTGGCACATTGATTTATGTATACTTCATTTTCATTATTTTTATCTCATTATCATCATGGCCTTACGCAGAATTTTTTCCGGGGGGGGGGGGTGGGGGGAGCAGGACGCGCGTAAACTTTCTAATAAAAATCTTGAAAAAGCGAAGCGACCAAGCTTGTCATTTGAGCTTGGTCGCGTCGCTGTCTCGCTTTACGCGCGTCCTAGCTGCTCCCCCCCCCCCCCGGTAAAAATTCTGTGTAAGGCCATGATGATAATGTGATAAAAATAATGAAAATGAAAAGTACATATAAATCAATGTGCCATATGCTCTTTTGAGCATGGCCGTTCACAGAATTTCTTTCGGGGGGTGGGGGCAGACGCGCGTAAACGTTCTCAAGTTGAAAGCGAGACAGCGAAGCGACCAATTAAGCTTGTCATTTGGGCTTGGTCCCGTGGCTATCTCGCTTTCAAGATTTTTTTGAGAAAGTTTACGCGCGTCATGCTCCGGCCCCGGCCCCCCTGGAAAAAATTCTGCGTAAGGCCATGTTGATAATGAGATAAAAGTAATGAAAATGAAAGTATACATAAATCAATGTGCCAGGCTCTTTAGAGCATGGCCGTATACAGAATTTCTTTCGGAGGAGGGGGGGGGGGGAAGCAGACGCGTAAACGTTCTCAAGTTGAAAGCGACACAGCGAAGCGACCAAGCTTGTCATTTGGGCACTTTTTGAAGTGAAATACGAAGGCTTTCTTGCACACTTTTGGTGAATTTTGTGATAATTTTCAATAGAAAAATAAGTTTTTAAAAATTTAGGGGTCATCATGCCCCCGTATTGTCGTTGCGAGCATTTTGGGGCCAGGGTGAAATCGCCCCAAACGCTTAAACGCCTCAAACAGACACTCCAAAATGTATTTGAAGTGCATTATTAGAACTGAAACTTATCTCTACACCAGGAAAAATTAACTTAACAAAAAAAGCAACAAGAAATATTTATAAAAAGTAGAAGGGCCTGTACAAGTACACTGATATTTCACTCTCTCAGCTCATATGCACTTGATCGACTTCCATCGAGGATTCGGGCTAAATTCCGCCCGCCACTTCCGGGGACCAACCAACGTAGTATTTCGATGAAGAGCACTCCGTCGATTCACCGGTTGTCCCTACGATACACGCGCGCCTATGGGGATTGTGAACTGTAGGAAAAATCGTATAAAATTACACTTTTTGATATTTCTACGAAGACGAAGTTATATAGAAAATGAAGAATATTACAATCAGACCATATCCCTAGAAAATTGCTTCAAGAAATGTCATTATGAAGAGGAAATGGACAAATATTTGTGAAGAAAAATCACGAAAAAGGAAATCGCATCATGAATATTCATATCATGGGCGGTCCCACATTTGCATGTTATAGCGAGTTTTCCATTATTTAATAAATAATGGCATTATTTAATAAATAATGGCATTATTTAATAAATAATGGCATTATTTAATAAATAATGGTTATTTGTATATAAATAATGATTATTTGTATATAATGGCAAACTGTAAAAATTGTTTATAAATAATGATTATTTATAAATAATGGGATATTGAAACAAAATTATTATTTATAAATAATGAAGTAGATATTTCATTATTTAACAAATAATCTTTATTTATAAATAATGGAAAACTCGAACATTAAATAATGATTATTTATAAATAATGAGAATAATGGTGCACTCGAAAAAATTATTTATAAATAATGAAGTAGACGTTTTCATTATTTAACAAATAATCATTATTTATAAATAATGGAAAACTCAACAAATTATTTATAAATAATGAAAAACAAATAATCATTATTTATAAATAATGAAAAACAAATAATCATTATTTGTAAATAATGAAAAACAAATAATCATTATTTATAAATAATGAAAAACAAATAGTCATTATTTATAAATAATGAAAAACAAATAATCATTATTTATAAATAATGAAAAACAAATAATCATTATTTGTAAATAATGAAAAACAAATAATCATTATTTATAAATAATGAAAAACAAATAATCATTATTTATAAATAATGAAAAACAAATAATCATTATTTGTAAATAATGAAAAACAAATAATCATTATTTATAAATAATGAAAAACAAATAATCATTATTTATAAATAATGAAACACAAATAATCATTATTTATAAATAATGGAATGTCGAACTATTATTATTTACAAATAATGAAGTATTACTTGGAATTATATATAAATAATTAGAAATGATATTTTATATAATAGTAGTTATTTACAAATAAAATGTAAATTATATATAAATAATAGTTATTATTTAATAAATAATGATTATATAACAAATAATTGTTCTATATAATATTGGTACATTCGGCGCCTCATAGTTTCAAAGTCCGGAGACTAATCCACTGGGCCACAACGCTCCACATATTCATTAGATGGACTGATGATGTCATACCCCCACTTTCTATTTTCTTATGTTATTACATGAAATCATAAATGTTTCATTTTTTCATACATGTGTATAACGTGTCTCCATTATGATGAAACAAGTTGCGGCAATATTTGATCACTTAATCGGTTGTCAATCCAATTGTTTTAGTTCTTGGTAGAAAATGTTTGAATTAACCAAATGTCATGTAATAAAATACAAAAGAAAAAGTGGGGATATGACATCATCAGCCCACCTAATGAATATTCATAAAGACATGCCTAGAACTGTTTCACCAGAATAATGCGAATCTTTATCATTAATAACTTCCTTATTTTTTATCCAATTTTGATCAAATTTTTAGCAATTTGCTTTGTGAATTTTACTCTATTTATTGAGATATAAATATTCCCAGCCTCGACCATCCCTTTAAAGGACAGGCGAGTCACTTCCAAGAAAATGTTTAATTTTTATTTACCTCGATTTTTTTTATGAAAATGAACTTGTTAATTGAATTTTAGGAAATCTACAGCTTGTATATGCCTATGATATTGGCAATTTCGTGGATGAAAAGGAGGGGAATAGGCGAAGATCCATTCCTATACTTACAAAAAAGGATAAATTTGAGACCCCATCCCCCTTCCAATTTCGATGACATATGTATTTGGTGACACGACAATTGCTCTGGGCTTATATTTCGTCTAAGATATAGGGTTAGGTTTTTTAGGATAGGGCATATTCATGATATTGTTAAATCGAGGATTACATTTGGTCATTTCATTAGTGGGGGAGTTGTGGTCCATTGGTTAAGACTCATCTTTCAATCTGAAGGACGTGGGTTCGATTCCAAGCCATGGCGTGTTTTCCTTCAGCAAGAAATTTATCCACATTGTGCTGCACTCGACCCAGGTGCGGTAGATGAGTTTCCGGCAGGAAGTAATTCCTCAAAAAACTGGTGAGCACCGGAATTAGTAGGCTAGCTTAGTCGGGGTAATACAGGAGCGCCTTGAGCAGCTAGCAAGGTGGATACGTGCGCTATACAAATCCTATATCATTTATTTATTTACTTATTATTTATTAGTGTGTGGAATTTACAGCGGATCAATATTGTCGCAGGAACAAAATTAATGTCATGTAACCGTATATTAACCAATGGATTACTCGTAAGTGTCTAATCAATTTTTGTTGGTGAATTGGGTGTAGCAGCTTCACATGTTCAATTCAATTCAATTCTTTATTCCATTTCCTTTCAAAACAAAATACAAAGTAATACAAATCAAATACAATTTTACAGACGAGCATTCTTACTTTGTAAAACAAAAAACAGTATAATATTGAGCATAAATGGAAATGAGGGGGGGGGTCCACTAAAAAGCAAAGCTTGTACACCATGTACACTGTAAAAAAATGATGTGCTAATTTAGCAATTACAGTGCTTGTATAGTGACTGCACTACAAGTGCTGATTTTCTAGTTTAAATTTGAACTAGAAAATCAACACTCGCAGTGCAGTCACTATAACAAGCACTGTAAGTGCTAAATTAGCACTTCATTTTTTACAGTGTAAAGTGTGGATCCCCTTTTAGATATTATAGGCTCAATTAAAATTCGTTATTCAGCAATGATAGCACAAATATTATAATATAAAAAATTATCTCATTGATCTATTGTCGATCTGTTTATTAAAGGGATAGTCCGGGCTGAAAATATTTATATCTAGATAAATAGAGTAAAATTAACAGAGCAAAATGCTCAGAATTTCATCAAAATCGGATAACAAATAACAAAGTTATAGAATTTTAGAGTTTATCATTATTTTGTGAAAACAGTTATATGCACATCGTCATGAATATTCAATAGATGGGCTGATGATGTCACATCCCCACTTTCCCTTTTCTTATATCATTACATGAAATCATAAATATTTCATTTTTTCATACAAGTGTAAATGACGTGTATCCATTATGATGAAATAAGTTGCAGCAATAAATAACTAATGCACTTAATCAGCTGTCAATCCGATTGTTTTAGTTCTTGGTAGAAAAATTTTGAATAAACCTGATTTCATATAATAAAATACAAAAGAACAAGTGGGGATATGACATCATCGGCCCACCTAATGAATATTCATAAAGACATGCCTGGAACTGTTCCACCGGAATAATGCATATCTTTAAAATTCAATAACTTTGCTATTTGTTATCTGATTTTGATCAAATTTTCAGCATTTTGCTTTGTGAATTTCACTCTATTTATTGAGATAAGTATATTTCCAGCCTGGACCATCCCTTTAAGATCTTGGGTCAGTTCCATAACGTAATACACTTACTTAGCATTATATTAACTGTGGTATAGCAGGGCCCTGCATCCAATCAAATGCGAGATTTCATTGGTAGCTATACCTGCAGAATGACAGTTACTGTTATCTAAAGGCCACCGCACACCTTACGACTGTTCGCGATCCGATTTTGTAACAAATCGCATTTTGCTCATTTTCTGAAAATGTGAATGGAACATCAATCAATAAATCAATCTAACAGTCAATCAAAGAAACAATCAGTCAGTCAATCAATGAATTAATTAATCAATCAATTAATCAATTTTAGAGTTTATTTGGAGTAAGGGGTGCATGGATTCAGAAATAATCGCAAGCAGTCTTGTGAAGAAAAAAATGAGGAGGGACTCATTTCGATTATATAAATGGAATTTATCTCAACACTATTCCATGTATCTGAATCCTCCTTCAATATATCTAGGTTGGAATTAAGCTCAAAATATCTAAAATAATATTGAGAGCGTGAATTGTATATCTTATAATCAAATAATGAAGATTAATATTAAGAGAGTGTTGTGGCAGAACGTTTGTCACGATGTGTGTACTTATCACGGATATGTGACATTAAACAAAACCAAAACCTGTTTCCCCTCGATTTTTCTTACATGACAGTGGCATGATAATTTTTTTATTACGGGGGGGGGGGGATTTATTGGATCTCATGACGGACATATATAAACAACCCGAAAATGGTGATTTAATTCGTGCTATTTGCACTTTCATTTTCAAAACATTTTGGGGACATATCTATCATATTTTTGGTTATTCATTATTTTTATTGATATTCTCTGTGCAATATTTGCAATATTCTATTTGGACCTTCCTATCGCAGTTGTATTTTGTACCTTGACATCGAGACTTGGAAAAAATGCATTTTTAATATACGTGTGTTTTGACTGGATTAAAATTTATTGAAATTGAATTGGGATATATAGCTACCCCCACTCTTACTTTTTTTTTTTTATCTCAGTGGACAATGATCTAAGTTCCATGATAACAATTCAAAGAAGAACATGAAGGACACTTGCCTTTGCAGGAAATAACAATAAGAGGAAAACACGTTGCCGGAAGTGATTGTTTGTAGATTATCATCAGGAAGGAAACATGGGAAGGCTATGGTAGCCCGTGATAAATGGTAAATGGTAAAACTATTTCCCGGTGCAATACATATGCTTCAACTCCCCATATGCTAATGTACACAATTTTAAAATGGAGGAGGAGTCCCCCCCCCCCCCCCTCGCGGTCACTGCCAATGCACAATACCAAGAATTAATTACAGCGAGTATATGGTTTAGTGTAATATCATAGTCTATATGGAATACTTAGAAAGGTCAATTAGGATTAATAAGAAAAGATATTGATTGGGTCTTTTAACGCAGAAATTTAACACTATCAAATCTAATAGTAGCCATTTTCTCCTATGAAAATCGCAAGCTTTTATTCGGCAGGTTCATTTGTTTAGAACCAGACCGCCATGACGCCATAGTCCAGTCAATCTAGCCAGAATAGGGGGGTAACCCACCACTAATTGCAACACAAGATATTCCACTGATATGCTTTCCAGGAAGGTCCCCTAAACAACATACTAAAAGTCCCAAGAAATCCAAGCAGTGGAAATTTATGAAATTTGCATATTATGCAAATTAGCCATGAAAAATTAGAAAAAGAAGGGAAATAATCCAAAGATTACAAATTAAATGTCCAAAATAATTTAATTTGAATGGTAATTCATGATAAATAACTGAATTCAATGTTTTTAATCAAAAGTGCAAAAAATTCTACCTCATTTGCATATTATGCAAATAAGCATCCTTAAATTGAAAAAATGTCAAGATATTGTGAATTTTCTCATATAGACTGCTTGAAAACATTTCATTAATGTTGACATTAATATGCTACTATATCACTAAGCATGAGAATTCATCCCAATGCCTGAAAATTAATTTGCATATTATGCAAATTAGCCATTATAAATAATAGAAAATTAGGAAATTAATCCAAAGATTACAAATTAAATGTCCACAGCAAGTAATTTTGAACAAAAGTTCATGATGAATAAATAAGTTCAATGTCTTTATTTAAAAAATCAAGCAAATCTGCCTCATTTGCATATTATGCAAATAAGTATCCTTATATGGAAAATGTAAAGATATTTCGATTTTTATCACATTGACTGCAGTGAAAACATTTCAGTTTTTCAAATTAATATGCTGCTATCACTAAGCATTCAAATCTATCATAATATGATTTATATTCAAGGAAAAATACTGGAAATACATTCTTCGCTTCCTAATCGTTAGTCTGACAAGATGATGGGATTGGCAAGAACAAAGCACAGTATTTGAATTGGTGTGTAGTTTGTTAGAGTTGACAACCCTTTCTTATGTGGATGGGAACGACTTAGACTTTCTTGAAATTTCACCGCATAAACATGATAAAGTGAGGCCAGGAAAAGCAAACTTATGGCAGGTAAGATCTGATGAGTAGTCTCATTAAGAAGTGCAGCAGAGATTCCGTCTGGCCTAGTAGCTTCATGCAGGTTTTCTTTAACATTTTCTTCAGTAGTCTGGCTACACCTGCTTGACTAAACAATATGTTATCTGGCCATATCTGGGTCAGGACTGGGTCCCAGGACTTCAGCGTCATCATCATCATGATCAGTGGTGAATACTAAGACTAAAAATGTTTGCCTTCCTTTAATAATGATATTCCAATGTAGTCATAGCTATAGATATTAAGGGCTTCCAACATGCTAATTGTTACAGCCTGGATCATTGTCAATCCGGTCAACAAATTATGTATTATAGGCTTGTCTACAAACCCTCTTATGGTCCTCTTTAATGCATTGTAGCAATTCTGAGCTTTACCTTACTGATGGTTTTGGAGCTCTAAAATGTGCAAGCCTTCCTAGCCTTTCTCTAAAACTCTTGACATCTTCCGACACAACTTATGTCCATTGTCTCATTGAGGCAACTTGTGTCGGAAGAAGACATGGTTAACGGTGTGTTCCTGTTAAAGTCCTCTTGATTGGCATTCAGTCTCCTATGCTCGACTTGTCGGATTTCAGTACAGAGAGTTGTATATATGATTGTCCAAAGTACATCTGCATGACACTATCAAAGTCAGCATTCCTCCAGAAGAACGTCCTTAGTTGTACCATAAAATGTTCATTCCTCTGGACAACCTCACAGTATACCCATGAGTAGCACATTGTGGCAAATAAATCCTGGAAGTGGTACACACTATCTAATCAATGTTGGATGGTATTTGATGGTGATGTTAAGGGTGTTCCATTATGTTGTGTCCTCTTGTTGGAAAGGCAATAATCTGGCTTAGTCCTCCATCAGGTTTGTTCATTGTCTCACTGAGGAATTTCTGTTTACCATAAATATCAGGAAATTAATATTATTATTTGCATACGACTTACTTAGAAACTATAGCTTTAATATTTGGAGATGGTTGCCATAGGAGATCAAAGAGGAAAGAACAGAAAATGGATGCTTCATCATGAAGCAGCAACTGGATTCAGCAAGAACGTCTAATCACGATTCCTGTATCTGAGAAAGATGCCTATAATGCACTCTAAGCCTTCAGCATGAATTTATGAATGGCTTTCATGTCGCTCGTATAGGCAAATGCCCATTGTTACTCTTATTAAGCATGCCCAGAGATCTTGTGATCCAAGCAAGTACTCATATTCACCACCAAGACAAGTGATGATGATGATGATGATGATGATGGGTTCTTGTAAAGCGCCGGTATCCGCCTCAGCTGGGCGCTCATGGCGCTTGCTCAAAAATAGGAAATATCTCACAAATTTCAATGTCTTCAAACAGTGCTTAGATCATCATTCAGTTCAAGTACTGTCCTAGTAATGCTACAATTGAGTTATTCTTGTCTTGGGATAATGTTGGAGTGGGGAACAGAAAGGTCTTCAGGTAAGACTCAAAAGTTGATTGTGTCTCTGCTCTCCTGATAAATTGGGGAAGGCTATTCCACAGCTTTGGTCCAGAGATGTAGAAGGCTCTGTCACCCCAGGTTGTGTGGCTGAGAGATTCCCTCAGCAATGCTTGAGCTGCTGATCTGAGACTGCGTGTTGGTCTATGCTGAGATAAGAGCTCTGAGATGTAGGGTGGAGATTTATCGTTAAGCGCTTTGAATACAAGGACCCCAAGTTTATAAGCGAATAGGTGTGCTACAAGGACCAAATATTCGAAGCTAATGGGCTTTTATTTGTACGGGTGTGACATCTTGTGCTGATCACTTGGCAATCCAGGAGTTGCTAGCGTGAACTATACTCGCAAGAAACGCAAAGTCTCTACAAAGTCAAGAAGAGAGCAAGACTTGGATGGAAATAATGAAGCATTCAAGGAGTGGGATCCATGTAGAATGGACTCCTCATTGTACAATATGAGTGGGGTAACTGCTCCTGACAAAAGTCAATATCAACCAAGCAAGAAGTGTAGGGAAGGTCATCATGGTTAATACACATAATCTACATGGAATTTTAGAGGAAAGTATCACTTATGTGGTTCCTTGAATATTTATAACATGTCGGATGCTTATTTGCATAATATGTAAATTACACTTCAGATATTAAGCTGATTATTAATGTATTAGCCATTCTTAGTGATCACATCATATTGATCTAGACTGAAATGTTTTCATAACTGTTTTTGTGAGAAAAATAAAAATTTCTTGATTTTTTTCCATATAAAGATGCTCATATATATGCAAATGAGGTAGATTTATTTACGATTTTTTTTTTTCATTTGAAAATAAATAAATTTGTAAAACTTATCATGGGCTTCAGTTCAATTCGTATTGATTTCTGCACTTGATTTCCAATATTTTGATTATTTTCCTTATTTGTAATTTATTATTGCTAATTTGCATAATATGCAAATTTTGTGATTTTCCATATGCTTGTATATTTAAAGGAGAATGAAACCCTTGGAGCAAGTTAGCTTTTGTGAAAGCAGAAAAATCAAAGAATAAGATCAACAAAACTTTGAGTAAAATAGGACTAGCAATAAAAGAGTTATGAGCATTTGAATGTCGAGATCACTAATGCTATGGAGATCCTCCCATTGGCAATGCGACCAAGATCTGTGATGTCACACACGTACAACTCTCCCATTTGGACACTGAAAATATACCCCAAAACATCTCTTTTTGCTCATTCTAATCATATGACAAACGATTCATCAATGATATAATGTTGTGAAACCTCTGTACTTGTCATCTCATAAAGAGAACACCTCACCTTGTGATAGACTCTATAAAAGTGAGAATATAAGTGAAATAAGTACTAAAGTAATGAGGGAGTTGTACGTGTGTGATATCACAGATCTTGGTCGCATTGCCGTTGGGAGGATCTACATGGCACTAGTGATCTCAATATTCGAATGCTCATAACTTTCTTATTATTCATTCAATCTTCCTCAAACTTTCAACAATATGTTTCTTTGATTTTTCTCTTTGATATGGATTCAGCTGGTTTCAAGGGTTTCATTCTCCTTTAAGGACTTTTAATATGGTGTTTAGGAAACCTTCCTGTAAGGTATTGCCATATTCCAATTTCAATAGATAATATACTTGCAATTTTTTAGGGATGTATCACCGGTGTGTTTTCTTGAATATTTATAACATGTTAGATACTTTTATTTGCATAATATGCAAATTACACTACAGACACCAAGCTGAATACAAATGTATTCAAAGTCCTTAGTGATTGCAGCATGTAAATTCCAACATTAATGAAATTTTCAAGCAGATAATGAGAGAAAAATCACAATACCTTGACATTTTTCCATATAAGGATGCTTATTTGCATATTATGCAAATGAGGTAGATTTTTTTGCACTTTTGACAAAAAACATTGAATACAGTTATTTATCATGAATTTTCGCTCAAATTGAATTGTTTTGGACACTCAATTTGTAATCTTTGGGCTATTTTCCTTATTTTTCTAACTTTTTATGGCTAATTTGCATAATATGCAAATTTCATAAATTTCCACTGCTTGGATTTCTTGGGACTTTTAGTATGTTGTTTAGGGGACCTTCCTTGAAAGCATTGCAGTGGAATATCTCGTGTTGCAATTAGTGGTGGGTCAAACCCTATATTGACTGGACTACCATGGCAACTTACGTCATCGCTTCGGTTCTCTATAGTACGCTAATCATTTTTTTTAAACAATGCTCACCTAGTTACCAGGAAGAGTTGCGTTTCCATTTATTTAAATACAGGATAAAAGAGCATCCCTCGCTCACGAGCGAAGGCGTAGAAGCCGCGGCCGGGGATCGAACCCCCGGACCTCCAATGTATAGTCAAGCGCCTTAAGGCCACCGCACACCTTACGACTGTTCGCAATCCGATTTTGGAACAAATCGCATTTTGCTCATTTTCTGAAAATGTGAATGGAACATATCATTTTATTTAAGGTTAAAATTAATTGAAAGAATACTAATATAACCATTTTGAAAGACTACAAGCCTTTATTTTGGAGTAAAGGCCAAATTAGTTTCAAATCGTAGCCAATCGTACGACTGCTATGACGTCATTACGACTAGATATTAAATTCGCTTTTATTCTAAGAAGGATGATAGCATAGTCACAGATTTGTACATAGGTATTCGTACGATGATTTAGAACATTACATAGTAAGATATTCCAAGTCTCAATATTAGCATCAAATTATACTACATTTTATTCTGCAATCGGGTCGCAGACCAATCATAAGGTGTGCGGTCGCCTTTAGACCACTCGGCCACGGCACCTCCGCATTGGCAGAACCACACTGCAAAAACTCTGGTGTTGATTTAACACCAGCCCGGAATCTATATATGTCCACACCAGAGAAGTGTTAAACAATTAACACCAGTTTCGTTTTGGTCTAACACCATAGGTGTTTATACAACACCAGTTAGTATTAGAACAGCATCGGTTTGATTTCAAACTGGTGTTGTTTCAATACTTCTCTGGTGTGGACATAATTTATAGATTCTGGGTTGGTGTTAATCAACACCGGAGTTTTTGCAGTGCATCAGTCGATTAATCGATTTGGAGTCAGTGTCTATTATGTGACTGGGCTTCATGCTATGAATTGTCGACAATGGACAATCAAAGCCGATAGAGGGCCAATCCGTCAAAGAATCGCATGACTACATTGAGGTCCGTTAAATAATTTATGTGAAAATTCTCCACTGCTTCCTGTATCCCGAAAAAAGGGGAACTTGATAGATTTCAATACCTTGAATGATTTACATTCTAATTATATTTTTAGTGGGAGCGCCGTGGTGTAGCGGTTCTGACTCTCGGCTTGTAATAAGATAGGGTCGTGTGTTCGAATCCAACCATGGCCTAGCGTCCTTTGGCAAGGCATCAATCCACAGTCCACACTTTGACTAAGGTCACGACCCCCAAAATTAGCGTGCTCGGCGACCGAGAGTTTTTAGCTGATTTCGCCCGTGTACCGAACGGTGGCCGGCCGGGCACCACTGGTTTGGATATCGCTCGGTCGCTGCTCAAGATTTAGCGCGGAGTTGAAATCCTGGTGGCGCCTGCTCACTTTTCACTCGCCGCCCTAAGTACGCTTGGTGCCCTGGTAGTCGCCGTCCGGGAGCCGACGTAATCGAATTAGGTCCACACGGGTCGTATGGTCCAGTGGTTAGAGCATTGGACTCATAATCGCAAGGTTGAGAGTTCGAATCCCTACTCTGCCATTGTCTTCACTTTGATAAAAAGACCCGAGAGTAATACATGTCGTCTATAACGTCAGCCACTATGACTGATTAACCTAGACGTAAAATGTTTCCTAGGTTATTTGTTATATACCAGCTTGGCGTTTACCAGCAAAACGCTGTTCTTCCGGGTTCCTACGGGAGTTACCATAAACAGAAACAGATCAAAACTTGAACTTGTTGGATCGAGCGGTCACCGGCGGTCGCCGCGGCGCGCCGGCCGCTGGCCGCTCAGAGATCGGTCGATGATCTCTCTCTCTCTCTCTCTCTCTCTCTAGTATGTCTATATCACACGCACACACGAGTGCTGACCCCATGCACACAAACAAAAATATAGTTTCTGTGTCCAAAATTGGTGTGTGTAAAACGTCAAACAAGAGTAAAACAGCGGAATAATATGAGATAGCAGAGTTTACTTTGTTTTATTAGCGAAATACCGATCGAAAAAGCAATAACGACAGCAACAAATAAACAAAACCCCTTTAAATGATATTTAATCATTGCGTCAAATGTGTGTCCGCTCTTGGCTCCAGTCTAGAGGGAGCAATGGCTATCTTCTTTTCTTCATATCATTGTTATAGTGATTAGACCTCAACTGTCTGTACAGAAAGGGTGGGTATCGTCGCGTTGACGCGAACCCAACCCTTCGTCCAAAGCCCACACCCCCCCCCCCCCTCGATCACACTGCGTATGGACAACATTTTTGTACAGAAATGTTTATATTCATGCATGTTATATCAAATGTTTCGTATGCCACTTGGCAGATCGTATAATTTCCGTTGTGAAAATTAATCGTTTCAGTTTATAAATGTTTATGATTCTATTGGATTATTATTCCTTTTTGAGAATGATTGGGGTTTATACCAGAGAATGTAAATCATTCAATAAAAATATCAAAATACAGTATACGGTACTCTTTGATACTTTACGAACATCTCAAGTTTAAAGATTATTTTTAAAGTACTATATAGCGAACAAAATTTAGTCATGGATAATGTTCGTAACACTGGAACAGAAAGTGTTAATCCAATGATTATGATAAGTGTTTAAAATATAGGAAGGTCACGAGACTTGGGCCTTTTCCATATCGGCCACATGTTCAAAAATGCTTCCCTGAACTTCTTGTTCTGTGAGGCGTATATAAATGGGTTGGCGCACGAGTTGTAGCAAGCGAGAAGAAATGTGAAGCGATGAAACTCTCCCGAAAGGTATTCCCGAGGCAACATCCCGACGTTGTAGCAGTAGTAACTTATTTGGTTGGGGCCAACGGTGGTCACAAATATGGCGACTACGATGGCCGTCAACTTCAGCACCTTCCGTCGTGCAACCAAGTGAAAAGAAGGGATACCAGATGGGCCATTCATTGCGGAGTTGAAACGTCGGGACTTCCGGAGCAACTTATGGGCAACAATGAGTTGTAAGGTGAGCATGGCCAGGGCGGGTAAAGCGAAAACAAAGAAGAAATTCAGAGAACCACCGATGACCCGACTATAATACCCTGACGACAACCTGCAAACGCTCTTTGATATATCCAGAGTGGTGAAAGTCGCTGTGAATTGGCCTACGGAGGATACCAGCCAGGTGAGAGCAATGGACAAGGTGCAGTGCCCTCTCGTGAGCCAACGATTGAACTGCAGAGGGTAGACAACCGCAACGTAGCGATCGCAACAGATAACGACGAGTATGTAAATCGAGGAGAAGATGCATACCAGACGGCAGCTCTTTGTATGTATGAAGCCACAATATAAGAACCCAGCCCAGTTCTGGGGAACATTCCTAACCGAAGGGATTGGTAGAAGAAACACTGATGTTAGGAAGTCGGCCACAGCAAGATGGCCGATCAGGGTGTCTGTAGATCTATTCTGTGACTTTCGTGGAAACAGGATAGCCATGACCACTAGGTTGCCAAGACATCCTAAACATGCAGGAACTAACTGAAGCAGTGTGTACCAATCGCCCCAATCAATCGCATCCCACGACCAAGTCGGCGACGATGTTCCATTGGTAGACGCTGTCAACATGGTGTCGTGAAGACGATGTTAAGTTTGGTATGTTAGGAAGCTGTAATGATCGAGTGACTGCTTACTCCGCTGTATCATGTAAACATTACTCCCGTAACTATGGCAACCAAAATCAAAGAGAAGCGCTGACGTCCCCCGAAGTCACACCAGAGGCCCATGACACAAAGCTTAGCAATGATCGTAGAACATTTTTTAACGATTGATTGCATTGACAACAATGTACAATCAATCGTAAAAATCAAGCGTCCGATTAATCGCTAACCTTTGTGTTACGGGACCCAGATTACAGTTCTTTGGAGAGAGAGCAAATTAGCCATCGCTACGCTAATTGCCGACTTGTGGGGGTTGTAGACTACTAATAGGCACATTCAGCAAACAATATCACAGATTAGTAGTGATTAATACATTGTGTTGAGCTGATGGGTTGGCAGTTTTGCAGCTCGTTCTCGTGTGATTAAAAAAAGAAAGTATTTTTAAGAGAAAATTATAAGAACGCGGTAAAACGAAACGAGAGTTTTGCAGTCTCTAGAGATACGGAGTCAGTGCCCCCCCCCCCGGGGGTGGGGCACTGGGAAAGGAGAAAAATAGGTAGAAAGAAAGAGAACGAATGTGGGGAAAGAAGACATTATTGTATATTATTATATATTATGTTGTATTATATATATTATATTATTACATAAGAAATATTTTTTTCATAACTTTTTGAAACATAATTTGCTTAGGGCCTATGTGTTCATCATTCATGGTGCTCGCATTGCCTGTTTAATGAGATAATAATCCTGTGTACTAAAACATCAGGTTTCAAGTCCATCTACACCCAATATATTTCCTTGCACTTCGACTTATTATCGTTTTATGTAGAGACATATGCTTCTTGTTCATGACTACTTAAAGTAATTACCCCCTTTTGACATGTTTGAGGCCTGAATATAACACATTTCCAGTCCCTGCTTACGTTCGCATTGGTGGATTTGTGAGATATGTCAGCTCTTCATGAATTCCTAAAAAAGTTCTTAAAATGTTTCCTTTTCTGGTATGAATATCAAAACTTCCTACGAACAAGCCTTAGAATGCCCCTCTTCAGGTCTGAATTTCAAAAATTTTCACCTCGCGCTTCGCACTCGCAATTACTTGATTAGTGAGATACGTATCATGTCCATGATTATAATGACTATAAAAAGTACTTAATGTGTTTTAGGTGTAATTCTATCAAAATCAGCAAGCGTTTGGCACTCGAATTAGATGACTTTATGGTAAGATATGTATGTTCTTTATGAATTCATAAAAAATAGTCCTTAAAATGTCCCTGTTTGGGGTCAATATATAAAAAAATTTCAGCTCGCGCTTCGCGCTCGCATTGTTTGTTAAGTGAGACAGATACGTATAATGATTACCCCCAATGCTGTGACCCACGGTACGCCACTGTACAGATTCCATCTGCACCAATAAGGAGCAATATAATGTGTGAAATGACGATATTAGTTGCGGACTTCTTTTCTTATATGATACAAGTATGATATCATAATCAGCTTTTAAAAATGAAGATTTAAAGTAAACGCACGACCTCCATCCATTGCCATGCCACTCATGGAGTATTGAATATAATTTGTGTAATGGCTGTAATAAAATGAGTGGCAGATTTCTTTTCATACACTCTTGAATAAAAACGGACAAGAACTCGTGGTCTTGGCTTTTAAAAACCTAGTAAAATTTCAACAGTTGTCGTCCTTCACGGAATGCTGCTTTCGCACAAGGTCGTATCAGATGTCAAAACTAATGTAGGTTTGAGTTTTACGGGGTCTATATCCACTTACTCTGGAAACGTGTGTGACAAGGTCTTTTTAAATGACATTTCATTAAAAATGGGCTTACTCACACCATATCGCACTAAACTTACACTTTATCATGCTAGGTTATTAATGCTTGTGATTGTCTTTGACATATTATTAACGCATCACTTTTCAGAGAATGTTTGACAATGCCGTTACGAGGTACATATGCAAGTTTGTTTGTATCAGGGGGTGCCGGTGAATTTCGAGGAGGGGGTGGGGCGGGGAGTCGACATAGGCGTTTTTCTCATCAATACATTTAAGAGATATGGGTGTTAATTCAGTCTACAGGATGAGATTTTTTTCATTTTCTACGCTCGTCATGTGTTTGCCTTCTTTTTTTCCCCTTTCACCATCCATTTTTCCTCTGGCCCTACTATATTCTCGTCATTTTAAAAATATATCAATCTTTAAAATGTGAAATGTACAATTGTCAACCATTTTATCTGTAAATAATCCAACTTTGTAAAATATGCAATATTGTTGCAATAAAGAATAAAGATTGATATTTGTATTGATCGCATATTTTCCAGGATCAGCTTTCCTACCCCCCCCCCCCATTCGCCCTTTGTGGCATCGCCTCTGTTCGTATCATATTCGTAATTAAGCGAATCCCATTTTGATGTTAGTTACACCATGGACCTACTAGTAGGTCCATGGTTACACTGAAATACCAGTCATATAGTTCGTGAATCACTAAAGAAGGATTTTTTTACAATCAGAATTAAACATATGACATGTACAGCAGACTAGTATTCGATAATTTGGAACGCAATACCGACAAGGATAATATCATTTTCGAAAGTGATTTTGAGTGATTGTGAAAGTGGGACCCTATCACTTTCTCTCTCTCCTCACAACATAATTGCATTCATGGGGGGGGGGGGGTCCGAGCGAGCGTCCACGCTTTGCGTTTGTTAGAGGATGTCCCGCTACATCCTCAACATTCATGACATAGGGGAACAGTCTGAACGCGGTAAAACATAATTAGGACTAACTGACCAAGCAGTGATTCCTAGACCCTTTTTGCGTTTTAATGTTGTTGGGTTTTTTCTCCTTCTTTTCAGTTTATTCCTTTTAGTCAACAGGTCTGAGAAGATTTCGTTAGATTTTTGGTCTCTTAGAAGGGACGGGGGGGGGGGGGGGAGGGGGTGAGGCGATTCTCACCATAGGCTGCTGTACATATTCAAAATTCGAGGACTACTCCTCCCCTTCCCCCGGATCACCACCCATGCAAATTATGCCTCCACAACGATAAATAAATATTGTTATACATACGTCAATTCTAAATAATCTCGTTTCTAACAGCTTTACAAATTTGCTGTCATACTTTGACGAGCGTAAGAAAATTATCCAATTAGTTCAATCTCGAACCCCGAAGATATTAATGGCTTAAAGGTATTATTTAACTTTGTGAGCAGCCGATTTAAAAAAATTTCAAACCAAGATGAAACATGTGTACAAGTACATGTATTAGAACTAAAATAACCCTGAAACAACCATTATTGAAAATGAAAAGCTAAAAATACAAGGCAAAACCCAATTTTGTAATTAGGCGTCTTAAAGACGCTTAAATAGAACACATAAGTGTATGGGATGAAATTAAGATGGTGTTTCCGGTCACTTTATATTTCACTTTTTGAAGCACCAAATATTGATTTCCAGACGCGATATTTTCTGTGCTACATTTTTGTAACATATCACACACACACAGGTGACAAGTGTGACCTTCTAGCTCAGGTTTTTTTTAAAGTCAAACCAATGTTAGCCAATCACTTTAATTAACAACTTCGAAAAACATGTTCGATGCAATTAACGCGCGTTGCATCATGGCAGTCGCCATGGCAATGAATGTTGAATCATAGAGGACATAATATCATATTTTTAGATACATTAATTCCTCTTTATCCGGTTGCCACTTTTCCCTCTAAGTCGATGACAACCCATGATTGGGGGTATAGTATTCACTTTTATTTAAAACCTCAACATGCCTTAGTCAATGATAATGGGCAGATCACAATAATGGCGACATTAGTGATAGATAATGATGATGATAATGGTGGTGGTGGTGATTGATGATGATGGTGATGATGATGATGATGATAATAAAGAAGAGAAGAAATATAATAACATGAAGAAAAGGAAGGAGGAGAAGAGGAAGAAAAAAAGGAAAAAAAAGAAAAGGAAAAAAAAGAAGTAGAAGAAGAAGAAGAAGAAGAAGAAGAAGAAGGAGAAAAAAAAGGAAGAGAAAGAGGAAGAAGAAGAAGAAGAAGGAGGATAAGAAGAAGAAGAAGAAGGAGAAGAAGAAAAAGAAGAGGAGGAGGAGGAAGCGGAGGAAGAAGAAGAAGAGGAAGAAGGAGAAGAAGAAGAAGAAGAGGAAGAAGGGGAGGAAGAAGAAAAAGAGGAAAAAGAAGGAGGAGGAGATGATGAAGGTGATGATGATGATAATGATAATAAAGAAGAGAAGAAAAATAACATGAAGAAAAGGAAGAAGGAGAAGAAGAGGAAGAAAAAAAGGGGGGGAAAGGGAAAAAAGAAAGAAGTAGAAGAAGAAGAAGGAGAAAAAAAGGAAGAGAAAGAGGAAGAAGAAGAAGAAGAAGGAGGATAAGAAGAAGAAGAAGAAGGAGAAGAAGAAAAAGAAGAGGAGGAGGAGGAAGCAGAGGAAGAAGAAGAAGAAGAAGAGGAAGAAGGGGAGGAAGAAGAAAAAGAGGAAAAAGAAGGAGGAGAAGAGAATAAAAGGAAGAAGAAAAAAATAAGAAAAAGAAGATTTATTACTGAAGATTAAAAATAAGATGATGTAGAAAAGAAGAAAAACAACAAGAAAAGTAAAAAGAATTGAAAACAAAAAAAGGTTCGAAAGGGATAAATTAGTATTAGTGAAGATTACATTTCTTGTTCACTACGACCAAGTCATCTATCTACAAATATTATGTTATTATCCAAAGTTCATCATCTTCATTTCTCAAGTTAGGAAGATGCAATGAGATGGCGCCCTGCACACCTGTAATTTTAGCACATTAAATTCATACCCTACACCTGTGGTGTGCAACTATCAACAATGATATTGAAATATGTTTGAGCTAATATGGAATGGGGGTTAAGAGAGAGGGAGAGAGTAGAAGTGGGTTTTGTTACTGTTGGCAGTGGTGATAGATGATGCATCAAGTGGTTTTACCTTTCCCTTCTCTACGCCCCACGTCCCCCTTTCCTATCTGATGAGAACCACTTCAAAATGATTAAAACATCACCGCAAAACAGTAATGATAATAATTACTAAAAGGGTGACAAAATTAATACTTCTATGGCTTCTGCTGTTTCCATTACTATTAATGATTAGATAGTAGTCTATCCTGTAACCCCCCCCCCTCTCTCCCTCTCCCTCTCTCTCTCCCTCTCTCCCTCTCTCCCTCCCTCTCCCCCTCTCTTGCACGTCCCTTTCTCTCTATCCTTATACCGTATACGCTCTCTCCCATTCAATCATCTTATACATATCATACCAAATCTATCAAAAATGAAATATTCATCTGGCAAATGATTTGTTTTTTCTTTTAAATTTACTTTAATCCACTAATATACAAATATGTAAGAACACATTATGTGTATAATATAAATATGAATCGAGTTCAATAACATAAATACGATGAAGTTGTTTCAAATAAATAGAACTGTATTTGCAGGGGTTATGTCTAAATATGACAATCAATACCACCTCAACTATCTCTATTGAAAGCAAGAAATAGGATAAAATACTGATGAATTTCTGGTAAAAATCTGTCATAAAAAAACTGAGTTTTCATGACTTCCATTTTGTGTCGTCACATGCGAGCAGCTGTATCACACGTCATGATATGAATTTCATAACGATTTTGCCAATGAGTCATAAAAATTTAATTCCTTATCTATAAAGATGTATGAAGAAATACACCTGATTATATATTGGAGGTATAGGGGAAGTTATTTTCATTTCTTTTCACAAAAAAATGTAATAATTTATTATGAAATTTACATTACATGAAAAGTGGGAGTCTGCTTGCGTGTAACGCCGGGAAATAAAACTACAAGACTTTCCTTTTTTTGGTAAGTCAATTATTATTTTTTTCTTTTTTTGCGTAACTGATCGTTAAGGTTGTGTTCATCTCATTCTTAAAAATTAACTCTGATCTAGTTGCGATAAAATCGGGGTGGAAATCGACTCTTTCCTTTAGTCATTGGAAAAGTCGACTCCTTCTTTAAAGGACAAGTCCACTCCAACAAGAAGTTGATTTGAATAAAAAGAGAAAAAAATCCAACAAACATAACACTGAAAATTTCATCAAAATCGAATGTAAAATAAGAAAGTTATGACATTTTAAAGTTTCGCTTAATTTCACAAAACAGTTATATGCAAATCCTGGTCTGTATGCAAATGAGGAGACTGATGACATCATCCACTCACTATTTCTTTTGTATTTTATTATATGAAATATGAAATATTCTAATTTTCTCATTGCCAAGTGAAACAACGATTAATTCCTCCCTGAACATGTGGAATTAGGATTGTTTAATACTATATGGTTCAGTCAAGTTGGTCATTATTGTCAAATTTGTAAAAAATGATATATTGTATAATTCAAACAATAAAAAACAAAAGAAATAGTGAGTGAGGGACATATGTCACTCAAATGTGCATATCACTGTTTTGTGAAAAATAAGCGAAACTTTAAAATGTCATAACTTTCTTATTTTACATCCGATTTTGATGAAATTTTCAGTGTTGGGCTAGATTGATTTTCTCTATTTATTCAAATCAGCATTTTTTGGGTGGACTTGGCCTTTAATGATAACATAAAATGCATGTTGAACAACTGAACGCATATATACATGTAAAATCAGTAGTCACACTATTGCCAACATTTAATTACATAAATATAAAGCAAAACTAAAACAATTTTTTTTTCGTCATCTTTTACATCATCATTGACACCAACATTTAAGTCACCTTTCACACTACCACCACCGCCTTTATCATTATCATCATCATCATCTTTATCATCATCATAATCGTCATCATCTTCATCATCATCATCTTCATCATCATCATCATAATCATCATCATCATTACCATCATCATCAGCAGCAGCAGCATCATCGTCAACAACAACAACACAAACACTAACATCATCGTCGTCGTATCATCCCCACCACAATTATCATCGTCAATACCATTATCATGCACTGTCAACATCATCATCATTTATCATCGTCATCATCTTTTATCATTTTCATCGCAGCCACAAACGTCGATATCACCATCATCATCACTATCACCATCACCACCAACATAGCAAAATTTCGTTGCAACATTCCCGTTGCCATTACACTCCTTTTGTCACCTTTTCTTAAGTTTGTGAATATGGTGCTAAAACAACTACTCAAGGAGGACGACTTCCCCGGGAACTGCAGGTATTGTCGTCAGGAGATTGACTATTCGGGAAAGGTGTCTTCGAGAGTTGTCTTCTGTTGGAGTTGTGCCCGGATATGAATCGGGTCTGGTATAAAGTAATTTGTTACACCTTCGAACAGTTTAAACAGATATTACATATCATAAAACTTAATGAATTTTGGAATTCTATTTAACAATCATCATTTTGTGCATTGACATCATTGATGAGGTGGCGAAGGCAATGTAACATGATCAACATGAACAACCAACGCTAAAGCATATGAAATAAATATCAAATGAATAAACATACAATCATAACATAAAAAGTGTTATACTTAAAGCTCAGAGAGAGGGGAGAATAACTTTAATATTCATCCTGTTCATCATCTTCACCTTCTCCCTCCATGCAAGAGTCGACACCGACCTCCTCGAAGTCCTTCTCGAGAGCAGCAAGATCCTCACGAGCCTCGGAAAACTCTCCTTCCTCCATACCTTCTCCGACATACCAATGGACAAAAGCACGCTTGGCGTACATCAGATCAAACTTGTGGTCAAGACGGGCCCATGCTTCAGCAATGGCGCTAGTGTTGCTCAGCATGCAAACTGCACGCTGGACCTTGGCAAGATCACCACCAGGGACGACGGTGGGTGGCTGGTAGTTGATACCGACCTTGAAGCCAGTTGGACACCAGTCGACAAACTGGATGGTACGCTTGGTCTTGATGGTCGCGATGGCGGCGTTGACATCCTTGGGGACGACGTCACCACGGTACAGGAGACAGCAGGCCATGTACTTGCCGTGACGAGGGTCGCATTTGACCATCTGGTTGGCTGGCTCGAAGCAGGCGTTGGTGATCTCGGCAACGGTCAACCGCTCATGGTAGGCCTTTTCAGCAGAGATGACAGGGGCATAAGTAGCCAGAGGAAAATGGATACGAGGATAGGGCACCAAGTTGGTCTGGAATTCGGTAAGGTCGACATTGAGGGCGCCGTCAAATCGCAGAGAAGCAGTAATTGAAGAGACGATCTGGGCCATGAGACGGTTCAGGTTGGTGTAAGTAGGTCGCTCGATGTCGAGATTACGACGACAGATATCGTAGACGGCCTCGTTGTCGACCATAAAGGCACAGTCGGAGTGCTCGAGGGTGGTATGGGTGGTCAGGATGGAGTTGTAAGGCTCGACAACGGCAGTTGAGATCTGTGGAGCGGGATAGACGGCGAACTCAAGTTTCGACTTCTTTCCATAGTCGACTGAGAGACGTTCCATCAACAGAGAGGTGAAGCCAGAGCCGGTACCACCACCGAAGCTGTGGAAGATGAGGAATCCCTGGAGACCTGTGCACTGGTCAGCCAGTTTCCTGACCCTGTCAAGGACAATATCGATCAGTTCCTTTCCGACGGTGTAGTGACCACGGGCGTAGTTGTTGGCAGCATCCTCTTTCCCAGTGATCAGCTGCTCAGGGTGGAAGAGCTGACGGTATGTACCGGTTCGGACCTCATCTGAATAATGAAAAATATATATATCACTTGTATGGTTGATATGATTGCAATCTACTCTCATTCGACTTTTCATCAGTCCATTTTTAAGTCCCTAGTAATCATTGTATGAGGAAAACCTTTCGAATTTACCCACTCTTAAAACAGAACACTAAATATTTTATAGAACCCTCACTTAATGACTCGCCAGTCCCCTTCCTAAAACAGACATAATACTAAACATTGTGAGGCCAGAGGCGGTGCCATAACAAGGGGTGGAAGGAATACACTCCCTATGGTATTGTTTTCAAGTTATTGATTTTTTTCAATACTATATTTGATAGTAAATATAGGAAAGTTATACAAAAATAATAAAAGGTAGGATAGGGGAAAGGAAAGATAGACCTGGATCTTAGGTACCCATCAATTTAGATTCATTTCTCCAAAAAAGGATACCACCCTTAGGTCCAACGCCCTTAAAACACGAAATAGCCCCCCCCCCCCCCATAGGTGAAGCCATTAAATCTTTCTGGCTCCTGTTTTTTTTAAGGGGGATTACTTCACCCAGATGAAAGATCTGGTGAGCGTTTCATGAAAGGACTTGTCAGACGTTTTATCCGACAAGTCCTCTTTTATCCGACAGTTACCATAGTAACAGTGCCTCTCAGCCAATCAGAATGAAGGAAAATTGTCAGATCTGACAACTTGTCAGACGAAAATGTTGATGAAACGCTCCCCTGGTGTCAGTTGTAGAAATAGTTGCGTTCGAACGCAACAACAAAAGAAAATACAAACACAAAGCTCTCCTTACCAGTTTGAAAGCAAGCTGCGTTTGCTCTTGGAGCTGCACTCCATAATCAAGGCTCCTATGGAGTATAGATTCAGTTTGACACAGGAGATCAAAGAGGGAGGCAATTAATTGTTTCAATGTAGAATATGTATATTTACCGACTACAATTGTTTCAATGTAGAATATGTATATTTACCAATTACAGTTGGCTCGAGATCGACGAAGACGGCACGGGGGACGTGCTTGCCAGCTCCAGTCTCACTGAAGAAGGTGTTGAAGGAGTCATCACCACCTCCAATGGTTTTGTCTGAGGGCATCTGACCATCAGGCTGGATGCCGTGCTCAAGGCAGTACAACTCCCAGCAGGCATTACCTATCTGGACTCCGGCTTGGCCGACGTGGATGGAGATACATTCACGCTGTATTGAGGGAGGAAAGAAAGTGAATTCAGTGATATAAATGTTGGTACCTGTCATCACTACACTGTGCTTGGGGGCACTGAGCCCTAAAAGCTTCAGGGCCAAGAAAAAAAAGAGAAAATAAAGTGAAAAGGGGTGGTTTATGATTTTTAATCATACCTTTTTCTGAATATCATGTCAAAATCAATCGCAAAATTTGATTTTTATCATATTTTTTATAAAATAGAAAAGATCATTGTAGCTCTCTAGCGTCGCTCTCTCGCATTATTTTAGAAATTTTGACCCCTCATTTTATGTGTGAATTATTACGGCCCGTATCTTCTCTCCTTTTCAAATATCCATAATTTACTATATGCTTTGTCGGGAGTGACTATCTATCATTTGAGGCTCTCCCAACGAAACCTTACAAGAGGATATCGTATTCGATTTCGTGTTGATAATGTTATAATTTAATGAACTACCATTCTGATAAAAAAAATATTAGCTTTATCATTCCAGTTGATAACAATTCATTCATTCGTCGATTCATGCATTCATCATTCTCCTGCGGATTTTATGTTCCTGAAATGCATTGGTGCAAATGATAATTTACATTTGCATCTCTGTGTTATTTTCTTCTTTAAATAAAAGCATCTACGCCAGGCAATTAAATTATCCCACAGGACCGTGCATGCATGACATGAAAGTAACACCACGGAAATAGAATGTTAGATTCCAATCTCTATGGTAACCAAAGCATCACATATGTCATGTATGTCGAGGTGCTTGTTATAGCGGTTGCAATGGGTATTGAGTAATACGAACCTCTGTGCTAATATTGTTGATTCGGCAACATATACACTAATACTATAGTAGAAATTGTTTTGATAATTTGGTTTTAATTATGTGTTTATTAATGGACAGTATGATAGACCAAGGAGTGGTCTGTCATTATTAGAACAAGTCCGTCAATCGGAGATATATAAGCTTATATTAATTTCAACAATCAAACAATTTGTAAAAATAGGCTACACATATAGAACAACTATTTCATTGCAGTCTCCTTTAATGATGATAATAAATCTTGAAAGTTTGATTTTACATGCATGTTGGAAATCTATCTAGTTTAGGCCTAACTGACTAAAATAATCGCGAAATTTTCATGAAAATATAGAACTGTATTACAGTTACAATTGGTATTTTTTTTATTAATGATGTTGTAATAGTACTAGTAGGCCTATATCTCCATTTGATTTGTCATTTCTGTTGTTCCTAAAATCATTCATATTATCACTATCTCACTACCGTTATTTCTATCATCATCATCACCATCATCATCATCCTCATCACCATCACTCATCATCACCATCATCATCATCACCATCATCATCATCATCATCATCACCATCATCATCATCATCATCATCATCATCATCATCATATCATCATCATCACCATCATCATCATCATCATCACCACCATCATCATCACCATCATCATCATCACCATCATCATCATCATCATCACCATCATCATCATCATCATCACAATCATCATCATCATCACCATCATCATCATCATCACCATCATCATCATCATCACCATCATCATCATCATCATTATCCTCATCATCATCATTATAATCATTATCATTATTATCAGTATCATTATTATTATTATCTTATTACTAATTTTATTATTACCATCATTATTATTGTTATCATTAATGTTAACATTATCGTTATTATTATCATTACTATTTATTATCATTATTATTATTTTTATATCATCATCATTATTATAATCATCATTTTGTCCCTATCCAGGTTGTGAGTGAATATCTGTCAAATCGATGATACAAAACGCAATTCTACTTGCGAAGGTGATAAAACAAAATTACAATGATTTCGTATGTCGGTAAAGACTACATGTACATGTAGTATGCAATATCATGGCAAAAGTAAATTCTGTCAATTATTCAATGAATAGGAAATATTACAGTAAATTTAAGTAAAATGATAATGGAATATCATATGGAAGCGTGTCGGATGACAAATAAAGATATATACTTACCATGATGATAAATCAAGGTGTACACAATTTCCACAAAATGCTTCTGACGTGCGCTGTGTCTATCAGCAAGTTGAGAAATAATTGCGAAAATGGCTAGAGCAATACAAAAAGCGATACACGCATTTACAACACACTCGCACACATGGCGAAAGCTTTTGTTTACCTTGCCTATAGTAAACACAAAGAACGCCATTGAGTTGGTTGCTATAGCCGTGCTAAGGCATCATGGCGTTCGATTTTCGTTTCGGAGTCATGAATGCAGATGACGAATTCGGCAATCTTGAACAATGAAAGGATTTCGTAATCATTATAAAAACCTTCTTTGATAGGTCCTGAAGGTGACATTCTTCTTTTTTTTAATGTGGCTCTTTATTTTTTTGCGGCACTGCACGAAATGCTTGGACCATGGTACAAGCAAAACAGTACAAAGAAGATGCACATTAGAGAAAAAAAATACACAAATTGACAAACATCATTGACTTCTTAAACATACTGAAATCCCGGGATTGGAATACTCTCCTTAATTGTCTTTTTGGAGACTTTAAATCAAAATTTTTACCGGAGGAAATAGATGAATTGTGCTTTTAGCGCAATATGACCATAATAATTATTCGGTTGATGGAGATGATCGGGACCATCAGGTTCATCAACATTGACATCATCACTATTATCGCCACCACCACCACCATCATCATCATCATCTTCATCATCTTGATCATCATCATCTTCATCATCATTATCATCATCATCACCATCAACACCACCACCACCGCCATCATCGTCATCACCATCGCCATCATCATCATCACCATCATCACCATAATCATCATCATCACCATCATCATCATCGGAGTCATGAATGCAGATGATGAATTCGGCAATCTTGAACAATGGAAGGATTTCGTAACCATTATAGTACCATCATCATCAATTCATCATCATCATCATCATCACCATCGCCACCATCATCATCATCATCTTCATCATCTTCATCATCATTATCATCATCATCACCATGAACACCACCACCACCACCACCGCCATCATCACCATCATCACCATCGCCATCATCATCATTATCATCATCATCATCACCACCACCACCACCACCACCAAGATCATCATCTTCACCACAACCACTACACCGCCATCATCATCACCATCATCATCATCATTATCATCATCATCACTTTTTGTATTTGTTCTACCTCTTATGTGGAGGGTTCATTACTTAAAACATAAATTTTACAATTATAACAATTTTTAAAAGAATACTATGCCTGTGTACTGCATACTGGATCGTTATCGGCTTGTTAATCTACTGTCCCAAGTCATTCTGTCCTATCCGCATACATTCGTAATTCCGAAGCTTCGTTATTCCGAAGGTTCGGATATTCCGATGGTTCGTTATTCCGAAGGTTCGTATTTCCGAAGGTTCGTAATTCCGAAGGTTCGTTAGTCCGAAAACGAAATGAGGTTCGTAATTCCGAAGGTTCGTTAGTCCGAAAACTAAATGATTAACGAACCTTATTTCGTTTTCGGACTAACGAACCTTCGGAACAACGAACCTTATTTCGTTTTCGGATTAACGAACCTTCGGAACATCGAACCTAATTTCGTTTTCGGATTATCGAACCTTCGGAATAACGAACCTTCGGAATAACGCCACAAATGTTCGGATTAACGAACCCTTTTACGTTTTCGGATTAACGAACATCGAGGTAAAGGCAATTTACGTGTTTCGGAGTTACGAACCTTCGGAATAAAGAACCTTCGGAATTACGAAGTGTAACCGTTCTATCAGGCATGACGGTGTGAATTACAATAACCCTTCGATTAATGCCGGATGGATGCTAAAAAAAAACATTAAAAAAAAAGTTGGGTGCCTGAACTCCCCCCCCCCCCTCCCCCTTAAAAAATGTTTTTTTAAATGCTGACAAAGGGAAACGTGAATCACATTCTGTCCATTGTGTGTCCGGTCCGAATGAGACAATAATTGGAGGCAGTTACCATGGTTACAGGGGATCCAAACCTGGTGATGAATTGGGGCGTAGTCCAACGAGTAGGGGTGCTTATGTTGAAACGTTTCCTTGTTTATTTTTATTTATTCAATCAAATGATAAAACGGTGGCAAGACACTTTCTCAGGCGACAATTGCCCATCGGGCTTTATTTCGTCTAGGATATAAGGTTATACAATAGGGTTTTTATAATTAGGTTTAGGGTAGGGTATAGTGTTAAATCTAGGGTTGGAGAAGGGCATTCGATGGATGTGTTTTGAATTTAGAGCACAACAATTGTCGGTGGAGCAAATGTCATGGAACAGATAAAACAAATATGTAAAATAAAACATACATAAAACATGTTTGCATGTGCCATGCATAAAGGATTGAACATAATATTAACAATTATAGACGCGATACTTAAAGAATGCAAAACAGCGATGGAAACTGTATAGGCCTATTTTTTCTTGAAATAAATGTTAGGTTTCTACGCATTTAAATTGGAATATTATTGATGGCGTATAGAAATAGTATAAAGAGGGTGTTTGCTATAAATAAAAGTATAGAAATCTTTCATGAAAAGGTCATCATAACATATCGACATTCATTCCTGGCCCGGATTTTAGCCAAAGATTGTCACGATCAGCAGTGGCGCACAGATGGTGGGGGGTGGGGGGGCTTTGGGTCATACCCCCAAACAGTGGCGGACCGTGACCCGGAGGAGACAAAGCATTGGAGGGGCACTGTATTTTTTGTGAACAATGCTGTGCCCCTCCATGTTTTGTCTCCTCTGGGTCACGGTCCGCCACTGCCCCCAAAGTTAAAAAAAAATGTTTGCTCTTTCGCATCTTTTGAGAACTTTTGCTTCCTTCGTCATGTTTGGATCCTATTTTTGTTTCTCTTTACGCTACTGACAATCTTTGCCCAGTACCTTTAATCGGCAGTGATCGACCCCCCCCCGAAAGTGAGGATATGAATAAGTCACAATTTTTACCCCCCCCCCCTTTGCCCCATTTTTGCCTTTTTTTTTCTCGGTAATGAGTTTTTTCGGCGACGAATCATTCTGATGACGAGCCCCCTGTATTGCTCGAAATAATACCATTACCATTTCGTGCGCAAAATGAGTGTTTCGATCATGTCAATATCCAGGCAAAATGTATTCACAAGCAGAGAATATACGGACGGATGCCCCAGAAGAAAAAAGGATTTTTTTTTTTTTTTAAGGTCAAGTCCACCCCCGAAAGAGTTGATTTAAATAAATAGAGAAAAATCAAACATGAATAACGCTGAAAACTTCATCAAAATTGGATGTTAAATAAGAAAGTTATGACATTTTAAAGTTTCGCTTATTTTTCATAAAACAGTTCTATGCTCAACTCAGTGATATGCAAATGAGAGAGTCGATGATGTCACTCACTCACTATTTCTTTTGTTTTTTATTGTGTGAATTATACAATATTTCAATTTTTACGAATTTGACAATTAGGAACCCCTTGCTGGAACCACAAAATGTTAAAATGATGAAATTGCATATAATAAAATACAAAAGAAACAGTTAGTGGGTGATGTCATCGGTCCCCTCATTTGCATACCAAACAGGATGTGCATATAACTGTTTTGAGAAATTAAGCGAAACTTTAAAATGTTATAACTTTCTTATTTTACATAATTTTCATGATTGGATATCTTTGAAAATCGTACCCCTTTCCCCTGATTTTGGCATTTTTATAGCCTTTACGGGGCGTGTTTTATGTCCACATTTTTACGACATTGAATCCCATTTAGCCCCTCATCCCTACCCACCACCACTCGAGATTTTATTCTCTATGATCTTTGTTTAAAAAAATATGAATGATGCATGCAATAGCTTGTAGCTAGAATCGAATAGATTTGATTGCATTGGGCATGTTGGGGATATAGCTCTTTGGATAGGTCACATAACATGTATAAGCACCCCCACTCAAACCTTGATAGCTCGCCCTTCCACCCACTCTCTCCATATCTCTCTTCTCCCACTCCTCCCATTTTCTACCTCTTCACATCTCATCACAAACTATCCCTCATGTCCGTCGCATCGTCTTTCACTTTCCATAGCGCATTGTCATATTTCAACCGTTTCTTCCTCATATTTCCCCTCTTGTCTCCTTCAGCCAGCATCACTTTCATACACTTACACTCCCCTACTTTGAAGAAAGCAAGTAACAAAAGTGTAACTTCCTACAACAAGAGTAAAATGTGTCCAAAATTTACATAAATTCAAATGTAATAGCATGATGGGTAACCAGCCAATATGGTCTAGATAAAATCTTAAAATTTTGAAATCATAAACAGATTGAATCAAAAAAGAAAATCAAATGTTACTTGCTTCTTTTAAGTAAGGCAGTATCTGTACATCTATATCGCTCTCACCAAAATTAATGACATTTTGTATTGACATTAGCACACTTGTCAAACAAAATTAAATATTTTATTACATATACAAACTTGCACTTTTCCTGCCCAAATTGCGGACACTCCTACAACACCCAACTCATTCTGAACACACCCCCACAAAGTAAGACACCTCATGCAAGACCATTCAAAGCAAAACAAAAAAATTACTAAAACAAGATGAGGAAAATTTTAGGTTGATCATGATTTAATCTTAATGATCACATACTGTATTGGTATCATCGTTTTACTGTTTTGAACAATTACTTTCCCTCTGAAAGTCGCGAGTTATGTGGACGGAAATTCGATTAAGGTATTCTTAGAATATCTTCATCTTTTAGAGGAAGTTTTGCCGATGATGGTCTGAAAGATTGGGTTCATTTTGCGTTATACTTTAATACTCGTCGCCTTCTTCTTCCTCTCCCTCTGCGTCGACGGAGTCAGTGCCGACTTCTTCGTAGTCCTTCTCGAGAGCAGCAAGATCTTCACGAGCCTCGGAGAACTCTCCTTCCTCCATACCCTCTCCGACGTACCAATGGACGAAAGCACGCTTGGCGTACATCAGATCGAACTTGTGGTCGAGACGGGCCCAAGCCTCGGCGATGGCGGTGGTATTGCTCAACATGCAGACGGCACGTTGAACCTTGGCAAGATCACCACCAGGAACGACGGTGGGTGGTTGGTAGTTGATACCGACCTTGAAGCCAGTTGGACACCAGTCGACGAACTGGATGGTACGCTTGGTCTTGATGGTAGCGATGGCGGCGTTGACATCCTTGGGGACGACATCACCACGGTACAGGAGACAGCAGGCCATGTACTTGCCGTGGCGAGGATCGCATTTCACCATCTGGTTGGCGGGCTCGAAGCAGGCGTTAGTAATCTCGGCAACGGTCAACTGCTCGTGGTATGCCTTCTCAGCAGAGATGACTGGGGCATAGACGGCAAGAGGGAAATGGATACGTGGGTAGGGCACCAAGTTGGTCTGGAACTCGGTAAGATCGACGTTGAGGGCACCATCGAATCGCAGAGAAGCGGTGATGGAGGAGACGATCTGGCCGATGAGACGGTTCAGGTTGGTGTAAGTAGGTCGCTCGATGTCGAGGTTACGACGGCAGATATCGTAGATGGCCTCGTTGTCGACCATGAAGGCGCAATCTGAGTGCTCGAGGGTGGTATGAGTGGTGAGGATTGAGTTGTAAGGCTCGACGACAGCGGTAGATACCTGAGGTGCTGGGTAGATGGCAAACTCCAGTTTGGACTTCTTTCCATAGTCGACGGAGAGACGTTCCATCAACAGAGAGGTGAAGCCAGAGCCGGTGCCACCACCGAAGCTGTGGAAGATGAGGAATCCCTGGAGACCTGTGCACTGGTCAGCCAGCTTCCTGATCCTGTCGAGGACGATATCGATCAGTTCTTTTCCGACGGTGTAGTGACCACGGGCGTAGTTGTTGGCAGCATCCTCCTTGCCGGTGATCAACTGCTCAGGGTGGAAGAGCTGGCGGTAAGTACCGGTACGAACCTCATCTGAAAAACAAAATATAAAGGGGGGAAAAAATCGTTTTTATTTACAGATATTGATAAAAATGTCAACGTAGTGGTCTCTTATTTTTCAAAACACATTTCCGAAGTCATATAATTCTCGTGAACCCAAGTAATTTTGCATGATTTCATTAAATTCTTATACTCAATTATCTCCTCTTTCCACGACACTTCGTAAATTGGGGACAGTATAAACTTGATCACTTCTGAGCCGTTTTGAGCCCTAATCCATTTCAAATGGTGTCAAAATATACATTGTAAATTTGAACTACAGTTACACAAATGATTATGGTACTGCTTTGATAATATATTGGACATTATACATGAATATGAACTAACACATCTTTAACGTCAATTTTATTTATCAAAGATGTAGGTGTTGCACTCAACCCAAGTGAATTAACTGGTCAGGTACCTGACGGGGATTTATTCTCGGAAAAACATATCACAGTTGATCTGCTAAAGGAAGGTTATGCCTTATTTTACTTCATTATTTTAGACTTCTGATAAAGTATTTGGGCGTACTGTAAACAGTAATAATGGTATTATTGTAGACCTACTCGGGTAAAGAAATCGCATGAATAGTTCATTTTTTAATACAAATTGGAGAGTACAATTAAATTGGAATTTAAGAGTCCTTTGAAGAGCTTAGTTTTTAATTCATGGCATGTACGAGATGATTATTATGCCCTATAAAATGGTTGATTATAATTGTTGCTTACCGACTACGGTTGGTTCGAGATCGACGAAGACGGCACGGGGGACGTGCTTGCCAGCTCCAGTCTCACTGAAGAAGGTGTTAAAGGAGTCATCACCACCACCAATGGTCTTGTCTGAGGGCATCTGACCATCAGGCTGGATGCCGTGCTCAAGGCAGTACAACTCCCAGCAGGCATTACCTATCTGGACTCCGGCTTGGCCGACGTGGATAGAGATACATTCACGCTGTAATACAAGGAAACATATTTGTAATTATAATATTAATGTTTCATCTATCTTCATTTCCTAATTCAATTGAATAGCTTTTGGTGTCAAAACTTGTGTTAAGGTGATTGTCTGGCATTGTGCTTCTATGATGTAAAGACCCCTCGACCTTATTTTTTTAATATTCTCGTGTTCTTTCCCAAATTCATTTTAATCATTCGATCCGTCTAAAATGAAACATAAGAAATTTGAAGATTAATGTAAAAAAAACCTCATATTCATTTAAGGTAATTTTTAAACAGGAATATACTCTAAAGACAATTTTCTAATATTTTTCCCCTTAAATGGCAACAAGTGACATAACTTGCAGATTGGACTAAATATTTTAAGTTAAAAAACCTATTATCATTACAAACTAAAATAAATTTTGACGTAATGAGCCAAATATTCTGAGCCGGGGCACACCATTGCTAGAAGTTGCAAATGCAAACACGTGCAATTTCTTAACTTTAAAAAATTAGATCCACGCATATTTCCTTCTGCGTTTGCTCGAACGCGCTAGCCCAAAGATCACATGTACCCGAACGTTTGAAACTAAAGTCATAAATTAGAAGAGGTCTCATCATTCGTACATAAGCTTCTGATATTTTATTTAATTACGGGCGAGACGTTCACTTCCCCTTTTCTGTCAACTACATGATCATGAATTTAGATTATTCCACATCATAAATGCACGAATGGCGGACAAACAGATGTCTGCAACATTTCGCTACTCCATTTTTATTCCAACATATGCGAAGTGGCTTTGCCTTTGGACAGTTTGCAGTTTGCCCCATACGCTATTCTTGTCCCCCTCGAAATTCGTGTCTTATCATTACGCTGATCGTAGCCGGGGATTGAGAAAAAGAAAACAAATTTATATGAAAATGAAAAAGACTTTATTGATTTTATTAAGGAATACTAATCATAAAGTTTAAAAAAAATCTATTGAAGTTTATATCTGACCGGGATATCCGACTCTTCAATTCTGAAATTCTGAACTACATGTCTCCTCATTCATTTGTCATTCGAATTGGCTGAGTTTCTTCCAATAGCATGCTACATTACTGAACATTTAATTCGATAAAACTCCACATAATGTTAACTATATAACATCGGACATGAAAGCTTGTGAACTTACCATATTGAGGTATTTGAGTTGGGATGTTGTCGAAAAGTTGACTTGAAAGTCACAATTCACTAGTGCCGCCGACGTGCGATGTGTCTGAAGCAGGTTATGAATGGTGGTTGGCCTAACGGGACCCTCCTATTTATACAATTCTCTCCCCGATACCTGAACAACCAAACAACGGCCTGTGATTGGCTAACGGTTGGCGCCTCTCAACGGTCGCCAGGCGATTGCCCTTGGTATTTTGTTGCAAGGAGGGGGAAGAGGAGGAGGGGGGGGGGTCAATGGCTTCCCATTCATCAGTCCTCGCCTAACGTTTGCCTATATTGTGCGATCGATCGAAAATCACCACCGGTATGTATGGTCAATTCTTTTGTCCATTTGAAATGCAAACCTCGTGACAGATGACTGTGTACACTGTTGCTGTGGGCAACGCAACGTTGAGCTGACCATTATCGCTTGAAATTAATCGAAAGCTCCTGAAATATGTCATCAACGTGTGGTTCGATCATGCATGGAGATGGGTTTTTGAGGGCCCTTTTCCAAATTTCATGGATTACAATTTACAAATAGATCCCTCTTTATTTTTCTAACCCAATGGAATCCACAACCTTGCATTAGAAACAAAGCATATAGTAATGGGACTCTCAATTATATGATGGTGAGAATGAGTTGGTGAATAACGTGTACTTGCCGGGGGAAAAATAGATCGAAGTTTCATTGACTAAAGTGGTTTTGTGACATTTAACCTCACTGAGATAAATCGACAGCTTTTCTATCATGTCTATACTGACACAATTATCATGATTATACTTTCATTCAATACGTAATTGCTTTGCACTTTTTGTGATATAACATAGTCTTATTTTTCATCGAATCCCATTGAAAATGATAATGACAATACGGCAGACACAGTCATGGAAATAGCCCCATAGGCAAAGGCGCCATCATATAATTCGTATCAACAAAAGGGAACAAATATTCAGAGATCGTTGAATATTTCATTTTCAAATATACCAGAATGTGTAACCCCTTAGCTTCTTATTGATACCCTACTTGTACATTGTACACCGCTCATGACTCAACTGATTGATGTTGGAGACATCAGGAACGAATTCCATTTTGTTCACGTTAGACTGAGAGGAAATTTTCACGAATGCCTCAGCTGCTAACGTGGCTGAGTGACTTCTTTGTCAATGGATATGATCATGGACCTATGAAGAGATGGACGATTAACGCGAGCATTTCTTTCATCCAATGATAGTCACCGTCACCTGGTTATCTGGTTATGTACATCTGAATGAGAACACACAGGTGTTGTGACAATAGCTATTACCATGACTACCCGGGATGACTACCAAGAGATATCTGAAGGAACAGTTTCCCTGATGATCTTGATTTTTGTTGGCTGATGCCCTTTTTCAACATATGCCTTTCAATTAATATGCTTCATATTTGGAGCAGCACACTTGAGAAGCAGACTATTTTTGTGATATAAAATATGATACCATTCGATCCACCCACCTCCGCTCACACATAACGATCTCAATAACACTGAGAGATACACGATCTATATATGTGCCACGTACATCTGGAATATCATGAAGAAACTTGGGAGCATGTAATTTCAAATGGTAAAAAAAAATCAATCACCAAATTGCCTCTATATTAAAATATGCAGACTTTTTTTTAATTAAAACACATGGAATTGGGATTACCAGAGGCAAATAAGAACTGCATATCGATTTTCCATGATTTCAGTGATTTATCATCCACTGCGCATACAATATCATATGAGGCCGCCATCAATTCAAGCCTAACCGCTCACGATGGCGGTCTCCTGCGTTCATTTATTACATTATATATATATATGTTTACATTTATAAAAGATTAATTTATACTCACACTGTCTCTTATTTGTATTTATAATGTAATATGACTACATTGTTTATATTGTGAATTATTTTGTATTTTGTAATTGTAAATATTTTTGTATTGTGTTTTTGAACGCAGAAATAAATGCAAGCAAACAAAGCAAGCAAACAATATGATAAATATATATGTCCAATCACGAACACCTTCAGCCCCTTCTCTCGGTGACGATCAGATGATAATAACAGTCACCTGTTAGTGAATTCATTATTAAATCGATGAATGTCCATCTCTTCACAGGTCCATGCCCTGACGAAGGTTCGTTGTACAGGTACCAGAAAAAATGAAACATATTGTTGAAGGTTTTAGGAAAATAATATATTAGAGATTTTTGAAAGTTGTTGGAATTTCAAGTTTTTGATTTGTGACGTCATGTGGCTCAGTGGTATAGAGCGTCCACCTCATGAACGGGAGGTCGTGGGTTCGATCCCCGGCCGAGTCATACCAAAGACTTATAAAATGGGACCTTCTGCCTTCTTGCTTGGCGCTCAGCATTTTGACTGGAGAAGGGTAATGATAACATTTATGTTACGCAGGGCCCACTAGAAGAGCAGTCTTATGATCGAAGTGGCTACCCTGGATAAATAAAACCTTATTATTTTTATTATTATTATTATACGAGCAGTTGTCTCATATTTTATGTAATAAAATGCACAGATGTCGTTTTTTGAATTCTTATGAGGATTAAAAATTTTCTTTTTTCAGGAGCGGGTTTGAAATAATTCGTCTGTTGACGTTCTAAAGGTAAATACTAGAAACCCATTTAGATCTTTTTTTAAATAGAAAATTACATTTCAGATTTATTTTTTTTAAACAAAATCATGATACATGGGAAGCTGCTCGCATATGACGTCACAAATCAAAGAAATAAAATTGAAATTAGAATAGCTTTATAAATCTTTCAAGGATTTTTCTCGACCCTTCTCCAATATTTTAATTATTTCTGCTATTTTTAGAATATATTTTTTGTCATGGTGAACTCCGACCTTCCTCTGACCAAGATAAATTCTTTTAAAATGTTGGGCAACATACTGTCCAAACCACAATTGGTTAAAAATTCATCAAAATCTGGGTAGTTTTAAACCAAAAAATTGTGCCTTGGGTGAAACCTAGACAGTATTGGTTGAAAAATACCTAGAGTTGGATAATTTTCAACCAATTGTTGTGTGGACGGTATGTTGCCCAACATTTTAAGAGTGTACTCCTACTTGTTTCCAGGAGTATAACTAGTTCGGAGGAAGGTCTGTGTAACTATGTCCAGAGGGGCACTACTCCGACCTTAATTTCCTCCGAGCTAAACAACCTACGTCTGGGTCGTGGTAAGGTTAAAAAAAAATGGAATTTTAATCCATTCATAATATAATTTTACTCCGACTAGGATCCCAACGAGGCTATGTATCAAAATTAGGCAAATTGTTAAATACCAGTCGCTATTGGACGCATTGATGCTTTCTAGCGAATCTAATGAAAAGGGGTTTCCTCATTGATTATCAAACCATCATGCCATTTGAGTTCAAATGCACCGAATGACAGTGGTGCTGTTGCCCAAACTGACGTTTTGAATAATAATAAACGTGCCTAAAAGTAATCTATCATCGGGGCGATTCTATGCTTTTGTGTCCCGCCACGGCACTGTACTGCTTTGCAATTAAATTCTGGAGTATATGTAGCCGAGTCAAGTTAAAGGACAAGTCCACCCAAACAAAAAGTTGATTTGAATAAAAAGAGAAAAATCCAACAAGCATAACACTGAAAATTTCATCAAAATCGGATATAAAGTAAGAAAGTTATGACCTTTTAAAGTTTCGCTTAATTTCACAAAAAAGTTTTATGCACATCCTGGCTGGTATGCAAATGAGGAGACTATGACGTCATCCACTCGCTATTTCTTTTGTATTTTATTATATGAATTTAGAAATATTCTATTTTTCTCCTCATTGTCAAGTGATAGGATTAATTCCTCCCTGAACATGTGGAATTAGCATTGTTTAATGCTATATGGTTTAGTCAAGTTGGTCCTTATTGTCAAATCTATACAAAATGAAATATTGTATAATTCAAACAATAAAAAACAAACGAAATAGTGAGTGATGGACATCATCAGCTGACTTAACTAGTTGCGCATATTTGTGAAAAATAAGCGAAACTTTAAAATGTCATAACTTTCTTATTTTACATCCGATTTTGATGAAATTTTCAGCACTATGCTAGTTTGATTTTTCTTTATTTATTCAAGTCAGAATTTTCCTGGGGTGAACTTGTCGTGGTTCTTGTTCCCTTCTGGATCACCATTAATCAAGAGAAATGCTAATTTGTTTTTTAAAGTAAAAAAAAAAAGTAAAATGTTGTCAAAATATATCTCGAACGACCCAGCATGCAGGGAATCACCCATCAGTAGTTTCAGTATTAATTCCTCAAAATGAGAAAAAAATCGGGTTGGGAACTAAAAGGAATTAATTAATTGATTAATTAATTAATAAATAAATAAATAAATAAATTTGGAACTTAAAGTTCGCCCCAACAAAAGTTTGTTGTAAAATATCAGAAAAAATAATAGAAAATATTAATGAAGGTTGAGGAAAATCCATCAAGGGTTAGGAAATTCATTAGAATTTTAAGTTTTTTTTTCACTTTTTAAGTAATCTTTGATGGATTTCCCTCGATCATTCACCAATATTTATTTTCCTGCTATTTTTACGATAAACTTTACGGTCAGGGTGAACTTCCCCTTTAAAGGAGAATGAAACTCTTGGAGCAAGTTAGCTTTTGTGAAAGCAGAAAAATCAAAGAATAAGATCAACAAAACTTTGAGTAAAATAGGACTAGCAATAAAAGAGTTATGAGCATTTGAATGTCGAGATCACTAATGCTATGGAGATCCTCCCATTGGCAATGCGACCAAGATCTGTGATGTCACACACGTACAACTCTCCCATTCGGACACTGAAAATATACCCCAAAACATCTCTTTTTGCTCATTCTAATCATATGACAAACGATTCATCAATGATATAATGTTGTGAAACCTCTGTACTTGTCATCTCATAAAGAAAACACCTAACCTTGTGATAGACTCTATAAAAGTGAGAATATAAGTGAAATAAGTACTAAAGTAATGAGGGAGTTGTACGTGTGTGATATCACAGATCTTGGTCGCATTGCCGATGGGAGGATCTACATGGCACTAGTGATCTCAATATTCAAATGCTCATAACTTTCTTATTATTCATTCAATCTTCCTCAAACTTTCAACAATATGTTTCTTTGATTTTTCTCTTTGATATGGATTCAGCTAGTTTCAAGGGTTTCATTCTCCTTTAATCATGTTAATTTATACACCGTATTGTGATTATGCAATAACATGTCTACCACAAAAGAGTACACACTCGCTGCGCTATTTCGTAGTATATGATTTGTTCCATGACATTAGGTCCGACTACAATTGCTCCGACGGATAATCTGCAGGTTTAGCCGAACATGAAACCTAACCTACAAAACTAAATAAACCATTATCATTATCTTTACATTATTCTGAACCAAAAACTATTTACAATCATGACTCTAATCCTATGCCCTCTGGGATATCAAGACCAGAGCAAATGTCGCAGGAGCAAATGCTGCGTCACCATATAATTGACCGGTATAATCAGATACCTTGCACATATTGGACCTCATATGACACTATATACCCCTCTTTCCTATGACATGTATAATTTGTAGATCTATCTCTTCTTTGTTTTGCATAGTACAACCTCTCCAACCTTTTTTAACGACCGTGCATATATTCTGGACATTGAATCAATAATACAAATGGACACCCGTGAATATCCAGAACTGTCATCCTCATCATCTTCGTCGCTGACGTTATTGACATCGTCGGTATCATCATCATAATCAAAATCATCATCGTCATCAAGACCAACATCATCACGACGACCACCGCTGCCGCCACCACCACCACCACATCACCATCATCACCACTACCACCACATCATCACCATCATCATTATCATCATCAACATCATCATCATGCTCACCATCATCATCACCATCATCATTATCATTATCATTATCATCATCATCACCATCAACACATCACCAACAACCATCACTACCATTATAACCATCATCATCATCGTTTTCTCCTTCCTTAACAACAGCATAGCGACAACAATAGGATTCCGACGCCTTATTGAGAATTAGTACAATTCATTTATTGCTGATACAATGATATACTGCATTTTAGAATGTTAATTTCCTGGTGCATCTGTACTGTATGAAGCCATGTGATGAAGCCAGAAAATCAATGGCTTCCTGAAAATGGGAATTATATATTAGGCGATCAACATGATCTACCACCATAAGAAATGTGTAGCGAAACCACGGAATTCAATCCAGATGATCGGCCTACAAGGAGACTTTTTCATCTTTTTTTTATAAAGATATATAGATATATAACATTAAGGCAGTTCCTCCTCTTCCCAATACCCTTATTTATTCGATGCTTTTCTCCCTACATTCCTATTCCTTTTTGTTCCTCTTATCCTTCTTACATTTTTCGTTTGTTGCTAATTCAAACTATCACAAAGGAAACCACCCCATGGCCTTTGTTGTTAGCCCGTTCATAATTTTATGTTAAATATTTACTTTTTCCGGAATATTTATCTATTTGTATAGCCCTGTTAGAACAAAGATGAATTGGTGAATTGCATGAAATAAATTATTCAAAGCATGTGAATGTGCGAAGAACTGCTACCCCCCCCCCCCCCATATTCCTCTCTTCAACCAGACGGTGCAACTTCTAATATTCGTCCTCTTCCTCCTCTCCCTCTTCGTCGACAGAATCTACACCGACTTCTTCGTAGTCCTTCTCGAGAGCAGCCATGTCTTCACGAGCCTCGGAAAATTCTCCTTCCTCCATACCCTCTCCGACGTACCAATGGACGAAGGCACGCTTGGCGTACATCAGATCGAACTTGTGGTCGAGACGGGCCCAAGCCTCGGCGATGGCGGTGGTGTTGCTCAACATGCAGACGGCACGTTGTACCTTAGCGAGATCACCACCAGGGACGACGGTGGGTGGCTGGTAGTTGATACCGACCTTGAAGCCAGTTGGACACCAGTCGACGAACTGGATGGTACGTTTGGTCTTGATGGTAGCAATGGCGGCGTTGACATCCTTGGGGACGACATCACCACGGTACAGGAGACAGCAGGCCATGTACTTGCCGTGGCGAGGATCGCATTTGACCATCTGGTTGGCGGGTTCGAAACAGGCGTTGGTGATCTCGGAAACCGTCAACTGCTCGTGGTATGCTTTCTCAGCAGAAATGACTGGGGCATAGACAGCAAGAGGGAAATGGATACGTGGGTAAGGCACCAAGTTAGTCTGGAACTCGGTAAGATCGACGTTTAGTGCGCCATCGAATCGCAGAGAAGCCGTTATGGACGAGACGATCTGGCCGATAAGGCGGTTCAAGTTGGTGTAGGTGGGACGCTCGATGTCGAGGTTACGACGGCAGATATCGTAGATGGCCTCGTTGTCGACCATGAAGGCACAGTCGGAGTGCTCTAGAGTGGTATGGGTAGTAAGGACGGCGTTGTAAGGCTCGACGACAGCGGTAGATACCTGAGGAGCGGGATAGATGGCAAACTCCAGCTTGGACTTCTTTCCGTAGTCGACGGAGAGACGTTCCATAAGCAAGGATGAGAACCCTGAGCCAGTTCCACCACCGAAGCTGTGGAAGATGAGGAATCCCTGGAGACCTGTGCACTGGTCAGCCAGCTTCCTGATGCGATCCAGAACTTGGTCAATTAGTTCCTTCCCGACTGTGTAGTGACCACGGGCGTAGTTGTTGGCAGCATCCTCCTTACCGGTGATCAGCTGCTCAGGGTGGAAGAGCTGACGGTAGGTACCAGTTCGAACCTCATCTATATAGAAAAACAAGTTGAGCATTTGTCTTCTTTAATAATCCATCAATAATAGTGGCGTACTGAGCCAATGATTTTGAGGGGCAGATATTGCGTATGGGGCAAACATTTCCTCTTTTTTTTTTAAATAACTTTGTGATTTTGAAAGAATATTTAGAAATAATGATACCATTATTTCAACATCATTCCTTTGCTTTTCTTTCTTTTAGTCCTTTTCTGGTCGTGATTTTTTGGAGTCCATCCCTTCCCATTTGTACGCCATTAATTATCATTATCTTATTTTAAATTTTACTTGAAGCGTGAAGTGTAGGGTTACACCTGTACAAACACCCCCCCCCCCCCCCTTTCACGCGAGTGTTTAGGCAGCAATTTGGAACATTTTAAGAGGATTTAAAGATGAATCTGCGCATTAACTGTTAGTATTACCATTTTCATGATTAGAAGAATCATTTTTTGTGGTTTGAAAAGTAGGGGATATAATTGTACAGGTCACCCCTGCCTTTCCGAAAATATGGGGTATATATCCCACCAATATCCTCCCGGGATTTATACCAGTGTACACATTATTGTTAATATAAATAACTTCTCATACAAATCTACTTGTTTACTTGTTTCAAGCTCGTCTTCCTTGTCCGTCTCCATTTTTGTATATAGTTGTATATATAATTTGTTTATAATTAGTATTGAAACTAAGTTTAAGGACTTGCCTTCTATACAAGCTTTGCTTTTCTTGGCAAGTAATTTCTACATTCTTTTCATAGATAAAATAATTGCAACACACTTTAGTTTTGTTTAATTTATCTTCAATATGTGTTACGAAATGTCATTATATTGAATATGTATTGTTACTTTGATTATATTTTGAAAATTTTGTTGAACGGAAATAAATAAATATAAATCTAACCTATTTTCTATAATAAAGAATGAAAAAAATATTTAGATTTAACCGTAAACAAGAAAGCCTGTTTATCACCTTAGGCCGGGCTAAGGCTACTTACTACTCACCGATTACGGTTGGTTCGAGATCGACGAATACGGCACGGGGGACGTGCTTGCCAGCTCCAGTCTCACTGAAGAAGGTGTTGAAGGAGTCATCACCACCTCCGATGGTCTTGTCTGAGGGCATCTGACCGTCAGGCTGGATGCCGTGCTCAAGGCAGTACAACTCCCAGCAGGCATTACCGATCTGGACTCCGGCTTGGCCGACGTGGATAGAGATACATTCACGCTATAGTAAAATAAATTTCAAAAATGATAATTAAGGAATGGTCAACAATATTGTACTACATAATACTTTTCGTCTAACGAAATGTACATGTTTAATAAGAATTCGCTGTTCCAAGACAGGGGCCGTGGTTCCACGGCGGCTGAGGGACTTCAGCATCCATCCTCATTTCAAAATAAACGCTTATAAAAAGATTACCATGCTATTTTGGTTTGTTCACCCCCCCCCCTTCAAAAATTCACTGAATGAAATTTAAGAAACATAATACAGAAAAAAAAGAAACAAAGAAAACCACACCCGCACATCCCACAGGAAAATAAATCAATCCTTGTCATTCAGGGGCCCGTTCCTCAACACCTGCACAAGTTAGTCATATCTTTATCCACCAACCACGGAGTTAGTACCAATCTTGATAAACCCGTTTCACGAAAGGCTTCCTAACTAGAATCTGAGCTAACCAGAAAAATCCCAGCTATCGTCATATTTTGATGGCAGAAAACAGAAAATATTCACGTTGTATATTTAATGTAATTGTGAAGCTTCCTTCTTTAGTTTGACAGGACTGACTGATGGTGAGATTTTTTTTCCTTTTTTTGAGAAAAAAAATATTTTGGACAGAAATATAAAAAAATATATATATATATTTTGGACGATAAAATTCGATAGATGACACCGACACGGCCCGTGTAAAAAAAGCTTATTACAGAGTTGGTTGGCCTCTTTAAAACCCATTTCGAAATACATCAAATTCATTGAATTGTGTAAACATGTAGTTTTATTTTAATATTTCATCATGCATGCTCTTGTTCAGCAATTTTCTGTGTTTTTCATTGTGAGGCTTTGTGGGATTTGTTGAAGGTCTCGGTCTGGATGTGTGGCCAGCACGTAGCATTTGTATGACATGATCGAGATCTCTGCTCTCCTAGATTATACACTTAATGACGTCATCCTCAAACCCTCGAAACGGTAAATTGCCAATTCGTCCACTGCCAACTCGTCCACTCACCACATGGTCTACCTTCATTTAGTCTAATGCCATTCCGTCCATCAACATTTCGTCTAACAAACATTTGGTCTAATAACCAGTTGGTCTGATACCCATTTTCTTCTCATTCATTTTGCACAATTAACACTTTAGATTGATTAGACCAAATGGTATATGGACTAAATGGCTATTGGACCAACTGGTTATTAGAAAAAATGGCATTAGACTAATGAGAGTAGACCATGTGGTGAGTAGACGAACTGATGATAGACCAAATGATAGTAGACGAGTTGGCAATTGGATGAATTGGCATTAGACGAATTGGAAATAAACCTCGAAAACGAACCGCAGCTTTCGGCTATCAATCTGAGAGGCGTTATAAAACCATTTTTAAATTGATTGCCATTCTTTGGTATGTATGATCACTAAAGTATAGCATTGCCCTTTCCACACTTTAAGCTTTAGTTCGATATGTCATTCGTCATATTTAATTTGTGATTGTCAATAAATATCAACTTTAAAAAATGTATATATGTATAGTATATAGCAGGTCGACTGGGGCATAACAACTCGGTATCTATTCTTTAAAACAATAATGATGATCTAGTCATCTAGAATATCTATTTTTAAAAGATGTTTTTATTGTATTCTCTCAAATCAAAGTCCACAATCACATTCTATAAACAAGTTGTACAAATTATTTGAAACACGACTATAAATTATACAATAAATCCAAATCCCATATGATTATACAAATTATACATCAAACTTCAAATATACTGGAAATTAATACTGATGCGATTCAACAATTGCAAAATGAAATATTGACAAGATGTATCAAATGACAAGAGAAAAAATTATAAAGAGGTGATGTTCTACTTCTAACCCCCCCCCCCCCCCCCCCCCCCCGTCCCCAGGTAAAGAGCAACCCGGAGAGCACCCTCCTCTTTATGGCTACTCTACATGGAAGGGACTCCAATTCCCCGAATTCTTGCTTTTTCTTTCTTTTTTTTTCTTCAAACTTTTCATCGAAAGATGCAACGGATACATATCATGAATACGTCACAACTGATGCCGATGCACAAGGGCCACATCCACTTTTGCGATGGGAATCTTAAATCTTTCATTAATACAACATTGTTACGACGAAAAGTTACGGTGAAATGTTACAAATTAATATGCAGAAAATGACAAATCAAAACAGAACTATTGACTTACCATGTTGAGATGTGTTTATAGTAAGATTCCAAACTTCTTGAAGAATTAATTCAAACGATAACCTCGACGTACGATGCGTATGAGGCAATATCGGACTTTAAACTGGCTCTGCAAATTCCCTTCAGGTTATAGGAAATATCTGAATAGAGTTTGATACTTCACTGCCCAGGGTGCACACTTGAGTAATCGGGGATAATCTGTAGACGTAAGCCATGAATATGTAGACGTAAGTAACCATGAAAACAATGTATTCTGTAGCACTACGAAACAGTGATTTTTTTAAACCCCACACCCACTTAGCATGGTTCTGGGGTATGCGATAACTGAATGGGATTAGAATGAAATGAAATTCCGCGGTTTAATACAAAGTGAACTCTAACGACCTCAACAACAAACCGACGAGCCCATGACAACAAAACGATATCATGGACCCCTGGACCAAATGGAAGGACTGAGCACGAACAGGGTTTTTCATCTGAACACGACCGCCGATATTCTGATTATTTTTAAATCTTCTTGAATACAGGGTTTCAATGGCTTGGCTAAAACTTGTCCCGGAGGATTACCTGACATAGCAATGAATATTATCGACGTATGGATTCAATCCTTATGATGCTTTCATACATAACAGGTGAGTTAGATACATCGCTATGTGGGGTACCTCGGTTTAAGCAAGGCAATTTGCAAACGGGTGTTTTCTCCCAATTATAATGCCCAACGATGTTTTTCGGAAAATTAGTAATTAGTTATTTTTAAATAACGTCGTAAAGACGACGTGCATACGACATGTGACCAGTATTAACGGCAAATTTATGACGTCATAATGACCACGTCTGCTATCAAGATGGGGGGGGGATGTAAGGCTAAGCAATGAGGGAGCAGAAGACGTCCCACGTCTTTAATATCTTCCTCAAATAATGTTGAACTATCTATCATTGAACATATCAAACAAGCATGTGTTGGCTCAGTTGGTTGAGCGTCCGTCTCACAACCGGGAGGTCGGGGGTTCAAACCCCGGCCGCGTCAGACCAAAAGCCGTTAAAAGATGGGAGTTGTACCAGTAGTGAGTTAAGTTTAATGTAAGCGCCTTGAGCACCCCTAATTGGGTGGATATGTTTTGCGCATTATAAATGTTTTCTTATTATTATATTATATATATTAAAATCAAGATTAATTTCGTGATTTTGACTTAAAATCATGAACATATATATATATATATATATAAAATAGTATACTTTCACTTTTGTTGGTCGTGGAACTTTTTGGGGAGGGGGCAGTGCGCAAACCCCCTCTATATGCTAATGGTTGAAACTCTGATATTGGTTGACTGCTGAGCCCTGTTGTCATCGAAAACAAAAAACAGCAAAATAACAATAACGGTCCACACATTCCTGTTTTTTATGCAAGCGCTGTCTGTTGAACCAAATCTTTGTAACTATAGATACCTAAAGAAATAAATAAACAACGTTTTTTTTCAACCGTACAATAATCGGTCTTAAACTTTCGTCGAGGGTTATCTGTGCATGATCAAATGTAGATCAAGGCCCCGTCTTACAAAGAGTTACGATTAATCCAATCAATCGTAACTCTATGGAAATCCATCAGTGTCATAATTTTTTCTACGGGAAATTTGCCCAATGTTCTTTGCAAACAAAGAGAAGCACAATGAATTTTCAAGAAAACAATGAATGCATGAAGATACATCATAGTTAGAAAATATTTTGAACAAACATGAATCATAGATGTTGACGTTGCTGGCCGTCCATAGTTGCGATTGATTGGATCAATCGTAACTCTTTGTAAGACAGGCCCCAGGGCTGTTACGATTGATCCGATCAATCGTAACTCTATGGAAACCCATCCATACCATATTTTTTTCTACAGGAAATTTGCACAATGTTCTTTGTCAGTGGCTTACCGTGGGTCATGGCATTGGGGGGGGGGGCACCAGCAAAAATGTTGAGTCACTTAGTGGGCGCGCGAAGCGCGCTCAATTGCAAGGTATACTGACCTAATAGAGATATTTTAAGGACGGTGTCATTAAACGGATATGTATCTCACTTATCAAATAATGCGAGCGGGAAGCGCGAGCTGAAAATTTTTGATATTCAAACCTAAGATAGGATATCATAAGCAAAGTTTTGTAATCATGATACGTACCTCTCTCACAAAACGAACAATGCGAGCGCGAAGCGCGAGCTGAAACTTTTTGTATATATTGACCCGAAACAGGGACTGTTTAAGGGAATTCATAAAGAGCATATATATCTCACCATAGTCATCTAATGCGAGCGCCATGCAAGCGCTTTCTGATTTTGTTAGAATGACACCGAACCTATGAAACACCTTTTGTAGTCATTGTAATCATGAACATGATACATATCTGACTACTCAAGTATTGCGAGCTTGAAGCGCGAGCTGAAAATTTTTGAAATTCAGACCTGAAGAGGGCCATTCTAAGGCTTGTTTGTAGGAATTCACTTAGACCATTATACGTATTTCATTAACCAAATGATGCGAGCGCGAAGCGCGAGCTGATTTTTTTTAATATGAAGAGCAGACATCTCGCCAGTCCACTAATGCGAACGCAAGCACGGACAGGAAATGTTTGATATTCAGACCTTAAAAGGGGGCAATCATGAAATAGTCATTTAAAAAAAGCATATGTCACTACATAAAACAATAAATACCCAAAATGCGAGGAAATATATTTGGTGTATATTGACTTGAAAACGGGATGTTTTAGTATAACAGGATTATATATATATATATATATATATATATATATATTTATCTTATTACTCAGACAATGCGAGCACCAGAAATGATGAACATATTAGCCCTCTATATACGCCCTAAGACATATGTTTCATAAATTTATGAAAAATATTTCTTATGTAATATGATGTAATATGTAGAATATTACATAACATAATATATAAAATACAATAATTTCTTCTTCCCCACTACGTTTCTCTTTCTTTCTCCTTCTCTTTCTCCTTTCCCCCCGTTTTTTTTGCCAGCCGATTGGGGGGGGGGGCACGTGCACCCCCATGCCCCCCCCCCCCGTAGTTACGCCACTGTTCTTTGTAAACAAAGAGAAACACAGTAAATGTTCAAAAAAACAATGAATGCATGAATATACATCATAGTTAGAAAATATTTTGAACTAACATAGATGTTGACGTTGCTAGCCGTCCATAGTTGTGATTGATCGGATCAATCGTAACTCTTTGTAAGACGGGGCCCTGAAAACCCATTGAAGTGATAATGTAATTGTTACTTCATGATGGTCATGCAATGGTGGTACTGATGTACAGATCAGTGAACGATGGTAGGCCAATGATATCCATAAAGGACCTGGGAGAGAGAAAGAGAGAGGAGGGGAGAGAGAGATTAAGAACAGGGGGAAGAGAGAGAAAAAATAGAAAACAGGTGTCTACCTCCTCCCCCCCCCCCCCCCATCCGCCACAGGATATACAATAGATAAGGGGCTATTCTATCGAACACGTCTATAAACACACGCACACTATCCACTTATCCGTCTGGGTTGGACTCGAACCCTGATCTGTTTTTCAACAGGTAGACGCTTTATACCTTGGTCACTTTTGCTCTACGGCGAGTCGAAAACAGCCGTTTTAACATTTTTTTGTCCAACTACATATTGGTGGTTTGAATTAAGATTAATAAAACGGCTGCTTTCGACTCGCCGTACGGCCGCCGTAGAGCAAATGTGACCAAGGTATTACCGACTGAGCCAATTCGCTCCGCTGATACCTCGGTCACATTTACCCAACGGAGGCCGCGTACGGCGAGTAGAAAACAGCCGTTTTTATTCATTCCTATTCAAACCACCAACATATGAGCTGCTGATACAAAAATGTTAAAACTGCTGTTTCGGCAATCGCCGGACGACCCCCTGTAGAGAAAATGTGACTGAGGTATAAAGTTTGTCAGCTTATCCCAGTTTGACTGGATTATATGACCCGATGGCTAGTGCTCAGTCACAATAAAGAGACCGATTTCAGACCATTCAATTTTTTACGTTATATCGAATGACAGAACATCGGTCGGTTTGATTTCGGTCTCGGTGGTGTGGCTGCAGCATTCTGGGAGGCCGTTTCAGAAAGTCTTGCAATCAAACACAACTCAAAAACTCAATTGCAATTTGAATTTCAACCAATCGAAAACGCGCATTTTTTTAACCTGCGCTTGATTGTTTTAGTTGCGTTTCATGCAACGGCCTACACGTGCGAATCATGCAAAGATACATGGGATGAGTCTTTCACAAAAATATTGATATTGTGTGAAGGTCGAGGGACGTTTGAGCGTCGCCAGCGGTCGGTATTGGACATGTGGTCTGTCTGTCTGCACGAACAAAGAAATCAGTTAATGAAATATCGATTATGAATCAACCTCAAGTACGAATCCGGACACCTTTCAATTCATATAGCATGTATCGAGGCAAGATCAAAGGCGACCACTGGCCTCATTTTCTTCGATGATTGGGTCGAGTCTCTGATCTCCCCAGATCAGTGGGTGTCGCCCCAACCCCCATTGGCTGAGAGCTATCTACAAACTGTTGATGGTCAGAGCCATAGCAACGGGAGAACTGTATAAAACGAGCATCGCATTCAGTGAGTGGACATACTTTCATCTTTTGCTGTAGACACATCGCACGTCGAAGGCATCTTGTGAATTTCGGACATCACTGTCAACAATTTTTTTTCCTGAACACTTGATAACTCAAGAACTTCAATATGGTACGTTGCCTTATTTTCATTGTAATATTATTGACTTTCATCACGTCCTTTTGTATTATTTGACTGATTGCACACTCCTAAACAATAAAAACACGATGTCATTGAATTATTGGCTTATCTATAAGTAAATACACTTTATTCTGGCTTATAAAGCATAAATACATTGCCTATGTTTTATAATAAATAATGAATTCCATCATTTTAATCTTGGAAGTTGGATTCCTTTTCATGAATTTTTTCATCATGCCCATTTCCTTTTGTCCCAAAGTATTAACATGATTAGTCACAAAACAGCGCTCTAAGAAACGTCCATAGTTAGCGCCCTATCAGTTATTGTTATGTGTTGTTATTACCATTATAGTTTTTCTTAACATTCATGATGGGTATAAGTTTTGTGACGTCACGTGCTTTTCTTATTTCTTCCCTTACTCACAATTTGTCCATTACTAAAAGGGTAGGGCTTTACGGCTGTAGAAACAAAAATATTTTCGGTCAAATGCCAATATCAGTTTCAAATTCGGAGTCATCTGACGGTAGATCTATTTATACTTCTTGCAAATCGGTTTATTTTTATTTATTGTTGGTGATGAAAACAGATTAACAATCCATTGTAAGTACACAATACATGGCAAGATTTGTGTCAACTCAGTTCCTGATGATCTGAATTAAAAGACCGAAATTTTGAACTCCAACCATATGACTCGACTTGGAGTTTTTCTTTGTTACGATTGATTTTTAAAACTTCAAATTAATTTGCGATTGATTGCATGTTCCCCTATACACCACCTCCTTATCATGCTTATAGAATGCCCCTATCAAAATCTACAAACTCCAAACCATGATTAACTCGGCAATATTTCTTCATCGCCGTTGCCATGGCAACGTACAAGCAGGTGGTGTCGTGGTTTAATGAGGCCCGAATTGTTACCTAGTTAGAAAGTGAAATCGATTCTCCGTTGTTAAAATAATTCATGGTATACATAGAAAACGTGACGCTCTTGTCAGACCGCAATCTGCCCCGGTGTCGACGGGCTTGTAAGATTGATAGTGCAACTGATATTGCTATTTATTAAATGGTGATATGGATCCTGGTCAATTGATCGGCTGAAATCCTTCACGTGACCAGATATTTATTCTTAGGCTAGCTAACAGGCAAAAGTGCTTCGGAAAATCACTAATGATTGGTTCTATCGATTGGTCACTGTTTTGATATGACGATGACTTATCAAGGTTCCATATCACTATCTTATTAAAAAAAAAATTATGCACATCATTTTGATCGGGCAGTAGCATAATACGGGGAATAATTACACACACTTGTTACCTTTGAAACAGTCCAATCATTTTCGTGGTGCTAGAACTGTTTCAAATTATCCTTACATAATTCATGCTCTCGATGATCATGACAACGTACACTATTCATTAGCTTTCATTGTAACAAAAAGATTAACGATCAGGTGCCAATACCACCACCCACTTCCCCACACAGAATCTATCCTTACAATGTATTTTATTTCATTCATATCCTAGCGTGAATGTATCTCTATCCACGTCGGCCAAGCCGGAGTCCAGATCGGTAATGCCTGCTGGGAGTTGTACTGCCTTGAGCACGGCATCCAGCCTGACGGTCAGATGCCCTCAGACAAGACCATCGGAGGTGGTGATGACTCCTTCAACACCTTCTTCAGTGAGACTGGAGCTGGCAAGCACGTCCCCCGTGCCGTATTCGTCGATCTCGAGCCAACCGTAGTCGGTAAGCAACTGTACATCAAAACATATCTTGATTTCACATAACCATGATTAACTAGACATGACTAGATGGATGCCAGCAGAGAATACCATTTTGATTGATGGTCTTACAATGGTGTTACTCTCAAATCGATAGAGATCTAAATAAAAGCCAAGCAGATCAATAGAAGCGAACCTTCAAAATCAATAACTGAATAAAGGGCTACATCATAGACAAATGTCAATATACCTTAAGTAGTAAAACGCCAACAATACCACTGTTAAGTAGGAAAAAAATCAAGTAAAGCGCTGACGTGGTTAAACAAATTGTTCTGGGTTATTTTGTGTTATATACATTACTGTTCTTTCTTACATTGTACTAATATTTTATGGATTCACCAAATTTATCATGTTTATATCCTTTCTCCAGATGAGGTTCGTACTGGTACCTACCGTCAGCTCTTCCACCCTGAGCAGCTGATCACCGGCAAGGAGGATGCTGCCAACAACTACGCCCGTGGTCACTACACCGTTGGAAAGGAACTGATCGATATTGTCCTCGACAGGATCAGGAAGCTGGCTGACCAGTGCACAGGTCTCCAGGGATTCCTCATCTTCCACAGCTTCGGTGGTGGCACCGGCTCTGGCTTCACCTCTCTGTTGATGGAACGTCTTTCCGTCGACTATGGAAAGAAGTCCAAGCTGGAGTTTGCCATATATCCCGCTCCCCAGATTTCCACTGCCGTCGTCGAGCCTTACAACTCCATCCTGACCACCCATACCACCCTCGAGCACTCCGACTGTGCCTTTATGGTCGATAACGAAGCCATCTACGATATATGTCGTCGTAATCTCGACATCGAGCGACCTACTTACACCAACCTGAACCGTCTCGTCGGTCAGATTGTTTCATCAATCACTGCTTCTCTTCGTTTTGACGGCGCCCTCAACGTCGATCTTACCGAGTTCCAGACCAACTTGGTGCCCTATCCACGTATCCACTTTCCTCTTGCCGTCTATGCCCCGGTCATCTCTGCTGAAAAGGCCTATCACGAGCAGTTGACGGTTGCCGAGATCACCAACGCCTGTTTCGAGCCCGCTAACCAGATGGTGAAGTGTGACCCTCGTCACGGCAAATATATGGCATGCTGTCTCCTCTACCGTGGTGATGTCGTCCCCAAGGATGTCAACGCCGCCATCGCTACCATTAAGACCAAACGTACCATCCAGTTCGTCGACTGGTGTCCAACTGGGTTCAAGGTCGGTATCAACTACCAGCCTCCCACCGTCGTTCCTGGTGGTGATCTTGCCAAGGTTCAGCGTGCCGTCTGCATGTTGAGCAACACTACCGCCATCGCCGAGGCCTGGGCCCGTCTCGACCACAAGTTTGATCTGATGTACGCCAAGCGTGCTTTCGTCCATTGGTATGTCGGAGAGGGTATGGAGGAAGGAGAGTTCTCTGAGGCTCGTGAGGATTTGGCTGCTCTCGAGAAGGACTACGAAGAAGTTGGAACCGATTCCGTCGAAGGGGAAGGAGAAGAGGAGGAAGGAGACGAATATTAGCTTGCCTTTAAACCCGAAGTCATAGATTTGGTTTGAGAAATTGATCGTTTCACCTAAAACAATATCTACCTAATTCCTAAAGCTTTCCCATGTGGGAGGGAAAATATGATTCCCATTTCAGTATTTGAAATAAATGTCTACCTTTGACATATCTCTTGCAGTCTTGGCAAAAAGGACACCTGGCATCAAATTTGTAATCAGTCGTTTCATTGTGTTCGAGATGTGCGAGTGAAATGCAGTGACTGATGCAGGACTGATCTATATTAGTGTGAAACCAGTTGGATTTGTTCGACTATTGTGATGACGATGATAATGACGATGATAATGACGATGATAATGATGATGATGATGATGATACTAGTTACGATGGTGATGACGACGGCGATGTTAATGAAGGGTATGATTACTGACATGAAGGGTGATGGTAATGAAGACAATGCTGATGGTGGTGATGATGATGGATGGTGCTGGTGGTGGCGATGATAACGAAGATGGAGAATAGAATGATGATGATGATGATTATGATAATGGTGATGATGAAGATGATGGTGAAAATGAAGATGGCGATAATAATGGTAATGACGACGAGAAAGAGGATGATGATGATGATGATGATGATGAAGATGATATGATTTATGGCGAGTGGTAGGGAAAAGAAATTGTTTTGGATGTGGTGACGGCAATTATCAAGTTACCTGGATGGCGATGATGGCGTTTTTAAATATCCTTATTAGTGAGTTTTCGCACGGCGATACAGAACGGAATTAAGAACAAAGAAAATGTATTATCAAGCGTCATGCATTACAAAGAGCAACCAAGAAGTCTTTGTTGACAATTGGTGAATCAAAACAGCAGTTTCGTTCTGGAATCCGGACAAGCAATATATATATATGCTATTTTTCGTCACCTATGAAACGTATGACGAAACAGTTCCGGTTTGCCAATTTTCGACAAAGACCGCCCATCTGTCCATTGTCATTTAATGTGCATTTTCAACATGTTTACTCTGTTCTGGATTCGTTCTGCGTTGCGGTAAAAAAAAACTCCCTAATTATCATTAAGATGACCTGCAAAATACCATTGTGTATACGTTGAAACTGCAAAGGACACGATGGGCTGAGCGAACAATCTACTATGTTTGTAGAGAAATGTCCACCTTATACATACCAATCTTGAAATCTTATTTTGGTAATACATGATAGAGGGAAAAGGGATTGGAAACGGGGTTAGATAACATCAGAATACTTGTAAATAAAGAGGCTTTAATAGGAGGAAATTATAATTTGTAAACACATTTTCGGCATTACTCCTATGTGTTTAAGATCGCATGCTCGATCTGTAATGTTCCGCTGCCCTGAAAGCAGTAGATGGCAGGTTCGAATCCCACTGGTTCCAAATTTTTGTCTGACTTATGATTTTCATTACAGATCGAGCATGCGATCGAGTAATGCCGAAAATTTGTTTGCATCAGAATTTTTGTTTGCCAGAAGAAATAATGAAAGAAAGTGGTGATTGAGAGAAAGATAGGGGGAAATGTTTAGGGTACATAGGAGAAGGTAATGATGGGGGAGAGGATACTGAAAGCCAAAGGCGGAGGGAAATAGAGAGAAAGGAGGTGGAGAGAGATAGGTTGTTGGTAAGAAAGATGGGGGTATATCATTAAATATAGAGAGAAGGCATAGATGGGAAAATATCAAATTGATGATGAGGCTTGGTGAGTGACGGGCCTGTCACACCTACAAGTTTTAGACATGTGTTTGCGTGTTATACCCATACAGTTATCATGGTTATGTCAAGCAGTTATATCATTTTAATAATCGTATTTCTTCTGGGAATCCTAATATCCTTGATATCAATAATGTAATTCGGGAACAACGCAAAATTATTTTTTGATCATCATGAAAGCATTCATAATTTCTAAAATCCGATTTCTTGACATCAAGAAGTAGGATTATTTGATCAAAAGAGATTGTCACTTTATAAATGAAGATACATGGGGGGGGGTCAATATAGAGATATTGTCGAGGAAATTGACTGAGATTATTCAATCATCAGCATGATTAGTATTCGGCAACGATTTGAATGTGAATCGAAAGTTCGTATTGGTTCACCCATTACCTCCGCAAAAACATTTCATGAACAGAATATTCTCACATACATTTATATTGCAGCTAAACCAATCATGCTAATGAAAACGACTGGTGATATGTCATTCAAAGATTTTTTTTTCTTCCAATTTTTCTGATTCCGATTTAAGTAGAAAGACATCTACCCTTGCTTTCGTTATACTATACATCTCACTCTTTCCCCCTCCCACCCCCCTAATCCTCCTTCCCTCTTCATGCTATTTTTCCCCCTTTTTTTAAACTCTATTTCTCTCTCTCTCTCTTCTTCCCCTCTCATCTCGATATCCCTAGTTATTCCCCCCCCCTCTTCCTCTCTGTCTACCTCCCCTTTTTTCTCTTTTCCCTTTTAATATAGCTCATATTGATACAAACATATTTAATAAATCACACGACTCATGCTGGTTGTTGTTGTTGTTGTTGAATATGATGGCGCTCTTCAATCTCTCCAGATTATACGCGCCAGTCGCTTTCGTAAGTAGGACGTCGTCGGCAAAGGCGGTCCATACGACGTTAAACCATTGGTGACGATTATATGACATAATTATTAATATAGATTAGTCACCCATCCACCTATTACATTAGTAGGTCCTACAAGATTAAACATCTTCGAGGAATAACACTTCAATACAAATAGAGAAATTAAATATCGCGCGTGCTAAATGATTGTTCGTAAAAAAGGGCACACCAGCTAACCAATCGGCTACTAGTTATATATTTATAGAATTTCTTAAAATAATAATATGGTTTGGATGTCATATTATTGTTGCGAGAGGGCGTCATAATCGTTCAAGTACACAGACGATAAAGGAAAGTTCTCAAGGTTTATTTAGATTTTTCATTATACACGAAACATTAACAATTCAAGGTTTAGCATTCAGAATAAAAAGATGAAATTCAAAGTGGCGATTAACATACGAGAATCCTATAATGACTTCATACTAGCTTGCACATAATAATATTCAAACGGCCGTGAACATGATGAATTGAGTAGTCGGGGGAGGGGAGGGGGGCGCTCGCACATAATGACAGTATATGGGTATGTGCAACCCTTAAGAGCCCCTTTTCACGACTTTGCCAGCCGTTCATAAGCATATCGTTTAACCTTTTTTTTTTCATTGACCAACCCGTTCTCCCCCGTTCTTAAACTCCTCATTTCATGAGTCAGTTCCCAAGCACCCCCATGTGCAGAGGTCCACCTAATACGCCTAACTTGTTAGTTCTTAAGCCCCTCCTTCCATAAGCAACTACCGTTCTTATGGGTGTGGTTTCAGAGTTTGAGGCCACACACCCCTACCCTTTCCGAGTGCCACCCCCCCCCCTCCCGGAGAGTGGCCCACAAGTCAAAAGGGAAGTGACGTTAAGGTGGGGTCCCGAGAATAATAAATACTTAATGGAATTGAACCAAGTGGAACTCCAGGGGAGCGTTTCATGAAAGGACTTGTCGGACGTTTTATCCGACAAGTCCTATTTTTTTCCGACAGTTACTATAGTAACAGTCCTTCTCAACCAATCAGAATCCAGGAAAGTTGTCAGATCTGACAACTTGTCGGACGAAAATATTGATGAAACGCCCCCCCCCCCCCCCGTTCTTTGCATGCGATAACGATACTGTTCTCCATCTCCTGCGTTTCAATGGTGTTATTCAGGCACCGCAATCAGAGGTCATCTTGCGTAAAGGCAATATTTATATATGTAATTTTATGTTCGGCTTGATTCTATTATACTTGTAGTATTTTAAGATCTCATGAACTTTCCCGTCAATTAACGTAAAGTCACTTAAACACTGACAGGGTGGTAAAGGGACAAACGTTTATGGCTTAATTTCATATGTCTCCGATAATATGGGCCTGTTTGGCAAAATAATGTAGCTCGCATTGTTGCTTAAAAATTTATCGTGGGGGAGAAAGTTAAAAACAAAATGAAATATTGCACAACCTTTGCACTTATTGCTTGTTGTAACCTACTCTTATAAATGGTTGGCTAATACAAAATCACTGATGATTACAGCTGGAAATCCATGAGCTTCAAAAAGTGGTAATTGATTAGGACAAATTGTCATCATGATCATGGCCGTCAAACATAATGATCATGATAATGTGATAGCATTACGCTGGTGGTGATATGTACTATGTTTGCCTTTTAATTTACTAAACAGCTGAAGAAGGAAATCCATCGGACAGGAATAGTTATGATTTTTGGAGGCTGAACAAATTATTATAACCTGAATGTAAATGTAAATAGAAAGCGAGGACAAACAATCTTTGAACATTTAATTTTTGTAAATTGCTTGATACGAAGAATGGATAAACCGAAGGGGATACAGTGAGCTATGAATAAGTGATTTAATATGTAAACATTGTTTCGGAACACCGCCTCAACCACCCCCCGCTGGAAATCTTTACAATGCAACCAGATAGTGCAACTTCTAATATTCATCAGCTTCCTCCTCCTCTGCCTCTGCGTCGACGGAATCAACGCCGACTTCTTCGTAGTCTTTCTCGAGAGCAGCCAAATCTTCACGAGCCTCGGAGAACTCTCCTTCCTCCATACCCTCTCCGACGTACCAATGGACGAAAGCACGCTTGGCGTACATCAGATCGAACTTGTGGTCGAGGCGGGCCCAAGCCTCGGCGATGGCGGTGGTGTTGCTCAACATGCAGACGGCACGTTGAACCTTGGCAAGATCACCACCAGGGACGACGGTGGGTGGCTGATAGTTGATACCGACCTTGAACCCAGTTGGACACCAGTCAACGAACTGGATGGTACGTTTGGTCTTGATAGTAGCGATGGCGGCGTTGACGTCCTTTGGGACGACGTCACCACGGTACAGGAGACAGCAGGCCATGTATTTGCCGTGACGAGGGTCACACTTTACCATCTGGTTGGCAGGCTCAAAGCAAGAGTTAGTGATCTCGGAAACGGTCAGCTGCTCGTGGTAGGCCTTTTCTGCAGAGATGACTGGTGAATACGTGGCAAGTGGGAAATGGATACGGGGATAGGGCACTAAGTTGGTCTGAAACTCAGTAAGATCGACGTTGAGGGCGCCATCGAACCTCAGAGAAGCAGTGATGGAGGAGACGATCTGGCCGATGAGACGGTTCAAGTTAGTGTAGGTAGGTCGCTCGATATCAAGGTTTCGTCTGCAGATATCGTAGATGGCCTCGTTGTCGACCATGAAGGCGCAGTCGGAGTGCTCGAGGGTGGTATGGGTGGTCAGGATTGAGTTGTAGGGTTCGACAACAGCCGTGGAGATCTGGGGAGCGGGATAGATGGCAAACTCGAGCTTGGACTTCTTTCCATAGTCGACGGAGAGCCGTTCCATCAACAGGGAGGTAAAGCCAGAACCGGTGCCACCACCGAAGCTGTGGAAGATGAGGAATCCCTGGAGACCTGTGCACTGGTCAGCCAGCTTCCTGATCCTGTCGAGGACAATATCGATCAGTTCCTTTCCGACGGTGTAGTGACCACGGGCGTAGTTGTTGGCAGCATCCTCTTTCCCAGTGATCAGCTGCTCAGGGTGAAAGAGCTGACGGTAGGTACCAGTGCGAACTTCATCTGAAATTACATCATATTATAAAGGTGTTCTCATTATTGTAATAATAATAATAATAATAATAGTCAGTTCTTGTATAGCGCATAACACATTATGAATAACGTCTCTATGCGCTTCCAAAGGACTTGGATATTATTACCCTGGCTGTAGCTCAAGTAGCCTTCCAGTGCTCGGTGCATTTCAAGGAATAAATTCCTGCCAGGTACCCATTCACCTCACCTGGGTTGGGTGCAGCACAATGTGGATTAATTTATTGCTGAAGGAAACTACGCAATGGCTGGGATTCGAACCCACGACCCTCTGTTTCAAAGTCCGGAGACTAATCCACTCGGCCACAACGCTCCACAATCGCCTTGTTTGGACATGTTTGTGGAGAAATAAATTATCTTCGATCTCATTGTTCAAAAGTATGTTCACCCAATATATTAAGTTAAGTTGGTCAATATCATACTTCAGCATATTTTACATCAAACGAATCTGCCTTTGACGTGTTTAGGAGCTTATCATAAATGAATCCTTGGAAGTAACCTTACCAACTACGGTCGGCTCGAGATCGACGAACACTGCTCGGGGGACGTGCTTGCCAGCTCCAGTCTCACTGAAGAAGGTGTTGAAGGAGTCATCACCACCTCCGATGGTCTTGTCTGAGGGCATCTGACCGTCAGGCTGGATGCCGTGCTCAAGGCAGTACAATTCCCAGCAGGCGTTGCCCATCTGGACTCCGGCTTGGCCGACGTGGATAGAGATACATTCACGCTGAAAAAAAATTAAGGAAAGGGGGTTATGTGGAATGTGGATTATTCCAAATCCAATTATGTTCTAATTTGAAGGTGACTTCATGAAAAGAAGATTATTAAAGCTGGAAACTAGCGAACATTTATAATTGCATGGGATAACGTAACATGGAACAACATACCTGACATATATGTAAACGAAAGAGCAAATCGATCGAGCTTATCGTGTCGGCGTTTATGCTTTTTTTTTACTGAAATTTTAGAATTTTTCTTGGCAATTAGGGAAGGGGCAAGTAATTTATTATTGGCAACCGCCCACCCCTCCCTTCTGCACATGGTGATGATGGTGATGATGATGATGGTGATGATGGTGATGGTGATGATGGTGATGATGATGCTGCTGCTGCTGCTGATGACGGTGGTGGTGGTGATGATGATGATGATGATGATGGTGATGATGATGGTGGTGTTTATGATAATGATGGTGATGGTGATGATGATGATGATGATGATGATGATGATGATGATGATGATGATGATGATGAACAGCCTGTATAGCGCCATATCTGTAAAAATCATTCAAAGGCGCCAGCTCCCCAAGATGTCACAAATTATTCAAAAAGTTGCTGGAAAAGATGGGTCTTTAGTTCGGATTTGAAGGTCTCAAAGTTGTCACTAATAGGAAGTTTAGTTGGGTTGATGTATCTGTCAAGGGATCAGCATGGAGAGTATTTCATGAAACAATTAGTCATATATTTCAATTACTTTTTTGCACTGCGCCAATCACATGCTATGATTTCAGTAGCTTATAACAAACAGTGAAAAAACTCTGACTAGTTGTTTCGTGAAATGCTCCACTGTTGTCAGCACAACCATCTGACTATTCACCTACTACAACGGCACAACCTAAACTAAACAGTATCCTTAAAAAAATATATGTACAGTGATAATTGTGAGAGGGGTGGGGTGAAACAGTCTGACATTTCAAACAACGTAGATTGGAAATATGATTTTAAGATAAAGATTAAGATATCAAAGAAATATATATTTGTCATTTAAGAATATGATTCACCCTTTCACAGCAATTCATACACTGGTCGTAAGACGTGCCGTTGCACAGGTAAACTTTTAGTGTATATGCCACGTTTCCGTTGCTATGGGCACGATGGGAGTGCATGCTATAAGTAGATAGTGATGTCACATAAAGCATGGGGGTAATCAAGGAAGATATTTACACTTCTTGATCAAAGATGAGTTGTTTAAAATTTCATGGCCACTATTATCAGATAACCCCACTTCAAGTCAACAGGAGTTATCAATTTGAAAGAATCTATTTTGCTTTTTAGTATGTTTTTTTCCTTATCATAAATTTCTGACGGTCAGCATGATAAGTAATGAATTTATCCATGTCCAAGTTATAATACGACTCAGTATTCTCAAACCGTTTTACCAGTATTCTCTGAAGCATGGGCGGAAATCCCAGGGGGGACAGGGGGACGCGTCCATAGTAGGGAGGACACGATATCAAATGTTCCCCCTACAATTTCTGGTCTTTAATGATGGATAAAAATACGCCACTTCATAATCGAAATAATACATGTATTTTGGACTAAATGATCTTACATTTTGGGTGAAAATCTTTTTTTTTTTGCTTGTCAAATTTTTCAGGCCCTGGTCCCCCCCCCCCCCTACCTTTGGGGACTGATTTCCGCCCATGGCATGCTCAGAAGGTATTGTTTGTCTTCTTATAAATGACTTCAATACAACGTGCGTACTGTAATATATCTTTCTATTCATAAACATACAGGTGAATCTCTTTTTCAAAATGCTGTCAGCTAATTAATAATTATATAAGGTTAATGTTTTTTTAAGTAATTTTCTTTTTCTCCGATGTTTGTGTATAGATTATGTAAACTTTATGAATTATGTTGAGTCAATATGGACTTTCTTGAATGACCTTATAAATATATTTATATTTCAAGTTTCTAAGCATTTTCAGCAAGAAATTTGACACGTGTTTGGCATGGACATGTTATAGCCGTTGCCACGTGATGGGCCCTTGGAACCAATTGATCAACTGCTTTAATTTGAATGTTGCATGCAAAGTTCACGGATCATGACAATCATAATCAATATTTGCGGTTTCCAAGAGATAACGTCGAATGGGGTGATTTTTACTTCGAGATATCTCCTGTACTTTGGACTGCACTAACAGACAGGTTGGCAAATAGGCAAATATGTGCATAGCAATTGTGGAAATACGCCATTTTGAGAATTCAAATGATAGAATTCAGGATTTTCCAGGCTCTGATTTTCCGAGTTCACTTCATTTATAACGGTCTCTGTTTTACTCAAGACAGAGATTGTGACAGCGGTTCAATGAGAAATCTTGTTAGTCCAATTGAAATTGCACATGAATTTGAGACTAAAATGGCTTGTCATTGGTATTAAACAACAGAACAAGCTCCAATTACTGATTAGCCAGCTTATTGTCTGTATGTGGATCATTAAAGACGTTCAGATTCATATCAAACGAGCTGTTTGGTTTAGATGTATCGCTATCTCATTTCAAAGAATGCATGCAACATACGACACTTTAAAGTTTCTCTCACCAAAAGCAAATGATCCTCTATGATTTTGACAAAATCAAAGTTTCTTAAAACAATTGCTTCTAAAAATAGGAATACATTGAGATCATGAATCTGATTTGGTTTAGAGCAAACAAGTAAGAAAGGGTTGGGGGAATTTTGAATGTTTTCCCCCTTCCGCGATTGTAAATAGGAGACAGGGTTTATCAAGAAATCATTCTTACTTAGAATATCGCAAAAATGGCTCGAGAATTCGAATCAAATCATTACAATTATTTTTGGGAAAATCTGCCTATTTAAAAAAGAATCATGGTAGGAATTATGGAAAAGTTAAATGAATATTGCACAAATTTGGCTGAAATGGTCATTCATGGCATAAATCAAGTATAATTTTAAATGAATAATAAAATGAATTTTGTTTAAACGTGAAACGAAGATTAAAGTACATGTATATTAAACGCTTCATTAATTATGATTAAAACACAAATTCAAGGTGCAATTTATACATCATTCTCCATAAATGAATATCAGGAATTTTATTGAAAATGAGGGGAAGATTGCAAAACAAGTGTTACGAAATCGGGTGAAATTAAAAAAACATAATTTCATGGCATAGTAAACATGGTGAATAATAAAGACGCAAGAATCACCAGATGTAGGCCTACAAGTAAAGATGATTATCAATAGTGGTAATTAATTGACATTTTCGCAATATTTTGTAAATTATTGATATATATCAATATTTGGTAAATTAATGATGGTAGGATAAAAATATCAATTAAGATGGAAATTATCTTACCATGATAAAATGAGTCTTTGTACAGTTTGTGTGAATAAGATGAACAGAAGTTTTCGCAACTGCTTTCGACGTCTGATGTGCCGCGAGCAATCAACCAAAATGACGGTTCCTCTCGAGGGCGTTATTATTTACTATTCACCTGTTTGGGCAAACCATAACTCCGTTGCCGTGTATAATGCAAATGAGATAAGAAAAGTCGTTTCTATGGTTAACGATGCACTCCGCCACGATTGGTTGCTCGTCAACCAATACAAAACGTGAAGGTGTCATACCGTCTTAGTTCTCTTTAAATATGCCCAACGACATAAATGCATTATCAGATCTGTTCGGGGACACCAGTTAATTTTCTGACTTTTTAGGTTTACATTAATGCCCTTTAGTCGGCAATGTAACGACAAGGCGGGTTCTCATAAGCAATAACACTGTCGACGAACACAGCAAACACACGAGGTATATCGAAATTTCTGACTTTCTTTGTTACTCAAGCTCCAAGCTTATGTGTAGGGAGAAATAATGTTGTAAAAGCTTTCATTTCACTTCGTTGTAGTTTCGTGTGTGTGTGTTTTTTTTTGTTTGTTTTTTTTACTTTTGTATCTCAGACTCCCAAGCAAGAAGTTGTAACTCCCCGGTATATATCTATATACATTAGCGAGATAGACATGTTCGCGCCCCGGCATGGCCGTTAAGCCAGTTCGTAGTTCCATTCTGCGCATGATCAGAGAAAGGTCATTTGTACTAAAGTGGCATGGTGGTTTAAACTTTAATGAGATAAGCACCAACTTTGGTGTCTTGATTATTCATATATTCTTTTCAATTGTGTTTTTCATTTGCATCCACAAAGAACAAAGATGCGTCCACGACTGGTATTTCACTGCAGTTTGCCAAGTACATTGTACAACATGCTATAATATGCATTCAAAGTAAAAATGCAACAAATACCTTCATGGAGTCTTCAATGGTGTGCTATTCTAGTCACCTGGTATAATTCAATTTCTCCATCCTGCTATGTAAGGCATGCATGTGTTATATCCTGCTTTGAAATCTGCCTATCATAATGAAATAAATGAAAGGTCATTTGACCAAAATTGTCCCTGATGTAACTACGAACTGGTCTATTGAGCGAAACATTCTTGAAGTTAGTTTCTACCCATAGAGATATATACTAATAATTAGTATACATCTGTATGTTTCTACCCTATCCCATCATCCGGGGACCGCACGCGACTGATTGATTGTCCTTGATGTTATATAACACAAGGACGAGCTCTGTTGACACGCAAGACCCTGGAATTATTCCACGATAAACGTGCCCCTTTCCCTGTCCTCAGCTTGAGGTAAGAGAGGTCGCTCACGACAGATACCTGTCCTCGCGAGTTGAAGGCCGCACGCGACTAAACGTCTGACCTTGATATTATGTAACTCAAGGACAGACCCTGAACTGGACTCTGTTGACAAGCAAGTCTCTGGACAAATACAAACACGTCTGTTAACACACGTCTGTCCTCAGCTTGAGGTCGCACACGCGACAGAGGCTGCAACCGTTACGTAAGACGAGGACAATCAAATCCCTTGCAATACCTTGGTCACATTTGCTCTACGGCTGCCGTGCGGCGAGTCGAAAACAGCCGTTTTATTCATTTTTATTCAAACCACCTATGTATAGCTGGTACAAAAAATGTTAAAACGGCTGTTTTATACTCGCCGTGCGGCCGCCGTAGAGCAAATGTGAGCGAGGCCCTGGTACGGTGGCCCTGTCCGTTTACACATACAGACATATCATTGCCCTATGAAGAGAGCTAGAGATGGACGATTGATGCAAGCATTTCTTTGGTGCATAGTGCTATAGCTCCATGTTTGGTGTTAGGTCCAATGATAGTCACCGTCGCCTGGTTATGAGCATCTTAATGAGAACATACAGGTGTTGTAACAATAGCAGTTACCATGACTACCAAGGCGTATCTGATCACCCAAAGACGGAACAGTTTCCCGGTCTTGATTTTTGTTGGCTGATACCCTGTTTCAGCATGTGCCTTTCAGTCAACATGCTTCATATTTGGAGCCAGTGACCATAGAGCTATGGTTTGACCACTGACCGAAAGCTGAGATGGATAATGGGCTGAGCTGATTGGCGATGGGTAGGGGAGTTTGTGAGGACCCACTGCTATGTTGGTTTTTACAAGGAAGCTTTTTGGAGCAAACTGTTGTAGCCATCGGGGGGAAACAAGCTAAAGGACTACATTTAATTATGTAGCCCTCTTTGTTTACATGCCCAAATAATTTTTAGATGAAGATTAATGTACCATATTCTTTGTTTTTTAATTGAAATAATAATTTGAAATGAATATATCATCATCAGCATTGAGATGGTTCAGTTTATAATTTGAATGACAAAAATCATCTTGACCATATACAACTACAGTGCGTATAAAAAAAACGGGACATATTTGAATAGTCTATAATTTTTTTGTTTCAAATTATTATGTCTATATTTTGGTGTTAATAGGTGCTCTGAAGTCTTATCTTTCAAATTTTATTTTTTTTAATGTAGTTCGTTCATGCTTGAGCGAACACGGAATGTTTTTGTCTGGAGCTAAAAAGGAGGCTTGCTCCAAACTGGCATAAAATGATAAAAAAATATGATGATCTGACTTCTTGCTAATCAGCAGACTTCCTCTTAACCTTTTTATTATCATTGCCATAATTTTCAAATTATGCGTTCAAAATTCATTTTCAAATATATTTATTTGCTTGAATTGTTTGTTATTTCTTTTTAATATGTTCTCTTTTAGCTTTGAATATTCCTTATTCTTCAAGCAAAAACAAATTTTTTCAACCGAAGTATGGGAGAGCGTGTATTTGTTTCAAATCCTTTCATTGTGTGCTACAAAGGTTATGTTGCCTTTTGAACAGTGCCATACAGATGGGCGGGGGCTCGGGGATGTTCCCCCCCCCCCCTCAATTAAAAAAAATAATGACCAAGAAAGAAGAATGGAAAGGAAATAAAAGGAAAGATAGAAAGTAGAATATGATTTTATTTTCTGAATATCATGTCAAAATCTATCACAAAATTTGATATTGTAATAAAAAAGTGGGAATATTTGCGTGCTCGCTTCGCTCTCTCATAACTTTATAATACATTTTACCCGATCTGCCATATCTAGCTACTTCAAAATTGACTCAATACACCATTGCTATTGAAAGATATGAATCCCTTCTTGTTTGTCCTGTCAAGCATATAATTAAACTTGGTCAAGGAATCAATAACCCCTTGAAAAATGGATTCATGTCTTTTAAGGTACCATAACATGATTTGTTTCGTATAATAAAAGGATTTGAATAATTACCAGTTTTCCCATTTAATAATGCAAATCTTCTTGATACGGTTGACAAAAAGTCTTCTTTTCTTATTTATGAAGGAAAATTCATAAGGTAAAAGAAGTTTAAATAAAAAAATAACAATAATTCAAGTAAATAAAATTTGACAGCATAATTCGAAAATTATGGCACAGATAATGAAAAGGTTAAGAGGAAGTCTGCTGATCAGCATATTACTCATTTCTGCTATTCTGGCGCAAGCATGAACAAAATTTATTTTTTTAAATTGCATTTTAAAGATAAGATTTCAGAGCATCTATTAACATCAAAATATAGATATAATATTTTGAAACAAATTTTTTATAGACTTTTCAAAACTGTCCCGTTTTTTATATGCACTGTATAATGAGGGTAATTAATAGGCCTATCCAAGTCAAGTACAAATTTTCTAACTAATTCATTGTGTGGTTAATAAAAAAAGTGTTACCATGGTTATCAACCCATACCTGAAATCTTACCAATCTTACCCCTTTTTGAGAGTAATAGTCAATATTTTTAATGTAAATATGTCGTTCATACACAAGTGTGCCTCCCCCCCCCCCTTTGAGAATCACAGGCAATTTTTTGAATGGACCTTTTTTTTTTGCTTGTCAAACCGTACGTGGGACAAAATTACCTAAATTTTTCATTGACAACCTATTTTTTTGTTCTGGTAAAATCGTACGTGGTATACGAAATGACCTTCATTTTTTATTGACAATCTTCTTCCTTTTTTATTGTCCAAATTAAAGCGGGACAAATCGACAAATAGAAAATCACAATCTTGATGGTCATTTTACGTTTTGTACACGATTATTAAAAAAGGGGGGCCTCAGTCCCCCGGTATACGCGCCCCCTGCCATAATCATCTCACCCACCATAAAATCTTTATCATCATCATCCTCCTCCTCATCACCACTTTCAACATTATAATTAAAACCAAAACTAACGTGAACATGATTAATATCACGATTCATTCCATAATCACCATAAAAACGAGGGCCAGCATTATCATCATCTTCCTCATCATCAGCAGCAGCAGTCGCAGAATCTTTCCTATCACTACCACATTCATTATTATCATAGACACTGATACTAACACCGCCATTACCATCATCACCATAAAAAACCATCACGGACACATCTCCACCCTCGCCACCACCATCACTATTTCCATCATCAATGATACTAACATGAGCATTACCACAAAAATCAACACTGGCATCAACATCAGCATTATCATTACCATCATCATCTTCTTCTTCATCATCATCATCATCATCAACTTCAGCATCATCATCCCCCTCAACTTCAACATGATTACATCATTACCACTAACATATTCACAAGCATCATTCTTATATACAGTGCGTCCCAGAAAAAAAAAGAAACCGAGATTAAGCGATGATTTATCATAACTTAATCACAAATACAAGACAAATGACCTACCAATGTAAAGCTTAAAATCTCCTCTTTCATCTGATATTACTTAGATTATTCCTCATTCACGCATGAGTGAGCAAAAACAATTTGAAGAAAGGATACCAAAAACTCATTTGGCGGGGGGTATCTGAATTTCCAAAACAAAATCACATGCCTAAAAAGTTCAATATCTGCTCTTTTATTTGATACCTTAATCACAAAAAATGGTCAAGAAGTAAATAAGTTATGTTCCTTCAAAACAATGCTTGTATTCCCATAATTTCATTAATAATAATTAAACGTGTTTTCACTGGTTTCCCACAGAAGCTATCGCATGGTTAACAAAAGACTTAATGCATGGCTGATCGTCAACAAAACGGAGTGTCGAGAGAGTTTGAACGCTAGCCTGTAAAACCTCTTCATTTTATGAAATTATTGAAATTCAAGCCTTATTTAAAATAACCAGACCTTTGTTATTTCTTGACCATTTTCTGTAATTGAGGTATCAAATTAAAGAGCAGATATTGACATTAAAAAAATGTGGTTTTCTTTTTGAAACCCAGATACAGCCCGCCAAATGACATTTTGGTAATCCCTCTTCAAATTTTTTTTCTCGCTCATGCGTGAATGAGAAATAATGTAAGTAATTTCAGGTGAAAAAGGAGATTCTAAGCTTTACAATGGTAGGTCATTTGTTGTATTTGTGATTAAGTTATGACAAATCGTCGATAAATCTCGGTTTCGTTTTTTTGTGGGACGCACTGTATAGTAGGTTTCGTCATCCTCCACATAAATATCAGGAGTCTTCATACATTAACATCATCGCAATAAACGTCGCTAATTGGTTTATCCTATTATCATCGGCATAACCATCGACATGATCGTCAACCGTGTCATCCACCACGACCATTATGGCATCTAGGGAGCATTTCATGGACAAATTAATCCGTGATTTTTCAATGGCTATTTGTTAAAAGCTACTGAAATCCTTGCATCTGATTGGCTCAGAACTAATTTTTTTTTTTTTTTTGGGGGGGGGGATCACTGACAAAATGCTTCGTGAAACATTCCCCAGTTCTGCATCTCAATCTTTGCGTAATCTAGCAGCATCCTATTCCCCTGGGGAGCGTTTCATGAAAGGACTTGTCGGACGTTTTATCCGACAAGTCCCATTTTATCCGACAGTTACCATAGTAACAGTACCTCTCAGCCAATCAACATCAGAGAAAGATGTCAGATCTGACAACTTGTCAGATGAAAATGTTGATGAAACACTCCCCTGATCTCTCTCATTCTTTATATTTTCAAAGAGTTCCATCAGCACCTTTCCACACTTTGGGCAATCACTCAGTCTCCCTAAAAAACATCAGAAACAATGATTTAGAGAAATAAATTGGTCAATTTTATTCTCATATTTTCTTTGAAGTCATGGATAATTAGAGAAGTAATTTTACTTGGAGAAATCCGGAATGTTTTACTGTTGTTGCTTTTGAAGTATTGCATGAATATGAAGGTGCCTTTTGCAGAAACACGGGCATGGGCGGAAATCCCAGGGGGGACAGGGGGGACGTGTCCCCCCTACTCAAAATAGTAGGGGGGACACAATATCAAATGTCCCCCCTACTATTTGTGGTCTTTTATGATGGTAAGAAATACATCATTCAAAATCGAAATAAAACATGTATTTTAGGACGAGATGACCTTACTTTTGGGATGATAGCCTTTTTTTTTTTTTTTTTTGCTTGTCAAATTAATTTTTTCGAAATGACCTTGAATTTGGGGTGATAACTTTTTTTTTTTTTTTTTGCTTGTCAAATTTTCCAGCCCCTTGTCCCCCCTACCTTTTGGGAGAGATTTCCGCCCCTGAACACGGGTAAGTTTTCCTGAAAGAGAATGCAGTTGCCAATCCGGTCAACAAGTTAAAGAACAATTGAAAAATTATTTTGCCCAAAGTGTTACCGAAAGAGAGAACACATCTTTTTCAGGACTACCTACACAGTGATTCCACAAATTTCATCCTTTCATAATAATGGACTTAAAAATTCAGAACTTATGAAATCGCAATGTCCCTAGTATTCTTACATTTACATGGGTCCTTAGAAATGATTAAAAAGTGTTTAATTCGGATTGTTTTTAATAAGTTTTCTCTCCCGATTTGAGGGCGAAAATCGCATTTTTCCTAATAGGTAGGCCTATGGTTTAATCTTAAAAATCATTTGGTTGTGTAGGATATTACATTACACTGACAAAATGGGCAACGGGTGAGTATGCAGTTAGTATTCTTCATCTGCTTCCTCCTCTTCCTGTGCATCAACAGAATCAACACCGACTTCTTCGTAGTCCTTCTCGAGAGCAGCCAAATCCTCACGAGCCTCAGAGAACTCTCCTTCCTCCATACCCTCTCCGACGTACCAATGGACGAAGGCACGCTTGGCGTACATCAGATCGAACTTGTGGTCGAGACGAGCCCATGCTTCTGCAACTGCGGTGGTGTTGCTCAACATGCAGACGGCACGCTGAACCTTGGCGAGATCACCACCAGGGACGACGGTGGGTGGCTGGTAGTTGATTCCGACCTTGAAGCCAGTTGGACACCAGTCGACGAACTGGATGGTACGCTTGGTCTTGATGGTAGCAATGGCGGCGTTGACATCCTTGGGCACGACATCACCACGGTAAAGAAGACAGCAAGCCATATATTTCCCATGACGGGGATCGCATTTGACCATCTGGTTGGCAGGCTCGAAGCAGGCGTTAGTGATCTCTGCGACGGTCAGCTGCTCATGGTAGGCCTTCTCAGCAGAGATGACTGGGGCATAGGTAGCCAGAGGGAAATGGATACGTGGGTATGGCACCAAGTTGGTCTGGAACTCTGTTAGGTCAACATTGAGAGCGCCATCAAACCGTAGAGAAGCAGTGATAGAGGAGACGATCTGGCCGATGAGACGGTTCAGGTTGGTGTAGGAAGGTCGCTCGATGTCAAGGTTACGTCTGCAGATATCGTAGATTGCCTCGTTGTCGACCATGAAGGCACAGTCGGAGTGCTCTAGTGTGGTGTGAGTTGTGAGAACCGAGTTGTAGGGTTCGACAACAGCTGTGGAAATCTGCGGTGCAGGGTAGACGGCGAACTCGAGCTTGGACTTCTTTCCATAGTCGACGGAGAGACGTTCCATCAACAGAGAGGTGAAACCAGAGCCGGTGCCACCACCGAAGCTGTGGAAGATGAGGAATCCCTGGAGACCTGTGCACTGGTCAGCCAGCTTCCTGATGCGATCCAAAACTTGGTCAATTAGTTCCTTACCGACCGTGTAGTGACCACGGGCGTAGTTGTTGGCAGCATCCTCCTTGCCGGTGATCAGCTGCTCAGGGTGGAAGAGCTGACGGTATGTACCAGTACGAACCTCATCTGAACAAAAAAACAAAATAGATGACAAAGAAAAAGTTTGAAAAAAATCTTTGAAATAGACATCTCTGAAAATGCTGAAAATAAACTTCTTAAATTTCTGGTAGTACATTCATTTCAATTTCAAACGGCTTAACAATTTACTCCTCTAAAACGATCTTGGCTTTTTGATGACTGGATTTACGATTTTGTATTTCATAATTGATTGAGCTCGCTATAAACCGAAATGATTTTTTTTTCTCCCTGTGGAAGAGGATGAGGGAGGCTTCCGAAAACTTGGAACGATTTTTGTTTAAAATTAGCAACGCATGAAATAAGATGTTTTGATTATACATAGTGAAATGATGTGCATTGGAAATCAATTATAAATCAGCGTTTATCTTATCGTCTTCACTTTATTTCAACCAATGCAGTCTTTATCAAGGGTTTCTATTAATAAATATACCAGTCAATCCCGCGCGACTATAATAGGCATACATAGATAATTGGAGGCCAACGTGTGATTAAAAAGTTGGGGAAAATGAGACCAGTTACTGACAGTGATTGCAGAATGGTAGAACTCCTTTTTAAATTGAACTTTTGCGGTATATACAGATGACGCAATTTAGACATGTCGTTAGGCAGAGTAAGATCCAACAGGACAAAAAAATGTTTATGTCGACGTAATACCTACCCACAACAGACGGTTCGAGATCGACGAACACTGCACGGGGGACGTGCTTGCCAGCTCCTGTCTCACTGAAGAATGTGTTGAAGGAGTCATCACCACCTCCGATGGTCTTATCTGAGGGCATCTGACCATCAGGCTGGATGCCGTGCTCAAGGCAGTACAACTCCCAGCAGGCGTTGCCCATCTGGACTCCGGCTTGGCCGATATGGACTGAGATACATTCACGCTAGATATAAAATTAAAAATTATTTACTTTTTTTAAGATTGATGAGCTATTGACATTTTCAAATTTCCATGTAAAAAAAATAAATAAAATTGTATAAACAGGGGGGGGGGGGTGGTAGTACTCGGTATTTATTACGTTGGGCCTTACAGTTTCAACAAGCCATCCGCATGCGGTGACAACATGTACTGTTCATCACCTCCAGAGGGCACTGTTTACTCAGTCTTGACAGATTAATTGATCAAGGCTCTTTATAGATGGTCCGGGTTGAAAATACTTATATCTAAATAAATTTAGTAAAATTCACAGAGCAAAATGCTGAAATTTTCATCCAAATCGGATAACAACTAACAAAGTTATTGAATTTTAAAGATTTGCATTATTCCGGTGAAACATTTCTAGGCATGTCTTCATGAATATTCATTAGGTGGGGTGATGTCATATCCTCACTTCTTCTTTTGGATTTAATTATATAAAATTAGGTTTATTCAAAATTTTTCTACCAAGAACTATAACGATTGGATTGACAACCGATTAAGTGCATTGCCACAACTCATTTCATAATGGAGAGACATCATTTACACATGTATGAAACTAGCTCCTCAATGATGTGGAGCTCATTCGGCATCTCGCAACGAAATCTAACACAATTTTAATTTCAGCCCAGTTGACACTGTAGAGAATTACATTGGTGACATAATTTGAGGATATGAAATTGAAATTGATGAAGAAATGACATAGAAGCATTTTTTGTGATCTATGAATACATTTCATATAAATTAAGCATAAATAATTTTCTAGTCAAAATTTCTAAACTCTGAAGAACCTTGGTGAACCTCATGTAGCTCTCAGATGGAACAAAAATAATCAAAATCAATCAAAAATAAATAAGTATTTTTGTGAGTTTTGAAAATATATGAATAAATTAGCATATTTAATGAGCTTCAAAGTTCAAAATTCTGTGTTGAAATTTTGTATCTCCACCTCAAGCTATCATATAAAGCAAACAAAATTGAAATTGATCAATAAATGAAGAATTTTTTTTTGTGTGATATATGAATAAACTTTGCATAAATTAGCATAAATAATTTTCTAGACAAAATTTCAAAATATTTGTGTACAAGTTTGGTGAACCTCATGAAGTTCTACCAGATGGAAGAAAAAAAATCAAAATCGGTCAACAATTAAAGAAGCATTTTATGTGAATTAAAAAAAACACGCATAAATTAGCATATTCAATGAGTTTCAAAATTCTGTGAAGAAATTTTGAATCCCCTACCTAATGCTATCATATAAAGCAAACATAATTGAAATCAGACTTGAAATGACGAAGAAGAAGCATTTTGACATTCAGTCAACAAATAAAGAGACATTTTCTGTGAATTATGAATTTCGCATGAATTAGCATAAATAATTTTCTACTCCAAATTTAAAAACTGTGTAAAATTTTGGTGAACCTCATAAAGCTCTATCAGATGGAAGAAAAAAAAATCAAAATCGGTCAACAAATAAAGAAGAAGCATTTTATGAGAATTTTCAAAATATGCATAAATTTATTTCGCATAAATTAGCATAAAAATTGTTCTACTCAAAATTTCAAAAATATGTGTAGAAGTTTGGTGAACCTCATAAAGCTCTACCAGATGGAAGCAAAAAATTAAAAATTCACAACAAATGAAGAAGCATTTGTTGTGAATTTTGAAAAATGCGCATAAATTAGCATGTTTAATGAGTTTTAAAATTCTGTGTAGAAGTTTTGAATCCCCTACCTAGTGCTATCATATAAGGCAAACAGAATTGAAATCGGACTTGAAATGGCGAAAAAGAAGCATTTTGAAATTGTGGACGGACGAAAGACGACGGACGCCACGCCACAAGCTCATCTGGCCCTTCGGGCCGGATGAGCTAAAAATGAAAGAATTATGATTTCATGTATAAGAAAAATAAAAGTGGGGATGCGACATCATCAGCCCACCTAATAAATATTCATGACGATGTGCATATGACTGTGTTCACAAAATATTGATATTGTAGCTTCTTTCTTTATTTTTAAAGGGATGGTCCGGGCTGGAAATATTTATATATTAATACATAGAGTAGAATTCACTGAGCAAAAATTTCCTCAAAATCAGATAACAAATAATAAAGTTATTGAAATTTAAAGTTTAGCAATATTTTGTGAAAACAGTCGTCATGAATATTCATAGGTGGGCTGATGATGTCACATTCCTACTTTCCGTTTTCTTATGTTATATTACATAAAATCATATTTGTTTCATTATTTCATACTTGTGTGAATAATATATTTCCCTTATAATGAAATAAGTTGCAGTAATAAATATCTAATGCACTAAATCAGTTGTCAATCCATTTTTTTTTAGTTCTTGGGGAAAAATATTTGAATAAACCTAATTTCTTATAATAAAATACAAAAGAACAAGTGGGGATATGACATCATCAGCCCACCTAATGAATATTCATGACGACTGTTTCCACAAAATATTGCCAAACTTTAAACTTCAATAACTTTAATTGTTATCCGTTTTTGATGAAATTTTCGGCATTTTGCTCAGTGAATTCTACTCTATTCATTAAGCTATAAAATACTTTCAGCCCGGACCATCCCTTACAGTAAAGAAATATCCTAAAATAGGCTAAAAACTTTCCATAATTATTTTTCATTCTATCCTTCTTTTATACTATGTTTTTTCGTATTTTTCTTCTATAAGCCAGTTCGTAGTTCCTTTCTGCGCATGATCAAAATATTCTGCGCATGATCAGAGGAAGGTCATTTGTACTAAAGTGACATGGTGGTTTAAAATCTAATCAGATAAGCACCAACTTTGATTTCTTGATTATTCATATATTCTTTTGAATTGTGTTTATCATGTACATCCACAAAAAACAACAATGCGTCCATGACGAACGACTGGTATTTCACAGTTTGCCAAGCTAGTACATTGTGCAACATGCTATGATATGCATTCAAAGTAGGAATGCAACAAATACCTTCGTAAAGTGTTCATTTGTGTGCTATTCTAGTCACCTGGTCTATTCAATTTCTTCATCCTGCTATGTAAGGCATGCTTACGTAATATCTTGCTTTGAAATCTGCCCATCATAATGAAAGAAATGAAAGGTCATTTGACCAAAATTGTCCCTGAAGTAACTACGAACTGGTCTATTCTGCTTTCAACTCTTATAAGTTATAACACTAGACAAAATCAAGGACGCGATTACCCCCCCCCCCCCCCTCCCCACCCAAACACCCGCTCGTGCATATCACAATCAAAAGCGAGCACCACTCCTTTATACACACGAAACCACGCACGTGGCCGTCGCAGATGCCGCCAGACTACCTGTACATGTAACATATACACCACGTCATATATTTTGTTTGCGTGCACACTATACTGTATTTCATGCGTAACCACCCAACCCATATCAGGTGAACACACAGACACTCGGCACTGACTCAATCCTCACAACAAAAAAAACCCTGAACAATCTGCCGAAATATTTAAAACGATTGTGGTCTCTTGCACTCTACTCTACATCGTGGTTTGCATTGAGAGTTTGGACTTCGATTCTCGAGCTTTCAGATGCTCCAGTGGATTCGAGAGGAACACAAATCCGGCACGAATCCTTTGTCCTCCGTCAAATATCCCGCCCTTTCAAAGTGTGACCTTTGGCTGTCGTCCAGACGATGGTCGAGTACACATTTTTTTTTTTCTTTACACGTAAAAAATGGCGATATCCAAATTTGATGATTTTTGGCTTCACTTATATCATTGAAGAAAACGCGTGATTCATCAAGACGTCATTTCAGGTACTGCATAATAAGGTATCCATGGATCATTTGAATATGCATGTACAATAGAAAATGTAAGCTTCCACTAAAAATGATGACAAATATATTTTGCTTGGCCGCGCATACTGCATTGAAACTGAAAGTCTGAATGTCGCAATCGCACAACTTCGGAAGATTCCCGGGGAAATAATTTGTAATTCAAGATTATAAATCAACTGTGGTAATAATTATTTACATTAGTTTATGAGAGAAAGAGATGAATATAATTCCGCTTACCATGTTGGAGTTTTTCTTGTTTCTGTATGTATAAAAGAGTAACAATCGGTTGATCACAGGCTTGCTCACGGCGGTGATGTGTCGTCAGCAACCAAATGAATGAAACCGTAGTTGGTTAGCGTGGGTTTATATACCAGCTGATGTACAGTGGGTGGATGCATTTAACATTTCCTAGTCTTTCGAGGGGCTTAAAAATAGACCCCGTTGCTATTGGAGATGTTTAAATACCAAATATGTTATAATTCAATAATGTTCCATAATTAAGTTTCATTTGTGGCCTAAGGCCTGTATGTTTTGTATCATTTCGTCATAATATAGACTTGAGAATGGTCTATTTCAGAAACAGTATACCGCATCAATTCTTAATTGATTTGGTATACAGTTTCGATTAATCAAACTACATTTCCGCGCCCTTGTCATCGGCGAGCGCAAACAAGGAGTATGCGTCATATTTTAAGTGTAAATTTCTAGAGTACAATCATATGCAGGTTAGTGTGAGTTTCAAGAAAAGGGGTGTGGGCCCGGTGTGGGCCGGGGGTGGGGGGGGAACAATCGTCGAATTGTGAATGATAGCAGGGCTGCCTTGTAAAGCAGGCCTCAGACTACCCTGCTTTTTATAAAGAAAACATCATATGAATGAATAAATATATTGAATTGAATTGAATTGAATTTATTCAAACCAGTCAAAGGAGAACAAAATACAAACAAAATAAATGGTTACATTATAAAGAACTAAAACAAATGACAGGTTTGGGACCCCAAAGAAGCACAGCTTGTAAATAAGATATCCCTCATGAGAAATATTCCTACTTAATGACATCGACGATGTTCTACTGGGATAATATCAAACGTGTGAATAAAGATAAAATGTGAACAAATTGAATAGTGAATGAATAACTGAATAAATTGTAATGCGAACAAAATGAGCAAATGAGTCTAATACATTGAACCTAATGATGATAAGAAAAATTAAAGAAAAAGACCGCTTATTATAGTAGATTCATGGATATGGAGTATGGGAAGACAAGCACAAGAAAGTACAGCGGTGGCCCGAGTCATGTCCGTACGCAGCGGGGGAGGGGAGGATTTTGAGAAAAGCTCGCTCCCTCAGTTTCGAGTTTTTCCAAAAAAAATCATGCGTCCTGTCCCCCCCCCCCCGCAAAAAAATCCGGTGTGCGGCCATGGCCGGGGTCAGATTTTTTGTGTGTAATATAAATCCAGTTTAAAGTGTATAAGCGGAGCTTTTCATGCTCCGTGTGTTTTGGGGTAGGCCTAATAAAACAAAAACATCAAGAGCATGCTTAATTCCTGCAATAAGACTCTTTGTATTTTGGTAATTCACTATTAATTTAACATTAATTAGACAGATGCCTAAGTTGTGTTATTAATATATCAGATTGGCCTTTATAGTAATAAACCTGCAAAACAACCGGAGTCCTTTCGCTGGGCAATCGAATTAAAAGTTTCAGCTAATGACCACTCATGACTGGCAGCTATTAATTGCTGTCACAATCATTATCACCAACAACGTCATTTTCTCATCTTCATCTTCTCTTTCTTCTTCTTCTTCTCCTCCTCCTCCTTTTTGTATTCTTTGCCTCCACCTCCTCCTCGGTCTTCTTCTTCTCTATCTTCCTGTTCTCTTTTTTCTTCTCCTCCTTCTTTTCATATTCTTTTCTTCCTCTTTCTTCTTCCATGTCTTCTTCTTTTTCTTCTTTACCTTCGTCACCATCTTCTCCTCCCATTCTCTTCTTCTTCTTCCTCTTCTGTTCCTTCTTCTCCTTTTTTTTCTGTTTGTATTATTTTCATCCTCTTTCTTCTTCTTCCTCTTATTCCTCCTCTTCTTATTCTTTTCATTTTCCTTCTTCTTCTCCCCCTCATCTTCCTTTTTTACATTCATTACAATCACACATCAAAATACCACAACCATCATCGTCACCAAAATAATCTTCATCGATGTCATCATCATCTTTATCACCATCATCTTAGTTTCTGATATTTGAAGTGTAACATAATCATGATAATAGTGTGATGCCGATTTTCAGGCGTCTCCAAACAACATTTCGTTTAAATACCCTTAAAAAATATGGATTGGCATGACAATCTCTAAAGAAAGAAATCTTCAAAATGTGAATTTATTCATATTTTTTTTTATTTCAAAATCTCACGAAAGCATTTACTGTTAATAAATAAACTTTAAATTTTGGTGTCTCTTATTTTATTTGGCACGAAAGTAATGAAATGTTCTTGATAACCGACGGATCAAGGTGTTTACGATCAGCTTGCATAATAATGAGTTTATATTTGAGAGTTGGTTTGATTGTTCAATCTAGTAGGAAACAGAGTTGTAGAATGGTTGATGGAATGTTTAATACTCGTCACCTTCTTCCTCCTCTCCTTCTGCATCGACGGAATCGACACCTACTTCTTCGTAGTCCTTCTCGAGAGCAGCCAAATCCTCACGAGCCTCAGAGAACTCTCCTTCCTCCATACCCTCTCCGACGTACCAATGGACGAAGGCACGCTTGGCGTACATCAGATCGAACTTGTGGTCGAGACGGGCCCATGCCTCGGCGATGGCTGTTGTGTTGCTCAACATGCATACGGCACGCTGAACCTTAGCAAGATCACCACCAGGAACGACGGTGGGTGGTTGGTAGTTGATACCGACCTTGAAGCCAGTTGGACACCAGTCGACGAACTGGATGGTACGCTTGGTCTTGATGGTAGCAATGGCGGCGTTGACATCCTTGGGGACGACATCACCACGGTACAGGAGACAGCAGGCCATGTACTTGCCGTGACGTGGGTCACACTTCACCATCTGGTTGGCGGGTTCGAAGCAGGCGTTGGTGATCTCGGCAACAGTCAACTGCTCGTGGTAAGCCTTTTCGGCAGAGATGACCGGAGCGTAGGTAGCGAGAGGGAAATGGATACGTGGGTAGGGCACCAAGTTGGTCTGGAATTCGGTAAGATCAACGTTGAGGGCGCCGTCGAATCTCAGGGAAGCGGTGATAGAGGAAACGATCTGGCCGATGAGACGATTCAGGTTGGTGTATGTGGGTCGCTCGATGTCAAGGTTACGACGACAGATATCGTAGATAGCCTCGTTGTCGACCATGAAGGCACAATCGGAGTGCTCTAGGGTGGTGTGAGTTGTGAGGATTGAGTTGTAAGGCTCGACGACGGCAGTAGAGATCTGGGGAGCGGGGTAGACGGCGAACTCGAGCTTGGACTTCTTTCCGTAATCGACGGAGAGACGTTCCATCAACAGAGAGGTGAAGCCAGAGCCGGTGCCACCACCGAAGCTGTGGAAGATGAGGAATCCCTGGAGACCTGTGCACTGGTCAGCCAGCTTCCTGATCCTGTCGAGGACAATATCGATCAGTTCCTTTCCGACGGTGTAGTGACCACGGGCGTAGTTGTTGGCAGCATCCTCCTTGCCGGTGATCAGCTGCTCAGGGTGGAAGAGCTGACGATAGGTACCGGTACGAACTTCATCTGGATATTTAAAGAAAAGATTGTTGGCATAGATACTATTGTCGACGTCGAGTATAAGCAGATCAGGTAACAGTCACACAGGAGGATAGATCAAAGAGGTAACGAGATTATTATCATATTCCCAATGAGAATAATTACCGACTCGCAAACGAGTTTAAAAAGTGCAGTAATAATAACAAATTCATTTCCAAATAGGTATTTCTCTTGATAAGAGAGATGATGCATACTACAACAACCAGTAGAAGTAATAAATGCAATTCTCAATCTTCCATAAATGGAAGCTGGAAATTAAAGGGGAGGTTCACCCTGAATAAATGTTTGTTTTTAAAATAGCAGAAAAAAATAATTAAGAAATATTGGTAAAGGTTTGAGGAAAAATTCATTAAAGATTCAGAAAATTATTAGAAGTTTGAGTTTTGGATTTGTGACGTCATGAACGAGCAGCTTCCACTCATGGTATGCAATATAAAATCCATGAATTTAATATTGAATGGTTCGTGATGACTTCCAACATATTATTTTCAGCTCAAATATTTCATGATCCAATCCATCCAAGTATAATTAAGATGTGTATATATATATATATATATATATATATATATTGTGTGTGTTACATGTTTGTTTATTATCAATTATTGTTGTAATTGTATTTTTATGGATTTTGTATACTGTTTTGTTGGAATGAGAAAAAATGAAACTGAAACTAAAACTTATTTTTATATCATTTTAGGAACAGGTGCGAAATGATTTGTATATTGTTATACTAAAGGTTCAATAAATATCATTTTCAATTTTCTGAGAAAATGAAATTTATTTGATTTTTTTACAATACGATATGTAGGAAAGCTGCTCACATATTACGTCACAAATCAAATAATTAAAATTCTAGTAACTTTTTTATTCTTTGATGGATTTTTCTCAAAACTTCGGCATTATTTTTTTTTTGTTATTTCTGCTTTATTCACAATATTTTCTTTTGTCAGGGTGAACTTCCCCTTTAAAGCCTGTATGCCACAAACGTTTTGAACAGCGCCATCCAACTAACTAGACTACTCTTAAAGTTACCGGATCCTCATCCAGGATGCAATGCATACTGTATTATATTCACCAGTCATATATAATTTTCCACTATTCTTAACCCAATAAAAAATCATATCACCTTATAATTAAATATAAGCTGCGTATAGTTATTGAATATGGTTTTAAGCATGTATATTTTTCCAATACTCCTAAATGTCCAACGTAAGAAATGGTTCCACCAAATCAATTACAATTCCTATATAGGTTCGTGACAGGAGTTTCAGTATCTGCAAATTTAAATAATTTTCGGGACAAAAAAAAACTTACCGACTACGGTTGGTTCGAGATCGACGAAGACGGCTCTGGGGACGTGCTTGCCAGCTCCAGTCTCACTGAAGAAGGTGTTGAAGGAGTCATCACCACCGCCGATGGTCTTGTCTGAGGGCATCTGACCATCAGGCTGGATGCCGTGCTCAAGGCAGTACAACTCCCAGCAGGCGTTACCGATCTGGACCCCGGCTTGGCCGACGTGGATAGAGATACATTCACGCTACAATGTGAAATAAATATATTGCAATATGAAAAATATACTTGTATGATATCGAATCACACTCTTAAAACAAATCAATCAAATTGACTAGATCAGGAGTCAGCTGATGGGTGCACCTGTCAGATATAACTCTGTTGGTAGTAAAATACGGCTAGAAAATAGTAATATGACCAGAATAACAGTTGAACCCAGCTGACCCAATTAACTAGTCATTTTGACTGATTTGTTTAAGAGTCGAGTGCAATACATGGTGAGCTCAACTTAGAGTTAGGTCAGTAAGTTTGGATCTTTGAAAATTAGTCTATGGATAGAGTTGGCCTATTCCTGGCTATACAAGCCACCAGACCTGGCAGATGAATTTTACAAAATAACACTACCAGTACCACCAAAACAAATGAACGGTATAACAGATTCTTTGAATCAGTTGTTCATAGCCATCATACAGAAGGATCCTAAAATGTGAGCTACGATGTACCTTAAAACTAGCAGGCAACAATCTTTAGGCAAATTCAACATCATGTGAATTTGAAGAATAGCATTGAATAATTTTTTTTTCAGAAAATACTATATAATTTGCCGCTTTCAATTCCTTAATTCGTTTGATTTGCGGGTTTTCTTCTTAATAACTTAAATGACTACATGAAATAAATAATTGACTTACCATGTTTGCAGACTTTTGTGAAGTTAGAACTTGAGATGAAAAATGATAGATCACAGCAAAATAACCAGTACTTCTCTTTCCAAGTTAAGGGTTTGGTGTTGAGAAATGAACTGCCGTAACCACGGCCGCGTCCGAGCTTATATACCCACCACCATCACCGGGTTCTGATTGGCCAGGATATTTGGAAAAGCGTTCGTTGCTAAGGTTTGTCTGTTGGTCGTTGCCAAGGACGATCCGGCCATCGTCGGCAAACAATCCGAGCTCTAGGAACTCTGACCCGACCTCGTGCAGAGTTAGTCTGAGGAAACAGTTTTTGTTAGCCTTTGAAACAGCTTGAGCATTTGTTATCTGCCGAATCATCCCGTCATTCTTGTTTTATAGGTATTATTGTTCACTGATTCTGATATTATGATTGGCTACCAAAGAATTTGTAGTGACTTGACTATATCTCTTTATATATATCTACATCTATATATTCTTTCCTTGTATATATTTTCATTTATATTTCTACATTCTGTATATGTATATAAATTCTTTCTTTTATTTCCAATTTCATATATTCTCACTTGTTCACGCCATGTGTATGTACCACAATACTCTACATTCACAGAACAAGGCAATTCATTTCCTGCCCAGATCTACTTGGCAAACACATTCTTATATTGAGAAACAACCTTTCTTTTGTTCCTAGACTTGGAGCAAACATCCTTTCATTGTTCCTTGTTTATTGCAATGAACTTGCAGGTATATACAACATCACTACAGAGATGCTGGCATATTTGCTTTTCTCACAGTCTGCTTCTCTCTTCTTTGTTCTTTTCAACTTTGTTTTGCCCCTCTTTTTGGCGCTTATTTCTTTGTCTCATCTTTTCTGATGTTGGTAAAAACAACTTGTCTTCTCTACCACATCATGACTCTACTCTCTGCCTTCGTCCTGTCCACTCATGCTGACCATCTCATCCAGCTGCTAGTGAGGATTGAATCAAATCTTGTGGAGGATCAACTTATACTTAATTATTTCTCTGCATTTTCCAATCTTATTTCTTACCGTCACTTCCACTCCTTCGAAGTCTATATTCTCTGCATATTTAATGAGCTCATTACTTCGCGAGACATTTTGTGACATCTGTCCCCTTTTCTACTCTATTTGAAATTGTGAAGTGTATATATTTCTATTCACGGATTTGTGCAATTTATCTGAGATTCTGAGCGGCTGGATCCCATTCTATCATCTGGCGAGCAAGAATTAAGGTAGGATCTAACTTTTATATAAATATTAGGAGATCGGCTTTGCCAATTTCCTAAACTGGTGACCCCGACGTGATCCTGAATCCTTAATTTTCTTTTATCGCCCTTTATTCATTTCTCTCACTTCGCTATTCTTGCTTCTCACTTAACTATTTTTGTTTCCTTTCTACTCCTCAATTTTTCTTAACCCTACAACATGACTATCCCTAATGTTTCTTCTACTCCTGAATCTTTCCTTTCTCCAATCGACCAACTCTCCGCTCAGGTTGACCAGCTCACAATGCAGGTTCAAGCATTAACCTGCTCCATGCTGGAAAACCAGAGATGGACTCGTAGTCGACAGCGCAAGTCGAAGGACTCGATTAAGCGCCCACAATCAGTTTCGCGCAGCCCGCATCGCAGTGAACAGCATGCAGGTGCCCAGTGCTGGTATCACTGGAAATATGGGAGCAGTGCTCAAAAGTGCATTAGTCCTTGCTCTTTCTCAGCAAGACAGGCCCAGGGAAACGACCCCGCCAAGGAATAGCGGCGACTAACCCCCTTGGCAGCACCCAACCCAGTCGCCTTTTCTTTGTCAACGATAAGTACACTGGTACGCGCTATCTCGTCGACACAGGTGCTGAGGTGAGCATTTTCCCTCATTCAAAATTGGGAAAACCGGCTAGGGTTGACGCGACAAATATCCAACTACAGGCTGTAAATCGATCACCAATCAAGACTTTCGGACAAAAGTCTTTCACACTTGATCTCGGTTTACGGCGTGTTTTCCGCTGGATATTTGTTGTGACAGATATACCCACGCCGATTTTGGGTGCCGATTTTCTTGACCAGTTCGGACTGTTGGTGGATATCAAACACCGCCGATTGATAGACACCACAACCACTCTTACAGTCCAGGGATGTGGTTCATATACAGGTACTATTAGCCCGATGTATGTTCAACACGACTCATCGGAGCGGTTTCACTCCATTCTCCGTCAATATCCGGATATCACACGACCGGTTTACAAGCACTCAGGAGTGAAACATACTACCACGCATCACATCCCAACTCGAGGCCCGCCCGCGGCAGCGCGCCCTCGTCGTCTTGCTCCAGATCGTCAGAGAATTGCCCAGGCAGAGTTTGAGCACATGCTTGAACTTGGCATTATCCGACAATCTGAGAGCAACTGGTCAAGTCCATTGCACATGGTTCCCAAGAAGACGCCAGGGGACTGGCGGCCTTGTGGTGATTATCGCTTGCTCAACGCTCGCACGGTCCCGGATCGATACCCTATCCCACACTTGCAAGATTTCTCTTCAACTCTTGCAGGTAAGACAATTTTTTCCAAAATTGATCTCGTTAGGGCATATCATCAGATCCCAGTCGAGCCTAGCGACATTCACAAGACTGCCGTGACCACTCCATTCGGCTTATTCGAATTCGTTCGAATGCCATTCGGCCTTAGGAATGCAGCACAAACATTCCAGCGATTGATGGACACCGTCATTCGCGGCCTTCCATTTGTCTATGTTTATCTGGATGATATACTGGTAGCCAGTTCCTCTCAAGATGAACATGAGACACATCTCCGTCAACTATTTGATCGCCTGCAGGAGTATGGCATCATCGTCAATCCCTCGAAATGTCAGTTTGGTGCTTCATCGCTATCTTTCCTCGGACATATGGTGGACAACACCGGAATCCGCCCTCTTAGCGACAAAGTGAAAATCATCCGTGATTTTCCCGCACCTACGTCACTCACCAAACTTCGAGAATTCCTGGGATTGATAAACTTCTACAGGCGATTCATTCCTCGTTGTGCAGAGGTGCTGCAACCACTGACTGATCTGTTGAAAAACAGAACAAAAAGGAACATGCCAATTGATCTTGGAGAGAAAGAGCTTCTTGCTTTCAATCATGCTAAAGATCAATTGGCTAACTCTACTGTTCTTGTGCACCCTCGCACTGATGTTCCCTTGTGCCTACTAGTCGACGCTTCTGACGTAGGAGTTGGGGGAGCTATCCAACAACGAGTAGATGGAGTGTGGCAACCTCTGGCTTTCTTCTCTAAGAGGTTACAACCCGCTGAAACCAAATACAGCACTTTTGGTAGGGAGTTGCTTGCAGCATATCTGGGTATCAAGCACTTTCGCCATCTTCTTGAAGGTAGGTCATTTACTATCTACACTGACCACAAACCTCTTACCCATGCACTCAAATCGAAACCGGATAGGCATTCGCCACGTGAAATCCGACAACTCGATTTCATTTCTCAGTTCACTTCTGATATACAGCACATTTCAGGTAAGGAGAACACAGCAGCAGACGCCCTCTCTCGTCTGTATATTGACAGAGTTGATTCTTCCTCAATCATAGACTTTGCGGCCATCGCAAAAGATCAGGAAGATGAAACTGAGGTGAAAGACTCCTCACTTCAATTCAAGTCAATTGCTCTCCCAGGTTCTACCACTACCATTCTGTGCGATATATCAACTGGTACTGCCAGGCCTTTGGTACCAGTCAAACATAGAAGAGCTATTTTTGATTCCCTTCATGGACTTTCTCATCCAGGAATCAGAGCTACTCAAAAGCTCATTACAGAGCGCTTTGTTTGGCCTAGCATCAACGCTGATGTCAGAAAATGGGCCAAAACATGCCTCGAATGTCAAAAGTGTAAAGTACATCGGCACACCAAAGCACCACTTGGTACTTTCACTTCACCTGATGCACGCTTCTCTCATGTGCACATTGATCTTGTTGGCCCGCTTCCTTCATCAGAGGGTAACAATTATCTTCTTACTTGTGTTGATCGCTACACCAGATGGCCAGAAGCTATCCCTATCCCCGACATCACTGCGGAGACGGTAGCGCGAGCATTTGTGGCCAGATGGGTAGCAGTGTTTGGCGCACCTACTACCATCACAACAGACAGAGGTAGGCAATTTGAGTCAGCACTTTTCCTTTCACTCACCAACCTCCTTGGCACTAAACGCATCCGTACAACAGCATACCATCCTGCCGCAAATGGTTTAGTGGAGCGTTTTCATCGCCAACTTAAAGCCTCTCTCAAAGCTCATAACAAGGTCCGTTGGACTGAGTCACTCCCTTTAGTCTTGCTGGGTATACGCACAGCAATCAAGGCGGACATTGGATGCTCTGCAGCGGAACTTGTGTTTGGGACTACTGTCACTCTACCTGCACAGTTTGTAGCTCCTTCACAAATTGATTCTGCCGATGACCCATCTAACTATGCCCACAGACTAAAGAGAATGATGCGAGAATTACATCCCACTCCTACTCGAGAACAGCACACTCGAACGCAGGTACATCCTGAACTGCATTCTTCATCTCACATCTTTCTAAGAGATGATGCTGTTAAAAAGCCACTGCAGCCTCCATACAGAGGACCCTTCCGAGTCATCCGTCGCACTGACAAGTATTTTACCATTGATTATAATGGTAAACATGAAAATGTCAGTGTCGACAGGCTGAAACCGGCTTTCATCGAGCAGGAGGCTACCACTCCATTTCATCATCAAGATCCACCTGACCAAGTTCATCAACAATCCAACTCCACGGACTTGGCAGTGGATTCTGATGACAAGCACATGCCTCCCGAAATTCGTAAGACCCGTTCTGGTCGCCATGTCAGGTTTCCTGCCAAGTTCATTCAATTTTTCGGAGATGGTTGAAACATGTCTCAAAATTCACTAGTGTTTCCACTCCTTTTATTCTCTTGTTTTATATAGCCAAGTTCCCTTTTACTTTCCTTTGTCGATTTGATACTACATTTCTATTCGGTACAAATCTAGGGGGGAGCTACTGTAGTGACTTGACTATATCTCTTTATATATATCTACATCTATATATTCTTTCCTTGTATATATTTTCATTTATATTTCTACATTCTGTATATGTATATAAATTCTTTCTTTTATTTCCAATTTCATATATTCTCACTTGTTCACGCCATGTGTATGTACCACAATACTCTACATTCACAGAACAAGGCAATTCATTTCCTGCCCAGATCTACTTGGCAAACACATTCTTATATTGAGAAACAACCTTTCTTTTGTTCCTAGACTTGGAGCAAACATCCTTTCATTGTTCCTTGTTTATTGCAATGAACTTGCAGGTATATACAACATCACTACAGAGATGCTGGCATATTTGCTTTTCTCACAGTCTGCTTCTCTCTTCTTTGTTCTTTTCAACTTTGTTTTGCCCCTCTTTTTGGCGCTTATTTCTTTGTCTCATCTTTTCTGATGTTGGTAAAAACAACTTGTCTTCTCTACCACATCATGACTCTACTCTCTGCCTTCGTCCTGTCCACTCATGCTGACCATCTCATCCAGCTGCTAGTGAGGATTGAATCAAATCTTGTGGAGGATCAACTTATACTTAATTATTTCTCTGCATTTTCCAATCTTATTTCTTACCGTCACTTCCACTCCTTCGAAGTCTATATTCTCTGCATATTTAATGAGCTCATTACTTCGCGAGACATTTTGTGACATCTGTCCCCTTTTCTACTCTATTTGAAATTGTGAAGTGTATATATTTCTATTCACGGATTTGTGCAATTTATCTGAGATTCTGAGCGGCTGGATCCCATTCTATCATCTGGCGAGCAAGAATTAAGGTAGGATCTAACTTTTATATAAATATTAGGAGATCGGCTTTGCCAATTTCCTAAAAATTCATATGACTTTTTTTTCTCCCTTGAAAAGAAAAAGAATTTAAGAAAAGTACAAAATATTTTTTTATTTGTCTTCACAAAATTGATAAACAAGTACAGCACCCGATAGATATATCATTAATGACGACTCAGTGATTTGGATTTTATAAATCGTGTATTGGATAGTGAAATCAGAATATAGCCCAAGTATCGTGTCTCTTTGATCTGCTTAAAGAACCAACTTAAATTGGGGGGGGGGGCAAGTTTCTGAAATCAAAAATAAAAATGGTGTAAAACCTACTCATTTCAAAAATTACATAATACGCGTAAAATGAGAGATTTTGAAGTATTATAAACCCAATTCAGGTGTATTGTAACGGGGATTATCACACATTTGAAAAGTGGTTGTCATGTCTGATTGTGTGAACATGTAATTGATTATATAAAGGAGACATCTCCTTGATTATATTAATGCCAATATATAATCATAGTCAGGCGAATGTTACATGTAATAATTTGGGGTATGAAAAGGGGTATTTAATTGTGTACAGTTAGTTTTATCATTATAGAATCCGGGGCTTTTCCTTAAAAGGTCAAGTAGGCCTACAAAGAGCAGGATGTTTTTGTTCGCCAATTACCCCCCCCCCCTTAATTCTTCCATTAGACAGGTAAATGATTTATATTCAACTTTTCATAGACAAAAGAATAGGGTTGCAAATTAGTACGGAGAAAGGAATAGATGAAACACCCATTTTATTTTCATCTTTGTCATTTGTTATTTATTGTAAGCCTTGCCTTTTCTGAGCCCCCCCCCCCCTCCCCGGCCGGTGCCCCTACAAATGACCATAATTTATCAAATCCTGAATTCGTTCCTTGGGCACTAGCTGCAACAAACAGTCCGAAATACCCAGTGTACCAGACTAACCTTATACCACAAACTTTCTCCATCTGTTTGCAGGAGAGCTTAGGAATTTCTTGCTGTTGTCGAATAAAAGACGGTTTGTTCTTGGCATGGATATACGAATTGTGAATTATCAGGTCGAAATGGCATCGTGTACACATTGAAATGGTGCGGTGCGATAATTTCATTGGTCATGCAGCGATCGACATTGAACTTTTTAATAGAAATTGAATTGAATACATTAATGGGATGGCCCGAGCTGAAAATATTTATATCTAAATAAATAGAGTAAAATTTACAGAGCAAAATGCTGAAAATTTCATCAAAATCGGATAACAAATAAGTTATTGAATTTTAAATTTTATAAATATTTTGTGAAAACAGTTATATGCACATCGTCATGAATATTCATTAGGTGGGCTGATGATGTCACATCCCCACTTTCCTTTTTCTTATATACATGAAATCAATTTTTTTTAATTCATACATTTGTAAACTGTCTCCATTGTGGCAATAAATAACTAATGCACTCAATCAACTGTCAATCCCATATTGTTTTAGTTTTTGGTAGAACATTTTTGAAGAAAGCTAATTTCATATAATAAACTACAAAAGAACAAGTGGGGATATGACATCATCAGCCCACCTAATGAATATTCATATATTTAAAGACATGCCTAGAACTGTTTCATCGGAATAATGCAGATTTTTAAAATTCAATAACTTTATTATTTGTTATAAATTTTGATCAAATTTTCAGCATTTTGCTTTGTGAATTTGACTCTATTTATTGAGATATAAATATCTCCAGCCTGGACCATCCCTTTAAATTCTTGTGTTTTTTAATCTTCCTGCTTTGTTCTGCTTTTAATCTTTTTCCTCTTTAAATTTACACCTGCAGGGTACTCTTGTCCAATAATTTGTATTTTTCGTCATCACCTGATCCCCGTCATTACCATCATCATCATCATCGTAATCATTTTCCTCTTTAACATCGTCATCAACATCATCGCCACCATCATCAATTATTATGATCGCAGTCATCGTCGCCATTTTCATTCTCCCCTCCATAGAGTAGACCCACATGACCATCGTTTGTATAGTATGTGGATTTCAACTGACTTCGCCGATTCGCAAATTACTCGTTCGATTATTTCTTGAGTGACTCAGCTCGGATTTTATTGTTACGTAATGACAATCGATTTGATTACGGGTGTTAATGCAAAAATCAATCATGCGATTTGTTGTATAGAGTATTATTGTATGAATACACGATGCTCCGCAGCCCGTCCGAAAGTGTTCTATTTTATTCAGCGGAATGCATAGCCGTCCGCGGTTATGCATACGTAATGAGCTGTGAAGACGAACTTTGCGATCGGTGTTTTTTGCTCTTAGAATCGTTTATTCCTCACAAAATTGGTCTTATTTTATAGATAAAACTTTGAAATTTCTGATCAGCTAAATAAAATGCACATTTAATGTATTTTAAAGACCGATATTTAGCTTAGAAAAGATGATTTTTTTCAAGAAATATATGTGAATAAACAGAGCGCATTTTTGCATCGAAATCACACTTGCGTCAAATTGATATTATAATCAATATAAAGCGTAGACATTCTTCTTTACGACTGAAAAAGAGTTATGAAATTTCATGATGTAGCAAAGTCAGGAACCACAAAAAACCACGGCAATGTCCATCGCAAAATGATTGGAATTGCAGTAGAATTGCCGACGCGCTCAACATTAAATAAAGCTTAAAAACCCGAATGTAATATGGAATAGATCGATGGCGAATTGCGTAAGCTTAATACAAAAAAAGTAAGTGCAATGTAATGACGTGTTAAAGCGCCCTGGTTCGAACCCGCCGGACTGTTTTTTTTTTTTTTTTTTTTTTTTTTGGGGGGGGGGGGTGATGGGGATATGTTTATGCTTTTTCTTTAAATCATATTCCTTCATCGTTCCTACCCAGCTTTATTCTCTTTTTACTTTCATGTGAAGTTCTATTTAGGCCTGTATTTATTAAATCATGGAGCTATTAATTCTTACTTCTTCTTAATCACTGCTTTTGATTTTCAAGTTCTTGATTGGGTGGGAAGGAAAGTGAGTTAAAGGTCAAGTGCACATCAACAAAAAATTATTTGAATAAATACAGAAATTTCCCTTTTTTTACACAAAACAGTTATATACACAAAACAATGGTATGCAAATAGAGTTGATTATGTCACTCACATCACATTACTTTTTAAATTTTTGTTGCATTTTTATTATATAAATTTTAGCAAGTTTGATCTAAAAAATCTTCCTCGAATCACAATAGGTTACATTTATGAAAACTACGAATGTTAATGGAGGAAGTAAATCCCTCTCAAAATTTGTTAATGAAAATTAAAATGTCATGTACATGTATCAAACAAAAAAATACACAAGAAATTTCCTTTCATTCAGGCCACTCCCTCACATCCACCAGGTTTACAGTCTTATAACAAAAATGATGAATTAATTATAATACCATCACACCATAGCTCCATGATCACACAACATTCATACAGTGCTTCACAACAAATATTTCACTTCTGTTCATATATGCAATAATTACTGTAAAAAAACAAAAACAAGGCGTAACCACATTCAAATACCGTTTAAAAGGACAAATATATTATACCTTTCGAAAAAAAAAATTGTGAACATACATGGCACTTAACCTTCAGCACATTAGATAACATATAACAAGAGTTGCTTGAGAACAAAATATAATTATGGGGCATTGCAAGAAACTTATGTTCAATTGCAAATCAACTACATGTTTGTGTTTAATCAAAGGACTTACCCTTAATTTTGGAATGTGTGATTGAGTAGAAAGTTTCTTGCAATGCACTATTAGTAACATTAAAAATGTTCTTTGGTTTTGAATTGTGAATTTTTATTTTTGTCAAGCTGTATTCCTGTCCAAGTCAGTATTCTTAGTCCTCCCCAAAACTGTGCTCTAATTTTTTTGTTTCCAATATCGATAAAGATCAATTTTCTGTTGTATCATTATCAGTCCAAAATTTGCAAACGAAAAAAGGGCTTTGTCCAAATCATGGTCTGACCATTATAGTACATGATGGAATCTCCCAGAATGAAGTAGCAAGCAGAGACCAGAGTCAGCAAGTATGCAGATCTGTGTGTAGAAGAGACAAAAAAGAGAGAAATAGTCTAAATTACTAAATAATCATTCAAAGTATGAATTATGTTACATGTAAGTCAATTAAGAGACTAACTAAGTACTGTCTGTGACAGCCACAATTTTTTATTTGAACAAAATGGTTTATAATTATAAATACTACTGAGTACGGTAGTACCAGACTTTTTAGTTTGACTTTAAACTGTTTATAGTCTCTAGAGTAGACTGTCTGAGCTAATCATCATTTAATTCTTAATCGCAGCCTGGGGCAAAAATCATCATGGGGCTCAACTTCGACTAATTAAGAAATTAAAAATTTTCAACATAAATCAAGAAATATCTCAATCTATAAAAACTTGATGGAATTTGGAAACCTGATAATCATTGAATAAAATTTCAGAAGGGATCTACTTATTAAGCTTCGTTTATATTAAGTCTTAATTAAAAAAACAAGTCCACCGTCCACACTCAGTCACATATATAATGCGAGCCATCTGCCATCATCACAGAAGTTTCAACGTATGGGACCAAAGGCGAAATTCTACCAACCCGCGACGAACGTAATTTTGGCATTATTTCGCTCCATCGTGGAGTGAACGAGAAGGTTACTTCCGGGTAAAACGTAAATTTCTTGATTTTTAGGGTATCATTTTCTCTAAAATAAAAATATAAGGTGAGTTTGCGTCAAGTTGGTTCTGACATATTTTGAACAGTGACTTTTCTTCTTTCTAAAAAACCCCGATCGAAACAATTTGGTTATGTAGCAAAGTCAGGAACCAAAAGTGAAATTCCGACTACAAAATCGCAGTTAAAATATTACTAAAATAAGCATCAATTAAAGAAGTAAAAATGGTAGGTTGAAAATGTCGAAATATGAAAAATTATATACCAAAATGGAGATGAAGGTCTTGAGAATAACTTACCACAATTCTTTTTGACGTAAACTGAAGTTAGCGACCAGTACAGAGCTATAACGTCAGCCCCTCCAATTCAGTGGGAAAATCCAGGTATCACAGGCCTAAATCATTCCCCATAGACTCGTGTGTTAAATTGGCACTTTAAAAAATTCATAAAAAATAAGGGTGAAATTCGGGGGTCGAATGTTTACTACCAGTGGATAGGATATATATCTGGCAATCCATATCTGACCAGAAAAGGGTCCCTCGACCGGCTCATTTTAAAAATAAATTGGCGTGTTTGAAGACACCGTCGGGGGGAGCAGATTCATCACCTCAAACAGCAAAATAGCCCTAATCCTTCCGCCAGTCAAAATATAGTCCAAAATTGGTGATATTTCTTCCCAATTTGGGAAAAGGAAGTTCAATAATTACCAAAAATAGAATCAGTGTTAGATGGACAATCATATGCATACACTTTGTTAATCAGCCATATCAAAATAAAAAAATAGCAATGGGTTGGGTCGAATGAATATCTATGACCTGCCTCTAGTGATTAGGCCCGTGTAACCTGTATCAAGCCAAATTGATCGCACGTTTTCCTTCGGAGACCGCTAGAGGGCCGCTGAATAAATTTCCGTGAATATGCTCATTATCGCGCGAGCTGCGGTCTGACCCTAGCTCTCCCCCCCCCCCCCCCTCGCTCGCTCTCTCTCTCTCTCTCCCCCTCTCATCTCTAGCTCTCTCTCTTAATGCTTGTATATCAGAACATGCAAAGAGATGTGGTTTTAACGTACATCAGACCAGGGTCGCCAGGGCCCCTTAACACAAAATTTAGCGATTGGTCGTTGGGCTGATTTTTACGTCTGGTCATACACCTACACAATAATCAAATTAATCATAGACATCAGCCGTACAATCAATTGCTCATACTCATGATTCCCGGCCCAGAATATTGATGTGTGAAAAAAGAATAAAGGAAGAAACTGTCAGAAAAGAAAGAATGTGAAGGAAGAAATAAGCGAAAATTTGGGAATAAAATAAAATGCACTATGTTGAACGATTAAAAAAAAATTGTTGAACAACTTTTTGTAGTGAACTAGGCATTCTCATTAAACATTGCTACCCCTCATGCACAAGTTAGGAAAAAATAAGAATAAGATAATAATTCCCAGTCTTGTTCTCAAATTCTATCTATGCATTCACATATAATTATTTCATTGTCAAAATCCAAATGGGTACTCGATCGACTCTATGCTGTGTTTCACAGTGTCAGACAGTGTGTTCACATTGTCAAACAGTGTGTACATAATCATATAGTATGTACACAGAGTCGGACAGTGTGTTCACAGTGTCGGCCAGTGTGTTCACAGAGTCAGAAAGTGTGTTCACAGTGTCAGACAGTGTGTTCAAAGTGTCGGACAGTGTGTTCACAGTGTTGGAAAGTGTGTTCACAGTGTCAGACAGTGTGTTCATATTGTCAGCCAGTGTGTGTCAGACAGAGTATTCACACGTGTCAGACAATGTGTTCACAGTATCAGACAGTGTGTTCACAGTGTCAGCCAGTGTGTTCACATTGTCAGCCATTGCGTTCACAGTGTCGACCAGTGTGTTCACAGTGTCAGACAGTTTGTTTACAGTGTCAGACAGTGTGTTTACAGTGTCAGCCAGTTTGTTCACAGTGTCGGACAGTGTGTTGACAGTGTTGGAAAGTGTTCACAGTGTCGGACAGTGTGTTCACATTGTCAGACAGTGTGTTCCCATTATCAGCCATTATGTTCACAGTGTCGGACAGTGTGTTCACAGTGTTGGAAAGTGTGTTCACATTGTCAGACAGTGTGTTCACAGTGTCAGACAATGTGTTCAATGTGTCATAAAGTGTGTTCACAGTGCCGATGTGTTTACAGTGTCAGCCAGTGTGTTCCCAGAGTCATGCAGTGTGTTCACAGTGCCGGTGTGTTTACAGTGTCAGCCAGTGTGTTTACATTGTCAGCCAGTTTGTTCAGTGTCAGAAAGTGTGTTCACAGTGTCGGACAGTGTGTTCAAAGTGTCAGAAAGTGTGTTCACAATGCCAGACAGTGTGTTTACAGTGTCAGACAGTATGTTCACAGTGTCGGACAGTGTGTTCAAAGTGCCACACAGTGTGTTTACAGTGTCAGACAGTGTGTTTACAGTGCCAGACAGTGTGTTTACAGTGTCAGACAGTGTGTTTACAGTGTCAGACAGTATGTTCCCAGAGTCAGACAGTGTGTTTACATTGTCAGCCAGTTTGTTCAGTGTCAGAAAGTGTGTTCACAGTGTCGGACAGTGTATTCAAAGTGTCAGAAAGTGTGTTCACAGTGCCAGACAGTGTGTTAACAGTGTCAGACAGTATGTTCACAGTGTCGGACAGTGTGTTAAAAGTATCAGAAAGTGTATTCACAGTGTCGGACAGTGTGTTCAAAGTGCCACACAGTGTGTTTACAGTGTCAGACAGTGTGTTTACAGTGCCAGACAGTGTGTTTACAGTATCAGACAGTATGTTCCCAGAGTCAGACAGTGTGTTTACAGTGTCAGCCAGTGTGTTTACATTGTCAGCCAGTTTGTTCAGTGTCAGAAAGTGTGTTCACAGTGTCGGACAGTATGTTCACAGTGTCGGACAGTGTGTTCAAAGTGCCACACAGTGTGTTTACAGTGTCAGACAGTGTGTTTACAGTGCCAGACAGTGTGTTTACAGTGTCAGACAGTGTGTTTACAGTGTTAGACAGTATGTTCCCAGAGTCAGACAGTGTGTTTACAGTGTCAGCCAGTGTGTTTACATTGTCAGCCAGTTTGTTCAGTGTCAGAAAGTGTGTTCACAGTGTCGGACAGTGTGTTCAAAGTGTCAGAAAGTGTGTTCACAGTGCCAGACAGTGTGTTTACAGTGTCAGACAGTATGTTCACAGTGTCGGACAGTGTGTTCAAAGTGCCACACAGTGTGTTTACAGTGTCAGACAGTGTGTTTACAGTGCCAGACAGTGTGTTTACAGTGTCAGACAGTGTGTTTACAGTGTCAGACAGTATGTACCCAGAGTCAGACAGTGTGTTTACATTGTCAGCAAGTTTGTTCAGTGTCAGAGAGTGTGTTCACAGTGTCGGACAGTGTATTCAAAGTGTCAGAAAGTGTGTTCACAGTGCCAGACAGTGTGTTAACAGTGTCAGACAGTATGTCCACAGTGTCGGACAGTGTGTTAAAAGTATCAGAAAGTGTATTCACAGTGCCAGACAGGGTGTTTACAGTGTCAGACATTATGTTCACAGTATCAGAAAGTGTGTTCACAGTGTCGGACAGTGTGTTTAAAGTGTCATAAAGTGTGTTCACAGTGCCAGACAGTGTGTTCACAGTGCCAGACAGGGTGTTTACAGTGTCAGACAGTATGTTCACAGTGTCAGAAAGTGTGTTCACAGTGTCAGACAGTGTGTTCAAAGTGTCAGAAAGTGTGTTCATAGTGCCAGACAGTGTGTTTACAGTGTCAGACAGTATGTTCACAGTGTCGGACAGTGTGTTCAAAGTATCAGAAAGTGTGTTCACAGTGCCAGACAGGGTGTTTACAGTGTCAGACAGTATGTTCACAGTGTCGGACAGCGTGTTCACAGTGTTGGGAAGTGTGTTCACAGTTTCGGACAGTGTGTTCACATTGTCAGACAGTGTGTTCCCATTGTCAGCCATTATGTTCACAGTGTCGGACAGTGTGTTCACAGTGTCAGCCATTATGTTCACAATGTCGGACAGTGTGTTTAATATGTCGGACAATGTGTTAATGTGTCAGAAAGTGTGTTCACAGTGCCGATGTGTTTACAGTGTCAGCCAGTGTGTTCCCAGAGTCAGACAGTGTGTTCACAGTGCCGGTGTGTTTACAGTGTCAGCCAGTGTGTTTACATTGTCAGCCAGTTTGTTCAGTGTCAGAAAGTGTGTTCACAGTGTCGGACAGTGTGTTCAAAGTGTCAGAAAGTGTGTTCACAATGCCAGACAGTGTGTTTACAGTGTCAGACAGTATGTTCACAGTGTCGGACAGTGTGTTCAAAGTGCCACACAGTGTGTTTACAGTGTCAGACAGTGTGTTTACAGTGCCAGACAGTGTGTTTACAGTGTCAGACAGTGTGTTTACAGTGTCAGACAGTATGTTCCCAGAGTCAGACAGTGTGTTTACATTGTCAGCCAGTTTGTTCAGTGTCAGAAAGTGTGTTCACAGTGTCGGACAGTGTATTCAAAGTGTCAGAAAGTGTGTTCACAGTGCCAGACAGTGTGTTAACAGTGTCAGACAGTATGTTCACAGTGTCGGACAGTGTGTTAAAAGTATCAGAAAGTGTATTCACAGTGTCGGACAGTGTGTTCAAAGTGCCACACAGTGTGTTTACAGTGTCAGACAGTGTGTTTACAGTGCCAGACAGTGTGTTTACAGTGTCAGACAGTATGTTCCCAGAGTCAGACAGTGTGTTTACAGTGTCAGCCAGTGTGTTTACATTGTCAGCCAGTTTGTTCAGTGTCAGAAAGTGTGTTCACAGTGTCGGACAGTATGTTCACAGTGTCGGACAGTGTGTTCAAAGTGCCACACAGTGTGTTTACAGTGTCAGACAGTGTGTTTACAGTGCCAGACAGTGTGTTTACAGTGTCAGACAGTGTGTTTACAGTGTCAGACAGTATGTTCCCAGAGTCAGACAGTGTGTTTACAGTGTCAGCCAGTGTGTTTACATTGTCAGCCAGTTTGTTCAGTGTCAGAAAGTCTGTTCACAGTGTCGGACAGTGTGTTCAAAGTGCCACACAGTGTGTTTACAGTGTCAGACAGTATGTTCACAGTGTCGGACAGTGTGTTAAAAGTATCAGAAAGTGTATTCACAGTGCCAGACAGGGTGTTTACAGTGTCAGACAGTATGTTCACAGTGTCGCACAGTGTGTTCCCATTGTCAGCCATTATGTTCACAGTGTCGGACAGTGTGTTCACAGTGTCAGCCATTATGTTTACAGTGTCGGACAGTGTGTTCACAGTGTTGGAAAGTGTGTTCACAGTGTCGGGCAGTGTGTTCAATGTGTCGGACAGTGTGTTCAATAAGTCAGAAAGTGTGTTCGCAGTGCCAGACAGTGAGTTTACAGTGTCAGACAGTATGTTCACAGTGTCGGACAGTGTGTGCAAAGTATCAGAAAGTGTGTTCACAGTGCCAGACAGGGTGTTTAAAGTGTCAGAAAGTGTGTTCACAGTGCCAGACAGTGTGTTCACAGTGCCAGACAGGGTGTTTACAGTGTCAGACAGTATGTTCACAGTGTCAGAAAGTGTGTTCACAGTGTCAGACAGTGTGTTCAAAGTGTCAGAAAGTGTGTTCATAGTGCCAGACAGTGTGTTTACAGTGTCAGACAGTATGTTCACAGTGTCGGACAGTGTGTTCAAAGTATCAGAAAGTGTGTTCACAGTGCCAGACAGGGTGTTTACAGTGTCAGACAGTATGTTCACAGTGTCGGACAGCGTGTTCACAGTGTCGGGCAGTGTGTTCAATGTGTCGGACAGTGTGTTCAATAAGTCAGAAAGTGTGTTCGCAGTGCCAGACAGTGAGTTTACAGTGTCAGACAGTATGTTCACAGTGTCGGACAGTGTGTGCAAAGTATCAGAAAGTGTGTTCACAGTGCCAGACAGGGTGTTTAAAGTGTCAGAAAGTGTGTTCACAGTGCCAGACAGTGTGTTCACAGTGCCAGACAGGGTGTTTACAGTGTCAGACAGTATGTTCACAGTGTCAGAAAGTGTGTTCACAGTGTCAGACAGTGTGTTCAAAGTGTCAGAAAGTGTGTTCATAGTGCCAGACAGTGTGTTTACAGTGTCAGACAGTATGTTCACAGTGTCGGACAGTGTGTTCAAAGTATCAGAAAGTGTGTTCACAGTGCCAGACAGGGTGTTTACAGTGTCAGACAGTATGTTCACAGTGTCGGACAGCGTGTTCACAGTGTTGGGAAGTGTGTTCACAGTTTCGGACAGTGTGTTCACATTGTCAGACAGTGTGTTCCCATTGTCAGCCATTATGTTCACAGTGTCGGACAGTGTGTTCACAGTGTCAGCCATTATGTTCACAATGTCGGACAGTGTGTTCAATATGTCGGACAATGTGTTAATGTGTCAGAAAGTGTGTTCACAGTGCCGGTGTGTTTACAGTGTCAGCCAGTGTGTTTACATTGTCAGCCAGTTTGTTCAGTGTCAGAAAGTGTGTTCACAGTGTCGGACAGTGTGTTCAAAGTGTCAGAAAGTGTGTTCACAGTGCCAGACAGTGTGTTAACAGTGTCAGACAGTATGTTCACAGTGTCGGACAGTGTGTTCAAAGTGTCAGAAAGTGTGTTCACAGTGTCAGACAAAGTGTTCACAGTGTCAGACAGTGTGTCAACATAGTGGACTATGTGAAGATGTGGTTATACACTCGTTAAAATGTATAATTAACGGTTTATTTTCAATTGGTCCAGTGCCAATTTGTCAAATTACCAACTCGTCTACTATCATTTTGCCTATCGTCAGTTCCACTCTCTGCATGTCTAATTGCCATTTGGTCCACTCGTCATTTCGTCTAAGAACCAGTTGGTCCAATATCCATTTAGTCCATATACCATTTCGTCTAATTGGACTGAGTGTGAAATGGGCGAAATGAATAAAAATAAAATGGATATTAGACCAACTGGTTACTAGAAATGGTCATAAACGTACTAGTGATTAGACGAAGTAATGATTGGACCAAATGGTTGTTAGACGAAATATTTATTGAAGTAATGGACGAGTTTGCAATAGACGAATTGGCAATTTACCTAATTAACGATGCGAAGATAAATTCACACTGTGGACGCCCTTACAGTTTGAGTATCCACAGTGTGTGATCACACAGTGGACTTGGCTATAAATATCAAATTCACAGCGTTAAATTTCAATTTGTTCAAACATAGGATAACAAGATAGTTTTGATAATGCTTTATCTTTATTGGCCTTTTTCGCATCTCTACAGCTACATTCGAAGAGTAGAAAAGGTAAAATAAATGATATCATAATTTAAAAATAACTCAACAATAATATAACTTATAATAATTGGCAGGCAAGAAGAGTGTGCTGTCTTTGCAATCATTGCGTAATACCTTGGAATGTTGGTTGAAGTGTACCCTGGTTTACAATTACTAATAATTGTATTTTTGTTTAATGGCCTCACTTTTTTTCTTTTCTTTCGCAAGGTGTCTGTTACATTTCTTTCTTATTACATCGATATATAAGAATATCCTTAGATGACTTTGTTTTATTGATACATACTCATTTTAATTCATGGTGACTAACTGAAAATAGTGCCGGTGTGATTTTGGATTTTAATATTTTTTGTCGTGTCCTGGGTATATTACTGTTCAAGGGGGAGAAATTGCAGTGAAGAAAATTTTTCTGAGATAAAGGATAACATGGATAATGACTATAATCAAGAATTATATTTCAAATGGCAACAATGAATTTATATGTTATTTTGAAATACTGAATACGATGAAATATTTCGAAGAAATATTATTAAATGGGTTCTTTACACTGCAAAAACTCTGGTGTTGATTTAACACCAGCCCGGAATTTATATATGTCCACACCAGAGAAGTGTTAAACAACACCAGTTTCGTTTTGGTCTAACACCAGATAGGTGTTTATACAGCACCAATTAGCATTAAAACAGCATCGGTTTGATTCCAAACTGGTGTTGTTTCAATACTTCTCTGGTTTAGATATGGATTCCGGGCTGGTGTTAAATCAACACTGGAGTTTTTGCAGTGTACAAGTGGGTACTTTGTAAAATCAGTAATAGCTCTATGGTAAAATATTGATTATATCATTTTCATAAAATATTTGCAATGGGGGATTTATTCAAATTAAACAAAATATTGAAGCAAATAATCTCAATTGATAGACAAAAGATTCTAATATTCTTCCTCGGGCTCCTCCTCTCCTTCATCTCCTTCAGTGGAATCGACACCAACTTCTTCGTAATCCTTCTCAAGAGCAGCAAGATCTTCACGGGCCTCGGAGAACTCTCCTTCTTCCATACCCTCTCCGACATACCAATGGACGAAAGCACGCTTGGTGTACATCAGATCGAACTTGTGGTCGAGACGGGCCCAGGCTTCGGCGATGGCGGTGGTATTGCTCAACATGCAGACGGCACGCTGAACCTTGGCGAGATCACCACCAGGAACGACGGTGGGTGGCTGGTAGTTGATACCGACCTTAAAGCCAGTTGGACACCAGTCAACGAACTGGATGGCACGCTTGGTCTTGATGTGAGCGATGGCGGCGTTGACATCCTTGGGCACGACATCACCACGGAAAAGAAGACAGCAAGCCATGTACTTGCCATGACGAGGATCGCATTTAACCATCTGGTTGGCAGACTCGAAGCAGGCGTTAGTGATCTCTGCGACGGTCAGCTGCTCATGGTAAGCCTTCTCAGCAGAAATGACTGGGGCATAGGTAGCCAGAGGGAAATGGATACGTGGGTATGGCACCAAGTTGGTCTGGAACTCGGTAAGATCGACGTTGAGGGCGCCGTCGAATCGCAGAGAAGCAGTGATAGAGGAGACGATCTGGCCGATGAGACGGTTTAGGTTGGTGTAGGTGGGACGCTCGATGTCGAGGTTACGACGGCAGATATCGTAGATGGCCTCGTTGTCAACCATGAAGGCACAGTCGGAGTGCTCGAGGGTGGTGTGGGTTGTCAGGATGGCATTATATGGCTCGACGACAGCAGTGGCGATTTGTGGAGCTGGGTAGATAGCGAACTCAAGCTTTGACTTCTTTCCGTAATCGACGGAGAGACGCTCCATGAGCAGGGAGGAAAATCCAGAACCGGTACCGCCGCCGAAACTGTGGAAGATGAGGAATCCCTGAAGACCCGTGCATTGGTCCGCCTGAAAAATAAAAACATACACAGTATGGTATAATCTTTGAATATCTATCTCATAATCTATATATTCTGTAAGCAAAAGTAAATGTGGAGGTGAAGTAAAGCAAAACTCTCATAGTCATTTTGTCTCCAAGATATTTCAGCCAAAACTGTCCGTTATTACCAGCGTTGGCTCTATCGTCAGCTCGCCTGCCGGTATACCTCTGTTTCTGTCATCTTTGATAGTCCCCAAATCTATCCTTATGCATTCAAGAAGATCCAAACGTAAATCTGATTTTCCATTTCACTTTCCAATTATTTCCTCACCAGTTTTCTGATGCGATCAAGGACAATATCTATGAGTTCCCGACCGATGGTGTAGTGACCACGGGCGTAGTTGTTGGCAGCATCCTCCTTACCGGTGATCAGCTGCTCAGGGTGAAAGAGTTGGCGGTATGAACCCGTTCTGACCTCATCTGAGAAAGCAAAAGAAGAATATTGATTATGGTGAGTCTTGTGATCTTAATGTTTTTAGTTACATTGTTGAAAAGTGCATTGTTACCTCCTAGTTAAGTTAACTGTGCGCGCCAGTCAAACGTCTTTTTAGTATTCAAGCATGTGCAGGGACGCAAAAGTAATTTCCGAAAGTAAATTGCTAACCCGTTCAACCTGGGAAGAACAACCATCTGTACACTTGCTGGAGAGGGAGTCGGGAACAGAACGTTACAAACACTAAAGGCATCGAATTTTAGACAATGGCTTGCTTTGGCGCCTCTTGCATAGGTAATAGTTCTTAAATAGATCATCTTTGGAGTGCATCTCAAGGGCGAAGGCTGGTTTGAGCATGGGGAGGTGCACATCTTGGGGAGGTGGAACCAAAGTGGTTTGGTGGTGCACTTCTTGGGGAAGAGGAACCAAAGTCAGCAGAAGAAGGGATACAAATTTCGTTTTGATTGCCAGTGTCGGAACTCCTCTGCCTCAGTGGGAGGGTGCACCCCCAGTCTACGCCCTTGCATTTTCTTGAGAAGATTCATGAATGAAGCATGTTGGTACTCACCTACTACCGTTGGTTCAAGATCGACAAAGACAGCTCGAGGGACGTGCTTGCCAGCTCCAGTCTCACTGAAGAAGGTGTTGAAGGAGTCATCACCACCTCCTAAGGTCTTGTCCGAAGGCATCTGACCATCGGGCTGGATGCCGTGCTCAAGACAGTACAACTCCCAGCAGGCATTACCGATCTGGACTCCGGCCTGGCCGACGTGGACTGAAATACATTCACGCTACAAGAACGAAAAAAGAAAAATATTCATTTTGTTGATGTCGCTGTATAACTTAAAAATAAATCTAATTACTGTTTCGTTATCACGACACAGTTCATGGTTACCTATGCAGCTAGGAAACCAAATGACACTTAATAATATAATATGGGAATGGGAGGATGCAGTCTGTCGCAAGGTAGGTGGCCAAGGGCGCCCCACTAGCACTTTTTTTACTGAAAAAAATAGTGAAAGTAACAAATCTATGCTGTCATCCAGTCATTGTCATGTGCGTTATCTTATTCAAACCATGTATCCAATTTTCTCCATCGCAGAGCTGCTAAAAAAAAATCTCTGTTTAGGGGTGGGGCAGACGTCACAAAAAAATCCTATTTTACCACTATTGTACTTAATCATATTTCTTCTAGACGTTCGATATTTACGATATTCCAGATTCAAGTCTTTAAGATCATTTCAAATCAATGAAATGAACAAATACAAAACATCCAAATAAATTGTTGAACCTTTGCAATAACATAATACGTCTGACATGCTATCGTAAGTCAGAGGAAAGTGGTAAAATATTAATAACAATGAATTGAATAAAATAGAATAATTATAATAATAATATAGTTAAAAACAATGAAGGAATGAATAATGAAAAAACAATTCTCCGACAATTGTGTGTTGTCGTTACACAAGCACAAAACCGACTCCAGACCGAACAATACTGTTATGTCAGTTGGTTTTAGATTCGGTTTGGAGTCGGTTCCGTTGGTGTAACTGTGACAGAAGGGAGTTTTTGCATCGCTACACAGAACACTTTCAAGAACATAGAAAGTCTATTGTCAAATGCTCTTCATGACGCGTGGGCGCGTCGTGGTCTAGTGGTTCTGACTCTTTCAAACAGAGGGTCGTGGGTTCGAATCCTAGCCATGACGTGTTTTCCTTCAGCAAGAAATTTATCCACACTGTGCTGCACTCGACCCAGGTGAGGTAAATGGGTACTTGAATGCTAGGCAGCCCAGCTAAAGCCGGGGTAATTATAGCAGGGCCCGCTGGGAGAACAGTTTTCGGGACTGGTGGGTGTTTCACAAAGCTGTTCGTAAGTTAAGAGCGACTGGAAATGGTATATTCATTGGCGATGGTTAAGTGCGTAAGAAAGGATCACCAGTCGTTCTTAAAGTCGCTCTTAACTTACGAACATCTTTATGAAACGGCTCCAGAAGTGGCTACCCTCGGTTAATATACCGCTATTATTATTATTATTATTATTATTATTATTATTATTATTATTATTATTATTATTCCTCTAAACAGGATCAAGTCCGTATTTTTTTCTTGAATAACTTTGCTCTAACAAAAAGCACCAAGTAATTTCAAGTGCAACTAGGAACTTTACACTACTAATGTCCGAGAGTCTTTCTTATCAATCTGGTTGTACCCAAGATAGCTGCCTTCTGAATGTCGTACATCCGAAGGTGAGGAGAGATCTTGGTTATGCAGGCTTCCATTCCCTTCTTCACCATTCCTGAGTGACCAATGATGACTGGTGTGACCTCTGCTTTCACGTTCCACATCCTCTCGATCTCAATCCTTAGGTCTTGATACTTGAGCCGTTTGTCTCTTTCCTTTACAGCAATGTTGATATCGTGGGGAACAGAGACCTCAATGATATTTACTACGTTGTTGTCTCTGACGATGATGTCCGGCTTGTTGCAGTTGATGGTTCTATCCGTTAGTATGCCACAGTTCCAATATATGGTGCTGTTATTGATCGTGGTGATCGTTTGTGGCTGATGTTCCCAAGCGTGATCACAAGTCATTTTACCGCGATCCTTCAGTAGTTGCCAATGGATAAGTTTGGCAATATTGTCATGTCTTGTGATGTACTCAGTTCCAGCAAGAGTCGAACATGCTGATACCAAATGCATGATTGTTTCGGTCTCTTTTCCACACATCCTGCAAGTGTCGTCTGTGTCTGTTCTGAGGATAGATTTTTCGTAGGCACGGGTCCTCACCACCTGGTCCTGAATAGCATAGACGAACCCTTCAGTTTCACCTCTTAGTCCCGCCGACTTAAGCCATTGATGGGTGTCTTTCTGGTCTACGAACTCCCGATGCGTCTGTTTTTCATGGTGGCCATGAAGTCGCTTGGATTTAAGTTGCTCTTGAAGTTTCTTGTGAAAGGAGCATTTAAGTCTTGCCTTCTCTTTTTCACCGTAGGGTAGTGTCAGTCGATGTTGTGCCAATAAGATAGATGCTTGCTTGTTAATGGAGTATATTGCTTGACAATTATCATAATCGAGGGATATACTCGTCAGTATGTCAGGTGGATTGGATATTATTATTATTATTATTATTATTATTATTATTATTATTATTATTATTATTATTATTATTATTATTATCATTATTAATATTATTATCATTATTATTATTATTATTATTATTATTATGACGATGAATAACCAAGAAGTCTTTTTCAAATATTAGTGAATCAAAACAGCAAATTCATCCTGGACTCTGGACAAACGACATTTTTGCAACTATTCGTCAGCTCCGAAACTAAGCTGTGCATTGTCTTTCGGCGGGCATTTTTTTTATATATATTCACTCTGTTTTATAATTCATTCTGCGTTCTGGTGCAAGAACCCACTATTTCAAGTGGCTCACACAGTCGGACGGTGATTCATCCCCCTAATCGGACATTTTCAATATGATGACTCACGGCATGCACATCAGAAATCTACCCGTCTCATTAGAATGTTCTCAATTTGATCATTCATTTCACGAATGGGGGGGGGGGGGTCATGAGAGTGTGAGGAAGATTATTTAATATAATATGGCCTATTGGGGGCGGTAAACAGACTCTCGTTGGAAAGAAACGACGGCATTGTCGCCGCAAAAAATTACAAGCTGAAAAAAGGAGATGTAAAGGCCATCTGTAATAATCTTCCTGAAAGCATGATTAGCCAACAAAGTAAGACGTGAGGCTCAAAAAGATGCCCCCTCCCCCCCCAAAAAAAAAAAATTAAAAAATGTGAGACCAGAGATAATCAGGTTATAGAATACGACCAAGTTATAAATGGCGTGGTATATTTTCGATCATCACGAGAAAAATCATAGGTATAATGAATCCTGATAGACATGAATAAGAATGAATATCACACTTTAAATTAGAAAATCGAAAAAACATAATTTTTTTTTTAAGTATGGTACAGTTATATTACCAGAAAATCTTTTTTTAATCCTTTTTATCCTCTTTTTTACTCTCCTAACCAGGCAAAATTCTCAGTAGGCCTACATAAAAAAAAACGCTGATCCGCCCCGCCACATCCGTCATCCTAGTTCCCTCCCCCCTGTCTCTCTCTCTCCCTCTCTCTCTCTCCGCCATCCCCTCATTTCTTCCACCAACCCATGCATCAATTACCCGGACCGTTGTCACACTCATCGTGACTCATCATTATCCGCGACCCATGGGTGCCCCCGATGATGACGAGCGAGACATTTTCAATTGTCAATACTGAATCTACTTAAAGCTGTTACAACAAATTTCCTTTTAATTCTTCTTTAAACCCATATTACGTCATAATAATTTTATATTTAGTGAATTTTTTCCAACATATATGTACGTTTTCAAAGCTTTCCGAAACTAAGATCACTTCTTCATTATTATCATGATTATACCGTAATTGTTTTTGTAATTTCTTGATTCTTTTGTAACATTACTTTGTTGTTGATTTTATGTGTATTTTTATGCTTTTTTGTAAAACATTTGTCAATTCAGCTTAAAAAGCTGCGATCATATGTTTTTATAAATCTTGAATCTTGAGCGAGGTCGTCCCGGAGGTCGCATATACTATGATTCAGACATTTTCCCTTCACAACCCGTCTCCATTCTCGTGAATGGGCATGATGAGTGCCCTTGCAATCAAGCGATTCTGGTCCCTTCTGAATAAGCCTTCCAGTCTAATCCCTAATTATTTTAGCACCCATATGGTCGGCTCAATTATGATACATCTTCGAAAGAACGTGCATGTATTTACTAATTGATGTCGCCGGATACAGTATGTGTCGTACGAATTAATTATGCAAGACAAACCAGAAGCTATAAGGGACTCGATTATGAACGCAATATCCGGTCGATTTTTAATCACTGTATTTCCTCTCTGATTTTAAAAATGCAGACACGATAATACCAGCCCTATATAACTTGACAAAATCAGTATATGTTTGGCATATACCCTATATTTTCCTCTTCCTTATTCTTACCCCCTCCTCTCCTCCTCCTTGCCGTCTTCTTCGTCTTCTTTTTCTTCTCCTCGCCCTTCTTACGTTACGTTTAGATCTCCTAATACTTCAAAATTTACGTAACACCTAATATGGAAATGTTTTAATATGAGTGTGTGTGTAAATTTCCATATGCTAGTATCATTTGCATCATTATGCATTCGTCTCGTCCGTGCAATCGGTTAGAATATTGTAGCTCGATGCATTAATGATAATCAGGCGTATGACTCATGAGTCTTATGTCACAGTCACGTCAACGAAACCGACTCCAAACCGATCGATAGTATGTCATTGGATATAAAACGTAGTAGTTTTGATCGGGATGGAATCGGTTTCGTTGATGTGACATGCGACATTACCAATTGCCAACTTCTTCACGCCAGAGGCAATGGCGCCAGAATAACGAACCTTCATTTGCCATTTGTATAATCACTCTTATGACGGAGACACGCCGAGTGCTATAGAGGCGAGGTTAAGATTATGCTGACAGCATGCAAGAGACCCCCTGTCCCCCCCCCTCACCATTCATATTCTCCAAGATGGAGCCATTATTAACGCACTCGCCTTGATGGCATTCATTACACAATAGAAACGTCCTAAAATTCGTTCCATATGTTTCACGCAAACGCACTGCGAATCAGTCATTTTAAAAAACATTTAATCAAGAAATTAATTTTCGTAAAATACTGAAATTGAAGAGATATTGTAATCATGCTGTTATTTTGTTATTATTTGAAAAAAAAAAATCAATGATGCATTTGATGACATGTATGTACGAAGCACAATTGAAATGGAACGACGTGATATAATTACTTTTATTTCTCGAAGAACAATCTAGAAATTGGAAATTCAAAACAATTTTTTATTGAGGTAAACGAGAAAAAAATATCGAATTAGATATTAAAAAGAAAGCAAATAACAAATAAAGGTGATTTCTTTTGTGCTTTTTTTTTCTTTGTGAAACACAGATACCGGTATAGAAATGAATAAAATGGAAAATGCTGAGAGTTTTAAGCTATTTTGTACAACGACCTTTTCTTACATGTCTAACAAAAAATTGATATATTTCTCGCATATTCATCATGTCCATTCATGCTAGGTATATTACTCGTGCTAAGAATAAGAAAATACAATTTTTTTTTAATTTCTCTGTGTTGTTAAAGCAATTGAAAAAAAATACATTGATAATTAGTTGCGCCCAATTTCCTTTGACGTCATAGTATCCTCTTATAGTTCATTGAGTATTAAATCTTTCTCCCCTCCTAAGTAACCATGGTAACAGAACCGTAGGAACATCAACTGATAATAAGAATTTCGAGTAAGCTGCAATTCGTTGTAATGCATCTCTACTTCTATCTGCTAACGTCCATAATGGAGCTATTTAAATATAACGTAAGTTTCTTTTAATGTGAAAGCTATTGGTGTATGAAAATTTCAAAATAATACAGATAACTTTCAAATTGAAATTAATATTTCCTTCTAAATTTTCCATATACGTGTGACTGAGAAGTGCTGCGACAACTTGAACAGAATTGAAACGGAGTATTTAAAATGCCACATCGTCACAATTTTTAACATTATCTCAACTATGTACATCACTAACCCATGCAGTATAATTCTTTCTCTTTGTGCGATGGTGTTAATTAATAGGAAAATGAGGTAAAATATTAATTTGGATTGGGAGGTTTAATAACTAACTTACAGACGGCACCTGCTTTTCCGAACTCATGAGGTCCGGCCGCGCATTTTCTCGGCGCATGGGGCGACGCCCTTCCCGCCATGAAGTGCGTATGCATTCTTTCACTCATTCTCAATATTGCATTTTTAGCCTGCATGTACAAGTCCCACTCTCCCTGCAGCCCCCCCCCCCTATGTCTCTCTCTCCCCCTCTTTCTTACACACACACACACACACACCCTATCCCAGCAGTCTCTTTCTTTCTCTCTCTCTCTCTCTCTCTCTCTCTCTCTCTCACCCTCTGTCTCTGTTCCAAGATTCGCCCACTCTCTGATAAAAAAAAACCTTTCATACTTTCCATTTCATTTACGATGTGTTATAAACCAGTTTGTCATTATCACCATCTATACCCCCACACACTGTCAGACACATTTCACCCCACCATCATCGTCACCATCATCATCACCATCATCACCATCATCATCATGACCATCATTATCATCATCATCAACATCATTATCATCATCATCATCAACATCATCATCATTATCATTATCAACAACAACAACATCATCATCATCACCATCATTACCATCATCATCATCAACATCATCATCAACATCATCATCAACAACATCATCATCATCATCACCGTCATCATCATGATCATCAACAACAACATCATCACCATTATCATCATCAACACCACCACCGTAATCATCATCATCAACAACATAAACAACATCATCATCACCATTATCATCATCATCACCATCATCATTATCTTCATTATCATCATCACCACCACCATCATCATCCTCATCATCATCATCACCACCACCATCACCAACGTCAATTAAAATGGAGAAATAGCATACATTCAATACAAAAGGGAGTACAATTCGAATAAACATCAATACTCATCAAACAAACGGAGTTTATTCCTATTTTAGATATTTATAGACCTAGACAAAGGAAATAAGATATTTGAAATGTATCTTTTGAATGTTCCAAAATATTTTTCTTGAATTGCATCCCTATAATATATGCATAAACTAATATTCGCAGATGCTTTTTTTTCATGCACTTTCATTTCCACGAAACTGCAAATTTTTCTCCCGAAAAATCCGGAAATACTACATATCATGATAAAAGATAAAATAATGAAAATGTAAGAAAATGATAAGTCACTTACCATCTTGGGATATTGAGGGACCGAGCTGCGAAGCGTCGCGAAGTGAGCTTTGTGCAGTCGTCAAGCAATAAAGTGAAATCAAGTCTTCCCCATCTCCCCTTTTTATCCCGCCTTCGCGAAAATCGTTCCTTTTGCGTCTGCGTCGGAAACCTCACCATCAAGCGGTTTGCCAATTATAGACCGTCGCAATGGTCTGTGATGATGTCCTGTATTAATATTCATGCTCGTCTCTCATTAATAATGTAAACAGTGATGGATTTTCAATTAACAGCCGCAAACATCTGTCTTGATATCATTAAATACCTGGCGGTTTTTTTTTTCGGGTATGTTATGATTTGTAAGTGTTTCGTGGGATTAACATGATTAATGGAAGTGTTTTCTTAAATTTGCTTCAAAATACAGAAGAGAATAGGGATCAAAGCTCTACAGATTATATACCACCGTAAATGAGATTGTTTGAATTTTTAATCAATACCATAGGCGGATCCCGGAGGAGGGGCCCGCCCCTCCACCCCCCCCCCCCTCTTTTAGGCGGAGCAAAAAGAAAGAAATAGGGGAAAGAGAGAAAAAAAAGAATGGAAAAGAGAAAAAAAAAGGGGTCAAAAGAGGAGGAAAACGAGTGAATAAAAGATGGTGAGGGAAAAACTTGGAAAACCAAAATCTTTCATGTAACTATATATATACAATTTTCGCTCGCGCTTCGCGCTCGTATTGCATATTCGATGAAATACATATCTTGCTCAATTAAATGGGCTGATGTGGAACTTAAAATATCAAGGTTTGAAGTCAATATACAAAACGTGTTTAAGCTCGGACATCGACCTTTCCTTAGTTTGTTTTATTTACATATTGATTTTCCAAAACTGCTCTGTCAAATCCGTTTTATCGGTTAAGTATCAACATTTACAGCTCGGGCTGCGCGCTCGCATTATTTGATTTGTCAAGTACCTATTCCATAAAGTTCTCAAAATATCTCTTTTCAGGATGATTGTCAAAACCTATCAGCTAGCGCTTCGTAGTCGCATTTTGATTGGTGTGTAATGTATACCTCTGACAGTTCATCGAAAATTTTGGCTCGCGACTTGCGCTCGCATTAATCGTTAAAAATATATATATTAACCATGCATCCTATTCATAATTTAAAAAGTGCTTAAAATTTCCAGTTTTCAGGTATCAATATCAACAAATTTTGCGCATTCATTAGGTTTGTTACATCAATAAATAAGATAATAATAATAATAAGATAATAACCTTTTCATGACTATATTATCCCGAGGAATATGTCCTTAGAATGTCCCGGTCCTATAAAGGTAAAAATAATGATAGCCAGATAGTTCTAATACATTACGTCTTACCCCCGTTTGAAAACGGACCGCAGATCAGATGGCAAACTGCGGTATTTCACCCCATTTTGCATTTGAAAATCTAAAACATCATTTCCAAGCCCTGGGGGTCGTTTCATAAAGCTGTTCGTAAGTTAAGAGCGACTTTAACAACGACTGGTGATCATCGCCAATGGTTTGTACCATTTACCGCAAGACATGATCACCATGCAGTCGCTCTTAACTCACGAACAGCTTTATGAAACACCCGCCTGATCAACCCCGCTTGGCCAGGTAATCCCCACAGGCCAGATTATGAGCGTTGAGCCAAGGACGAAATGATAAACAACAGCTGTGTATTACGTAAGTCTTCTCTGCCTGTAGAAGGACCTTCGGAATTAAATTATTGTATTCGATATTTAATCATGTTTTCAAAGGCATATTGTATTCAGAAATTCAATGCTAGACCATTTTCAATTTCGAACGAAGAAAATCAACCTCGAAATAAGGAAAGTAAGTGAATAAAAAATGGCGACATGTTTTCTCGGACCGCACTCGGGCTGTTGTGTTATCTTCGGACCGAGGTCAAGAAACAGGTGTTTTGATAATTACATTGCATGCCTGTGGCAGTATGGTTTTCGTATTCGGAGAAGAGAATTCATTGAGAAAAAATGGGGTATAGTGTCATCAAATGGAGGTATTTCGTCATGAAAAATATCAGCTCGCGCTTTGCGTTCACATCATTTATTAAATGCGATCCATATCCACTTCCCAATTTACCTACAAAGAGCTTGAATTAGTGCTTAAATTGACCCCTCTTCAGATCCGAATATCGAATATTTTCAGCTCGCGCTTCGCGCTCTCATTATTGAATTTCATGAAAAAAAAGTATCTAAAATGCCCAGGTTCTAATTATAACTCTAAAATATACGCACACACATGTTTATTGAGATTCGCAACTTGTTCTTTATTCAAAACATGCTTAAATTACCCAGTTCGAGATCAGAATATCTAACATTTTCTGCTCACTCTTCGCGCTCGCATTTTTAATGTAGGAACATGCCCAATAACCCATCCTTTTCATGATTTTCAAAACATGAATAGAGTGTCCCGCTTTAAATTCTAACTCTCAGGGGTTTTTTTCACTCGCGCTTCGCGCTCGCATTGTTTAGTTATTTACTTATCCTGTTCATGATTGCAAAAGTGCTTAGAATGTTCATCGGAATGTAAAAAAATTTCAGCTCGCGCTTCGTGCTTGCATTAATTGATTATTGAAATATGTATCGTATTTATGGCTAACTGCAAACAGTCTTTAACAGGTCCCTTCTCGATCAGACGTGAACGTATATAAAAGAAAATCCGTTTGCGATTCCTGCTCGCAGTAATTATATAGTTACATACGCATCTTGTTCAGGATCACAAACATTGCCCCGAATGTTTAATTTTCAGTAAAAAAAAAATGAAATTTTCAAAAAAATTAGCTCGCGCTTCGCGCTTGCACTAGGGTTTATGAGATTATCATACATTTATGTTGTTTCATATAGCTAAGAAGTGACTGTTAGGACTACCCCTTCAAAGAAAGAAACAAAAACCAACTTTGAGCGGGGAAAATATGGGTGAAAATTTTTTTGCCCCCTCCCTATTGGCGAATGCTGAATACGAGAAACATGCTGGAAATAGAAAAAGAAAATAATATAACTCTTTTCAAATATGAAAAGCTATAAGAAAGGGATTGACATGATAAAGAAACATTTTATTTCTTTATTTCGTTTTATGTGATTTCTCGCGACCACTTTGATGATTTGTAATCTCTTATAATCATCCCAGTCCATCTTCTGACTTCAAATTGGTTTCAATATTTTATTTAAAACAAAAACAGAGAAAATTAAATATAAATGAAAATTTGAAGGAAAACCGATCAAAGAGTAGTAGAGAAATAGATCTACATAGGATTTTTATTATTATTATTATTATTTCTTGACATTATAGATTATGAGAGCAGAATGCCTATGACGCCTGTTATTGTGATTATGACATTGTTTAAAAAAATCATTAGTAGCCCTTTTGTTACCGTACTGGTTCATAATGACGAAATATGAAATAAAATCATGCCTGTATGAAATTATATGTCTGCTGATTTATGCCATGCCACACATACATAATGATATAATTTTAATTGACCCGCTAGGAAATGGTATTAAAAAAACTATACTGCACCAAAAGAAAATTTACTTTAGAAGGGGCAAACCATTCGTTAAAATTGTAGAGGAGTGGTAAATATTGTATTTCCTTTGCACTTGCCATCCCTTTCCTAACCCCCCCCCCCCCCTGTGGTTTTGAGATGTGGTGAGCTGTTCGCATGTGACCTCGTTAAAATCACATTAAAAAAAGAATATATATTTCATTCAATAGATGTTCGTCAAATAGCTCTATGGTCAAACGTTCATTTGTATCTTTTTTCTCAATTTCATTCTTATACCCCCAAAACCAACTTTCGAATTTAAGTCTGAATTCCAAGACTGGATTGAGTACTTGCAAGTAAGCATCATTCTGAATTGTATTCGTGGTCTGATAATATTTAATGAGATACTATTCAACGCAAAGAACTCGATCGGTCTGAAATTCGAGTTCGATGGAAGCTTTTAAAGAGTTTTTAACCCCGAAGTGTCACGAAGATGCATTAATTGTGCCATATGATCATGCAGCAAGATTATACTAGAAAATGAAATGGGTGGTAATGGTCGATCCCGTGATGGGGGGGGGGGGCTGGTATATTTTATATTTTGATGTATTAAATGTATGGATACTTCCAAACCCCACCTTATAGCCTCACGTACTCCTCCCATTACTTTTATAATAATTCCATTTCGAAAGGTTACGGAGGAGCCCGCCAACGGGCTGCATAATCAGAATAGCATGATAGCAGCAGCCAGCATATAGTATGACAGAAGTTTGCATTAAACAAATGGTGGGGCCTACAACATTAAAGATGAATGAAGAGTTGTATTCCTTCCAATGACCCGACTTTAATTTGCGCTGTGTATTCTACCCATTGAGCGCCATGGAATTTATTATGATAATGTAGAAAACCTTCCCTCGTCTGATAAGAATACATGCTTAGCGAAGCTTAAATTGCGAGGACCAAGGAAATCTTTGAAGGGTATCATCCAAAGAGATGTCGTCTGCATCAGACCGATGAGTCATCGGTGTTTCTGGGTCACGTGGTGTCTGGTGAGCGTGACGGGTTTACTAGTTTGCCGTCTGCTATCTGAGGCAGTGCAGTGGTGCCAGAATTAAGAGCCACGCCTTCTTTTGCCTTCAGCGTTGACAGAAATCGTAGACTTAAAGGGAGGGGTCTAATATAGAGGGAAGGAAATGTTGGCTTTAAAAGCAATAAAAGAGAAATAGTTTGTGATTTTAAGCATATCAAAGTGATATAAAATCAAAGCTCACATAAATCGGAAAAAGTGTTTAGTTTAACTCCCTTTACATTTATCAGTTGCTCTGAATTGAAAAAGATAACACCTTCGTTATATCATGGACCTACTAGGTCCATGGTTATATTACCAAACACATTTCGGTAGTAGACATACCCTCCCAAAAATTAACATTTATTTTAACGAGATTCTATACTCGCGTACCAAGCGTGAGTGCCCCATAACCCCAAAATCAACCAAAGATTTATAGGCCTATATTTTCTGTCGTAAAATCATTCCATCATTCAAGCAATCATTGATCATTCTATCGGCCATTAAAGTATGTCTGTCAATAAATCAATCCATCCATCCATAACCCTTTACAAACTTCAATCAATTGATAAATCACTCAAGTCTATCAGTCATTCAAATCTGTCAACCTACCAATCCAGCCGCTCATTCATCCATACAAATCGATAATTCATTCAAGTCTGCCTACCAGCACATCAATTCATAACTCTATCAGTTTAACAATCAATCCAATCATTCAGTCATTCAAGTATGTCTATCAGTCCCTCCACCTGTCTATGGAAGCGTCGTGGTGTAGCGGTTCTGACTCTTGTAATCAGAGGGTCGTGTGTTCGAATCCCACCATGGCCTAGCGTCCTTTGGCAAGGCGTTAATCCACACTTTGCCACTCTACACCCAGGTGTTAAATGGGTACCCGGTAGGATGTGAAAGCCTATAATTATGTAGTATGCCTAGCAATTGAGTCTTGGAACTCTTGTTGGAATGCTCCCCAGGGAGTGGAGAAGGTGCATACATTGTATGCGGGCATGCAAGGATCCGATGACCGGGGTAATAATATGTCTGTAAAGCGCTTAGAGACGTCGTTCCGATGTACTAAGCGCTATACAAATGCGGAATATTATTATTATTACATATCAATCAATTAATCAATCGATCGTTCAATCATTCATTCATTCAAGTATGTCTATCACTCAATCTATCCATCCACATGTATACAATCAATCAGTCAGTCAGTCAGTCAAGTCTGCCTTTCAGTCAATCAACACATCAATTCACCTGTATTCCTATCAGTCAATCAATAATTCAAGTCTGCCTTTCAGTCAATCGATTCATCTACCTGTTTACCTATCAAGCAGTAATACAAGTCTATCTTTCAATCAATCAATTGATCCATTCATCCATCTGTCTGTATACCTATCTACCAATCAGTCATTCAAGCCTGTCTGTCAGTCAATCAATCGATCAATCCACCTGTATACCTATCTATCAATCAGTCATTCAAGCTTGGCTGTCAGTCAATCAATCGATCAATCCACATGTATACCTATCTATCAATCAGTCATTCAAGCTTGTCTGTCAGTCAATCAATCGATCAATCCACCTCTATACCTATCTATCAATCAGCCATTCAAGCTTGTCTGTCAGTCAATCAATCGATCAATCCACCTCTATACCTATCTATCAATCAGTCATTCAAGCTTGTCTGTCAGTCAATCAATCGATCAATCCACATGTATACCTATCTATCAATCAGTCATTCAAGCTTGTCTGTCAGTCAATCAATCGATCAATCCACCTCTATACCTATCTATCAATCAGCCATTCAAGCTTGTCTGTCAGTCAATCAATCGATCGATCCACCTGTATACCTATCTATCAATCAGCCATTCAAGCTTGTCTGTCAGTCAATCAATCGATCAATCCACCTCTATACCTATCTATCAATCAGTCATTCAAGCTTGTCTGTCAGTCAATCAATCGATCAATCCACCTCTATACCTATCTATCAATCAGTCATTCAAGCTTGTCTGTCAGTCAATCGATCAATCCACCTCTATACCTATCTATCAAGCAGTCATTCAAGCTTGTCTGTCAGTCAATCAATCGATCAATCCACCTCTATACCTATCTATCAATCAGTCATTCAAGCTTGTCTGTCAGTCAATCAATCGATCAATCCACCTCTATACCTATCTATCAAGCAGTCATTCAAGCTTGGCTGTCAGTCAATCAATCGATCAATCCACCTCTATACCTATCTATCAAGCAGTCATTCAAGCTTGGCTGTCAGTCAATCAATCGATCAATCCACCTCTATACCTATCTATCAATCAGTCATTCAAGCTTGTCTGTCAGTCAATCAATCGATCGATCCACCTGTATACCTATCTATCAAGCAGTCATTCAAGCTTGTCTGTCAGTCAATCAATCGATCAATCCACCTCTATACCTATCTATCAAGCAGTCATTCAAGCTTGTCTGTCAGTCAATCAATCGATCAATCCACCTCTATACCTATCTATCAAGCAGTCATTCAAGCTTGTCTGTCAGTCAATCAATCGATCAATCCACCTCTATACCTATCTATCAAGCAGTCATTCAAGCTTGGCTGTCAGTCAATCAATCGATCAATCCACCTCTATACCTATCTATCAAGCAGTCATTCAAGCTTGTCTGTCAGTCAATCAATCGATCAATCCATCTGTATACCTATCTATCAATCAGTCATTCAAGCTTGGCTGTCAGTCAATCAATCGATCAATCCACCTGTATACCTATCTATCAAGCAGTCATTCAAGCTTGGCTGTCAGTCAATCAATCGATCAATCCACCTGTATACATATCTATCAATCAGTCATTCAAGCTTGTCTGTCAGTCAATCAATCGATCAATCCACCTCTATACCTATCTATCAATCAGTCATTCAAGCTTGTCAGTCAGTCAATCAATCGATCAATCCACCTGTATACCTATCTATCAAGCAGTCATTCAAGCTTGTCAGTCAATCAATCGATCAATCCACATCTATACCTATCTATCAAGCAGTCATTCAAGCTTGTCTGTCAGTCAATCAATGAACACATCCATCTATCGTTATACCAACCATTCGTTCAGTCATAACGATTTTGTAGATACAATAATCAACCAATGATACTGCTCGATCTATCCAGCTGTAGAGTATACCATTATCCAACCAATCTATCATTCAATCAAATCTATATCAGTCAAGTAATGCGACTATCAATGTTGATCACTCACTCCATCCATGCCATCAATCCAACAATTGACTTATAATTCCATCAACTTCATTCCGTCATATACTCCGTTCAATAATAAACAAGATACTCTCTTTGCACCCTTACTGTTACAGTCACACCAACGAAACCGACTCCAAACTGACCGATACTATGCTAGTCAAACTTATGTAATAGCTTTGATCGGTTTGCAGTCAGTTTTCTTGATGTGACTGAATCCGCATACCTCTCTTATTTAAAAGAAGGTGTTTTCCATCATTTTTTTTTTATCTCATCAATCTTTCAAACGATTAGCCAATCAATAGATTTCTTTCCTTCGTAACAGTTTTGCTGACACAAGGGGATGATGATCATAAACCATAAACCACTAATCAGACATTTCATTTGTTTTTAAGTTGATATTTCATTCTTTATTTCAAATGGAGGATGTGCTCGCACAAACAATGGCAGATAATATTGCATCATCATAGATGATAAACTGATAAGGGTTGTATGGAGTTTTCGCTTTGAAAATGATTAGGGACATAGCGATTCAGGACAAGAACCTTTTTTGACTTAAGGTCAGAGATCAAAACAAAATTAACCAAACTCAAGTGAATACTAATTTGTCATGCATATGCTGGCAGGGCTACTACCGCCCCCCTGTTCTTTCTTTCCATGACAATGATCAAAGCAGGTGATATTTCACCACTGCGGTTTTTGGCTTTATCAGGAAAGTTTGATTGGTTTTCATAACTTATAACCGAATATTCCCGTACGATATCGTAAAGTCCCATGTATGGATTTTTTACTGTTTTAAGTTCTAAACTGCACTGAAAAAACTCCGGTGTTGATTTAACACCAGCCCGGAATCTAAATATGTCCACACCAGATAAGTGTTAAACAACACCAATTTCGTTTTGGACTAACACCAGAAAGGTGTTTATACAGCACCAAGTAGTATTAAAACAGCATCGGTTTGATTCCAAACTGGTGTTGTTTCAACACATCTCTGGTGTGGACATATATAGATTCCAGGCTGGTGTTAAATCAGCACCAGAGTATTTGCAGTGTGCGTCCAATTCCAAAACATGTTGTCATGTTCTGTTTCTGATGGGAATTTATCTGGGTTATGTTCTGAGAGGTATGAAGAGCGTAGGAAAGTTTAATACTCATCACCCTCCTCCTCCTCTCCCTCTGCATCGACGGAATCAGCGCCGACTTCTTCGTAGTCCTTTTCGAGAGCAGCCAAATCCTCACGAGCCTCAGAGAACTCTCCTTCCTCCATACCCTCTCCGACGTACCAATGGACGAAAGCACGTTTGGCGTACATTAGATCGAACTTGTGGTCGAGTCGGGCCCAAGCCTCGGCGATGGCGGTAGTGTTGCTCAACATGCAGACGGCACGCTGAACCTTGGCAAGATCACCGCCTGGGACAACGGTAGGTGGCTGGTAGTTGATACCGACCTTGAAGCCAGTTGGACACCAGTCGACGAACTGGATGGTACGCTTGGTCTTGATGGTAGCGATGGCGGCGTTGACATCCTTGGGGACGACATCACCACGGTACAGGAGACAGCAGGCCATGTACTTGCCGTGACGAGGGTCACACTTCACCATCTGGTTGGCGGGCTCGAAACAAGCATTGGTGATCTCGGAAACGGTCAGCCGCTCGTGGTAGGCCTTTTCAGCAGAGATTACCGGGGCATATACAGCAAGAGGGAAGTGAATACGTGGATAGGGCACCAAGTTGGTCTGGAATTCTGTAAGATCGACGTTGAGGGCGCCATCGAACCGCAGAGAAGCAGTTATGGAGGAGACAATCTGGCCGATGAGACGGTTCAGGTTGGTGTAAGTGGGACGCTCAATGTCAAGGTTGCGTCTGCAGATGTCGTAGATAGCCTCGTTGTCGACCATGAAGGCACAGTCAGAGTGCTCTAGAGTTGTGTGAGTTGTTAGGATTGAGTTGTAAGGCTCGACAACGGCAGTTGATATCTGAGGAGCGGGGTAGACGGCGAATTCGAGCTTGGACTTCTTTCCATAGTCGACGGATAGCCGTTCCATCAACAAGGAGGTGAAGCCGGAACCGGTGCCACCACCAAAGCTGTGGAAGATGAGAAATCCCTGGAGACCTGTGCACTGGTCAGCCAGCTTTCTGATCCTGTCGAGGACAATATCGATCAGTTCCTTTCCGACGGTGTAGTGACCACGGGCGTAGTTGTTGGCAGCATCCTCCTTGCCTGTAATCAGCTGCTCAGGGTGGAAGAGCTGGCGGTAGGTTCCGGTACGAACCTCATCTGCAAATAGAATTACAAAGAAAATGTATCACTTTGTTGTAAGACATTGTCTACGACTCTTTAGTTATTGTTCAGTTTACATCCATCATACTTATCGGCTCAGTCTTGCCGAGTTAGTTGAGAACTTGTCACTTGCACTCTTGCAGATCATTATATTGACATCTTTACCCCAAATTATAGATACCCCATACCTGCCAACCTTTGATAATAAAAAATCAGTATCAAAGCCACGAGGGCCCCGAACGGGTCGCGCGCGAGATGGTTTCCCCCTCCCATGGTAGGGACTCTGCATTTTCTGCATGTAAAATTAGCATTTCTCTACCCCTTTTAAAGCAAATTTACCCTATTTACCATACCACAGGATGACCTACATGTAACGTTAGTCTACTTATATGTAATATAATATCATTTGTCAATTAAACATTAAAACAAAGGTCTTGAAGATATCACGTTTGTGACAAAAAATACACCCAGTTTCATTCAGGTGTGATTTGTTTTCATTGAAATCTATATAGACTTAGGAATAATTTAATTTTTTAATAAATTGTGAGGCCCTCTATTGTTGGAAAGTTTCTGGAAAGATTCTCTTTTTAATCAGAAAAAAAATAATTTCAAGAATACAATTGAGTTTTGGGCCAAGGGATATTTTGTATCATTAATTCAGATTCAAGTTGGCCTACTGTATTAAAAACTGAGTGCAAAAAAATCTAACATTTATTTATCATTTATATCAAGTCTATCATATGCATCAAAATAAGCCAAACATTGTCATCTTATTCATGTTTATATTTCACCACACAGGAGTAGTGACTGAGGACAAGGTTATATCATAAACTTTATTAGATAAGTGCTTGTTGGCATAAGAAAGCAGATTTTCAGCCATGACAAAAACGGAGCCGAAGCTTACGGCGGCATACGCCCGACCCGCAACCACCACTGCACTTGCGGTGCGCCGGTGAGACTGGGAGGCTGAGGCGCAGCAACTCGGGCGCCGGGAGTTTAGGCAAGCGAAGCAAGTAGATTTGGCGTTCAGCTCCGATGGCTCAACTTGACTCGAAAGTTGATAATTTCCTTTCTTTCTCACAAATTTGACAATTATTCGAAAAAATAAAGTACAGATCAATTTTAACATTGCGTAGTGATAGATCTAACTTGAGTAACTGCAGCAGAGCCTCCCCATGTGCACGGCGCGGCCGGCCGAGCGGCCGGGTAATTTAAGCAGCCGGTCAGCAGACTCATCAATGATATTACCAACACACTCTAGACACCAAAACACGACTCATTCACTAACTCATTCCACAATACAAAATCATCCGGCGAAAAGGGCAAAACCTCGAATAAAAAGTGAAATTTTCTTACTAAATCACCATATTTCGCGTCAAAAATATCACCATCGTTAATTCTATACATCGTAGTTAGGAAACAAGGGGTCTAAAAAAGTGAATTTTTCACGGTTTTTCCGATGTTCGTGGATTTTGAAATCGTGTCCTCACTGAAAACTGGCACTTTCGCGAGCCGATGTCAGCCGCCATTTTGTTCCGGAAGTCAACGCTAATATCGGCCGCGCGCTGCTCGTAATTTTCACATGCAATTGCAATGGAACTGTGCACTTAGCACTTAGCCGTGCGCTCCAGTTGTTTATGCGTTAGTCGTATGTTACAGCCGCTTATGCGTTAGTCGCATCATACAGCCGTTTCAATAATTTCAACACTATATTGATTGACCCAAAAATCGGAATTTCGGTTTAAAAATTCGGAATTCGGAATGGAGGCTAAAAAATCGGTATAATTCCGCCAAAATCGGAATGGTTGGCAGGTATGGATACCCTATTCTTGTTCCAAGTGGAATCAAAGCAAGATGAATATTTCTAAAATCTTCCCCCAAGTCACAATAAACTGTTTCTTACCAACTACAGTCGGCTCGAGATCAACGAAGACGGCACGGGGAACGTGCTTGCCAGCTCCAGTCTCACTGAAGAAGGTATTGAAGGAGTCATCACCACCTCCGATGGTCTTGTCTGAGGGCATCTGACCATCAGGCTGGATGCCGTGCTCAAGGCAGTACAACTCCCAGCAGGCGTTACCGATCTGGACTCCGGCTTGGCCGACGTGGATAGAGATACATTCACGCTAAAAACAAATGGATATCATAGAATAAATCGGTCTGAGTTTCCAAACATAACATGAGAAAAGTGTTTTAAATCATAAATGTCCTGTTTGGTATGCAATAAGAGCCATATAAACTCAAGAAGTCTCATTCGGAATTACGATGATATGCAATTACTCCTTAGTTCATTGAATTACAAATTCACTGTTATTGGAATTTCCGAAACATGGTTTCGAAATAACATTCCAGTTCATTTGTTTAATATTGATGGATATTCACTTATTCACGTTGACAGACTTAACAAAAAAGGCGGTGGAGTAGCCTTGTATATAAGAGATGATGTCGATTACCATCTATGCTCTAATTCATCCCTCAGTAGTGATCATTGTGATACTATTTTTATTGAAATACAGTTAAAAAATAGATGTAAACCAATATTGGTTGGTTGCATCTATAGGGTACCAAATACAGATATTAACGCATTTAATGCATCACTTAAGAATCTGTTATTAGATATAAATCCCTCTAATACTGATTTATACATAGTTGGAGATTTTAATGTAAATTTACTCAATCATGATATTGATCGCAAAACAAATGATTTTTTGGATATAATGTTTACCCATGGATTATTTCCTTGTATAAACAAGCCAACTCGAGTAACAAGGCATTCTGCTACCCTGATAGATAATGTATTCACCAACTGTATCCACAAGAACAATACTTGTGGTATTATTTATTCGGATCTCTCGGACCATTTTCCTATATTTTGCCTGAGTAATAATATATCCCTGCCTTTCCATACAATCAGTAGCAAAATCCGTAAAATTACAAGAGAAAATATTTCAAAATTTAAACAAAAGTTAAGTTTAACTAATTGGAATGCTATATTTATAGCAATGAAGATATTAACATGTCATATAACTTATTTATTCAAAAGTTCAGCTCCCTGTACAATGATCATTTTTCCCTTGTAAAATCTAAACAGAAAAGAAACGACAAACCCTGGATTACACATGGTATTTTGAAATCCATTAAGAAAAAACAAAGATTATATTATCGGTATACAAAAAATGGTGACTCTCGGACTCGATTAAAATACGTTGGATACAAAAATTTATTAACATGTGTTATTCGACGAAGCAAAAGGATTTACTACGAAAATGTATTTAATAAGGTGAAGGGTGATATGAAAAAAACCTGGTCGAGGATAAACAATTTATTAGGTAAAAGAAAAAACACCTTACAATCTTATATGTATTTCAATCAGGAAAAGATCTCGAAGAAATCAACCATTGCTGAGGTATTCAATAGTTATTTTATCAATATTGGAAAGGTAACTCAATAAAAAAAATTCAAACTTCTTCCTCGCATTTTTGTGATTACTTATGTAACCATGTACCCAAATCACAATTTTTTAATCCAACGTCGAATACCGAAATACTTAACCCTTTGCGTGCGACGGGCTTCCACAGAAGCCCAGCGAGTAATTCACTTAGCTACGACGGGCTTCTACAGAAGCCGAGAAATGTTTGGTTTAATTCAATGAAGTTTTTCAGCTTTTTCGTAATTGTTATGTACTAAAACCTCTGCCACTATTTACTTTATAAACCTATTTCGATAACAGATTGAAAAAAATATACAGCTACGTGGGGAAAAATCCCGAAAATAGGAAATCATTTCAACTTTACCCGATTTTTTCGTTGGAGTCGGACGGGAAGGATAAATTTTGTGACGAGCACGTACGCGCGCGCATAAGGCCTGATCACGTGATTTTTTTCCGATCACGTGATTTGATCCATATCGTTGTTCTGATAGATATACGCTAACATCTTTTCTGCAAGATCGTCACGTAATAAGCTACGCGTTTATTCACCATTTTCGTCTTATTTGTTTAATCAAGAAGATATCACTCTAGATAGAATGATATCTCCATGGTTTCATCGATTTATTGCATTTTCAGAAAAGCAAAAAGCTTGTAATGTCTTAGTACTTTGAGCTGATCTCGGTGCACTTTTGAACTTTTTCCCTCCCCATCATCCCTCTTCTTCTCATTATTTTTTGTCTACTATTATGAAAAAAAAAGAGAAAAGAAAGCAGTTTAGCACACCATTCATCTTCTGCTTTTTTCAAAAGGGGAACGTCCATGTAGTTCATGATATCTGCACTACCCGAACAAAAGAATGTCTGGGCGGCCACTCAAGCAAATTCCTTCCGAAAAGAGCAGGATACAGATGGTCAACGCCCCGAACAAAAGGAAGATTAGTGTTTATCGGCAGGATGACCCATTGAACGCTTTTCGTACTTAGCAATACAAAAAGCTTTTATGAATCTTTTTTTTTCGGCCAACATACCGTATCTACAAAAAAGGTCTCGTTTACCGACAACACAGGTGCTTATGACATCCGTCAGTGATTCATATTGCATAAAGGCGCTTCCCCTGGGTGATGATGCATATAAGGATGAACGAATAATTATTTAGGGAAATTATCGAAAAAATATGTCCAAATGTCAGGGATAACGAGAGAGAATGAGATACAGTGATAAAAGGGGGAACAGACAAGTGCGCTTTTGCTAAAATTCCATGCATGAATATCTACTTAAACGAATGACAACATGACTTTATTTTTTGGTTAGATTACTTAAAAAATCCCACAACGTTTATTTGTTGCAACTCGGTCTTCAGACCCTTGCTAAACCGATGACTGTTTATCATTGTTCTTGTTTGACCCTCCCCCTCCCCCGATGGAAATGTTCTGACCTACACTCTAATATATATTGCTTGTTTGTCTCCTCTCTCCGATTTTCTGTGTTTTAATTGCGAGTAACGCGGTGGAAAAGATAAGAAGAAGACTGTCCTGGCCCCTTTTTTCCCCGTTACGACCCAAAAAAAAAATCGCATTTAGGGCGCTTACCATGGTTTGCATCTAAACCAAAATGTTAGGAAAAAGATATTATACAGGGACAGCAATGTTTTTTATGGTTCAGGGGTTGAGCTGTGGGACGGGGATGAAGCGGCTAAAATATTACAATTTGTTAATTCACATCATTTTACAGAATGAATTTATTATAGGTTAGGTGTTAGAAGCTCTTCATCTTATTTCCTTTTCTCTCCCAGATGAAAACTTTTGCATTGAAAAGTTGACGGAAACATAATCACTTCAAATGATAAAACCAATAATGAACTAAAAGTTTCCTCGCGCGAACTTGGAGGAAATAGAATGATACAGGATGAGAAATTACGCTAAGGCACCCCCTACAAAGAAAACACGTTTGTCTGGCGTGTCACCCGATAGAACCCTCTCAATCCTACAAACTTTTATTCATGTGTAACCTTACACCCCCCCCCCCTCCAAAAAAAAAAAGGTTGATACCGACCCAATTTTTATTGAATTTCCTACGTTTTAGCCAATTTCTTTCTCCTTTTTTTTTTACCGGCGAATAGCGTGGTAGAAAAGATTCATAGAGGGAAAAAAATTGTTTTCGTTACTGAATGTGGTAGGGAGTGGACCGGCCGAAAAAAAATCAGAAATTTATATAGACTTCGGATTTTTTGTACATGTTTGCTGCAAGGGGTGAGGACTGAAACTTCCTACCAACTCCGCCGCCTCTGTACTATTAGATTGAACGATTAAAACGATAGAGACAAAAATGAATTCTAAATATTGTGAATTTTTTTTTTTTAATGATTTATTTTCGGTTGTGAAATCAAGGAGACAATAAGACAGAACGAAGGAGACAATCGAACAAAACGAAATAACAAAACACTTATGATTGCGGATGCTATAATTTATTCAAGAAAAAAATACTTTCTGTTACTTTCAGTAATTGCTTGGCTCTTTTTGAGGGAATAGTAAGATAAAGAAAGAAACATAGAAAGTGACAAGAAGAGAGTTGGGAGGTATGATTTCAGACTTACAATTTTAGTCACTTTTATTCTTTTAACTCTTTGAAATAATTTCAGGATATTACAAATCGAATACCGATGCGCAAACTTCAGGAACAAGATTATTTTATTATTATTATAATATTTGCGTGTGAAATCGAATTAAATGAGACATATAATTTATGAAAAAAATCTAAAAAAAGAAAATTACTTTTAGTGAAAGATTGAGGCCTCTGTCTTGCCATAACCCTAAGCCCCAAGTTCACAAAAAATAGTTTATTCGTGCATTTTTATACGATGATGACGATTATCATCATCATATTGTCTTTTGCGAAAGATATCTACCCACGTTATCAATATAGAAAATGGAAGATGATATAAGAAATTATTGTGAAATGACAGTTACAATAGTAATTTTAAAAGGTTTTTCGGGTCATTAGTTGAGAAACAGGGGGGAAAAACACCAAAATTTTCGACATAATGACCACGATGCAATAGGACGAGAGGCCCACAAATGCAACCATCTCCGATCAATACAAGTTGCCAAAAACGAGGCATTCTCTCGGAACCGTTTCCGATTAAGAGAGAGGGGGGAGACGTTATATGTAATGTAAAATGACAGGTACTGAGAAGAAAAATCAGAAAGGATTGAGGGGATGGGGGTATATACCTCGTAATCCAAATCGGGAAGAAAGAAGACGATACAGATATAATTTAAATGAGAAGAACTTAGAGAAAAAAGGTGTAGAAGGGAGGGGATAAAGAAAGACGATAGATATAAAGGGAATGAAAGCGGTAGATAATGCATTCAGTTACAGGTTAGAAACCAGGTAAAAGGGAAAACGAGGAAATCCTTAATTGGTACCGTTTTATAAATACATTATGCATGCACATTTTATATTGAAAAATGTGCAATAATAAAAAAAAAATTACCATCCGCCAGTCAAATAGAATGGTTTCAGTAGATTTCAAGTGCTATTGAAAATTTGTAAACAAATTTTATATAATACGAGCCCCTGGAAAACTTCTGAACCCCCACCCCCCGCTTTCTCTCGTTCTCCCATCCAACATTGCTCTTATTTTTGTCCTCTATTTCAAAGGAAACAAAATAAAGGAATTAATAACACCGTTTATCCTCTGCTCTTTTAAAAATGAACAAAAGAAAGTCATGGCGGACGTTCAAACAAATTCCTTATAAAAAGAGCAGGGGACAAATAGCCAACGCCCTGAATAAAAGGAAGATTAGTGTATTTCGTCAGGATGACATAAAGCTTCTCGTATTTAGCGATACAAAAAGCTCTTAGGAATACTGCTTTTTATATTACGACCAGTGGCGTAACTACGGGGGGGGGGGGGCATGGGGGGGCACGTGCCCCCCAAATCGGCTGGCCAAAAAAAAAAAAAAAAAAAAAAAACGGGGAAAAGGAGAAAAAGAGGGAGAAAGGGAAAGAAACGTATAGTGGGAAAGAAGAAATTATTGTTAATTATAATGTTATATTATATTATGATTATCTTATGTTATATTACATAAATAAATTATAACTTTATGAAACATAATTTGCACAGGGTCTAGTCTTCATTGTTCCTGGTGCTCGCATTGTCTGTTTAACAAGATATATAATATTCTTGTACTAAAACCTCCCGTTTTCAAGTCAATATACACCAAATATATTTTCTTAGACTTCGAATTATTATTGTTTTATGTAGTGACATATACTTTTTTTTCATGACTACTTAAAGTGATTGCCCGATTTTAAGGTCTTAATATAAACCATTTCCTGTCCGTACTTACGTTCGCATTCGTGGATTGGTGAGCTATGTCTGTTCTTCATGAATTTTCTAAAATCAGTCCTTAAAATGTCCCTTTTTCTGATCTGAATGTAAAAAATTTCAGCTTGCGCTTCGCGCTCGCATCATTTGGTTAGTGAAATACGCATGGTCTTCGTGAGTTCCTAAAAGCAGGCCTTAGAATGCCCCTCTTCAGGTCTGAATTTCCTAAATTTTCAGCTCGCGCTTCGCGCTCGCAATATTTGATTTCTGAGATGCGTATGATAATCATGATAACAATGACTACAAAAGTGATTCATGTGTTTAGATGTAATTCTAACAAAATCAGCATTCGCTTGGCACTCGCATTAGATGACTATGGTGAGATATCTGTACTCTTAATGGAATCCTTTAAAAAAATAAATAGTCCTTATCCCTCTTTTGGGTCAATATATACAAAAATTTCAGCTCGCGCTTCGCGCTCGCATCATTTGGTTAGTGAACTACGTATGATCTACGTGAATTCCTACAAACAAGCCTTGAAATATCCCTCTTCAGGTCTGACTTCCCTAAATTTTCAGCTCGCGCTTCGCGCTCGCAATATTTGATTAGTGAGATGCGTATGTTAATCATGATTACAATGACTACAAGTGCTTCATGTGTTTAGATGTATATTATTCTAACAATATCAGCAAGCGCTTTGTACTCGCATTAGATGACTATGGTGAGATATGTATACTATTAATGCATTCCTAAAATATAGTCCTTAAAATGTCTGTTTGGGGTCAATATATACAACAATTTCAGCTCGCGCTTCGCGCTCGCATTATGTGATCAGTGAGATACATATCCGTTTAATGACACTGTCCTTTAAATGTCCCTATTATGTCAGTATACCTAGCAACTGAGCGCGCTTCGCGCGCTCTATAAATGACTCATAATTTTTGCTGGTGCCCCCCCAATGCCGTGACCCACGGTACGCCACTGATTACGACAGTAACAATAAAAAAGTAAATGTTTACTTATTTAAAACATGCAGGCGCTTAAGACATGCCAAGAACATTTTCTTGAGCATGACAGTGCTTTCTTCACAAAAAATACAATTTTCCCCTGGGTGATGATACCCATAGGGATGGAAGAAGATGCAAGTGAGATTTTAAAAAAGAATAGAAAATGCAAATCGAGATACATGTATAGGAGAATGATAAATCGACAGAAAGAATGGAAGGGGAAAAGAGGAAATAGACCAAAAAGGTATAATGATAACCATAATGTGCGCTTTTGCTATTGCATAAATATTTACTTATAAAGAATTAGAATACTATAGTCCCCCACATCAATTTGAAATTCACGTCATTTTATAGAATGAATTTGTCATGTTAGGTTTTGGAAGCTCTTCATCTCATTCTCTCATTCTCTCCCATGTGAACATTTTTGCACTGAAAATTCGACAAAAGCATAATCAGTTCAAACGCTAAAACTAACAATGAACTAAAAGTTTATTCTACAATTTCAATAGATAATAAAATTTACTTTCTCTCATTGTGACGAACAGTAATCGGTAGCATCGTTATTTTGGAGGGAAAAGGGAGAGAGAAAAATGAAACGTAGAACGAGACGAGGAGAGCGTTGGGAGGTGTGATTTCAGATTTGGGTCACATTTACCCCCTTCGCTCTTTGAAATTGCAACAGGAAAACAAATCCAACACTGGTATGCAATCTTCAGGAACAAAATTATTTTTTATCACAAACTATAATTTATGAAAAGAAGAAACCAAGGGCGATTTTTAGTGAAACATTGAGGCCACCGTCTTGAAGCCCAGAAGCCAAAGATCACAATATAGTTTCGGACTTTCGTTGCGCAGCATCATCATCGTACTTGCAAGGGAATATATTCACCCTTTTTTATTCATTCTGGAAAATAAAGGTATTTGGTATGCTGTGATTTCACCCAAAATGGATTATCGTCGTAATTATACACTTTGCAAATGATCTGAATACAAGGAGGTAAAGAGACCATTCATGAGTAGCGTGACAATAGGCAATGAATAAAGCACTAGAGCAGACAACAAAGCGGTATCGATCGAACACGACTTGTCCGCGCGTGCTGATTGCCCTTACGCAATTTTGTACACAGTGCCTATTGACTTGGGGAAAAAATGAAGATTTTACAAAATAACACGACTTTTTCCTCGTAAATTTCTTAACTATTCTGTTGATTTGAGAAGCGAGACCTTTAATTCTAGAAAGAAAAATGTCTGATCTTTCATCTTTACATTTACTAAAAATCCTGAAAATACTTAAGTTTGGCGCAATTAGCAATAGATTAGGAAAACACCGCCACAGATCCAAATACCAGCAATGTACAAAAACGGCTCCGCCGCAGGGAGAGGTATCCGGTTTCGCGGGCCCGCACGCAAAGGGTTAATGTTCTTTCTTCCATAAAATCGTCAGTTGCTCCGGGCTCTGATTCAATAGCAGCTCGTGTTGTCAAGGAATGCATTCACACTATTATCAATCCTCTCTGTCATATCTTCAATGAATCACTTTCTCATGGTATTGTTCCCGACAAACTGATAACAGCTGAGGTAATTCCAATTTACAAAAAGGGCGACAAACATGACATTACTAACTACAGACCAATTGCATTATTGCCCTTTTTCTCCAAATTGTTAGAAAAAATAGTTCACAGTAGACTTTACAAATTTCTTTCCATCAATAACATTTTAATACCCCAGCAGTTTGGATTCCGGAAGAACTTCTCAACCGATCTTGGTGTACTGAATTTATTTCATGTGATATCTGATAAAATAGACAGGTGTGCGGTCGCCTTTAAAAACAAGTTGTTTGATTAAAAAAAAATACATTATGTCAATTGATTTTGGGTGGGGCAAATGTAGTGCATGGTACAGAAAAGTGTCTAGAGCTATAAACATTATGGGCGTCGATCTATTCAGTTCAGACCACAGGGGGGCGGGCGACCACCACCCCTCCCCCTATGATTTTTAGCGTAGTGAAAACGGCGAAAAGGAAAACAGAGCGAGAAAAGGGAAGAAGGAAGGAAGGAAGAATAGTGTATAAATGAGAAGTTTGGGACGCTGGGTCATCCACTCCTATAATTCAATTGAGGATGAAAATATATTCGTCACCATTTTAGATCCCCCCCCCCCCCTCAATATATCCTGGCTCGACCCCTACATGCCTGTGCAATTAATAATTCTGATAATATCAATAGAGACAATGTATTACAACGTCATGTAACACAAATGAAAAAAAAATAAGAAAGTAATTACGTGAAGATAATACCAGCTCTCGTTAAACACATCTTTTTCGAACTTCATGAAGGTGTAAAGTGTATGCATGTTTTGATAATGTTCAGAAATGCGCATAAACACAGGTTTCACGTTCATCTAAATGGTTCATGATTTGCTTAGATTTATTATCCAATTTGTTCCAGTCTAATTAGTCTCAATTTGTCTTCCATAATGGGATAAGTGAACGCTCCAATGGGAATTTATAACTTCGATATAACAGTTTAATAATTCTATGTATCAATATTAAACTGCATTCTGTGTGATCCTTGCTTCTTTTTATCCAATAAAGGATACAAAGTAAACTGCAAAATTAAATGTAAGCAGGAAAGGAGACCAAAGTAGTACGCATAACTTGACCCATTCTTAGGTTACCTGAAATACATACGGACTGCATATTTTCATAATTTTGATATTTTCGAGTTTGTGGGATCATCAACATTATGAAATCATACTTTTCGTTTTGGTGATCCGCACAAAAGAAAAAGAACAATGCAGTTCTCTTTTCATCAGAATTTTCTCGAATGTAGGCTTGGAAAGTGCGAGGTTGAATTCCCAGTTTGCTCTGATTTAAAACTCTGGATATTACAGCTAAAATAGCTTCAGCGATAAATTTGAGGTTTCATTTTAAAATGAGGATACAGTAATTTAATCAATTATTTAATCATTACATATCAAAAATATAGGAAACTAACTTACCATGATGATAATGTAGAGTGTTCACTAACTGCTCGCAACGTATGATGTGCCGTAAGCAATCTGCGTGTACAATGTCGTTTTGGCGGTTAGATCGCTCGTTATAAGAGCTTCCATATCTCAGGTTTGTTCTTCGTCAACAAGTATATCCGTAGAGGTGTTTCCATGGCAACCACAACCGTTCAGCCAATAGGAGGGCGTTTTCATATTTGCGGGGGCATGGGGCGGTCATTTTCAGTTGTTGGGACAGGGCCGAACCGAGGGTCGAGCAAAGAAATTGTGAAGCGGGTCACATATTCCAAAAAGGTATAACTGTTTTCTAACCACACAATACTGTATGGGTTTGCAAACAAAGACATAGTTCGATTTGTTTAACCGAATATATTGAATACTGCAGATGGGATGAATGCATGGAACAAAGATCATTTATACTATAGGCATAAAAAAAAAGCTTCGAATATTACAGCATTGCAGTTCATGGTCTATATAGGAAATATTTCCATTTCTGCATGTCAACGCAAAGGGGGTAACTGAGGTATCATGAAAAATACCCCTTTCACAAGAGAACATCGATGTTCCTATACATATTTGTTATTTCCCATGCACCTATATGGAGGTCTGTTTTGACGAAGCATTTTTTGTTTAAAAATTAAAACGTTCCTCCCAATCAACTTGATATTTTCATGCTTTGGGCAAATGAATTCGCTCCTTTACAATCAAGGCTTTATTTTGTAGTATTTGGGAAATTGTATTAACTTTTAAACCCAGTATGCTGAAGAAAACTTGGATTCGTGACGAACATAATCTTCCCGGATTCTAAGTGTAGGCCAAAGACAGCCGACGATTACTACTTCAAGAGATACCACGGCATGCCATTAATGTTGGGACTGGCAATTAAAATGTTACCATGGTAACTAGGTATATTGACCTGGTGTGACATTGACCAAGAATGTATGGGGTATTGCTGGGTCATGGCCCAGCAGGGGTGGATCTGGGGTTCGTTTCACAAAACTTGTAATAACAAATTTAAAATAACAGCTACAAGCTACTGAAATCTTTCAATACAATTGGCTGAAATTGCACATTTGTTATTAAAACAAGTCTGTATGAAACGAAAGACTGGGTTCAAGTTTTCAACTCTTCAGTGGCTTGTATATATTGACCCCATGTCACATTTTAGACATATTAAGTTCCCCGGGTTCTTTCAACAATTCAATTGCTTTTCAAACTCTTCGCATGAAGCGAACTGTCCAGTGTTACTTTTGATATTTTGAAAGCGCGAACAGGTTTGAAACTTGTTCCAATCTATGAAGTATCTATATGCTTTTTTGTCATTTTATGTTTTCTTCTCAGCTCATCCGAAATTTATTTTGTTTGTGAGGGGTTGCAAACTCTAGACATAGACTAGTAAACGGAACTCAAGATCACCAGTGATTTTTTTAACCTTATTTTTATTCTAATACCAGAACATTTTTTTTTCATTAAATGTATATTTTCCTCACCATTCTAGTATATAGTACAAATGAACTGGAGCGATATCTAGTCGCACTATCTTTATTAAGCTTCTTAAACTGACTGCTCCTTGTTTAGTAGAACCATTTCCAAGAGATTTAAAGACACATAGAGGAGGATCATAATGATGGGGAATGTATCAAATATCGTGTATTTTCTTTCAAAACACAAAACGATTTAGCTCCAGCCTATCTGGGACCACTTTATCTGCAAACATAATGTAACTTATAAAACACAATATTCTGAACAATGTACCATTCAGATACCCTGCCCAAGGACGGATTATAAAAGAAAATCTTTTGAATATGCTGCTGTCGTCTTATTTAATTCGCTCCCTTGTGATAAAAAAAATGCACGTCCCTCCATGCATTAAACACACACTGTAAATCGTCAAAATTCTGTCTGACTGTTATACATGTAATTACACTGAATAACTTGATGTAGATAATATGATGATTCCATGATAATTGTTGATTCACTCTATATGTATATAATGTATTACGTTTTTACTTTATTATATGTTACTTACATTGAATTGCTATGATGTTGAGTTATTTGGAAAGCAGTTTGCATAACTGAACAGGTCTACTCTGCAGTATATAATAAAGAAAACCAATAAACCAATGAAATAATTAATTAATTAAATAAAGCCTTTGACTATTAATAGTCGTGCGTATGCGATCAATAAATTTTCCATTTAACTACATTTATCGATTATTGACACGTGCCAGTGGTATCATTCCGTTATACAGATCGTGTACCTTTCTTATTGTAGCAAGGAACGTAGATCAATAGTGTAAATCTCAATCATTTCATTGCCAATGAATTGCGGCTTTCAATATCAACACTTTATTATTTTGCCAGGTGTGACCTTTTTATGTCAAATCTTTGACAGAAATGTGCGATTGGGGAATTAGTTTATTGGATGTTGTTTTAATGTTGTTAGCTAGCTTTTCTCCCCCGTAAATTTCGGAAATGAAGCACTAAACTCAGTCCCTAAAAGTATTTGCGTCATTAGGCCTACAGTAAAGTCTTTAGAACTGTCATCACTGCTTAATTTAATCTTAATCTGCAAATTATCCCGGCGACAGGGGATTCCTTACCAATTTCGTTTTACGTTCTAATATTCTTTCAGACCTCGAAGTTCGCCAGTTCCAGGTATTCTCTGATCGGGAAATTTACCCCGATCAGAAAATACCAGGTATTTTGGCGGTGTGAAAGCAAACTACGCGTAATATCCCCGAAAGAAAATACCCGATAAATAGTAGGTACTTGGCGAAATTACGAGAACTTTCGCGGGGATTTTTCCAAGGTCGTGGGTATTTTGGCGGTCTGAAAGCAAATTACGGGAACTTTTAGCCCAGCGTGTCGTTGGGTGCGGCGCCGTGCATGGGTTGCTGCTGGGCTAGTAGTTTTGAATCTCGCGCCTTGCCTGCTTATTAGACCATACTGCGCATGCTCCTAACTTCAGGAATTTATCCCGAAGTGTATGTTGCGGGGCGGTCTGAATGCAGGAATAATTAATGGGTATTTTTTAGCCTAAAAATGTTCTCGTAATTTAACGGGGATTCTTGTGATCGAGGCGGTTTGAAACATACCAACAACTTTGTGAAAGGGAACCCATGTGATGGTTTATGGACAACACTGGCGTAAATCCCGGGGGGGATGGGGGGGATATATCCCCCCCACTTTTCGAGGAGGGGGGGATGGCCTGTACAAACATCCCCCCCACTTTTTACGAAAGAAATGAAAAAAAAAAATCACAAGAAATAATTGTTGTATTGGTGAAAATTCTTCCAAAAATACCGCTTAACAAATAAAATAATATTATTGAATCATAAAATGCAAATTAAGAGCCAGATCACCATTTCCAAACGAAATACTTATGTCCTTATTATAACATTGAAGAGAAACCCCCGTTTCTTCCAATTCATCAATGTTGGGGTCTTTGGGAAGGGATTAAGATGGAATGTCAAAATTTTGTTGAATGTAATCTCTAATAAAACCATTAAAACATCATGGGGTAAAAAATATATTAATATTGGAGGGGTATTTGCCATATGGACATACAGTGGCGTAACTACGGGGGACATGGGGGGCACATCCCCCCCATCGGCTGACCAAAAAAAAACAAAAAACGGGGAAAGGGGGAAAAGGAGAAAAGAGGGAGAAAGGAAGAGAAACGTAGTGGGAAAGAAGAAAATATTATTCATTAGAATGTTATATTATATTATAACTATGTTAAGTTACATTACATAAGAAACATTTTAATCATAACTTTATGAAACATAATTTGCCCAGGGCCTACGTCTTCATTGTTCCTGGTGCTCGCATTGTCTGTTTAACGAGATATATAATCCTGTTGTACTAAAACATCCCGTTTTCAAGTCAATATAAACCAAATATATTTCCTAGCACTTGAGTTATCATTGTTTTATGTAGTGACATATGCTTCTTTTTCATGACTCAAAAGTGATTGCCCCATGTTAAGGTCTTCGTATATATGAAACATTTCCTGTCCGTGATTACGTTCGCATTAGTGGATTGGTGAGATATGTCTGCTCTTCATGAATTCTTCTGATCTGAATATCAAAAATTTTCAGCTCGCGCTTCGCGCTCGCATCATTTGGTTAATGAAATACGTATGGTCCTAGTTAATTCCTACAAAGAAACCTTAGAATGCCCCACTTCAGGTCTGAATTATCTAAGTTTTCAGCTCGCGCTTCGCGCTCGCATTGTTAAACGAGATAGGTACCTATCATGATTACACAAATTTGATTATAATGTCCCTTTTTAGGTGTGAATATAAAAAAATTTCAGCTCGCGCTCGCATTATTTGATCAGTGAGATACATATCCGTTTAATGACATTGTCCTTAAAATGTCTCTAGGTCACTCACTCAGTCATTCAAATATTTTGCTGGTGCCCCCCCCCCCCCCCAATACCGTGACCCACGGTCGCCACTGTGGACATATCAATGACAATTCCTTGCATATCTAAAAACATGATTGCAAAAAAATGCCAAAATAATTTTATCATCCCCCCCACCCATCAACACGGATTTACGCCAGTGATGGACAAGCACTCTTTTTCAATGTTTTCCTGGAAGCAGCATATACATTTCGATCATTGCTACGTGTATGGCGCGCCGTTTGACCAATAATTCAGATAAACACTGTTTATCGCCGATAAACAGTGTTTATCGCCGAAAAACACTGTTTATCGAGCGATAAACACTGTTTATCAAGCGATAAACACTGTTTATCGAGAGAAACTATGTTTATCGACCGAAAAACACAGTTTCTCTCGATAAACAGTGTTTATCGCCGAAAAACACTGTTTATCGCCGATAAACACTGTTTATCAAGCGATAAACACTGTTTATCAGTCGAAAAACATAGTTTCTCTCGATAAACACTGTTTATCGCCGATAAACACTGTTTTTCGGCGATAAACAATGTTATCAAGCGATAAACACTGTTTATCGAGAGAAACTGTGTTTTTCAGTCGATAAACATAGTTTCTCTCGATAAACAGTGTTTATCGCCGAAAAACACTGTTTATCGCCGATAAACACTGTTTATCGAGAGAAACTGTGTTTATCAGTCGAAAAACATAGTTTCTCTCGATAAACAGTGTTTATCGCCGATAAACAGTGTTTATCGGCGATAAACAATGTTTATCAAGCGATAAACACTGTTTATCGAGAGAAACTATGTTTATCGACTGAAAAACACTGTTTATCGGCGATAAACACTGTTTATCGAGAGAAACTATGTTTTTCGACTGATAAACACAGTTTCTCTCGATAAACAGTGTTTATCGGCGATAAACACTGTTTATCTGATTTATTGGGCAAATGGCGCGCACTCGTACTCTAGATCATGCAGTGCCGTATCACCGTATGCACTAGCTACTCTAGATCTCCACGTGCGTGCGCCTATGCGCCGGCATGTAGCGGCGGATTTGGTTCCACCGGCGGATACCGTATCCGCCGGCAGATATGGTTCTAAATGGCCGATATCGTTTTTAATCGGAACCATATCCGCCGGGTTTGACGCGGCTTGATGTTTGCAGATTTGGTTCCTCGGCGGATTTGGTTCTATTGACTATACGTGTAATTCAGACAACCTCGGCTGCGCGCGCATGCGCGGCTCTGGCAATGTCGATCGCAATGGGGGGGGGGGGATTTTCGTCCGCCTTTAGTGAATTTTTATTCAGGGGCGGATCCATACAGCGTTCGACATAGGGCTCGATGGGGGTGAGGATTAATAGAAGAAATAATGTATCGATATTTCATGTATTACATAGACCTGGCACATACGCCAAGACTTTGCTATTTATTATTATCAGATTTTGATGAAATTTTCATCATTTTGTTTTTGTGAATTTGTATACTATTTTCAGTCCGCAGTATGCATCGATCTCTTTAACTGTGCTTTTTCACACCAATGTTAGTGTCAGTTTGCCAGACTGTTTGGCGAAAATGTGCACCCCCATACAGTGCGTATAAAAAAAGGGGACAGTTTTGAAAAGTCTATAAAAAATTGTTTCAAATTATGATATCTATATTTTGATGTTAATAGATGCTCTGAAATCTTATCTTTGAAATGCCATTTAAAAAAAAATTGTTCATGCTTGAGCGAACACGGGACGTTTTTTGTCGGGGGTTCAAAGAGAGGCTTGCGCCAAAATGGCAGAAATTAGAAATTTGATGATCAGACTTTTTGCTAATCAGCAGGCTTCCTTTTTACCTTTTCAATATCTTCGCCATGATTTTCGAATTATGCTGCCAAATTTTATTTACAAATGTATTTATATACTTGAATTATTTTGTTTTTTCATTAAAACTTCTTTAACCTTTGAATTTTCCTTCATAAGTAAGAAAAGAAGACTTTTGTCAACCCAAGGAAGAAGATTTGCGTTATTAATCATGTTAATTGGGAGAACTTGTAGTTATTCTAATCGTATTTTATTAGGTGAAAAAATTACGTTATGGTACCTTTATAATAGAAAAACATGAATCCTATTTTCAAGGGGTCATTGATTCCTTGACCAAGTTTAATTAAGTGCTTGACAGGGCAAACAGGAAAGGATTCATGTCTTTCAATGGCAATGTATTGAGTAAATTTTGAAGGAGCTAGATATGGCAGATCGGATAAAATGTATTTAAATAGTTTTGAGCGAGCAAGCAAAAATTTCCACTTTTTTTAATATCCAATTCTGTGATAGATTTTGACAAAATATTTAGAAAATAAATCATATTTCACTTTCTATCTTTCCTTGTATTCCCTTTCCTTTTTTTATTGGGGGGGGGGTAACACCCCGAGCCCCCACCCATCTGTATGCCCCTGTTCAAAAGCACCATAACCTTTGTAGCACACGATGGAAGGATTAAAAAAATACACGCTTTCCCATACTTCGGTTTAAAATTTTTGTTTTTGCTTATAGAATGAATATTGAATGCTAAAAGAGAACATATTAAAAAGAAACAACAGAACAATTCAGGCAAATAAACAGATTCGAAAATGAATTTTAACAGCATAATTCGAAAATTATGTCAAAGATAATTAAAAGGTTAAAAGGAAGTCTGCTAAATAGCAAGAAGTCCGATCATCATATTTATCATGTTATGCCATTTTGGCGCAAGATTCCTTTTTAACCCCAAACAAAAACATTCCGTGTTCGCTCAAGCATGAACAAAACTATTTTTTAAATGGCATTTGAAAGATAAGACCTCAGAGCACCTATTAACACCAATATATAGATGTCATAATTTGAAACAAAAAATTTATAGACTTTTCAAATCTGTCCCGTTTTTTCGATACGCAATGTATAGGCATATTGGTTTTTGAAACTACAAATGTTTAGAAAAATTTCAACAAATCAAAACTTCATATTTCCAAATAAATGATGCAAATAAGTGTATGAAAATATGTTTTGCTGTTAACTCATATTATTGCTTGTAGAATGCTAATTTTGGGTGAAAACATAAATTTGACATTTTTAACAAAAATCAAAAAAAAAAAGAATGTCAAAACATGATTTATTTCATATGTAGTTTATTGTAGGCCAATTTTTAATTTATCATGTACTTTTTTTTTAATTCTTTTTTTCTTCAATATTTTTGTTAAGGAATCTGAACTTGGGGACCGGAAGTTCACCCTGATAAAGGTTAGATACACCACGTATCGTATGCTCCTTAATTTACCTCTCAGTCATCTAATTTTAAGATCAATATGGGATCTTTAGTGAAATATAATTTCTCCTTTATATCTTTTGTTTCTCTTACTATACCCCCTTCTGGTTTTTCATCTCTTTATTTTTTGCCTTTCTTTCTGTCCCTGCTCATTTCGCCCCTTTTGCCTCTTCTCCAGTTTCCTAACATTTCTGGCACATTATGAATATATCTGGGGCGTATACGCGTGGGTGATATAGCACCAAAAAGGGAGAAATAGACAGAGGAGGGAAGGGAGACAAAAAATATACGAGAAAATGTGGAGGAAATAATAATAATACATAGGAATTTCGCAAATCAAGAATTTCATTTGCAGTGATCATTATCTATACTTCCCTTTAGAAAACTTATTACAAAATCCTGCCATTGTTTGCCTTTATTTAATACTCTGTATCAATCATAATTGATGCATATTGTATCCAATTTATCCCTAAAATTGTGATAAGAAGGATTTAATAGGTATAAAATAAATTAAAAATGCATGTTTTTTTATTACAAGACGTTTTTTTTTTAAACAGTGCACACCTATATAGTTACCACTAATGCATATAGCATTTCCATTTATTTGAAAGCAAGATAAAAGAGCGTTGCAGATTAAATGCCTCCAGGCTCACGGGCATAGGTGCCACGGCCGGGAATCGAACCCCGGACTTTCTATGTATAGCCAGGCCGCCTAGACCACTCGGCCACGGCACCTCCACGTATGTGAGTGGAGGATATCGCGATAGCGCAAGAACGATATCTTCCGAAGAGAGTGGCCTTTTTTGGTACTGAATCCGCCGGAGTAGAACACGATCCGCCGGCGGATTTGGTGCCTAGAACAGTATCTGCCAGGCGCAGGATCCGCCGGTACACCGGCACGCACATGCGGAGTAGTAGTGCATACGGTGATACGGCACTGCACTGATCTGGAGTACGAGTGCGCGCCATTTGCCCAATAAATCAGATAAACAGTGTTTATCGCCGATAAACAGTGTTTATCGCCGATAAACAGTGTTTATCGCCGAAAAACACTGTTTATCGCGCGATAAACACTGTTTATCAACTGAAAAACACAGTTTCTCTCGATAAACAGTGTTTATCGCCGAAAAACAGTGTTTATCGCCGATAAACACTGTTTATCGAGAGAAACTATGTTTATCGACTGAAAAACACAGTTTCTCTCGATAAACAGTGTTTATCGGCGATAAACAGTGTTTATCAAGCGATAAACACTGTTTATCGAGAGAAACTATGTTTTTCGACTGATAAACACAGTTTCTCTCGATAAACAGTGTTTATCGGCGATAAACAGTGTTTTTCGGCGATAAACACTGTTTATCGAGAGAAACTATGTTTATCGACTGAAAAACACAGTTTCTCTCGATAAACAGTGTTTATCGCTTGATAAACATTGTTTATCGCCGAAAAACAGTGTTTATCGGCGATAAACAGTGTTTATCGAGAGAAACTATGTTTTTCGACTGATAAACACAGTTTCTCTCGATAAACAGTGTTTATCGGCGATAAACAGTGTTTTTCGGCGATAAACACTGTTTATCGAGAGAAACTGTGTTTTTCAGTCGATAAACATAGTTTCTCTCGATAAACAGTGTTTATCGCTTGATAAACAGTGTTTATCGCTCGATAAACAGTGTTTTTCGGCGATAAACACTGTTTATCGGCGATAAACAGTGTTTATCTGAATTATTGGTCAAACGGCGCGCCATATACGTGCCTACCGAAATTCTAATAGGTTTCGAATGTGGTTTCTCGACTCCCGCAGTGCAGCGCCATCTTATGACAGATTAAAGATATTTTACGGCTTCCATTTCCTCCAAAAATATATTCCTGCGACGATACCCTTCCTCCATCTCCTCCCCGACCCTCTCCCCCCCCCCGACCCTCTCTCTTCTCCGTCCCCCTCTCTTCCATATATCTAGCTAGCTATCTAACCTCCCCCCCCCCCCTCTCTCTCTCTCTGTCTTCTGTGGCACAGTTGCGTTCCTATGGAAGTAAGAAAACTCCCACAATCAAAACAGATGAACATATTTTTAAAGATAACATGAAAATAGAGCTAGAACTTCATCATTTTCAACACGACCAGTATTCTTGTTCTATATAATTGTTACAGGAATAAACTGTACACGAATCCGACAGACGTATGAATTTCGTTTCTGAATGTTTTATTACTAAATTTTGGCAAAACTAAAGTCATAATGCACTTCGTGAAATATTGCATATGAGGTATCGAAGATCATAGATCTTAATGATATGATATCTTTTAATTGAAGACTTAAAAGTAAAAGTGTATATATTTCAAAATAACAGAATTTCTGTGTGTATCTAAAAAGGTATTACTTTGTTCTGCAAAAGGGTCCATGTTTTATATTATGGAAATAGATGCAGGTATTTTCTGAATTGTATGTTTGTATTTTTGAAAGATTTTGAACTGCACATGGCCCCGTTTCTTCAATATTCATCCTGCTCTTCTTCATCTGCTGGATCAATAGAATCCATTCCGACTTCTTCGTAGTCCTTCTCGAGAGCAGCCATATCTTCACGAGCCTCAGAGAACTCTCCTTCCTCCATACCCTCTCCGACATACCAATGGACGAAAGCACGCTTGGCGTACATCAGATCAAACTTGTGGTCGAGACGGGCCCAGGCTTCTGCAACTGCAGTGGTATTGCTCAACATGCAAACGGCACGCTGAACCTTGGCAAGATCACCGCCAGGGACGACGGTGGGTGGTTGGTAGTTGATACCGACCTTGAAGCCAGTTGGACACCAGTCGACGAACTGAATCGATCGCTTTGTCTTGATGGCAGCAATGGCGGCGTTGACATCTTTGGGGACGACATCACCACGGTACAGGAGACAGCAGGCCATGTATTTGCCGTGACGAGGGTCACACTTCACCATCTGGTTGGCGGCCTCGAAACAGGAGTTAGTGATCTCGGCAACCGTCAACTGCTCGTGATAGGCCTTCTCAGCTGAGACAACTGGTGAGTAGGTAGCGAGAGGGAAGTGGATTCGAGGGTAAGGCACCAAGTTGGTCTGGAATTCAGTAAGGTCGACGTTGAGGGCGCCATCGAATCGCAGAGAAGCGGTGATGGAGGAGACGACCTGAGCAATGAGACGATTCAAGTTGGTGTAGGTGGGACGCTCGATGTCGAGGTTACGTTTGCAGATATCGTAGATGGCCTCGTTGTCGACCATGAAGGCACAGTCGGAGTGCTCCAGTGTAGTATGGGTAGTCAGGATGGAGTTATAGGGCTCGACAACTGCAGAAGCGATCTGCGGTGCTGGGTAGATGGAAAATTCCAGCTTGGACTTCTTTCCATAGTCAACGGAGAGACGTTCCATCAACAGAGAAGTAAAGCCAGAGCCGGTACCACCACCGAAGCTGTGGAAGATGAGGAATCCCTGAAGACCTGTGCACTGGTCAGCCTGCAAGGAAGACAAACGTAACATTTATATTTGTATTGTATTTATCGGCCACGTATCTAGAGAAGTCACCCATTCCTATTTAGGTCAATTATATTCCTCTCTTGAGTAAGAAGTGTATGTTGTTTAATCTCTCTACATGCAAATTGCCATAATGTTGGTCTGTTTTCTATTTCACTCGCGCGGTCTTTACACGATTTAAATCATCATAATTTCGTTTGGTTGTGAATAATGCGTAACTCGAGGGAACAATAGGGAGATATAATGCAAATACATTTCCGGCACGCACGTTGTTCATTAAATCGCTGGTTCCGAGATCTATAGTGAATATTTTGTTTTTCAGATCGTGGTGTACCGTACATTGTACTGAGTACAAGTCAGAAATGTATTTACATTATGACTTGATGCTGTAACATAATTTTTCAAATGAATTTCTATACATGTACCATGTGTACTATAGATTGCAGATTATATCCGGTTGTTCTTTTCTCAAATATGAAAATCAATACATGGAATTAATAGACTACCAGTTTTAAAAGTTCAAGATCGTTTTACAGCTTTAGTTACACTTTTATGGTGATGTTCCATATAAGTGTATCCCTATGAACCTTCTTAATCTTCACAAATGGAAAGGTTGCTGGTAGTGAAAACTCAACTTAATACTGTAAGACAGTTAAAGCTGACTTGTGTAGAACCCCGTTGACCAACTCCACTTAACGTTCAATGTCAATCAACAGTCATCAATTCTGATAATGTCTAAGATAATAGAAATACTTCTGTTTATCCAGTGTGTTTACTTCAGCTTCAGATTTATGAAACGTTTCTTGGTGAGCCCTGTAAAAATAAAGTTATTATCACCCTTCTCCATTCTGATACATTCTGTTAAGAAGGCCGAAGGGCCCATTTTTTTTAGCCTTGGTAGGACTCCCGCAATGGAACCCATTTAGTACTCAATTTTTGTATAACCCCATTACCTCATATTCATGATAAGGGTGCTTGACTACTGAGCCACCAGACCTGAGCCACCAGACAACAGAGAATCGACACTTTTCAATAGCATGTAGAGGGTTTATTTTCATATGATCCAATGCCAATTCGTCAAATTGCCAACTCATCTACTATCATTTGGTCTACTATCAGTTCGTCCAATATCCACGCGGTCTGATTGCCATTTCGTCCACTCACCATTTCGTCTCATAACCATTTGATCTAGTTAGACTTATTAAGTGTTAATTCGGCAAAATGAATGAAACAAAAACGAATTTTAGACCAACTGGTTATGAGATGATAATTTCACAGACGAACTGGTAATTAGACGAATTGATGATTGGACCAAATGATTATTGGACCAAATGGTTGTTAGACGAAATATTGATGGACGGAATTGCATCAGACTAAACGAAGGTAGACCATGTGGTGAGTGGACGAATTGGCAATTTGCCCGTAAAGAGTATGCATCTTGATTCGTATTCAGAAAAGGGTAGACGTAGTACAACAGCAGAACTTACCAACTTGCGAATTCTATCTAGGACGATGTCAATCTGTTCCTTCCCGACGGTGTAATGGCCACGGGCGTAGTTGTTGGCAGCATCCTCCTTGCCGGTGATCAGCTGCTCGGGGTGAAAGAGCTGACGGTATGTTCCGGTACGAACCTCATCTGAGAGATTAACATTAAAAGGAAGGGCAGATGAGATGATAAAATATGGACAAATCACATCGAGTTGCTAGACATTATTGTTTGTAATATCTTTTGAGAAGTTCTTTGAAATGAATTTTGATCGTTCAATCTTGGATCTCAACTAATCATGAAGTAGCTGGAAACAAACTTGTCGGTCCATTGGGTTCTAAATAGAAATCAATAGTTGACCGGACTGATATTCATCTGGGGTTTCAAGGGGCGTATGGGTAATAACACTAAATTGACTTAAATTTTTGCACCGAACAAAAGGACATGAATATTCATTCCGTATTTACATACCAATAACAGTTGGTTCAAGATCGACGAAGACTGCTCGAGGGACGTGCTTGCCAGCGCCAGTCTCGCTGAAGAAGGTGTTGAAGGAATCATCCCCACCACCTCGAGATGTATCCGAGGGCATCTGACCATCGGGCTGGATGCCGTGCTCAAGGCAGTACAGCTCCCAGCAGGAATTACCGATCTGGACTCCGGCTTGACCGACGTGGACTGAGATACATTCACGCTATGAAGAAAAGTAGGACGAATAAAAAAATGTTAACATGCACCGTCACACTTAGAATGCTTAGAGAAAAATGAAAGGTTTAATTTCGTAAAGGAAGGTTGAAATTTGTCAAAGAAGGTTCAACTTTGTAGAAGAAGTTTCAAATTTGTAAGGGGGGGTAATTATTTAAAGTAAGGTTCGACTTTGTAAAAGAGGATTCAACTTTGTAAAGGAAGGCTCAACTTTGCTAAGGAATTTTATACCTTGTAAAGGAATTTTTAAAGGAAGGTTCAATTCCGTAAAGGAAGGTTCAACTTTGTAAAGGAAGGTTTAATATTGTGGAGGAAGGTTCAACTTTGTAAAGGATGGTTCTACTTAGCAAAGGATGGTTCAACTTTCTAAAGTAATGTTCGACTTTGTAAAGGAAGGTTAAACTTTGAAAAGGAAGGTTTAACATTGTGGAGGAAGGTCAACTTTGTAAAGGAATTTTCAACTTTGTAAACGAGGGTTTAACTGTGTAAAGGAAGGTTTAACATTGTGGAGGAAGGTTCAACTTTGTAAAGGAAGGTTCAACTTTGTAAAGGATGGTTCAACTTTTTAAAGCAAGGTTCGACTTTGTAAAGTAAGGATCAATTTTGAAAAGGAAGGTTTAACATTGTGGAGGAATGGCAACTTTGTAAAGGAACTTTCAACTTTGTAAACGAAGGTTTAACTTTGTAAAGGACGGTTCAACTATTTAAAGAAAGGTTCAACTTTGTAAAGGAAGGTTCACCATTTTAAAGTAAGGTTCGACTAAGTAAAGGAAGGTTCAACTTTTTAAAGGATGGTTCAACTTTTTTAAAGTAAGGTTCGACTTAGTAAAGGAGGATTCAATTAGGAAAGGACTTTGAATTGTGTAAAGGAAGGTTCAATTTGCGTAACCCTTCGTTTCACAGGGAGTACCTTACTGGGCCTAAAACACCTTTGCATCTTTCAGACCAGGCACAAAGATCCAAAGGAGTTAATTACATATTGTAATATGTTCTCTAAGTGCAATGAGTGGGACATTGCAGGGGTCGCGTAACGATTTTGATAATGGGAGAGGGCGGAGCCAAATTCGTGTGGGTGTTGGGGCTGACTATGCATAACACGACAATTTCATAGTCATATATCGGAGAGCCAAGGCTTTTGCTAAGGCTTGCCATTAAAAGGAGTAAATTTCCTGGAGTGTGTAATAGGCCTAAATAACTTTTCAAGTCTATTAACTTCGCCTACATGACATGGAGAAAAGAAATGAGCTAAGGTCAAGTCTTAAAGGGATCAAGGCTTAAAATGATGAGATGTGAACAGATTTTTAAAAATAAGACTATCAAAACAATGAAAATTGATCAAATTTGGACTAAGAATAACAAATGTATGGTATTTAGAGATTTGCATTATTTGGTGAAGCATTTCTTGGTATGTCTTCCATGTCTTTATGAATATTTAATAAGCAAACCCATGATGTCACATCCCCACTTGTACTATTGTATTTTATTATAAGAAATTAAGTTCATTCAAATGTTTTCCGGCAACAACTAAAAAAATGGATTGACAACTGATTTAGTGCATTAGATATTCATTGCTGCAACTTATTTCATTATTAGGGAGACATACCATTCACATTTATACGAAAAAATGAAAACATGATTTCATGTAATAACACATGAAAAAGGAAAGTGGGGATGTGATATCATTAGCCCACCTGATGAATATTCATGACGACAAGCGTATAACTGTTTCAACAATATATTGCTAAATTTCAAAATTTAATAACTTCACTATATGAAGTCACATTTTAATGAAATTTTCAGCATGTGTGAATTTTCCACTATTTATTTAGATATGAATATATTCAGCCCGAAGTACCCCTTTATTTAAAGATGAATTCAGATAAAAATATCCAACACTGAAATGTGAAACACACTGGAGTGACCTTTATTCTTTATCTTATCCCCACTCCCCTCCTGGTGGATTTCCGATCACGGATCTTCGAATCTTATTCAGAAAAATCATAGTATCAAATCGAGGGGAAAGTGGCATGGATCTAAACGCTGCTTTTATACGCGTCCAAACTTCTCATCCGCCTCCACCCAAACCCCCCCCCCCCTCCTCCTCCTCCACCTTGTATACCCTTTCGAACCTCTTCCCTGTAGTCGAAACCCCCTGATGTGCTTCAAATTTTGGAAAGGCCATTTCAATCCGGAATATGCCCCCCTACTGCCGAGACGCTCAGGGTAGAATCTTTGGATGACGACATTGATCATCCATGTTGTAATGCCCTTTAAAATACATGTACAGTAAAAATAAATAATAATCGGTCGGCTGCACCAGGAAAAGGTCACCAAATTTGAAACAATATATCATGTCAAATAGAAACACGTAAATACATTAAACTCTTTGGGCTAGAATTTTAGAATAAGAAGGCAGAAAAAAAAATCAGTTTTTTATCAAAGGCGCTGTAGGAGGATTAGGGGGCAATTACCTATATTGATAAAAAAATGAATAAATTAAATACCCACCCCCCCCCCCCTAAAAAAATGATAAATAGCATTTTTTTTAAAGAAGAAGATGGTGAAGAGGCGTAAACTAATTTTTTTAAATCAATATTTCATTAAAAAGTTATCAATTTTATGTTGTCCCTCGAATAATAGTGGCGCCAGCCCTTGTGGTATTAACACTTTTTTTAAGGAGAACTGCACCCTCTCCAAGAAAATGTGTTCAAGAATATATTTTCCTCGATGTTGTGATATTTTTGGCGTTTGGCAATCGAAGCTTCAAATGTTATTGTATTAAAATTTAATATTTACAAAGATTTGCTTCTAAGGTTTCTGCTACTTTATATTTCATTATTATCGTATGTATTGTATGTACAGTAATTAGACCAAAGTTTTGTAATGTTACGGATTTGTGGAAATAAAAACCTGAATGAAATGAAGTTGACCATTGTAACTAAAACCAAATGAAAATGACAATATCCAGTCCTTATCCACATTATATAAATGAACGAATTAATCACTGAATCGACCGAGGTTAGGTACTACATTTTTTTAATCAACATTTTAAAAGGATTTACACATAATTGAAGATAAATCTTTCAGGTATGAGAGTATTGAAGTAAATGACCTGAGAGAAAATGAATTTATTGAAAGAAACACTGGGATTTGGAGGGAATTCATATTGACTCAGCAAAATTAGCAATCAACACTTCCACTCAGGAAGAGGGCAAATCTTTTTTCAATCCCGTAATCTCAGTAATCATAGGGATCCCTGGGCATGAGTAAGGGAATATTTCGTGAATTTGTGCAAAATAATATATTAAAGGTCTTTCGTGGCACCTTTTTTATAAAAAAAAAACTATTCGACTTAAATACTTTGTTTCGGCTATATTTCATGGAAAGTAGCTCTGTAAAGCATTTCGTTCAACTTTTATCACTACATTTCAGTGATCCAGTCTGCTATTCTATAAGAATGAGCAATTCACCGACTACACAGGGTGGATGTGAAGTATACCATTCTTTTTTTTTTCAATCCACACTCAACTGTTTGAAAAAGGTTCCGAGGCTGGTTGAATAATGGATTGTGGCAATCACCTTAAAAATATTATTTCCAAATTCTGACTGAGCGGGGGGGGGGGGGAGAAAAGGTGAGCACAACTATCGGAAGAGTGTGGCATAAATTTTTTGGCGTAAATTGCAAATTTCTTTGCAAGTTATTATTTAGCGTCGATTGCCTTGAATATCAAAGAACTGCTTGTTTGGTTTGTCTTTTAATCATCTTCGGCCCTGCAACTGATCTTGAAGACATCAGCTCCATGCATTAATCAATCTTGGTGTAAAAGTATACCTTTGAAAGTCATCACTCATCATGTTGACCTCTTATCGACCTGATGGATAGCTCTGTCGAGCTATTAAAATTGTCGTCCATCTATGGGTGCGTTTATCCGCCACTTTTTTACCCTAGAATCATGATCTGAATCATGATTCAAATCATGATTCTGCAGAATCACGATTGCGTTTAGTCGAAATTGAATATAATCATGATTAGAATCACAAACATGAAACACGAAAAAAGGGGCGTTTGGAAAGACGTTTCTGCAGAATCACGTACGAAAATGTTCGAATAAACGATATCGTGATTACAATCATGATTCTACGACCTCACTGTTGTGTCGGGCTACTTTCGGTTTGACTCTTGCCAAGCTCAAGGCGCTCTATATGCTCATTGTATGTACATGATTATGTACTAAGCATGCATTTCTTGTCATGTTCAAGTTCTGTGTTGGTCATCGCATCGTCCACTACTTTTAATTTTTTGGTCATGTCTTCAACTTCAAGTTCTAGTAAATGAATAACTGGACAGACAATGATATCAGTTGTTGTTGAGTATACAGTATCAATATTAATTGGATCTACGCTGAAATTCACTTCCGAACACCATTTTGGATAAACTAACAAGATGAATAGAAGCATATGGACCCTATATGATAGAAGTAAACAAAATGAGGTATAGACTGAATTCTGGAAGCAAAAGATTTTTCGAGAGCCGAAACACGTGCGAAAAACTTCCTCTGTCAAACTGCGCACTAGTGATGCGCACTGGATTGGCCCGAATCTGAGGAGAAACAGCATTGGAATGAATTGAGAATTGAGAATTGAGAATTGAGAATTGATTTTATTCTGTCCATTTAGGAAAATATTCTTGTTGGCATTTACATATACACAGAAATATACAAAATCAAAGCGTAAAGATGAATTCTACAGAATATATATACAATCACACATATTTGAAGAAAAATACATAATACAAAATCATTTCAATCAAATCGGTAACATTTTACTCTTAATCATCGTTATTATTAATATAATTATCATTATTATTATTATTATCAATCTTATTATTATCATTATGATTATTATTATTAATTGTATTATTATTATTATTATTATTGTTATTGTCATTGTTATTATCATTATTATTATTATTATTATTATTATTATTATTATTACTATTATTATTATTATTAATATTGTTTCTATTATTACAATTATCAATAATCAATCATTACTATTATCATTATCATTATTACAGGATATACAGAAAAAAAAACATACAAAGAAATACAACAAACTACATACAGTCATACAAATAAGGGGAAAATACATAATATAAAATAATTTCACTCAAAATCGGTACAACTTTGCTCTTAATTATTGTTATTGTTATTTATTTTCAATATCATTATTATCATTGTCATTATCATTATTATTAATATTATTATTACTATTATCATTAATATAATTTTCCTATCATTATTAATTATTATTATTATTATTATTATTATTATTATTATTATTATTATTAATTATCATTATCATCATTATCATTCATCATTATTATCATAATCATCATTATAAATAGACAATTGCTCATTCAATGCTTTCATTTCAGTCGATAGTATCAGGGTAATATTAGTAAATTGTATACATGTGTGAGAATATAGTAGGTGACTGACGAAGTGGCAAGATTACAGGCTTGATTGAAGTTGTTCGTTGTATTTTCGAATGGAGAGCGGCACAAAAGAATGAAGGAAACGCGATGTTCGAGCCCTCATTGATCTATACCGCCTTCCAGATCGCATTTGAATATAACATGAGTGGAGGGGGTGGTCCTTATTTTGTATGATCTGTGAGGCCTGTTTCAAGATTGCTTGAACGCATTCATTGGTCACATTTGCCACTTCTCCAGTAATCTTCCCAGCACAATTGGCTATTTTCTGCAATTTCTTCATGTCTTCTTGTCTGCACCCTCCGAACCAGAATCGTCTAAACGCTGATTCTGTGATATTGTGATTCATGTTTGTGTTTTGAATCATGATTCAAATCATGATTCAAATCATGATTCTGGCTTGAGGTCGCATAAACGCAGCCTATATCTCATGTCACGGGGTCAAGGGTAATTAATATCGCAGCCGTGCAAGTCCAGGGTATTTTGCCCACGTGTGTCCCATGCGCTGATAAGTGATGAGGTACATTTTAGGCCATCAACGGAAATAATATATACGATTAAGTTTTTTTCCGTTCTCTCCCCAAGAATCCCTTATATTTGCTCCAACCTCGGGTAATTCATTAAGGATATGATATAAAATATGATATTAAATGAAGTAATTCATATGTCTGAGATATTATTGTTGTTGTTTAGGGTTGAGCGGAATAGTTGGGGCGCGATTTCTAAAATTCTTTATATTTTAAGATTTCAATCGTCATGCTATTCTTATTAGTGGAATAATGAGTCAAAGTAAATGAGGGGGAAAAATATGGTGTATGTAGTAAATTTTTTTTTTTTAATCGAGCGTATAAAGTGAAGCAAGCGAGTAATATTTTGTGAAAATCTTTTTTTTTTGCATTTCGACATAACATTCAGAAAATAGTACAATATTTTATCCTAATTCCCCCCCCCTTTTTTTTTTTCTTTTCTCTCCCCCCCCCCCTTGGTTTTGGAACATTTGGGGGTCCATGGTCCGACATCCCCTCCCCCTACAGTGATTCCAATGAATTATGATACAATCTTGTGCAAGGAAATGTGTCAAACACTTCCTTAATTCACTGCGAGACGATCGTCAGGATCGTAAGATGCAGAGTACTAATTATAACTTTACAAGGAAATGAATAGGAACAAAGAAAACAAGAGAGGGTGAGACATATGTTACCGAGGTCATAGCCTAGTTTAAATGAGAATTTGTCAGTTGATTCCTTCTTAGGATTTGGAAGAACATGTATATACAAAATAAAAAATTATACAACTTGATTAAAATCAAAAGATCGGCATTGGACTAGTGTCTATGATATCACGATAACCTGATTATACAAGCAGTATTAATTCTTCAGCAAATGATTGTACCCATTTAAAGGGGAAGTTGACCTTATAAAAGCAGAAAGCCTTGGTAAATGTGTGATGAAAATCAGTCAAGTAATAAGATAGTTACGATTGTTTATTTTATTTTTTTTATTTGTGACGTCATATGTGAACAGCTCTCCGATAAAACAAGTAATTAAATACCACAAATTTCCATATTTTAATGGTTTCTAACGACTGAAATATTTATTATCATAGAAGCTGGTATCAGATGATGTGTAAATACGCACGCTTAAAGGATCCCATTCACCCCCACCCCTCCCCCTGTTGTGTTTGTGCTCCACGGACGATTTCTATTTTATCTTTAATAAATTATCAATCGCCAAAAGAACTGAATTCATTTCTAAAGTAAAGTAGGGCCTATATATAGCCTTCGGAATCTACAATATACATATTATACAAACAAGCGCTCAAAGTTCATTATTTTATTATTTGTCTCACCATATTTCTTGTTACGCATGCTATTTTATCATGTTTATTAGTTCAAGGAGAAGAGATAATGAAAGTACATCACTTACCATTCTGATGGATATATATTCGTGGAATGACGATAAAATTAGTTAAAACAAAAGTTTTCCTGGTCAGTTTTGACAAAGAACCTCAATCTCTTCGCTGTCCGTTGCGATGAGCGGCCGACGAAAAGAATGTGAAGGGGAGAAGCTGGCGATCGTATATGGGCAAACGATGTCGACAGAGAAAGCTCCCCGGTCCGTGCGCATCACGGTATTGGGTAGTTTAAAGGCCCAGACTTTTTTCTCAGTTGTAGAGTGTTTTTTTTTTACATGTGTAATTCACTAGGGATCAAATGAATTACGTAAAAAATATTTCATATCAATAATTTTGTGATCAAGGTAGTTTTTTTTCTATAGGAGGTGAGATATTGGGTCAGTCTGGCTCGTATTAAGAAATAATTGTGTACTTCAAACGGCTGAATATATAGACTAGCTGGCTAATTAGAAGCAGAGTTGTTTAACACCGGATGAAAGACATTTCTCTCGATGACAAGTTCAAGAAAGGCAAATAAGATGATGTTTGGTTTTGAACTTTTGCAGGTGATTATTATAATATTGATGATGATTTTATAATAAATAGCTCTGATATAATATTGACAATGACCAATTGTATTGGTGATGATGAAGATGATAATAATGATGGTACTGATGATGATGATGATGATGATGATGATGATGATGATGGTACTGATGATGATGGTGATGATGATGATGATAATGATAATGATGGTACTGATGATGATGATGATGATGATGATGATGATGATAATGATAATGATGATGATGATGGTGGTGGTGGTGGTGGTGGTGGTGATGGTGATGATGATGATGATGACGATGATGATGATGATGATGACGATGATGATGATGACGACGATGATGGTGGTGGTGGTGATGATGATGATGACGGTGATGGTGATGGTGATGATGATGATGATGATGATGATGATGATGATGATGATGATGAAGGTGGTGGCAATGATTTCATCATGTGAACACAACTTTATTAACACTTCCAAATCTTAAATCATGTCCTTGATATTCGCTAAAGCACTATGTATGGATGGAAGAAATAAAAAGAAAATGGTACTTGTAGACAGTTCAATTAAATCAATACATTACCAAAGACTGTGTTGAAAAAAAATAGTTTGGAGGGGGTAGATCTAGGGGCTGCGCAACGCTTTTGAAAGGTGGAAGTTGCTGTGCAGATATAGTAGGATGAATGACCAGCCAAAAAATCACAAAAGATTGTAATTTTTACCGCTTTTTTAAAAATAAGTTTAGTGAAATAAATTGTTTGGCCGAAGCCACCTTCCCTGGATCCGCAGCACCTGTATATTTGTTTTATGTATTGGGGGTTTTCATATCTTTGTCTAATTACTTGTGCGGTTTAAATTGAAATCCCATTTTAAATGTCAAGTGTCGCAGTCGTGCTTAAATGTTTTAAAATTTGGATTCTTCTTTATTCATTTGTTTGCGTATCCTCTTAGTCTGATAGGTTTATTTCCACATGCCCGAATTTGTTTGCAAACCACGAACTAATTTTGACAGATTGTTTTGTTGTCTATCTGGATAAAGTTATCTTTAACACCAGTCATAAGCTGAAGTATATACATTCAGGGAACTGGGCGTTTGTAATTATTGAACATTGAACATGTTATGCGCTGCACATCAACAGCGACATTTTTGGAAATATAGATTCCAATTTATTTCCTTTTATGAAAATTAGTTCGTGTGGACCAATTGTTGCGATTTTTTTAATTTTTTATACACTCAAAAATGTTTGGCAACATACTGTACCCACAACAACTGGTTAAAACTATATCTAATTCTGGGTAGTTTTAAACCAATAATGTGTGCTTTGGGTGAAAACTACACAGTATTGGTTGAAAACTACCCAGAGGTGGATACATTTTTTAACCAATTGCTGTGTAGACAGTATGTTGCCCAACATTTGAAGAGTGTTCCATTATCGTGATATAGCTTTGGAAAATATTTGGAATAAAATCACCAGTCAGTTACACTGGCCATGCACTGCAAAAACTCCGGTGTTGATTTAACACCAGCCCGGCCCACACCAGATAAGTATTGAAACAACACCAGTTTGGAATCAAACCGATGCTGTTTTAATACTAATTGGTGTTGTATAAACACCTATCTGGTGTTAGACCAAAACGAAACTGGTGTTGTTTAACACTTCTCTGGTGTGGATATATATAGATTCCGGGCTGGTGTTAAATCAACACCGGATTTTTTTCAGTGTACAGCCATGACACTGCACGATTGGAAAATCATTTTCTTACACTGTCTTGTCGAGTTAAGTATTTAACCTTTAAGGGGAAAATATCAGAAATTAAATTAGATAGAATGAAAACCATATACAAATCTGAAGACTGTGACTTAAATTATGGAAAAGAGATTAAGATTGGCAAATGAATGTGGAGCAAATAGTGGCATGATATTGATGACTAGTCCGAGGTCTATAAATTTCCAGGGTCGTGCAAAAAAGGGGTCAATTGGGAACAAGCTGCGCCAGTAATAATGAATGTGATAATAATACATAATACTTATAACTCGCGTCATAAGAAAAGATTCAAAGCATAATTCCAATGGTAATTACGATCAATTTGTAATGTACAGTAGGCCTGTAGTGACACGACAAAATGATTTCCATCCCAGAGACTTTCCGTATACTTTCTTTGATCATTGCCTGACTATTCCTTCATCTTCCCTCTTCTTTTTTAAACATCATTTGAAAAGAAAATCTTGGGGGGCTCCAATCACCTCTTCCCCCTGTACTCCCCCTTGTCTGTATGTGTTTAATCTTCCTCATTATTATTATTATTACTTATTTGGCCATAAAAACATACAATTTGTACATTGTAAATACAAAACTACAATTTGGCATATCGTAGTTCCTGTCTATAACCATTTAATTTTCTTTTGTAGGGAAAATGATTTAGGTTATCGAGAAATAAGTTTTGAAATCAATGGTGAAAATGAGCCAGCAGGGCAAAAATGACGTATTGTGAATAATCATGTCAGAACTTACACGTGGAACATTGTTATTTATCCGCGCATGCGTTTTTTTTTTTTTTTATATATTAGTCATGTGCCATAGGCATGTAGCAGGGAGTAAAACACCAAACTAGACCTACTATATAGACGTGGGTAATATCAACCCCTTGTTATAACTATGACGTCATGGATATAACAAATTACATATATTTCATCATACTGCCAACGGTTTATCTGATGGCGTGGAACAAGTGATTGATGTCATTAATAATAATAGAGATTTACAACGTGACAATAGAGATTTACAACGTGGACAGTTCGCCGTCGGTGCAAACAAACTCACAAGAGACTGTCAAAGGTCTTTGCTACATCAGGGGAGTTATTTCCTTGTAATTTGTAACCGAAATTGGAGAAGTAGGTCTATATGCCTCATTCTACTGTACCACGGCTGGTATACAATACATAAATGTACGTGAATATATATTTGACACGGGCTCTGTACCTCTGTATCGATTTATTTGTAGTCGATCCTTTTGCTATTAATTATTACTATGTGGTAGGACATTGACTACCATTTGTCAATTTCAATAACTAATAAGATGATGAATGATAATATAGTATTTTTCATTATGTTGAAGAATATAGGCATATTCCTCCACTCTTCAAATCACACGTAAAGACTGGTATACACCCGGTATACAGATGTGTTTCGATACAGGTCAGTGACTGAAAATGGTCTGTGTTACTGCTGATAGCATAGATGGCGCTGTTCAATTTTTAATGGTTCAAAGATTGATCCGTGAATTACCAGTAGCCCATGACAGGGAATTTTATGGATTTTATATCAGGTACATTACAGTGGCGGATAGAGGGGGAGACCCGAGCCCCCCCCCCCCCACCCAACTTTGAGAGCCATGATTAAATATGTAATGTAAATATACCGTTTTTGCCCAAGTGTGCCCCCCCCCCCCCCTTGAAAGTGAGGACTTTTTAATGACAAAAAAATGTTTCTTTCAAGAGCGGCGGGTGTGAGATTATATGTATCTGTTGATATACTGAAGATACAATGAAAAAAATGGGTTATTTTGAGAAAATGAAATTTCATTGATTTTTTTTACTATACGCTAAGGGGAAGGTGCTCACTATGACGCCACAAATCGAAGACCTAAAATTTTGATAATTTTTGTTTCTTCAAAGCTTCACCAATATTGTTATTTTTCCCCCAATTTTACGACTTTTCCTCAGTGTGAACTTACCCTTTAAAAACACACTTAATGCCAACGTTGCTTAAATTCCCCCCTTTAGCATGTTTAAAATGCACTGTTTCCATTGTTTATAGGACACGCTGTATAGCTTACATTGGCAAAGCAAACGGTCACAAAAAGATAAAGCACAATTTGAACCACTACTTCCTTAAATAAATTCGCATATAATGGGTTTATTAGCAAATGCTGCCTGTGCACATGATCTTTCAGAATGGAACCATAATTCATACATCTCGACAAAAACATAAATAACAATATGCAAAACATGCAACATTCAATACACATTAAAATCTATCACAATAACCATGGTAACAGAACTACAAAATAAATTTAGCACTGGTCAACGTGACGTTGAAAAATGGGAAGCTGTCGAGATAATTCTTTGCAATAAATGTAATACTGATTATTTTGATCGAAGCTTTTACTTTGTCATTGTCATTGCATGGAGCAGTTAGGGAAGCATACCAGCCGAAACATTTTTTTTTTCATTTCCAATTTTATTTTCATTTGTTTTTTCGCCCCTTATATTTCATCATTGAATAAGGAAGAACTACGTTTTTTTTAAATATGGCAATACGACATCGAGTTACAAAAAAATATATCAACTCGAAGTTTTTTCTTTCCTACCGAAAATTGCGTTAGACGTCACGATAGAGACATTCACTATAAACATATAGTTATACAGATGAAGATTGATATTCAAATTCTGGATTATACGTTAAAAGTACGTTCATACATTCGTGTGTTTTTCTTTTTTGAACTGCAAGTTGGAAAGCTTCAGCGTGTCAGCGCAATGTTAATTCTTTTTTACGTCATACTAATTTCGTTGTTGAAATCGAACTCATATTATGCATTTTCATGTACAAGCGCATTTGCGTCATTCATGATAGTATTTCCTATTTAAGTTTCACAAAGCTTATAAAAACATGTAATTTTCATTAAAGCGAAGCAGCATGGAATTACAAGCATTCTTGTCCAGAACGACCTTAGCATAAAAGAACCGAACCCTGTAGATTTTCGATATACAAAAACACAATCACCGGACATAGCATTTACTTCGTCATCTGGTCATAAAATGTAGGTAATGTACATAAATTGCACTCCATGAATAATTATGTTTTGAATGTTAACTTATTGCAAGGTACTGACACAACTCAACGATTGATAGGTGGCCCTTGGCTTGTCTTTTTTTTATAACCCCTCAATTCATGCATGTCTTATCAATCTGGGTCCCGTTTCACAAAGACAAGTTTCTATAACAAACCTACTATCAGCCAATCAGATTAAAGGATATCAGTAGTTTTTAAACTTTTAATGCAAATTTGTTAGTATAACAGGTTATATGAAACGGGTCCTAGGTGGGCCTTGACTCAGGCCTGACCTAGAATCATGGCTTTTAGACAGACCACAACTCGCCTTGAATCCTTGTTTCACCTTTCGACTGTTCGAATATTCCTAGGCCCCGTCTCACAAGAAGTTGTGATTTATCCAATCAGTCCCAGCTCTGGAAGTCGATCAATGTCATCCCTTTGAAAACGAGGAGGAGCACGCTAATTTGTCAAGACATACATTTTGTGGTTTTACTGATTATAAGCTTCATGGTTTAACGCGGTTGCGGTTGATCGAATCAATCGCAACTCTGTGTAAGACCTGGGGCCAGGATCTATTCATTGATGGTGGTTCTAAATGTATATTCTTGATCGTAGTCTTGAATCTCTAGGGGTTTTGAAAAATATCTTTCAATTTTTAGTTATGAGACGACTAACAACATCATTATCATTTGCCCTACTACTGAATCATCATTGTTCATTTGACCTGGAGCTGAATGGCAAAATACAATGGGGATCCGAGCAAATAACAGGCAATGACAATGCTGCCACAAAGAACACATATTCTGAAGCAATGATACATATCGGCAAGAGGAAATATGATTCAAGAATGCAACATAGATTATACTTTTTAATACTCTTCGATTTCAGCTTCTTCCTCTTCGCCATCATTGGAATCGACTCCGACTTCCTCGTAGTCTTTCTCGAGAGCAGCCAGATCTTCACGAGCTTCGGCGAACTCTCCTTCCTCCATACCCTCTCCGACGTACCAATGGACGAACGCACGCTTAGCGTACATAAGATCGAACTTGTGGTCGAGACGGGCCCAGGCCTCGGCGATGGCGGTGGTGTTGCTCAACATGCAGACGGCACGCTGAACCTTGGCAAGGTCACCACCAGGGACGACGGTGGGTGGCTGATAGTTGATACCGACCTTGAAGCCAGTCGGACACCAGTCGACGAACTGTATGGAGCGTTTGGTCTTGATAGTGGCAATTGCAGCATTAACATCTTTAGGGACGACATCGCCACGGAATAGAAGACAACAAGCCATGTATTTGCCATGACGGGGATCACACTTCACCATCTGGTTGGCGGGCTCGAAGCAGGAGTTAGTGATTTCAGCAACCGTCAGTTGTTCGTGGTAGGCCTTCTCAGCAGAGATGACTGGTGCGTATGTGGCAAGAGGGAAATGAATACGTGGGTAGGGCACCAAGTTGGTTTGGAACTCAGTAAGGTCAACGTTGAGGGCGCCGTCGAATCGCAGAGAAGCGGTGATAGAGGAAACGATCTGACTAATCAACCTGTTAAGGTTAGTGTAGGTGGGGCGTTCGATGTCGAGGTTGCGACGACAGATATCATAGATAGCCTCATTGTCGACCATGAAAGCACAATCGGAATGTTCAAGGGTGGTGTGGGTTGTCAGGATGGAGTTGTAGGGCTCGACGACGGCAGTGGAAACCTGAGGAGCAGGGTAGATGGAGAACTCAAGCTTGGACTTCTTTCCGTAATCAACGGAGAGACGCTCCATCAGCAGAGAGGTGAATCCAGAGCCAGTTCCACCACCGAAGCTGTGGAATACCAGGAATCCTTGAAGGCCTGTGCATTGATCCGCCTAAAATAAATGTAAAAAGCATATGATCCATGCTCAACGTCAAAGTCTCTTTGAAAATTCAGTTGCTTATGTTCTCATTTCGAAATATTCAAAGTCTTTTTCAGAAGTTCAGTATTACGTCTTCAAATTTCGTTTGCTATAGAGCAAAATATCTACTTGATTCTCTTATTCACTTACAATGTATAATTAGCTGCAGTATACAGCGTAGATCAAATCTAACAGAGAAGAAGAAGAAGGCGAAGAATATCTGACATCTTCGAAAGTTCCTTACCAGCTTCCTGATCTTGTCCAAGACTTGGTCAACCAGCTCCTTTCCGACGGTGTAGTGGCCACGGGCGTAGTTGTTGGCAGCATCCTCCTTGCCGGTGATCAGCTGCTCAGGGTGGAAGAGCTGACGGTATACGCCGGTGCGGACTTCATCTGCAAAATCAAAGGCAAATGTGCCAGAGATGAACACTGACGCGTATTTCTAGCATGACGAGGAGAATAATTGATCAAGAATGCCCGTTGGCCATGTAAGTTGGGAAAGCCGGACAAACGCGTCATCGAAACAAGAAGGCATAGATCTATTGCCTGCTTTAGAACTTCAGTTAACCATAGGATCAAGGGGAGTCATCAAGGACTTCAGGTGCACACTCTACATGAAAAGATCAACAATTACTTTTGAAAAATGGCTGGACCTACCGACTACGGTTGGCTCGAGATCGACGAATACGGCACGGGGAACGTGCTTGCCAGCTCCAGTCTCACTGAAGAAGGTGTTGAAGGAGTCGTCACCACCTCCAAGTGTGCTGTCGCTGGGCATATTGCCATCAGGTTGGATCCCGTGCTCGAGGCAGTACAGCTCCCAGCAGGCATTACCGATCTGGACTCCGGCTTGGCCGACGTGGACTGAGATACATTCACGCTGCAATACATAAGAAAGACAACAGAATTTACGTCATTACCAGAGCCGTCGCATGATACCCACTCCCTCGTCCATTAAGAATTCTGTAGATTAATTCGTGCCGTCATCGATAAGAGGGGGAGAAATACGAAACAAATATGATGTAACAGGAGAATAGAACAAATGGAAAGAGGGTTATAATAATAAGGAAAGGGATCGAAAATGTGTCCAATATTAAGATGGGAAAGGGAGAAGGAGAACACCAAAAAATGCCCACATAGTAAGTATATAAGGAAAATTGATATTTCGCATTCAATTATTCAATCAGTCAATAAGCATATCTCTGATTTGTATAATATTGTCTCTTTTATTTGTATATATTCAGACATAATTAATATATATAATAATAATTTTCCTGGGGGCAAGACTCGTTCATAATTTCATTTCGAAGAAACTCGAATGCGAGGGAGCGAAGCGCTTGAGCTTGCATTAGGGGATGTATGTATGTATTTGAGTTTTGTCAGACGTGTATCAATCAGATATGATTATTTACGTCTGGGACCGACCTTTAACGTCACCATCCGAAAGACGTGACCAGGGCTCGAACCTCGAACCTCTGCATCAATTTGTAACTCCCCCACATAGCTTGGATTACAGGCGCATGCCACAACGCCCAGTTGCACATTCGTGCATTGGTGAATTGACGGATTTTCGATATCATGTCTCCAAAACTTGTGAAGGAAATATTCAATTAAAACAATAAATAAGAACAACGTCTTTTTTATTTTACTTTATCTGACGTCATCTAGAAAAGCATATTCACAGCAATATCGCGTGCATTACGTTCATATTAACCCTAATGAAATTTACCCGCGACAGACAGTACGACCAGGGTTCCTATTCGATAAATGGGCAATATCTATGCCGATGACATCATTGTCATGATTAATGGTTTTATTTCATGTCTAATTTTCGTTGCTCACTCATTACTCAAATCAGATATCGGTGGAATTAAACGACAGAAAGAATTTAATTGACCTTCAATGCCTTATATATCTCCAGATGATAACCGTTACGGCAGATGTCCCGAAATTAAAATGACTGCTCATTTTATATAGATTTGCCTGGATCCTTGAAAGTCTCTGATTCGCGAAGTCATGATATCATATATATATTTTTTACCTTAGAACAGAGTTCAAGATCCATCGTATTATTTCTCCCGCTTTGGAATAAAAATGTTTTTCAGTACTCCTCTATCTTTTTTCTTCTCATTTTTTTTCTTCCTTGTTCGTCTAATCTTATTATTTAGTAATAATGAATACTATTAGATCCACCATATACACACTGCCCATGCTAATGACTGTGTGCATAATTTGAACCCCCCCCCCCCCCCTCTCCCTGCGAAAAATATGTGAATTATTAATCCCATTTATGTAAATGTGCATGGGAAGCCAATTATGATGATTATCGTGATATAATATAAATCACTTAAATTAGTTATCGGAAGTGTGTAAAGAAGAAACACGTGTATATAATCACCATTCCTGGACGTATAATCATTATTTAAAACAAAGAATAGAAAATACAGTTGGAGCCGTGGTGCATTTATTTTTCGTTTTGCGGTCAATCAAAGAAGTTACCAATCCTGGCAACTCCCGTGTCAAACATGTTTGGAGCTAGTGACATCATCGTCTCAAGCTAAAGATATTCCTAAATATACTCAGGAGGCAAATAAATACAGAGATGGAAAAACGGAGTTCAACCATCAGAAGAAAACAAATCTGAATGAAAGAAATTTGACTAAATTGAACAATGGTGGCTGTAACAATTTTCAGCAAGCCAAACTTAAGCTGCGGTGCTATATAGTATATTTGTCTGTATAATGAGGAGGATTTGCTACAGTATGGAGAATCCGAAGTGAGCTTGACGATCGATGAGTCATCCGAATAATTCCCTCGTTTTGATAAGATGGAGGGACGGAGGGTAATTTGAGGCGCCACACACTACACGGTATTCCATAAAAAGGGATTGGTGTTCGGGTGTAAGGTCATGAATATGTTTAATTAGCATTGCGTTTATAAACAATGTTGAAATGAATTACGAATTCTCAGACATAATTGACGGAAGGGAAGAAAGAGAGGGAAGTAGAATAGAGTCATCAGAAAAAATAAATAAATTGAGATAGATAGACATACGTACGGAGATGCTGGGTAGATTAACATGTGTATTCATGGAAAAATATTTCAAAAGATTGTGGTGGTGATGATGGTGATATTTTTCGGACTCGAAAAAATAATTAATTCCACAGGGAAAGGTAGATAGAAAAATAGAACGATATATAGAACGATAGATAGATAGATAGATACACAGCAAAAACTGTGGTGTTAACCGGTGTACATAGAGGACCACACCAGTTGTTTTACACCGGTGTTAAATTGGTGGTGTTAGTTTTACACCCATAGGTGTTATTGCAACACCTTTGGTTGTTACATTTACACTCTTTAGTGTTATGTTCAATCTCTAGGGTGTAATTTTAACACCTCAGGGTGTGGTCCTCTATTAACACCAACTGGTGTCAGTTTTAACACCACAGTTTTTACCATGTAGATGGATGGATGGATGGATGGATAGATAAATAGATAGATGGATAATTAGATGCTCTGATAGCCTTTATAGTGAGGGGGAGATTGTGTGGATGATAGAAAGATAGTTCAATTAATAGATGAATACATTGATTGATAGCAGTCAGAAAGATGGATAAAGAAAGAGGGATTGTAACAAGCAAACAACATGCTTGCATATTTTTTTCATTATTTACGCCTATTAATTTGCAGTTATGACGTATCCACACCAACCTGAAGATATGAACTAAAACATAAATGATATCTCGGTCTCTAATTTCAAAGTAGTTGATAGTGTTGGTAAACAAACACCCAAAACTATGAGACACGCATTTTTATTAGACACCATGTTAGCCCCTGATAGCAAACCAAATGGCGGGAATGAGTTTCCCTTTCTTCGCGATACAAGAGGGGGGGGGGCGAGCGTGAAGATCGTCTGTATACATAATACAGTGGCTGCGAACCACGGGTGCATTTATTATTCATCTACTGCCATCTCGGAAACATAATCAGGAACCGGGCAGTCGCAGAAAAGAACTTTCAAAAGATGTGGACCTTTCTTAAAGGAGCAAATGCTGTCAGATAGGGTTATAAGTATGGTAGTAACAGCCACATCGCTTTAAATAACAATTTTTTTTTTCATCAAGAAACGTTTGACAGCAATGTATACTGTCCGATCAACAGAACCCTATTTAATATTTTGATATAATTTTGTACATATTTAAGGAATAAGCCCCTCATAACCATGACAACTGCTCACTCTTTTTAATCGTGACATTTTTTTTTAAAGAAACATACGGATAAACTTGATTTTTAAACCTGTTTTGTGTGTGTTTTTGTCGTTACAAATACCTGTAGACAAATGAGAAAGTATTGCAAGTTACGTCATAAATGTTGAAAACATTAAGGAAAGATGGATTTCCATCGAGTATTCATTTATATTATGTAATGTTTTTACCAATTTTATGTATTTATCCCAAAAGCATGTAATTCGGGGATGGTCTTGAATGTTTTCAATTATGATTGATATATAAGCTTGCAGGTCAAAAGAAAATGAAAGGGATAAATAGATGAATAAATGAATGAATAGGTAAATATACAGATACATACATAAATACAATGAATTAGTCAGAAGAAAATTTGAATAAATGAAAAATATACATGAATAGATAGGTAAATAAATGTATGAATACACGCCTACACAAAATATTAAATGAATAATAAAAAGAATAAATAAGTAAATATATAAATAAGTAAATAAATATATGAATACATGTAGATATATAAAATAATAGTATACCAATCATTAGAAAATGAATGAATCAATAATTAAATAAGTGTGTGGATAGATCAATAAATAACTTAATAAACTAATAAATCAATCGATAGAAAATTTAATGAATAAATGAGTTCTAATAAAAAATATATTTCCCAGCAATAAGTAGCTTTGATATCATATTCGCCTCCTAATTTCACATATCTATATTTCTCAGATATCACACTGAAAGAAATATAATCGGATATTTTTGTGCCAGTAAAAAAAGCACTATAAAAGCTGATGATTCTAAACCGTAATACATGTATCTGATTCTTCTCGGCCGGTCGTCCTGGATTCGTCCTCGTATCCCCATACCGGTTATTGATTTTTGGCTATCTGATAAATTACGTCATACTCTATTTATAGCACAGGTTCGGGTAAAGGCATTATACGCATCCAACGGATGCCTGGATGCTGAATAGAAATGACAGGCTATCAACATTTTCAAAATGAACGAGTCAAATCGATAACCAACTAAATAAGCTATCAAGCAAATAACGTGCTGAATATAATGAAATGATACATATTCAATTTGCACAAACGACATGCCAAGTGGTTATACGATGAAGATTATAATGGTTATACGGGGAAACGCCCGAACGCAAAGCATAAAATGTTCCACGCAATCCTTGCAATCGTTTTGACTTCATATCTCTCACCCAAGTAGGTAATTAATTCAACTAATTAAACCTATAACGAAACTCATGACACTCACCATGATGATTCGATTTGGGTAAAAAATGTAAGATGATGAAGATGATGAGGCGAGATGATTTGCTCCTTAGATGGCCAAAAAATAAGGAGAAGGAGGATGGCGATAACAAGATGAAATCCTCTTTTGAAAGAGTTAATAACGGTAGAATGCACACATATAACAAGAAAAGAGATGGAAATATGACAATGAGGCAATGTAATTGGCAGAGTTTGATGTCCGATTTCGGGTAAAGGACAAAAGATTGTCTCGAAAGGTATAGAGAGAGAAACGAGCTAGCACTGGTACGATGGAGCGGCAGTCGTATTGTGATGTCATCGGCTCACGAAATCAACGTTGATGCGTTCCCCGTGCCTGATGCTGCAGCTTTCTTCCTTGCGCTCTCCAAACCTCTCGTCTGCTCTCTCCGGTGATTTCTGGGCGGCGATCTTAGGCACCTAATTTACATGATTTATCCAATTGGGAGTGCGTATGTTTCCCTCGTTTTCTTGGGACCCTGAGCAGCCTGTGAGCTACACAAGCGTGCCTCCATCCATCACATCGGAGAGAATTATTAGTGGTGATGGAAGCGATAGAATTCTGATGATCCAAACGAAGTATGTTGCATTTTACTCACAATATTAAGCAGACTGATTACCATGTTTGATTAAATCTTATATAGGATTTATTTTTTTGGATGAAATATCGTTAAGCGCTTAAAATGTGACTCAAACCAGAGCATTATTCAGTGTTATTAATTATAACTGTAATACGCACCATCCACGATGTGGCCTGTTTTTTTTTATAATAGTATTCCGTCAACTTGAAATTAAACTATAGCAGTGACAATGGCAATCAGTGGTGTACAAGTGGATGAGACTTGGGGCGCTTACCTCCCCCCCCCCTCCTTTCCAACTTTTCACGACCAAGAAAAAAAGGACAAGGACAGAAAAGGAAAGAAAGAAGGCAGAAATATGATAAAATTATAAAATTGTCAAAAAATTTTGCTCGCTCACAACTTTTGATAAATTTTGCCCGAGACGCCAAATCTGGCCCCCTCAAAATGCTTAAATAGCTCATTACACCACTAAAAGCATTAATACAAGACAGTCACTTAAAACAGATTGGTCCACGTAGCTTTAGTAGAAATTTTGCATGAGTGTAAAGCAAACAAATATGCCATACACTTGATCATTATTGGTAGCAAGGTGCCTTATTTTGTGTTTTGCATTTTTGTACACTTTTTATTCCGCCACCATTTTCAAGCTTAAACCGCTCACGATGGCGGTCTCCTGCATTCGTTTAAAATGTTATTTTCTTTTAATTGAATATTGCTTTTTGTTGATATTTATTTTTCATTCTTTTATTATGACTATTGCTTTATTGTTTTGTAAAACTTAAATGTATCATCTAGATGTTATGTTGCATATTTATCTTGAATGCAGAAATAAAATAAATAAAATGAATCAATCAATCAATCAATATAGAAAATAAGGAGTTTGTATTTTGTTTCTCTGTTGAAGATTAAATAAATACTTGTACAATGATTTGAATCATGAGTGTCAATCATATATAATTATGGCACAATGTTTATCAATTCGTTTAGTAGATGAATTTAGCTTTTTGTTGATTTGAGATTCGTTTCATCAATTTGAAGTGTGAAATACCTCACCTGGATTTTCAAATAGCTCCAGCCTCCCCCAAAAAATCCTTTGACCCCCCCCCCCCCTCCACCGCCTCCATTGCTCCACACACAAAACACACATAGACATATCGCCAATAGTAATAATATTAAATTTCCTTGTGTCGTCCATCCAGTGCACTTTAACAGCAGAATGAAATGTCATTTGTTATCTGCTGAACTTGACACATATCGCTTAAGTACTTCCTGTCAGTGACGTTTAGGGGTGCATTGATCTATATAGACGCCTATAACATGCATATAGACCTACTGAGTTAGAAAAAAGTTGCAGCTGCCCCCTCCCCCTTCCCCCTGCGAATTTTCAGAATCTCTTTGGTGAGCCAAATTTTCTCAAAAATCAACAAAAATGTGCATAAAAAATCCTTCGATATAATTCAGAAAAACCTAAAACGGGCCTCGAAATCAGCTCTATCGCTCCTCACCTCGCTTCAATAAAAATAAAAATGAAAATGAAAAATCCATATTTTATGGTTCGATATAGAAATACTCCGAAGATTCATCTTGCCCATTTTTCGTGGGCTCGGCAGCCGCTGTGCAGGGCCTAATCGACGTTGCTCTAGAGTTAAATCGTTGAACGCCAAACACTGCAGCAACTACCATCTCTATATAAATATATATTATTTAATAGTAGTATCGTCACTACCATCATACTTTTACAACAAGTTGCCATTTTTTGGAAGGCTTTTAAAAGAGTAATTTCGATTTTCCAGAGAACATCACTCTGTATCATTCTCCTTAAACTTGGCCTTCCTATTTGGCCTCATGTGATTATGTTAATTTCATACCCATCTGTGTTCTTGACCATGCATGACAGAATATATGCTTTCTGTATTCTACGTCATCGTAACTTACAATCATTAAACGTATCTTTATTCCCCATTACTAGATCTCTTTATGATTTCATTCTTAATTCACAATACCCTATAGTGTCCCTCACATTACTCATTCAAGGGTATTTCGCTATTTTGTATATAGGCCTCCAGGCCTTCTGACATCGTATATCTTCCGCTGTCATATCCGGACAATGTGTTAAAATCACAAAATCGAACTAATCAACTGTTTTCCTTTTAACTTGTACTGTTGTCCTTGATCTCTTTTGCCTTATGTCATGCATATGACGAATGATCGGCCATTATGAACTAAAATCATTTAGCAGTTTGTTCGATTTGGAAAGAAACGGGGCTCAATTGTTGCGATTAACAAAAAAAATATACACTGCGATCGAATGTCGGTTTCCTCGCGAACGTGAGTATATTATATTTAATTCATCAACATTTTTCTTCGTTAAATGTTATCAAGGACGTTCCACAGTTAAAATGAAGTCCATGTCATTTTCACCAAATTTTGCAGAGAGTTACTTTGGTATCTATGCATTATAAAAATGCAAAAAATAATATAGGTTCATGTGCTTATTTCTTTTCTACGGGTCTTCAAAGTCGCCGTATTTGAATGATATGCAATCTTGCGCAATCAAGAGAATTATGCCTCTCTTAGACCTCACGAATTCACCAAATGAGTTTAAATCATCTTTACTCAGTGGATACCGCATCGAACTTCATCAAATTTCCAAGATATATAACAAAGTGTATACCAAAGTAAGATAAAGTCTTTTAATTGGTAAAACTATATCTATTTTGAGTCAGCAGCGTCCTCAATTGGCAAGAATGGTGCAAAAACTCGGAAAAAAAACAAATCTTCAAAGACGTGAATCTACTCAAAAATCAAAAAAGTATTTTGTGAGCTGCACTTTTTTCAAAATCCATGTCAATTTCGTCAAATTCGGCCAAATTGTAGAGGAATGCATATCGAAGGTGTAGGGAAGTTAAAAATATGGGGTCCATGTGCTCGTTTTTTAACTGTGAGTGTCCATAGTGATGCAAGTTGGCATGAAAATTGCCCAAAACGTGCAAAAGTCTAATAATGCCGTCTAAAATGCGAATGGTCCCGTAGTTTTGCCCTCAAACATTCAAAATCCATGTCATTTTCATCATACTCTCCAGATTTGTAAAAGAATATATTCTGAAGACATTAAAATAAAAATATGGGGTCCAAGTGTTCGTTTTTAAACTATTGGTGTCCCAAGTGTAGCAAGTTGGCTTGAAAATCGCCTAAAAAGCGCCAAAAATATGCAAAGGTCTGTTAATACCCTCTAAAATGCAAATGGTTCCATATTTCGCTCCCAAACATTCAAAATCCATGTCATTTTCATCATACTCTCTAGATGTGTAGAGGAATATATTCTAAAGGCATTAAAATATTAAAAATATGGGGTCCATGTGCTCGTTTTTAAACTATCAGTGTCCAAAGTGTTGCGAGTTGGCTTGAAAATATTGAAATCCACCTAAAGTGCGCCGAAAACAAGCAAAAAGTATGATAATACCCTCTAAAATACAAATGGTTTCGTATTCTGCTCCCAATCATTCAAAATCCATGTCATTTTCTTCATACTCTCTAGATTTGCAGAGGAATATATTCTGATGACGTTAAAGTATTAAAAACATGGGTTTCATGTGCTCGTTTTTAAACTATCAGTATCTAAAGTTTTGCGAGTTGACTTGAAACAATCTATACTACACCTAAGATGGGCAAAAGTCTATAATATCGTCCAAAATGTCTAAAATGCGAATGGTTCCTTAGTCCTGCTCCCAAACATTCAAAATCCATGTCATTTTCATCATACTCTCTAGATTTGTAGAAGAATATATTCTAAAGAAGTTAAGATATTTAAACTATGGTGTCCATGTGCTCGTTCTCAAATTATCCGTGTCCAAAGTATTGCGAGTTGGCTTGAAACAGCCCAAAATGCACCGAAAACAAGCAAAATTCTACCGTCTAAAATGCGAATGGTTCCGTAGTCTTGCTCCAAAACATTGAAATTCCATGTCATTTTCATCATACTTTGAACATGGATACTTTAGCACCTGAATATTCCAAATATGCAAAAAATAACATGGGTCCATGTGCTTGATTTTTTGCTATAGAGCTTCAAAGTTAACCCAAAATGGATGATGTTCTTAAGAATTGCGCATCCAAAAGAATTTGGCATGTTTAGACCTCACGAGGTCACAAAGCCCTATTACTCAGTCAAAATCCATGAAAATTTCAACAAATTTGCAATATGATTATTAATTGTATCCGTAAGATGGATAATATATCTATATTGATGTCAACTGTTTGCTCATTTAAGTCTAACAACACTCTCAGTTCTTAGAAATTGCGGGAAAGATACTCAACCTCAAAAATTTCTAATTTTAATAACAAACTTGAGAAGTAAAATAAATGCTGCACTTTATTCAAAACCCATGTCATTTTGACCAAACTTTACAAAGTTGTAGAGGAAGGTATACATATAAGAGGTGCAAACATTAAAATTTATGGGTTCATGTGCTTGTTTTCAAACTATCAGCACTCTTATTAGAGCAAATTTGCTTCTTAAAACACCCGAAAATGCGCCAAAAGCAGTATCTATGTGAGGGAAAATTCCGAACCACTATTTCATTTATTCAAACTCAGGGTCATATTCATCATACTTTGCGGCACTGCAGAGAAACTATTTTGAAATTGTAGAGGATTAAAAAAAAATGGTCCATGGAATAATTCCAGTTTATTACCTTCATAAAATAACACATCAGTTAGTGCATATTATGAGGAGACAGCTGATTAAATCACCAGTTCATCCATTGTGACGTCAGCGCGCAGAGTGTAAAATATGCGCAGACCGTGATGCGCACAAACATAACTGTAGAACGTGCTAAACAAATAAAAGTGAATCTGTATGAAATCTTATTCTGATTAATGAATGCATTGGACAAAAAGGCCACACCCTAAAACTGGTGAATCTTTCACAATCACGGAACAAATATATTTATGGACAAATATGTGTTTAATTTATTTTATTTGTTTCGTAGACAACATAGCAGTCACCCGAGTCAAGCCTCTGGCTTATGACTCATATATAATGTAACGATTTGATTTGATATGTCCTGATTTTCTTGATTTAAAGTTAAATTAATGAAGTGAATGAGACATCAAAGGTTATTTGCATTTTTTCAATCATTGAAATTCATCTATATTAAACTGAAACGATAAACTGAATCTTCTTACTTTGTGATAATGATCACCATAATGGTATACAATCCATTTTGATAAAGACACGTTATTTCTCTCCCCCTCCCCCTCTTTCTCTCTTTAACTCACTTTTTTTAGGTCCATCAATCCGCCAGAGTCAGAAGATGGCGACTCAATTGCTGGCGGTTCAAGGGAGGACGGAGATTCCACTGATTCTAAAGTCGCCATTCCAAGGCATCTTGGTCTATGGGGATGTGTGTGGCATACGGTAAGAAATCTACTCGTTTAGGAGTCATTGGAAGAGATCGAACGACCAAGATAGAGTTGGCCATGTTATCGGGTTTGGGTAGTAGTTTGGAGGATAGGATGACCTTTGCGCCAGGATAATATGACCAATGATCAGATTGGTCAAACCGATGATCAGTAACATTCCAATCACATACTGCCGCCTCTTGCGAAAAAGTTTGAGACTTCATACTTGAAGTCGGCAGAACCGTGGCCTAATGCACTTTGTACACTGCCCACTCTAAAAAAGTATTGGGTAAAAGTGCTCTATGAGGGTAATTATGTGTCCAACCAACATTTTGCATTTTTTTTCGGAATTTTTGTCCAATGTGATGAGAATTTTGCCCATTCTATAAAGTAACTGCTGCCTATTTATTAACCTTACTGGACAATACGCTTCTCGCATTGGGTAAAATACTGCCCCAAATTGGTTGGACACCTCGTGGTGGTAAAAATTTTACCCAATATTTTTTTTACAGTTTAATCATGTGAGGCAAGTTCCACCTATTCCAGTTATAATTATGGGCAATTACTAACATAATTCGGAAGTTATCACGACTTGTTATCCATAACACCAACATGACCAATGTTGTCGCGAGTGGTGATATGTAGATCGCGATTGGCGATCAGTCTCCACTCGCGATGATGGATCATCATTAGGGAGTTTTTGCTTAGCCACGCACGGACGATTCAAGAGCAAAGTAAATGTATTGTGCCCGTCAAGTGACAAAGAACAACTGAGAAGTCTGTCGAAAATTGGTGAACCGGAACAGCAGTTTCGTCCTAGTTTCAAAGCTGAAGAAAATCTGCTAATGATTGTTTGTCCAGAATCATGCGAGGACTAAACTGTTGATTTGATTCACCAATTTTCGACAAAGACTTCTTGGTTGTCCTTGTCAGGAAGGGCATATGACATGTTCTTGAATTCTCTGTACTTCGCTGAGCGAAAACTCTCTTTTGTGATCTATCATAAACATGATAAATGGTGAATCAAACCGATGATGTTTTAATAAATTTACTAATCGGTGATGTATAAACACCTATCTGGTGTTAGACTAAAACCAAACTTATGTTGTTTAACACTTCTCTGGTGTGGATATAATATTATGTAGATACCGGGCTGGTGTTAACTCAACACCGGTGTTTCACAGTGTATCTGACCAAGCGATGGTTCACCTATTGATATCTCTTCAATTATTTCAACTTCGCCATGTAGATCGGGAACATCATCGGGACGGGCATCTTCATCTCGCCTTCTGGCATCCTCAGAGGAACCGGTGGATCGGTGGGGCTGGCACTCATCTTCTGGCCGGTTTGTGGTATAATTCAGACCTGTGGCAGCTTCGTGTATGCCGAGCTTGCTGTCATGGTAAAGAAGTCCGGAGGTGCGTATTTTTAAGAACTTTCCTCAAACCTGTGACAGAATAAAGTATGATAAAAACATGAAAGCATTTTTAAAAACATTGTGGACAGTGTATTTGATTATCACATTTTTACTCGAGCTATAGGTAGTTTATATGCTCAGACCTTTGTTTTTTGCATATTACGTAATGAATTTGGAATAGAGGGTAATTGGGAGTCTAGTCTTCACTCTAACGTTAGACATGGCATCATTTGTTAAAGTATCTAATTTGAGTCTGTGAGTTCAGGCTAGGCTATACTTCCACGGACCCCGCGTGCTATAATCATCACCACACTTCTTTAATCTAATTTGCAAAATCAAAACAAAAATCCAGAATTGAAGGCCGTGTAACAATACAATGCAGAAAAATAGGATGTCAGGTCTTGCAACCCCCCCCCCCCCCCCCCCCCCCCGCGCCATCGATCAGGACTCTTTCTCTGCATAATTCTGATTTTCCTAGTTTAATTCTCTTTGTAACAGGTGAACTGACCTTCCTCCATGATGCCTACGGTCCAGCCATCGCCTTCCTCAAGCTCTGGATCATAGTGTTCTTCTTGACCGCTGGTTCGGCCATCACGGCCATCATCATCCCGGAATACCTACTAACCCCTTTCTTCCCCTGCTCGGATCCGCCCATCCTTGCCGTCAGATTCATGGGCATCTGCGTCGTATGTGAGTACACACACGGGAGCATTGTCCTTTGACAATCGGGGACTCATTTATCATAAGTCGCAAAAGTGAGGACGTGGTGTTTGCGGCCTTACACACTCCAGTTAATCCACTATTCGGGCTCGTTTTTTACATAACTTGAGCTTTGTCCACTAACCGGGGACGCTTCCTACCGCCCTTCACACACAACTTGATTTAGATTTAGATTTATTCATTTTCCGTTCACAAAGCACAACAAAATCAAACAATACAATGATTTTAACTGACCAAAGGGAATCTTTTTTGCATTAAAGTTTGCTATATATGAAACAGTTTGGAAGGAGATGAGGAATATATTGATTTAAAAAATGCACATAAAGTTAAAAAGAATGCGTAAAACATTTTTATCCACTTGAATGTATGGTAAACAAAAAGAGCATTGTTGATCAAATGCCTTAATTGCTCACGGGCATCTCATGTGTCGTGCCGTGGCCAAGGATCGAACCCCGGACTTCACGTGTCCAGTCTTGCGCCTTATACCGGGCCTTATACCACTCGGCCACGGCACCTCCATTCGAGGTAACAATTTGCATGAGTATCTCGATAGGAGACGTCCTCGGTTGTCGGACGTCCACGGTTGATGGGTAAAGTGCAAGAAATGTCGTATACACTCCCATTACAGTTTACTAAACATTTCGCTATACAGTCACACCATTGAAGCCTACCGCTAGTCGGTCTAAAGTCGCTTTCGCTTGTGCGACTTTGACATGGTTAAGAGAAAACATACATGGTTGTTGGATAAAATTAAGCCAGATGTTGTGTAAAACTTACGCAATGTTGTATAAACTTTACTGAAACGTTGTTTTCACCTAAAACTTTACCATGGAAGTTTTACCCAACAACCACACTTTGTAAATGTTCTCTTCTTACCGAATATTGGGGTATTTTAATCGATATGTTTAGAATGTATTATGGGGGAGGGTAGGCTGGAGCCGCAGAAAACGTTTTTTTTTTGTTGCTGTTGTTACTTTTCTTATTATTGTTGTTGTGGTGGTATCATGACATTCTAAATTTGTGGTGTTTAGGGTGATTTTTTTTCTTCTTTTAAATTGATTACCTTCAAGCATACTTTTGTTTTATTTCCTAGGGAAAAAAACATTACCTGGATACACCCACAAATGCATGAATAACAAAAGAAACTGAAAGAATATCTAATGAGGGAAAGAAGTAAATGAGCAAGGAATATAAAGTTATTAAATATTTAAGAATGCATGGCGGGTAGGTGGATTAGACCGCTCTCATGGCTCTTGTACATTATACCCCCACTGTAATTCAGTTGTGGGAATATGTAGCTATGCACGATTAGCGGTTAAAATGAACTTAAATTGGGTTTCAATGGATACAACCAACTTAAAGGCAAGAAATTAATGAATGAGAAAAAGGAACGAGAACGTGATAGAAATTAGCTTGAATAGAAGGATAATATAAGTTGGATTTATTTATTCTGAATTATTGCTTAACCATATTTAACTGCGATTTCGATTCAATCTCATTTTGAAAAAAAAGTGTTCTTAGTTGGGATAAACTGCGTGAGTGTCCAGGGACCTACTCGCTTTGCCGGCTTCTTCACCATCACCAAGACCATCGGGCTTATTATTATCATCACCAGCGGCATGTATAACTTGGCTACTGGTAAGTAGACATATGCGGTGTTGCTGGGCGCCCCCACCCCCATCATTTTTTAACTAGTGAAAAAGGGGAAGAAGAAAAGGAAGAAAGATGAGGATCAAAACAAGCAATTTGGGCCATGCATCTCTGTTATTCAATTAAGGAGGAATCGACTTTATTGTGTTGTCTAATTGGCCCCAAGCACCCACTCTCTGTCTTTAAAAGAACAGTATAATGGTTTGCATTGCTTCAGAATAAAATTTTTAAAATAACTTGTGCCCCCCCCCCCCCTTCCTTATGAAATCTGAATCTGCCTCGGTTACTTTGAATGGAGACATAAAACTTCAGTCTTTAGAATTAACATAAAATTTGGCACAAGGATGGAGAATATCGAAATAACTTCATGAAAATATCGATATCAGAAATCTGATTGAATTGCTTTTATCTTGTTTCCCTTTAAAGGATAAACATATTATTTATTTTTGTCTCTGTTGTAGGCCATACAACTTACTTAGCAAATGGATTCAGCACCGGTACTCCAAGTCTAAAGCTCTTACCTATTGCATTCTACGCAGGAACATTTGCCTACGGAGGATGGTGAGGATGAAATGATAATTGTACAGTGTTATTACAGTTGATACCATCAGGAACAATACTTGGCCAAACTCTAATTGCACTTATTTCAAACAATGTATAAGCATTTCATGGCACTGATCCATTTTGGGGGCATTTATTGAAAGAATGTATTATCGCCATCTCCTGTCGGTGGCTCTATGTGTGGTTTTTTTTCTGCAGATCAGGGCCAAGGTTAGCGATTAATCGCTAAATGAGATGGTCTAGGACTAGGAGCCAATCAGAATTGTTCTTTCAAATTAACGATTGATCGCTAACCGTTGTGTTACGAGTGTCCTGATGATCCCTATTTTTTCTTTGATGGTTAGAATTTGTTTACGTGTTTCACACCAGTCCTCTCAGTTTATTTTCATTTGTATCACGGAATTCGAGTATATTTTTCAAGTATGGTTTTACCTGGACAATATTTTACAGCACATTTATTACATTTATTAACCATAAAAAAATAAGGCCTACAGACATTGAAGTGGAGAGGTAAAAACTATAACGTTTACATTTATAATCATGGTGCTATATTTTGCTTGTTTTCTTTAAGGGATGTTGTGGCTGCTTTGACGGAAGAAATAAAACAACCAAAAAGGTGAGATCATATAGGAATAATTAAATTATCTTATGTGTTCTTCAGTTCGAATAATGGGGAAGGAGGAGAGTACGATTCAAGAACAAGTATAAATTATAGGAGATAATGACGAAGAAGTATACGAAAAAGATAATGAAGGAGGAGAAGGAGAAGAAGAAGGAGGAGAAGAAGAAGAAAAAGTAGAAGAAGGAGGAGAAGAAGAAGAAGAATAGGAGGAGGAGAAGAAAAAGAAGAAGAAGAAAAAAAGCAACAACAAGAAGAAATATTGAAGAAACGATTCAAACTTTTATGATTCATTGAGAATTGAGTAATGATTTATTACAAAACCTTTACTTTTATTTTCCAGGAACATCCCTCTTAGTTTATTAATCTCCATGACAATCATTATCATCGTCTATGTGTTAACCAACATCGCTTACTTCACACTTCTATCACCCGAACAAGTGCTCAACTCTCCAGCAATTGCCGCGGTAAGTACACTGTAAATATGCGGTGTATAACTACGGTGTACACTGTAAATTTACGTGGTAAGTACACTATGAATCTATTCAACACCAGTCGGTGTCCTGGGAAAATAACACCATCAAGTGTTAAAATAAACATCATGATGTATGAACGTAACACCGAAAGGTATTACAATAACAATTACCCAAATCGATGTCGAACTAACAACGTGCGTTTATGCTGCTTGGTGCACCAACGGTTGCTGTGGTTTTACAACACTAATAGTGTATCACTTTGAACTTTGGAACAAGTCAATCAAATGCTTTTCACTTTTATCAACTTTATTAAAATAAATTGAAACGACATTATCCAGATTATAACTCATTTTGAGAGGAAAAAAAGCTATATTGACCATTCATCAGCATTTCAAAACGAATGAATATATAAAATATTCGAAAGTTTTTTTTTTTTTATTTAATCTAAAATATGCAGGATCTGTTAATATTGAACTTGTTGCTTTCTTTATTGAATATTGTTCCACTTTAACATCGATATGTGTATAATTAAAATACATTACAAGATAAATGCTTTAATGTAGAATATATATTTTGATGTAGAAAAATGGATTGAAATAAATAAAAATTGTGGAGCATAAATGAAATGCAAGGCTTGCAAAAAGAAGTTAAGCTCCCACACTGGATCCCTGCAATAAGGACTATTAGTGTTTTGTTATCATGAATATGTGAAACGTATGAGCATTGTTTAATTTTCTTCCATCATAAAGGACTACAGCGTAAAAGCCTTAGGCAGATGGTCTTGGCTAATCTGGTTCTTTGTTTCTATGTCAGCTATGGGTGCTCTCAACTCAACCATCTATAAACGTGGAAGGTATGATAAAAACATTTCTTCCTTTGCTTTGCTACCCCCTCCCCACCGCTGGAAAACCGTCATTGCAGCTTTATTTGTTTCTTCAACGAATGAATTAGTGCAAATCTCGACCCTTATAATAATTTATATGCTCAATTATTATATTATCAATGTAGTAGAGGTACTTTGTGGAGTAATAGTGGTGGAGACGGCGCGGCGGTGGTGGTATAGTCATATTAGGCCTCATAGTAGTAGTAGTAGTAGTAGTAGTAGTAGTAGTAGTAGTAGTAGTAGTAGTAGTAGTAGTAGTAGTAGTGGTAGTAGTATTAGTAGTAGTAGTAGAAGTAGAAGTAGAAGTAAAAGTAAAAGTAGAAGAAGAAGTAGTAGTAGTAGTAGTAGTAGTAGTAGTAGTAGTAGTAGTAGTAGTAGAGGTAGTAGTGGTAGTAGTGGTAGTAGTAGTAGTAGTAGTAGTAGTAGTAGTAGTAGTAGTAGTAGTAGTAGTAGTAGTAGTAGTAGAAGCAGTAGTAGTATTAGTAGTAGTAGAAGTAGTAGTAGTAGTAGTAACGGTGGTGATGGAGATGATAATTTTGGACACTACATCTCTTGTCTTTCTCATCGATATCACCCCCCCCCCCCCTCCTCCCCTACCACCTCTCCAACCAGGCAACTCTTCGCCTTGGCACGAGAGGGCGTGCTACCCGAAATCGCTGCAATGCTTAACGTCAACTACCTCACCCCTATCCCAGCGACCTTCGTCACCCTCATCGGGCTCATCTACCTAATCGAAGAGGACATCTTCAGCATCATCGCCTACGTCGGTTTCATTGAAAACATCTTTGATACGATGACGGTGGCGATATTGCCCTATTATCGATGGAAGTACCCCAACCGGGAAAGAGAATTTAAAGTGAGAAATTATCTTTTATGAATTCTGCCTTTGAAAAGAACGATTGGTAATGGTTCTGAACAGCTGAAGGTATACTGGGACCAGTTTCAGAAATAGTTGCGTTTAAACTCCACTTAAGTGCAAGTCCGTATTACTCAAATTTCATTTGTTGAAAGTCAGGTTGCATTTTATTTTTGGAGTTGCGTTTAATCGCTACTCTTTCTGCAACAGGCCCACGATCCCCCTTCCGAAAATGTATGGTTTATTTGATGCCATTGAACATGGACGGAAATCCCGAGGGGGACAGGGGGACATGTCCCCCCTACTCAAATTTTAGTAGGCGGGACACAATATCAAATGTCCCCCTACTATTTGTGGTCTTTTATGACATGATGGTAAGAAATACATCACTCAAAATCGAAATAAAACATGTATTTTAGGACGAGATGATAACCTTTTTTTTTTTTCGCTTGTCAAATTTATTGTCGTCGAAATGACCTTAAATTTGGGGTGATAACATATTTTTTTGCTTGTCAAATTTTTCAGCCCCTTGTCCCCTCTACCTTTTGGGAGAGATTTCCGCCCCTGCCATTGAATATTATTGTTCGTTGGGGTGGGGGTTTGGTGTTTGCTTGTTTTTGCTTTTTGATTTTTTTTTCGATTTTCAAATATTAATGATATACTTGAATGAGCGGCTGAAAATCTTTCACATGTGTAATGTTGCACCACGGCCACACGGGCTACCGTTCACGCACTCTGCATCACCCCTTGAAAAAAGTCGGCATCGCTCTGTTGCCCTCATTGTAAGTTTAAGTGAGGGCGCTCTGTCCCTGGCGTTGTAGGGGACAGTGCCGTGTACGCCCTGTATAAGTTAAAGATGATTACATTTAAAAGTATAATTTCCAATCATTAAGACCCCTTTCCTTCTTGGATACCTTTAGTGCCCCTTGGTATTGGCTATTATCTACATGTGTGGCCAAGTCTTGGTTACTGTCCTTGCGTTCTACTTGGATCCCGTGAAGAAATCAATCGGTCTTGCCGTCGTACTAACCGGGCTTCCGGTTTACTTCGCCTTCTACCACCCGCGGTACAAACTCAAACAAGAATGGGTCAAGAAAACTTCAGGTCAGTGTCAAATAATGTGTATAAGAGCAGCAGGGGCGGATCCAGTTTCCGCCAAGAAGGGGGGGGCGGAAATTTTTCATCCAGAATTTCCCCGATCGGCATATAAAAGCTGATTTTTGTTGGTTTTTAAGGGGGTATTCCCATCTAGAGATCGATTGAAGTACATCTTAGCTTTATTCTTGCAAACGAGATGATGTATCTCAGATCTAAATAATTTAACATGAATACTGCGAGCGGGAAGTGCAAGCACAATTTCTTTTCGATATTTTATTAATTTTTACCTTAAAAATCGACTATTCTGAATTTTTTGTAAAGTGAAGGTTTTGATATATTGACCGATTTTCCACCACATTTACAAACTGGGGGTAAAGTTCCCATTTCCCTGATTGAATCTGGAGGGTAAAAAACTAATTGATGGGGATAAAGATTATTGAGAATCTAATTTCACACCAAAAACATGGTTACCTGGTATCCATTGAAAATGAAATGTAATGAAGGTCTTGCAACTCTGGTAACTTTGCCGTGATTATGACAACTACCACCTTTTTCTCTTTTTTTTTAAACAAGTGCACACCAAGTTACCAATAATGCATATTTGCATTTCCATCTATTTGAAAGCAGGATAATAGAGCATTGTACATTGAATGCTTTGCTCACGGGCATAGGTGTCGCGGGCGGGGATCGAACCCCGGACTTTATATGTAAAGCCATGCGCTTTAGACCACTCGGCCACGGCACCTCCACTATTGCCACTCAGCAGCCAATCACAATGAAAGTTTCCATGGTAGTTAACAATAGTGGCAAAGTTACCAAAGTTGTGAAATTTTCATGGATCGGCTCAAGTTGTGCGTAAAGTTGCTTGTAACTCAATAAAATGAATAAAAACGATGACATCTTCCTTCCTCTCTTTCTTTTTTTCAGTGAAACTGACGAGATTTTTACAGAAGCTGTTCAATTGCGTCCATCAGGAGAAAAAGACCTTTTGAATCGGACCGAAATTCATCTTTCCTTATATATTTTTGTAATGAAGTAAAAGTATTAGATTACTTTCTACATGAACCACGTTTATAGGCTACTGTATTACACAAGTAAACCTTTTTCTGCAGAAGCGTTATTGCAGGCCTATGTCATCCATTTCAAAAATAGCAGTTTGATATCAAGACGTATTTTCACACATATTGACCGAGGGAAGGGGGTTGTTAGTTAACTCCCGCTTCCCTGCTAAATGTAATCGTTTCCATTCAACTTTCATTTTCTAATAAACATGGTAAATGGCCAATACTTTTGCTATAACTTTGTAAAAGAAATGATTACATGTATGTCTACAATTTGAATTAAAAAAAAAATAAGAAAAAAACAAGGGGCCATTTCACACATGAATCCTGAATCATCATTGTAATGATGATTGCAATTTGTCTTTAGAATAATCGGATCGTAATTGCTCCGCCCCCCCCCCCCCCATATGGTTTGGAGGTCATTTTCACACGTAAAATTCGTAACGTAATTTGAGTGAGTAGAATTTGAAATCGTGATTGTGATTCTATATATTTTTGGTTTACAAGTGCTAAAAATTCGTCATTAGCCTTATTTTTCACTGGAATCATCATTCAAATTACGATTTTTTTTTTACCACGTGAAAGGGCGGAAGATTGAACACAATCACGGTTATCAGGGTAGGCACCAGTGTATTTAGATAAGACAAAATGGCGGGTAAATCCTTTTATTTATTTCTTTCTTTTGTTGTTTTTTTTTTGAAAAAAAAGGCAATAGTGGTATTTTATACTTACAAGAATTCTCTTGTCCTTATGTTAGCGGTCACACACACACAAAACGATGGCTGGCAGATCATCAAATCAAATAAAATCAAATAATATGTTATTTTGGATACCAATAATCGGTACGAGTTGGTGTCATTTGTTTGCTTGTGATGTTCATGATATTCTTTGTCTCCTTTTCATGTTTTCCCCTCTTTATTGTAATGATGTCAAGTACGAATCAGAATATGTTTTCAGCGATAGACATGGACGTATTTTTAGAAAAAGAAATTATTATAATGATAATGTTCTATTTATCCGGTTCCGGGGGGGGGGGGGTCCGCCTAATGTGATTTTGGTTCCATGACATTTGCTCCGGCGACAATTGCCCAACTGCAAATTCCACACATTAATGGAATGACCAACTTCATCCCTAGATTTTTAACACTATACCCTTTTCTAAACCTAACCCTTTACCTAAAATGAATCATATTGCAACCCTAACCCCATATCTTAGATGAGATAAAGCACGGAGCAATTGTCGCCGGAGCGAATGTCGTGTCAACATTTATCAGTCTTTCCCCCCAAGATACTATAGCGGTCAAAAGAATATTATTTTTTATGTTTGATATTTTATTTTTAGTATAACTAGCGTAAAAATTGCGCCTCCTCTGTAATGAAATTAACCGTCTGTTAATGATGCCAATGAAAATAATGATAATTGTTACCACTTGTAAGGATGAAAATAAAAATAATAATAATTAATAATAATTGGCATTTATATAGCGCTTTATCAATCTACGACTGTTCAAAGCGCTACACAATTATTATTCCCCGGTGGTCACTGGATTCATGTCATTCCAAGCAGCCTGTTATAGGCGCACACTTGCACACTTGCTAAACCAACCACAATGACGGTTTTTTTTTTCTTAACAAGTGCACACCTATTTACCAATAATGCATATAGCATTTCCATTTGTAGATTAAATGCCTTGATCACGGGCATAGGTGTCGCGGCCAGGGATCGAACCCCGGACTTTCCATGTATAGCCACGTGCCTTAGACCACTCGGCCACGGCACCTGTTGTTTCCTACCGACGGTTGTTTCCTAAAATGATTACGTCGGTGGTGTAAAGTCTATACCATCGTCGTAATCATTTTTAGACTATACTTATATTATGCCTTCTATATCTTGAATGTACTATTTGAAATAAAATGAATACTGAAATTAAATAAATTTGATCTGAATCGCTTTTATCAAATAATGCCGGTGGTGATAATGCATGATGATGGTGGTGGTGGTGGTGGTGGTGATGATGATGATGATGATGATAGAATGATGATGGTTACAGATGATGATGATGATGATTTTTTTTCATTTTCAAATTCGTTTTGCAAATGAAAATTCAGAACTATTCCACGCTTGGTCAATATTTGTCTTTTCCAACGGATCAGCTGGGCCATGCACCCCCATGCATTAGATAGGCAGGGGACGTACAGCATATAGGAAAGATTTTTATCCCAGTAATAGCATATTGTATACCTCTACTGTCAGTCTTGTGAGAATCTAGGAAATGGGAGGAATTAAAGATTTTTTTTTCTTATTTAAAGTTAAAGCATTTCTAACGTTAATTAAAGGTTTAATCAAAGATATACATAGACCTCTATACTCTCGATTATATATATATTTCTAAATATATTTTCTTCCCTTTGTGTCTTTTTGCCTTTCTTAAGCGTCGCTCAAATCATGGACCTATTCCATGCTCAAATTGATGCCCAGGACACGTGCCCCTGACCCCCAGAAATGCCACTGCCCCCCGGCACTGCCCATTCCCCCAGGCTAAAACCATGGACCTATTCGTAATAGGTCCATGCTAAAACCATAGAGACATCTCTATGGCTAAAACAGACTAATTGAGCAAGTTGATAAAGTTTATTGACCTCCGCTCCGGCTAGACGTGTGACGTAACCCCGGTGGTGAAGATGCATAGAGATGTAGTTAGTATACATCTCTATGTGAAGATGTCATTCGTTTCGTACTGCGTCCTAAGAAGGGCCCGGCAAATCGTTACCAGCTCAAAACTGCAGAGGAATTTGGATTGTAAGTACAATATTTAGAATTTTGTTAGATTTCTATAAACTATTGCAAAGTTTTGTGTCGGAATGTGCTTCAGAAGGTGTTATATTTTCATATTCGGAGGCTTCCTGCAACCAGTCACAATACGTTGTCCCACATATTTAATGTTATGTGGGTGTTATTCACAGAGCTGTCGACGTCGGACTTGTATTCTAATTGACATTGTTTGTTAACAATTTGTAGATTCAATTTCATTTCGTTGTTCACAGTTTTAAAATTCGTTTTGATCTCATTTTACAGTAATCTTTTGTTTTACTTTGATGTCACTAAGTTAGATCTAAGTTACTATTTAGATTCTACAATCGCTTTTGCCTTAATTTGACATGTTTGATTTTTATTAATTAGGCCTAACTAACAACTGCAAATTATGAATGATAATTGAACGATTATCAATTTACCTTAATAAATTTGCCACATTTGCCATAGAATGACAACACTTTGATTGTTGGCATCAATGGAAAGACAAGACTAAGTCAAAGTCATGAATCATGATGACAGATTGACAGAAATGTAGACTAAAATAATCAGTAAATGAAAAGTGTGAATACCGGTACTGCATCAGTATCATGTATGGGTGTCCAAACTTCGCAGACTTTTCAAAAATATTCTTCAGGCTTAATTTTGTTCACAAAATATTCACAATTTCTACAAAACCAATTCAATAAATAGTTACCACATTGACGGCAAGATTGTAAACTATAAAATTATTGACGAAAATGTGAAATAGGTCAAGGGATTTTGCCGGTATCGCGATCTCGAAATTCCATTCCCATCGACGAATGCGCGCTGTGCTGGAAAACCGTTCTGAAAAAGTTTGAGCTAACTTCGCGTACCAAAGTTTTTGAGGAAATTTAAACTGAAAATCTAGCTCAAAAGGTAAGATATTTATATCTGATCGACGACAAAATGCTATAGAATTGGTTAGTACCACATTTAACTCACATTTTTGATGATATCTGCTTGCAAAATGATGATATCGTGATGCTTGTTGAGAATATCAGATTTCTCCGGAACGGGCACTAACGGTGACAATTTGCCAATCTATTGTCAATATTTTCATGAATACTGAACTCATCCTATAGAAAATTACGCCAAAGGGTAATTTTAAGTCGCTTTTCACGTTGATGATGTCAAATTTTAAGAATATTGTCTAGTTTTTTAGATAATGACCGTCCGCGAAGTATGGACACACTCGAAGTTTGGACTTACTGCCATACAGTCCGACCTCTCTTATGCCGACACGTTGGGACCAGCACCAATCCAGATAAGGGATTTATCCGGATCTGGGAGACCCAATATTAAATACATGTATGCAGCTGCTGCCTCCCCAACGGTGGTAACTACACCAAGGCTCCACATTAAAACAAACTTCTGAAATATTAATTCTGCAGCCGCTACCACTAAGTTACTTTCACTGTATCATCTTGTATGTAAACCTTGTTTTCTGTTTTTGCTAATTGGCTTGTGGTAAAATATAAATTGTTTCTATCGTTGTAAAAATTAGAACAATGCATAAAAGGGGGAAACAAATGAAAATAATTTTCAAAAAGTATATTACAAAAAGAAAACAAAAATAATAAAAGAAATAAGTGAAATAAAACAAAAGAAAGAAAATGAAGAAAGGAAAAACAAAGAACAGGGAAAAAAAGAAAAGAAAATTTAGAGAAAAAAAAGTGAAAGAAAAATTAATAAAACAAAATTAATATAAACATGGGGAAAAGGGGAAAATTAAGAAGCCATTACGAATATTTTTTAACAGCTGTGGCAACAGTCTATTCTGACTGGAATATAATTAAAAGCCAAGCAAATAATTTTCACTTACCTTCTGGAAATGGCACATTTCTATTTTTATATCCTTTAGTTTGTATTATTTTATTTTCAGTAGAAACATATTTTTTAATCAGGTATATTCAATAGGAAGGGGTATAAATGGTTTAACCAAGTGCTGTAAAAAAATGAAAGAAAAAAATAAGAAGAAAACGGCAATAGTTATATCTGGAAAAAAAGTGTGAGAAAAGTCCTTCCCTATATTTGCCAAAATGTTGAAAAAATTCACATTTCATATCAATGAAATGCCTTCCCAAAGTATCTCAAGAGTGGTTTAAGAAGTCATTTATAAACAAGAAAGAAAGAAACTCTCTGTTTATTTTTGGCTAGAAAAGACACAGCTTCGAAAGAAACCAAGTATCAACATACATACTAATGCACATGTGGGACTGTGATGTACATGCCTATGTGTTTTTATGTGTATCAATCCATTTGGAAATCGGTCTTTTGTAGTCAAAAGAGAGGTCATAATTCCTCTTCTTAATGCTTGCAAATAATCAGGGTACACCAAATTTTTTGTAATATAGACTGTAGAATGTCATTTCATTGGTGTAAAATGTGACTTTGACTCAGATTTTCAAAGTTCTGTGGAAGATTTCTAAGCAGCAAAATTTTTTTCGCAGCTCCCAGAGTGTGAATAGGCTGAGCTAGATCTAGAGCACAGCTAGCTGTATGCAGTGGCTTCATGCAAAGCTCACGCCAGCCGGCCGGTGCGGCTGGCTAGATAATACATGTAGCTACTGTATGCTATAACTGTAGGCCTAATATGCAAACTGTGTGTGTGTAGATCAACAAAAAGGGCGCATGACGAACTGGGTTGCAATTTGAACTGTAGAAAGTTGATAAATGCGTGCAAAATCGGGAGAAAAATTAAGCTACTTTTGAAAATTATTGGTTGCCCGATTCGGGCCACCAAAACTTAACATTTTATCAATAATGGTTGCCCGATGTGAATTTCTGGTGGCCCCGGGCCACCGGGCCACTGCTAATGTCGAGCCTTGACTACACGTTATCTATTGTAGTGGGTGTACAGACAGTATTCACTGCAGTGTCAGTGCAAATTATAGGCAGTATTTTTACAGAAATGAAATCGATCGATGACCAAAACTATTGGATAATTTACCTGCTAAAATGATTGAGGTATACACCGAGCGTACCTCGAAAGAAAGAGAATTACTCGAAACTAAGTTTTACAATTAGATCATCGCAGCGGGTATCGGAGCTTCACAGTGTCAGCCATGACTGTAGGCTCAAACATGATAGATGGCGCTAACCTTATTGAGGCCTTGCGTTAGCTAGCTAGACGTGTTGTTTTTTCCCGGGAAACAAAAAGAGAACGTGATGAAATGTTTGCACTGCGCCCTGGTTTACTGGAAAATTATCCTGCCTAAGTTCTTTCGATAATTTGGGTGACATATTTTCATGAAAAATAATGTTGTTGTAGGTAGACTATATTGGTAAATATATATGTAATCAAAGTGAGTTTGTGTATAGGATTGAGTTTAGATTGAAATCTCATTTCCTCATGTAATAGATTGAATTGAAAAAAAAAAAAAAAAATCTCGGCAAGTGTGCATCCGGATAATAGAGAGATCCGGATAAGGGGAGTCGGGACTGTACTACTAAGACATTTGTTTATACACACACTGATATTCCAGTTCTAATACTAACCTCGCACTCGTCTAGTGTGAGTGATACCGATTCAATTACTTGCATAATTGTGCATCATACAAGTCAGGAATGGAATGCTGGCATATCGGGAAATACATAGACCTGTACACTGTAACTACCATTCACTTAACTGGTGCGTGCATACAAATCGACTAGTGTCGTGGTTCCCTAAAGTTTCCCTAAACCACAATTTGGCCTGAATTCCCTCTCGGGTACAAAGGGCTTTTAGCCAGACGAAAATATTGCTAGTGCTGCTTTTAATATTTTGTAGTAAAAAAAGTTGCATTAATGATGATATCCATGTAGAAATGGACACAGTGAACATATGATTTTTTTTTTATGTGTTAATCTCCTTTAATTTATGATAATAGACCAACTCAAGAATGATCACCTGAGGTGCTTACGGAATGCCTCCCAACTCCTCACAAGGCACCAACACACAGAACCACTCTCATCATCGGAGGATGGTGGGGGCAGGGGTCCGCTCGCTCGATATAACGGCCTAATTGAACGTGGAGAGTTGAGAAATGATGATCACCAGAGGGAGATCGTAACCAGGTTACAACAGCTCCATGATTCTGTTCGTGGCTATCAACCAGAGGAGCTTGGATTCTTTGAGAAGGTACGCTATTAAAGAGGACTACCCTTGAACAAAAAACATGAAAATCCATATTTTATTGTTCGAAATAGATATGAAATGAAATACTCGGAAAATTTGCTTTGCCCAATTGATTGTGGGCCCAGCAGCCGCTGTACAGTGCCAGATGGTTGAGGCTTTATCCCTTTAATCATTGAACGCCAAACAGGGTAAAATCCATATTTCATTGTTCGAAATAGATATGAAATGAAATACTCGGAAAATTTGCTTTGCCCAATTGATTGTGGGCCCGGCAGCCGCTGTACAGTGCCAAATGAACGAGGCTCTATCCCTTTAATCATTGAACGCCAAACAGGGTAAAATCCATATTTCATTGTTCGAAATAGATATGAAATTAAATACTCAGAAAATTTGCTTTGCCCAATTGATTGTGGGCCCGGCAGCCGCTGTGCAGCGCCAGATTGACGAGGCTCTATCCCTTTAATCATTGAACGCCAAACAGGGTAGCAGCAACTCCCATCTTTTAATGTCTGTTGGTCTGACACATCCAGGGTTTGAACTCCATTAAATATTGTTGAAAGCACTGTTGAAAACACTTTTGAAAAAGTTTTTTAAAGTCATTTATTACAATGCATGTAGCTACCATTCTATGGATTTTTCAAATTCTTTTTAAAACTCAAGTCCACCCCAGAAAAATGCTGACTTGAATAAATAGAGAAAAATCAAACTAGCATAGTGCTGAAAATTTCATCAAAATCGGATGTAAAATAAGAAAGTTATGACATTTTAAAGTTTCGCTTATTTTTCACAAAACAGTGATATGCACAACTATGTGACTCAGTCAATAATGTCCATCACTCACTATCTCTTTTGTTTTTTATTGTTTGAATTATACAATATTTCATTTTTTATAGATTTGACAATAAGGACCAACTTGACTGAACCATATAGTATTAAACAATGCTAATTCCACATGTTAAGGGAGGAATTAATCATTGTATCACTTGACAATAAGGAGAAAATTAGAATATTTCATATTTCATATAATAAAATACAAAAGAAATAGTGAGTGGATGACATCACAGTCTCCTCATTTGCATACCAGCCAGGATGTGCATATAACTGTTTTGTGGAAATAAGCGAACTTTAAAATGTCGTAACTTTATTATTTTACATCCGATTTTGATGAAATTTTCAGTGTTATGCTGGTTGGATTTTTCTCTTGTTATTCAAATCAACTTTTTGTTTGTCTTATGGTCTGACACATCCAGGGTTTGAACTCCATTAAATATTGTTGAAAACACTGTTGAAAACACTTGAAAAAGTTTTTTAAAGTCATTTATTACAATACATGTAGAGCTCTACCATTCTATGGATTTTTCAAATTCTTTTTAAAGGTACGTCTTTGATAGAGTTCCTATCAGGGAATTGTATCCTATATGCTATCATATATAACCATGACATCACAATACTACCTTTGGGCATAAAAATGAAAATAGAGTTTTACATATCAACCAGTTATAAATGTGAGATGTGCATACTGATATATGTGTGCTGTAAATTTCATGTCAATATAAACATAGAAATTCAAAGACCCTGGACTATTCTTGTCTCTTCTGTTTACATAAATTCCCCTTTTACATTTAAGAAAGTTTGATAAGTCTGGATACTGCCCATATATGCCTTTGATTTCCAAAACCAGTCAATTTTTTTTTTTTTTTCCAAAGAACCTAAATTATTCCATTGCTCTTTCCACATTTCTCGCAGGTCCTGGGGAAGCAGGCCAAACCGGCACCAACCGGCTTGTACCTGTATGGCAGTGTAGGAACCGGCAAGACCATGCTGATGGACCTGTTCTATGAAGATGTAGCAGTAGACCAAAAGATGAGGATCCATTTCAATTCCTTCATGTTGGATGTTCATAAAAGTAAGTAGGGGAGATTGGGGTTAGTTGGAACATTTTTGACAAAAATGGTTGTAAAATCCAGATAGATTTTATTTGAGAAACAATCAATATATCAGCTTGAAGCATATATCTAAGGGCTTCAAATGTACCCCATAAAATTTTTAACTCCATGATGGTTACTGAAAAAAAAATCCACTTTGAAAAAGACCATCGCAAGCGTTCCAACTTATGTATTTGCATGTACAATGATACCTGTTGTCTTGAGGCTTTGCTTTGCCAATGTACATTACCCATTTTCGGCAAGGATTGAATTTTCATTCTTTCTTCACTACTTTTTTTTTTGGTGTCTTTAAGAAACCTCATTTGACTATCTTGCGCATATTTTTCTTCAATTGTTTTCTAATTGCTTGTGCATAGTTTGTCAGTAGGACCAATGAAAGTATGTAGACTAGGAAATGATTTTCCAACTTTATTCATACAGTACATGTGTGGTGTGCTTTTGTAAAACTAAAACTAAAAAACTGGGATAGCATATCAAGCAATAACACATCTGGCACGTCATAAATTCAATGCTATGGTGATGATTCAGGTGCTGTTTCTTTTAGCTCATAAAATCTTGTAAACTGTATGTTTGATATTTGTATAAAATTTGCTGATAAGAATATGTTATGATGCTTTGTCAATATATGTACATGTACTCAAATTGGTTTGCAAAATTGCAACTGCTTGTTTATTTAACCAATCGCACCCAATGCCGGAGATAGTTTGGATTAGAGTATATGGATATTACCAAAATTATAATCATTTTAAATGGGACAATAAAGCACATTATTCAGTAATAATGTATGGTATTGTTAAGCTATTACTTGTTCACAGATTTACAATAGGCTTGTAAATATTTTTATAGTTTTCATTTAATGGTTTTGACCATGAAATGAGACTATATAATAACTGGCTTAGTGGCATTTCATCTTGCTGTTTATTTTACTAAACATATAAATATTATGCATGTGTATGTACACAAACAGTTTGTGTGTCTGTGAAAACTTATCACTTCTTTCTAGTTGGAGCCATTAACCTTTTAAGCCTTGTTATGATAACTATGTAAGTTCAAGTAAATATTAGATTGAAATAGATACAAATATACATAAAACAAGATGATTGCAACTTTTTAAAGAGGAAGTTCAAAAACAATTTATTGGTCATCACAGAAGTATAACTTTTAAAATACAGATCTCTGGCATTTTTGGTGGATTTTGTTCAAACCTTCATTTGCATTTTTCTTTATTTTTCTGTTTTTATCAATACTGTTTATAATTGATGGCACTTATCAGACTTAACTTTCTGATGAAAACATGTAAGTCAAATCAATGAATTTGACTACATTGTTTTAAATATATCCTTTTCTTGCAAATACTCATTTTATTTTCAACAATCCTAAAAGAATACTTATGATTTTTTTTCAGGAATTCATGAGATCAAGAAACAGATGCCCAAAGACAGGGACAGTACCAAACCTCAAGCATTTGATCCCATCTCACCGGTAGCTGAGGATATCAGTAAAGAGACATGGATGCTGTGCTTTGATGAGTTCCAGGTGAGAGAAAGGATACCAGTCTCCTCCTGATCAGGGCAGATGGAAAAAATACATTTAGTTTTGAAAGAGAGTTAACGGAAAGTCTGAAATGGAATAATGTCGTTGAAAAGTAAATAAATATGAATAAATTGTTTTGAATGTGATAGTGATTCCTTAAAAGGAATAAACGTAGACTAAGATTTACAAAATGTGTATGAATGAAAAGTCATTTTAATTGTTACTGATTGCATGGTAAAGAAATATTTGACTGCATACAATCATAATCCACCGAAGAAAGTGTCAAAAATTTGGTCCCTTTTCATAAAGACTTGTAATAACAAATGCACAATTTTTATAACAAGTTTGTTATCAGCCAATCAGATTGAAAGATTTCAGTAGCTTTAAACTATCATTGCAAATTTGTTATTTTAATAGGTTTTATTAAATGGGCGCCTGGAGTTGATGGAAACTGGCAAGAGTGTACTGTCCTCCAGAGTAGGGCCCTATTACATTAAACTTACTATCTTGGGAACTTTGGTATGAAATGGTAGCTACTGAAATGCTTGATATTGTGTGACTCTTGAGCAATGTTTCCATGGTATTAAACATTGGATGGCAAAGTTGCCATATCGGGGCCTAGGAGTGAATATATGGATGATATAAACATAGTTATCTCATATTCATAGTCATTTTTAGGAGAGCTTCACTACATTTTAGTTTTAATGACAGTTGGAAAAACAATGCATGGGCCCCCGAAATGCATCACTAATCAGATTTCATTTAAAGCGATATAATACATGCAAATCAATTTGTTGAAGATAGCAATTAGTATAATTCTTTTTACAAAGTGATGATTGTAAGTAAGTGCCTTGTTCCTTTTATATGTATTATTTTCTTTTTCCCACACCGAATTGTTCAATATCTAACAAAGAGATATTTTGTTGAACTTTTTATCTCACTTTGTAGGTAACAGATATCGCTGATGCCATGATACTCAAACGTCTCTTTACACAACTCTTCAGTAATGGCGTGGTTGTCGTGGCAACATCAAACAGACACCCAGATGACCTTTATAAGAATGGTCTTCAGAGAAGCAACTTTGTACCGTTCATACCAATATTAAAGGTATTATCTCACCCTCCCCCAAAAAATGATAATAATAATAATGAATTAATAAATATAAATAAATTAAGAAATAAATAAATAACTAAAAATACAAATACAAACGTACTTTTTCCCAGCCTTTTCAGTATTTTGTGATTTTCTCTTTTATGTATCTATGCTGCACTCGCTACAAGCTGTGCAGTTGACAGTAGCATAATTCATGATAATTAATTATATCTGATAGTTAAATGTTTAGTATTCTTTTTTCCTTTAGCTTTCTCAAAATATTGACATTTGAATTCAAAACCTTACATCAATGATATCAAACTATGGCATGTATTTCTTGACTTCCTCGTCAGCATTCATTAGTGTCGTCTTTCTTGAACGGTGGTCACCATATTTGTTGTACATTTTTTTGCCGCAGCAGGCACAAGCGATCTCTGTGCAGTCAATCAACTGACCCGTCTGGAGAGGTTTCTCTCTGTTCAGAGTGAGTCCATCGTGACATAAATTTGAGATTGGAACAGCGCCCTCTGTGGCAACAAATAGTGCATGATATGGTGGTGACTTCTTTTGCTAGAAATGTACAAAAAACGCGATTTCGGAGGGAAATTATGGATGAATGTATGACACGCTATTCCTGCCTACATTGTTTGAACAATGAAAGTATGTTATTTTCCCATTTTCCTGATTGATTGTGCAGTAATAATCATTGATTTGCTTGTTTTTATAGAAACACTGTGATGTTCTAAATCTAGACTCTGGAATAGACTACAGAAAATTATCAGGTAAGCCCTTGCTTATGTAATGATATGTAAGAATTCTATTCAAACTCCTTGATGACAGTAGATTGATTCATTTGATATGCAATTGCCTGTTGAACCTATTTTATAATGGGGCCATATTCAAATCAGAATGAAATAAACATTTTTGCCCGAATTTACAAAGTTGGTTTTAATTGAACAAAATCATCGACTATGCAGATTTTGTATATGTACTTATGCTTTATATTTCATTGCGCGATTGCGTACAGTAAGAAAGATTCAATCATGGTTTTATACTGTCGTACAATTGAAACCCCCTTTGTGAATTCAGGTTGAGGACATTAAGCTCCTTGGAGTTCAATTTTCATGTAAAATTTTAGAATGAAATGTGAAGTATATTATATTTCAGCTCTGGCCAATAACAAAAGTCTTGTTACTTTTAACTGACTCCATTAACAAAAAAAAACATATGTGTTTTCTTTTGCTTTACCTTAAGTATTGCTTTTTTCTACCCCTACTTTTTTTCTCTCTTCAGGTCTTCCTGTTGATGGTCAAGTGTATTTCATTCAATCTCAGTGTGATGCAGCCAATATATGTGAACAAATGTTTACTAACATGTGTGCTAAGCAAGGGAAAGGTAAAGGCTTCGCTTATGATCCATTTTCTTTTTTCTTCAGCTGTAGTAACCCTCCCTTTCAATAAAACTGCAATATCATGAGATAAGTGAATAAAGTTTGAATATGTATGTGCTGATATATTAAGGTACCTATTGGAAGCTTACATGTATATCTAAATGTATACACACTTACAAGTACATGTATCTACAAAACTTTACAAAAAAGATAAAGAAATTGAAGTTTACAAATGATAAGACTAAAGTGTAGAAGGGAAAAGACAACGTGAATTTGTCAGCACAAATCAGTCCCAGTTTACATAGATAGCTACCTCCAAATTACTGTACCTTGGTGTCACAGGAAAAATAACAAGGGCCATCTAGATATTGAGTCTTGGCCCAAAGAGAGCTTTTATTTTATTTTCTTCATCTCTATGGTCTCGTCAGAGTAAAATACAAAAGAAATTATGAACTTCGTCAAACTAAATCATACCCGCATGTAATTCTGGGTTTCTTATAGGACACTTGGTAATGATAGTTTGTCCCGTCACTGTTACCTTGTAAATGTTTCTATTTTCTTCTTATCCTTTGGCAGAAGTGAAAGAAATGACATTAAGAGTACTTGGAAGAGATGTAAGGATACCAAGGTCGTGTGGTAGGATAGCCAGCTTCACTTTCGATGATCTATGTTTGAAGGTAAACCATGGTGGTAAATCATTTAATTGCCACTTGCTGGGTTCCCAGCCCATCAGGCAAATTGGGGAAAATTATTTTACTTTTTTCCAGTCAGGGAAAAATCAGGTAATTTGATAAAAAAATACCTAAAATCAGGGAAAATGCCTCTAATGAGGGAAAAATCAGGGAATTTTGATCAGCCCAAAAGTCGAAAGCACGGTAGTCAGTCAGATGCTTTTATACTTTTTTTGCATTTCAAAACAACATCCATTGAATGACTGGTTTGGTGGTACTAATTAGTTTCGCATTAATGCTTTTATACTGAAAATAAATGTAATTCACTGCAACAACTTTGAAAACATGCAAAACTGGGAATGGGTTTAAATAAATATCAGGGAATCTTTAAACCTCATCAGGGAAAAATCAGGGAATTTTGTTTTCTTTAAAAGCTGGGAACCCTGACTTGGTCAACACCTTGCTCTTATCCAACATGGTCTATTCCTAGTTAGTGAACAACCAGTTCAACAAATAGTCTACTTCTTAGGTAGTCTAATACTACATACATGTAGGCTAACCCATTGCCCCCATATCCCCGAAAGGTTTCAATTGTCGATGGTACAAAGCCAGGATTTCTGCAGATTTATTGTATCATCATGCTCCCCTTTTAGCTCCCTTTGCCAAAATAGCACATTTAATTGGATTTTTGTTTAGTGTACGTAATAAGACAAGCGTAATTATGTACAAAATTCTGCATAGTCCATGGTTTTGAACCATATTGCAACTGAAACCTCTTTCGAGAAAACAGGCAATTTGGTCTGCTTACTTTGGTGTCATTGCTATTTGCTATACCCTTCCCTTGGTCTTATACCCACTTCATCAATTTCCCATCGATTCTAATGCCCCATTGGTCTAATTTCCCTTCATCTACTAATTTTATTATTTTTACTTTGTCAATCTCCAATTTGGCTTATAACAGTTTATCTAACCATATAAGACTGAAGTGGTGTTAGATCAAGTGGATATTAAATGGAATGGGTATAGCCTGACTGGAAATTAGACCAAATAGTAAATGGGCTCAATGGCAGTTCAACCCCATGGTTAGAAGGTGAATTGACAAAATAGATTTATACTATGTGGGATGAGACCAAACAGAAATTAGGTGAAGCAAGTGTAGACCAATCAGCAATTTACCTTCAAGTCCTTAGACTGGTTTACAGATAAGTTTTCAGTGATTATTGTATGCTTACTTGCAATTACTGAGGTAATGTGGAGCTTTGTGGCACAGTTGATTAGTCTTTGGACCTCGAAACACGGGATCGTGGGTTCCAATCCCAGCCATGGAGTAGATTTATTCAGCAAGAAATTGATCCACATTGTGCTGCACTCAAGCTACGTGAGGTAAATGGGTATTGGCAGGAATTAATTCCTTGAAATGCTTGTGATCTGTAAAAGTCTGCCAGGCTAAAACCAGTGGATGTAGTATCTAAGTCCTTGAGAAGCACATAGAGACATTATATCAGGAAATATAAGGACTGTTTATTGTTATTGTTAGTAGTAGTAGTAGTAGTAGTAGTAGTAGTAGTAGTAGTAGTAGTAGTAATAGTAGTAGTATTAAAATAATTATTATTATTACTATTATTACTATTATTGGTATTGTTATTATTATTATTGTTGTTTTTGTTGTTGTTGTTATTATTTATTATCATTATTATTATTACTATTGTCATTATTATTTTGTTTTCAGGCATTAGGAGCAGGCGACTATCTGGCCATCGGTCATAACTTTGATATCGTCTTTATTCACAATATACCTCAGATGTCGCTTAGTTCCAAGTCAGCAGCGAGGCGATTCATCACAATGATAGATAACTTCTACGATGTGAAGGTTAGTTTCAACTTAAATTCTAATCGGGAAGTCTGTTTTGATGTCAGGTTGGTCCAAATAAAAGCAGAAAAATTAAAGAAAAAACAATGAAAAAGTGGTCAACGAGTAACAGATCATGGGGAAATGGAATCGTACAGAATTTGCAATAGGCGGCTAATACACTTGCATATTTTAATCTGTTCATTGTTCAATTCTGTCAGATAAACCTGTTGGAGGCTTAGCATGCATATATGCGGGCTGCAGTTTGTGGAAAACAAGTGTTATAGCAAAATTAATCATTCTTCAACAGGACTATCAAATAAAAATTTGTGAAGTACGAATTTGGCAGAACTCACAGATCATCTACTTAAAGTTGTCAAAGCTTTCATCAGTGGTCCGCCCTACTCCCTGAGTAGGTCTCATGAATGTAGAACCGAAACAAGCATCTTGTAATATGTAAAATGCATTTTACTTCTGCTAGGTTAGTCTACTACATGTACCTATTGCCTTCCCTCCTTGACATACTGACGCTAATAAAGTAACACGAATCCAGGCTTCGTCTGGGATTGCTCCTTGTAATTGCTTCTGCATATGATCAGCTGCTTAATTGATTTCTCATTGCACAAGGTTTGAAACAAAGAGCAATAAATCATGGCACTAAGCACTAAAATATCCTTGTATCAAAGCTAAGCCAAACGAATCCTCTCTGTACCAAATTAGACCTGACTTCCCCCCCCCCACGTCATGTCTTCTAAGTTAACTGCCTCTTTAAGAAAAATCAGAATAAAATAAAAAAATAACAGATAGCAAAAATAGAAGCTCAAAATCTTTGTACGATATTTGCACTTAAGCTTCCGCTTTGTTTGATTCTGCCTTCCTTCATTTTAGCGTTTGCCTTGATAATTGCAAGACAAAAAATATGCAGCATGTGTGAAGTGGTTTTTAACAGTACACCGTTCTTTCATGGGCATGTTTTCCGAACTTGACGAACAAGCATGTCGGAACATTGAGTTTGGGTGGTCCTTTTCATAACCAACACAAGACCATATAAGATTACATGGTATACCATGAAACCACCACACTCTTCTTTTATGCCAATGAAACCTTCTGAAGTTAAAATACAACATGTCTCTATTAAGCATCTTCTTGATGTCTATTCTAGGTAAGACTGATCTGCAGTGCCGAGGTACCCGTAGAAGAACTGTTCGTAACAGGTGCCATGACACAGAAAGACATGGAAGATAACTTCATGCTAATGGACGATCTCAATATACAACGGGTAAGTGTACTCATAATAAGTTATATGTGACCAGTCACCACAAAACTAACAATGAGTCTCCAGGGTGGGTTCTCTGTAAGTAGTCAAAATAGTAATTTGATCTTCAAAAAGCAAAAATGAAAATTAGAGAATTTGCCTCCTAGAAGAGTAATTCTTCCTCCTCATACTGTCAAAATTTGAAGTTGTAAACTTGAATAAACGACACGATTCATGAATTTCTTTGACAACATTTTTTTTGCAGATTGCTCAGAAATTTCACCAAGATTACAAAGTGTGCATATCTCGTGCTTGAGTGACCCCACACTTCAAACCTTGTTTTCTCTTAAGTTTTTGAAGCTCTTTAGTACTGAATTTCTGTTACATTCAATAAAGTACTTGTGTAGTATATTGTCGATCAATTTTGACAAGTTATGTATCATTTTAAAGCTTAGGATATGCTTTTTCAAGCTCAATGGAAATCTCAAACTTGTTTCGGGGTGGATTATTATTGGTTTGGTGTGGCAGGTCACATATACTATTCATCTATGAAGTAAACATCAAGCATTAGGACACTTCAGTATGATGTCTATCCAGTCGGAATCTTGTATCCCCGTAGATAGATGACGGGAACTTGATCACTTTAAAAAACTATTGAAAATTATGGATTTAATTTTTCCAAACAACTGAAATTCTTTCTATGTTATCTAAAGTACTGACCAAATTTATTTTCTAACCGTAATCACTTAAACCGGAAGCTGAATTAACTTGTTGCACTGATTTTATAAGATTTTCTGTCCTAATTTGCCAAAATCTATGATGTTTCCAGTGAAGAATCATGCACCATTTGTCATTGTGGAATAATAATAATGATAATATTTGTACATTTATATTGCTCAGTTTCTATATGGATATAATAAAATGCAAAGGAGGAAGACAGGAAACCGTGATTAACAAGATAGGCAAAGTGTGTATTATTAAAGGAGAATAAGAGAAGCCAACTTTTTTTACAATTGCAGGAGGCACTTTGAAAACTCCAAAATATGAAAGTCAGTTGAGTCAGGCATAGAGAGCACTTGTACCTGCTGCGGCCAAAAATGCTCATTAAATAATGTCCAACTCTCATAAGAGACATCAAAGATACCTACGGAATTGGACAATGAAGTAAAGAAGAAATATGACGTGCCAATTCCGCGTGTTTATTTTATTTTATTAATATGAGGTCGGAATCGGAATGTTGTTATTGTCAGAAAGCTAAAATCAAAAGAATACTCACGCTCACTCTCTCTCTCTCCCTCACATATCAATAAAACAGGGATCAGAACTATCCCACGCAAGCATCTTCACCGGCGAGGAGGAGCTCTTTGCGTTTGAGAGGACGATCTCCCGCCTGATGGAGATGCAGACGGAGGACTACTGGAGTATATCGGAACAAGAAAAAGAGGAGAAACTCAAGAAAAGAAAGAAAACTAAAGAAGAAGAGAAGAAGGCCTTATGACGATAACCAGGCAATCAGATTCTATCTAGACATTTTTAAATATATCTATTTTAAATATTAATTAATTCGTACCTGGTTTTATGCAATGTGTTGACCATGAAAGCTGCTGGGGCCCTGTGGCATAAAGAGATATAATCAATACATATGATTGATTGAAATTTGTATACATAGTTTGCCATTGATTGTCATTTACAATTAATTGTATAATTGATTTTAACTTCATGGTACAGGGCCCAGGCTTGTTTTAACCATCATAAGGAATATATGGGCATTCATTCATTCTTATCCTCCAGCATTTTTTTAAAGAGAATATTTTAAAACATTAAATTTATACAGCTTTTACCTTGCATTTTGCAATAAACCAAGTGTATACATTTTTTGGAATGAGATGTTTTATGGCTAATTACTAACTTTTAACATCAAGGGAGTGTTTCATAAACAATTTTGTGTTTGATCTCATAAATGAATATTGGCCAATCAGATGAAAGGATATCAGTAGCTTATAATAGATGTCATTAAAAATCAATGACAAAGTTAATCTCCTCTGGTCTTTGTACATTAGGAAGGATTGAACACTCTTAATGGAACTCTCCCAAGTTCTTATTCATTCTGTATTAAGGTAAGGACATATACTGATAATGATTAGCGCCATCTATCTATCTAGAAATAATTCATTCTGAGACGTGCTATTCTAATTATCCCGGCTCTCGCTCTAGCTGCTGTTTCTAGCACTGCATTCAAGGTACTAATCCTGCCAGGTACCATTCACTTCACCCGCGTTGAGTGTGGCACAGTGTGGGTAAATTTTTTACTGAGGGAAATCACGCCATGGTAGGGATATGAACCCACGGCCATCTAATAGAAAGACGAGTCAGAATTCAGAACCATAATTATTTATGTCTTCAGGAAGGCTATTCCATGAAATGGGATGTTGTGAGAATGTAGCTCTATATAAAACAGCGGCTTATCTGTAGGACGAGGAGGCCCATAACCATACAGCACAAAGATGGTAAAAAGATTTTAAAACAAGTTTGGATGTTCAATCTAATGACCAATCAGAGAATTAACCACCATCAAAGTCGCGAAGGGGTGCGATTTCAGCTCATCGTCCAAGCATTAGATTTTGAGAGGGGCAGGATTTTAAGGCATGACCCAAGCTTCATACATGTGTTTTCCAGATGTGACACTGTCTGTGCACGCAACTAAAGTGAATATGCAATTGAAATGTCCAAGAAAGTATCGAGTTTGCTGAGGGGAGGGGGACAGTCACACTGAAGATCGCCAACACAGATTAGTACATGTGGGACATTGTTTATCATTCCTTTAAAAAAAACAGCATCTGGCTGGAATACCATGGTTTTTTTTTTCATTTAGTACACTTTCTACTGGAATCTGTTGGCACATATATTTTGTTTATACATACACACACCTGGGCCCCGTCTTACAAAGAGGTACGTTTGATCCAATCAATCGTAACTCTATGGAAATCCATCAGTGTCATAATTTTTTCTTTTGTAAACAAAGAGAAGCATAGTGAATTTTCAAGAAAACAATGAATGCATGAATATATATCATAGTTGGAAAATATTTTGAACAAACATTCATAGTAGATGTTGACGTTGCTGGCCGTCCAGAGTTGTGATTGATCGGATCAATCCCAAACTCTTTGTAAGATCATGGACCTATTACGAATGGACATTCAACGAGAGCATTTTATGACCACCACCTGTTTCCAGCTGTCAAAATTGCTGTCTAACCCTTAACTTTCTCTTTACGCGGTTTTTACAACGACCGCCCGGGGTGATTGTTTACACAAGCTCCTTTCGCCCGATGATCGTCACCGATCGATCACTGGCCCTCTTTCGACCAAAGACGGTCGTGTTGTAGCCCCGATTGCCAATAGGGAAAGTCCTTACATTACCTAGAATGCAATGCGCAATTCATATCCGTTTTTTCAGTACATTATTTTAGGCTCTCTATAATGTGCGATTGTCGTCTGTCCATCAAAAAAAATCCCGTTAAATTTCATCAATCCTGTGGAATTTTATGCCCAAATGAAAATCAACTTCTGACCGAAGGTAAGCGCTACTATCGACATCGATACTGTCCTAAAAAGCTGAGATTTTAACGTTTTTCCGCAGATTTTTTCGTCGAATTTCAACAGCTTTTTTGCCGTAGATATACGGATCTGCAAGGTGATGTCAATGCATTTCATTTCCGGTTGTTAGCGATGTACGTAAAAAATACGTTTATGCACGCCTGTTTTCTTGTTTCTGCTATCATTTTCATAGCGCTAACGTTCGCTGCTGTGCGTTGCTTTTGATAAAGTGAACGAACAACATCGCAATGGGTAGGAGCAGCGTACAATTGATTTCCGCTGTCAATCAGTGAGAGCATGTTTTACGACCGGCTTGATGGGTGTCAGCTGCCAGCGCTCTGTTTATAAAAGGATTAGCGGCGACGGTCTCTGTGTCAAAGGAGGGGATACGTTGAATGTCCATTCGTAATAGGTCCATGGTAAGATGGAGGCCCTGGATTGTCATTTGGGGGAGTATTTGCAAAACTTATTTTTAGATCATCCCCACAACTGGCATTTTATAACTGAAGCCAATTATCAATGCCAATTTACATTTAGAAGTAAGAATTTTGTCAGTTTAATGGAATGAACCAGTAATAACTTACCTCAAATTGAAATAATTTTTTTTAACATATACAAATTCTAAGAAATAAGTATTGAAAATAGGAAATATTAAGATCGGCCTTATGTATATAAAAAGTTATATTTGTAAGAAAATTAAACTTGTAAAGGAATTAATATTCCATTTGAAATCATCATTGTTTCAGTGTTTTTAAATGTATATTTATGGACCCCTACTGAAATTATTTTGAAAGTATATACATGTATATGCTATGCTGCCAAGAGTGATTGTGAACTGCATGTTATTATTTGAGGAATACAAGTAAACTAACATGATATACACTGAATGACGTGAACTCATACTTGTGAAGCAAGTGTTTGAGAGTTAAATTCTCATTTTAACGTTTTAAAGGATTTTTTTTGTTTTTGTTTTTTTAGTTCTGGTAGCAAGTTGAAATTGTGAAAGAAATGTGTCAGAGTGAATAATTAAAAGTTTGATTATTCAAGCGTAAATTTAGCATGCGACAGGATCGAACGTAACTTAAGTTCAACTGCAGATTTGTGTTTAATCAGAAGACTTGCGCTTGATTTTGGGAGTTAGGCTCCGTTTACGAACACATCATAGATTCTTGCAACAACCTGATAAAAATCACCTTCCAAAACACAAGGAGTGAATCCAATATCAGAAAGAATAAAATGAGAGGAGCAATCTAAAACTTGTTTTATGAAAATCAATTATAGAATAAGCCAGTTATGGAAGTTTGAAAAGTCTTGTCGTACTTTCTATGGGGATCCTTAAATTGGCAAACATGCTTCATAATGGCTGATTTTTGGGGGGACAACTCTCCATATGTTTTGTACACAAATTTTCAGATTTTCCCCTTTATTATACGTATTTCACATTATCTCCCTTGACCTTGACATACCTGGTGTGAATCATATTTTCCCATGACATATGCTATGCTCAGAAGGAGGCAAAATGCAATTTTAAAGATATTGGGGAAAATCTGAGAAGTGTGTATATATTAATGGAGAATTGTCCACAAGATCTGTGATTCTGAAGCATGGAGGCCAATTTGAGGATCCCTATAGAAAGTACAAGACTTTTTACATTTCCATAACTTGCTTATTTCATAATCGATTTTGATTAAACTCGTTTTAAATTGTTCTCATTTTACTCTTTCCAATAAGATTGCTTCTCTTCTTGGGTTTTGGTTTCCTTTAAATTATATATCCCTGGAAAAATCCCTATAATAATAATAATAGCCAGTTCTTGTATAGCGCATAACATATCTCTATGCGCTTCCAAAAGACTTGGATATTATTACCCCGGCTGTAGCTCAAGCAGCCTTTCCAGCGCTCGACATTTCAAGGAATAAATTCCTGCCAGGTACCCATTCCCCTCACCTGGGTTGAGTGCAGCACAATGTGGATAAATTTCTTGCTGAAGGAAAATATGCCATGTTTGGGATTTGAACCCACAACCCTCTGTTTCAAAGTCCGGAGACTATTCCACTAGGCCACAACGCCCCCAATGAATGACTAAGCACCTTAATACATGTTCCAGTTGAGCTTAAAGTTATGAATAACTTAATGCACATCTAAATGAGAAACCCTCCTGGGTTGAGTGCTGCACAATGTGATCAATTTCTTGCCAAAGGAAATTGGACCATGGCTAGGATTTGAACCCATGATCCTCTGTTTCAAAGTCGGATGACTTATTCACTGTGCCACAATTCACCACCTATAAGCACCTTAATGATAATTATCTTAGCATTGGTTGAGTATTGTATGCACTTCGCACAAAAATGAATGTGTAGGACTACACACATGCCCATACCATTTCAACTGCATTCATTTTGATTTTATTGTAATTTCTATATTCCCACAAGGTATTTTTTTTAAAATATAATTAAGCTTGGTTGTTTTGGGCCATCTTTCCGTCAATTCATATAGCCAGTGAAGTGCTTTCCAGTGTATAGCATATCAGATCTATAACAAGATTACAACTATAAAAATCTAGTAATAAAATACTCCCTTTCATCTTAAATTTGTATAATGCTAAATTTGTATAATGCCTCTTCTGAGTGTTGGAGGTAATATTTTTAGAATAGTAGGTCATGTTGGGGAATAGTCTTATATAAGGAATAAGAAACTGAAAGAAAACTACTTGAATTACACACTTAGAGTTTGTTAAGTGCTTGCTATGCATTGCTAATATAATACCTAGTTTTACCTTTGTTAACAAGATAACATCTTACTTTCATTGTCTTTGTTAACATCATTTCATCAACTTTGGGAAATGTATCTTTGATCTATTTTTTGCCTCTGTGTCAAAGTTCTACTTACCATTTCCTACTTAAAGGTGGAGTGCCACTCTCAAATTAAAGTTGTATAAACAAATTTAACTACTAAATTCCCTATTTCTTATAGACTTTTTCTTAAAGGTCAAGTCCACACCAGAAAATTGTTGATATGAGTAGATAGAGAAAAATCAACCTAGCATAACGCTGAAAATTTCATCAAAATCGGATGTAAAATAAGAAAGTTATGACATTTTAAAGTTTTGCTTGTTTTTCACATAACAGTGATATGCACAAGTCAGTGACATGCAAATGAGACAGTCGACGATATTCCTCACTCACTACATGTATGTCTTTTGTTTTCTATTGTTTGAATTATACAATATTTCATTTTTTTTACAGATTTGACAATAAGGACCAACTTGACTGAACCATATAGTATCAAACATTGTTAATTCCACATGTTCATGAAGGAATTAATTGTTGTTTCACTTCAAATGAGGAGAAAATTTGAATATTTCATATGATAAAATACAAAAGAAAAAGTGAGTCGATGATATCATCAGCCTCCTTATTTGCATACCAGCCAGGATGTGCATATAACTGTTTTGTGAAATTAAGCGAAACTTTAAAATGTCATAACTTTCTTATTTTACATCCAATTTTGATGAAATTTTCTGTTGTATGCTTGTTAGATTTTCCTCTTTTTTTTAAATCAACTTTTTGTTTGGGTGGACTTGTCCTTTAAATTTTGAATTTTCAAAGCCCAAAGACTATTTCGGGATAATACAGGAAACCGTGTCTAGCCACCTGAAGTAGGTTTTGAGCTGTGTGGGTATATTTGATGCACACTAAAGTAATTTAGAATATGTAAGAAAGAAAAGCTGTTTATGGAAATAACTGAATACTTACAGCAACATCTTGCAAGTGATGTCATGAAAATTAAGCATTTTCCCCTTCTGAATAGAAAACAAAATGGTTGCATTTGGGATCTTATCTGACACTAGACAAATGCCAGTATCAAAACAAGCCCAATGACTATATATGGCCACATGAGAGAGGGTTAGAATCACATCATTAGCTTTTACCATTGAGTAGTGTTGTTTAAGCACCTTTTTGTTAACACAAAGACAAATTGGTGTTATTCAAACACCTATTTGGTGTAAGCCCAAGACTGAACTGGTGTTATTTAAACACCTATTTGGTATTTACCCAAAACCAGACTGGTGTTTAATCACCTTTTTGGTATTAGCCCAAAACCAAACTGGTGTTGTTTAATCACCAGTTTGGTGTCAGCCTCAAACCAAACTGATGTGGTTTGGACGTATGTAGATATTGATCTGGTGTAAAAGTAACACCAAACCCTCTGTTCCCATCAAAATAATCTTTAGCCTATCATCAAGGATTCTGGCGAGCTTGCAAAAGTCTGGTGGGCGAGCAGCCTATAGGAAAGGCTACATAATGTTCAATCCCTGTTAATCAGTATTCATGTGGATGACACTGTCAAAACTGAATATGTCGGTTTATTTTAGTTGTCTTCACATACAGCATGACGAATATAGAAGAGGAAAGGAAGAATGAAAGCAAAACGATTGAAGAGTAAAAGAGAGATTGAAAGAAAAAAAAGATGCAATGAGAGTGAGTATAATTAAAAGATTATTAATGTTCTGCAGAAAAGAAAATGGCAAACTTCTATCCCAACAGAACAGTAGCCTCTTGTACTGTAAATCTGAAAGAAAATCTTTCCTATATTCTTTGACCCCGTGGTAATAAAATACAGGTGTTGTAAGAAAAATAAATCCTTTAATAAATGTTTTCAAGCCAATTGTGTGTCACCTAGGTGGTATTCTTAAAAAGTAACATCAAGGAACATTTTCTTTCTTTCATCAACGCCGCGTGTAATTGAAATTTCATCTCTCAGTATCCAGGGCTGTGATCCTCCTTATTGTTTGAAAGGCAATTATGTGCTGGGTTCTTTTGGTTTGGGGATATAATGGATTTGAATAGGATAGCATAGTCCCATGTTGTATGTGCGTGTATGTCTGTTGAGAATGAGGGCACCCTCCCTTCCCCTATCTGATTTAGGGGTAAAGACTCATCTTACCCAGTAAAAGGCTGTTTAAAATTGTATACAGCGCTGTTTATTACTATATGAACCTTACAGTAGTTGTTTAAAAGTTTAAACAACCATGCTTGATATATTGACACTAAATATTAAATGTTGATGTTTAAGATTACAACACTTGGTTAAACTATTTAACTCTTAGCACACTGAATTAATGTTGGGAGATAATAATGACAATTGTTTCAATGTTATTTTCTTTATTTCAAGATTTCCATATTGCACCATTGATACTTATTGCTATTGTATAGATGTTATCCGAGAGCTTTTGCCTTTTATTAGCTTCTCTAATTTGAAGTTACGGAAGAAAACTAATTAGTACTATTGTTGAATTTAATTGTACGACTTTGCAAGATTGCAACATCAGCATGCAAATGGTTAAACAACTACTGGAAGGTTCATATAGTATACAGTATTGTATAAAGTTTTATAAAGCGATTATACTGTGTGTGTATTGAGCTCAGAATGAGTAATGGATTTGTTTTAATAATGATAATTATGATAATAATTGCTGCATTTATCATGCACTTTTCGCCAGAGGATACTAAGCGTAACTATTATTACCCCCCGGGGGGGGGGGGGGGCCACTTCCATTGATGAGTGGATACCATGCGCGACCATGGGGTCTCGAAAAGCACCCTAAACACGTATTTTCCATATTTTGAAAATGCACCCCTTAACAAGTATTGGCGTGTGAAACTCTAGCTACCCTTAATAATTGGAAACAAAACGATACTGTTGACAAGTATTCCGTGAAATGAACCCCTAAACAAGTACAGGAATATTTTATTGTTATGTCACGTGTCCTTCGGTCGTCGGTTTTACCTTTACACATCATTTGGTTTAGTACGAGTGTACGACCCCACCTTCCACAACTCGCGCAAAATCGGACTCTAAACACGTAGTGTTGGGGCAAAAAGGGCATCCTTTATAAAACATTTTAATATTGTTTTATCATCCCCACAAATTTGACCCTAAACACGTAACTTTCCTAGCAAAATAGATACCCTTTTTTCATTATTTTGGTGTTTTTGACACCCTTATCACGTTACGTACGTAACGTGCCCTATCTCGAAAAAGACATCCTTTTTACGTGTTTTTTTTTTGTCGCGCATGGTATCCACTCGTCAATGTAAGTGCCCCCCCCCCCCCGGGTTATTACCCCAGCATGAGCTTGAGTTGCCGCTTTATTAGCAACGCTCGGTGAATTCAAGGAATCAATCCAACCAGGTGCCCATTTGCCTCACCTGGGTTGAGTGCAGCAAAGTGTGAATTAACGTCCTGCTGCATGAGTAAAAACTGGCCACCATGTCTGGGCCTTCAAACATTGACATCAACATAATTTGATTTCCAGCTGATTAAAATTGTGCATTATTTAACCTGCTTTCTTTACAATGGGCCCCTTAGGATCAAGCAGCAAGCTGAAAATGAATAAATAAATAGATTAATAAATAAATAAATGAATGAATAAATAAATGAAATAATTACAGAAATAAGATACAAATATATAATTGATAATTTTATTTCAATGAATTAATGAGAAGAATCTGTTATTAATCATAATTCTGAAAAATTTAATCAAAATCAGATGTAGGCCTACAATAAGTAAGAACGTTATGTCATTTTACAATTTCACCTATTTTGCACAACACAGTAATATGCAAATGAGAAGTTCAGTGATGTTATTTCTTTTGTCTTGTATGTATTATTGAATAATTCAAATATTTCAAACTTGCAGATTGCACAACAAGAACACTCCATCAAATCATAAAGGCAGGCAATATTCCAAATGTTTAATGAGGAATCCAATTAGTTTTACTTTTTAATGAGGAGCTAGTGAATATATTTCATATGATAAAATACCAATCAAATAGCGAGTCGGCAACGTGACCGTTTCCCTCCCTTGTCATGTGCGCGTACAGACTAGGATGTGCATATTAGCTGGGTTATTTAATCAAACGGATATCTTATATATCATGACTACTCTTAAATCCGTTATTTTATTATTTTATTTTTCAAGGGTTTTCTTTTACAACCTACTGATTAAATCTGCAACATTGGATAAGCTTCAACATGGCACAGAACTGGGATTTTCCGGGGCTCTTTTGAGCACTTTAGGGGCAAAATAGGCAGAGCTCAATGCATTTTTTCCCCTGCCCATCCCCCCCCCCCTCTCTCTCTCTCTCTCCCTTTCTCTCATCATTTCCTTCACGTCTTGCCGTGTAACACTAGACTACCCTAAAATCATCCCTATCCATTAAAAGTTAATGCTATTCACTACTTAATGTATCCTTGAGAGAACAAAACAAAATGAAAATAAAAACGCGATGCCCCCGTCCATTGTCCACCTCCTCAATCGGTGCATACTTGTAACAAAACGATTCACTCAAATCATGTTACCCATAATTCCTACGATTTGATTATTAAATCTAACGGTGTTTAATCCGTCATTAACTTAGTTCTTTTCTTCTTCGACACATTCCATTTGTAATTTCTGAGGGCGAAGCCGTTCAACTATTGAGAGCGTCTATTAATGCTTCGAGCTAAGGAAGATGGGAGTCGCAACGCATAGAAAACATGCTCACATGAGGTCTTAACAAAACTGCATTCTCTGGTTTTAAATCCATCGCCAAGGACCCCCGCTTTCTTTCTCCTAAATCACATTTTATTTAAGAGTCACTTTAAGGTTTGCGGTGCATTTTTTGTTTCGATGAGAAAGGTAAGGTGTGAAAGTATGCTCTCTTTATTGCGCCGTAAAATCCATACCTCGATTGTTAACATTTCAAACAAGTTTTAATAAAGAGCGCCACTCTATTACCGCCATAATCATCAATCCGCTCGTTGCCTTCTCTCACCTCTATCTATCCTCTTATTTCTTCTCTCTTTTTTTCTTTTCTCGCATTTCCAGCGTCTTTTACAAAATCAAAAGCCATTGCTTTTGAAAATATTGATCCCACCCCGAAGGCAAAATGAATTATATACAGCTGGACATTTTAAAAGCCAAACAATTTCAGTTTTCTTTCCTTTTTTTTTTGTCAAGCCGTTGATGCCGCTGGAAGGGCCCTTCTCCCGTGTTTGAAGTCTTAAAGAGGCGCTGCGCGGGCTGAGTATTTATCCTTGTCATTATAATGAATTGTTACTGTGTCTTGAAAATATTCTTGTATAGGTGTGGATTGGTGGGTAAGATGTTTGTGACTGCAAGCGATACACCTGTGCTTTCATTACGGATTGACTCTCTCCAATATTCTCTTTTCGCTTTTACTCCGACCTTTCTGCCTTCTTCGCATTTTTATCCAGTCATTGTCCCTTTCCCATCGCTTTTTTTTTCTCTCGCTTTTGTCTCTCCCTCACTCTTTTTTTCTCTCTTTCTCTTCTCTCTCTAATAATAAATAAATAATAAAAAAAAAAAAATCTCTTCCTCTCATACCCCTCTCTCCCGCTCCTATTCTCTACCCCTCCCTCTTTTTTCCTCCGTTTCTCCCCTTTTCAAACAGTTATGTGTGTTGCATGAAACCCATTTTACAATAAATTTCAAATTTACACATTTTCAATCGTTTTTTATTATGACAGCAAATCAATTTATGTTTTAATTTGCAAGAAGCATACAAAAATTAATTGCAAATTATGTCAATTGCGCTGCATATAGATGTCGGATCCAAGTAGGGGAATATCCGGCCCTTCCCTCCCCCCTTGAGAGTATATAGCCAAATATTTTTAAGGGGATATGTCATTTATAAGGAAATTAGGACTTTCGTTGGGGGTATGTCATATTATGGAACAAAATTACTTCAATTTTGTGGTGGAAAAACCCTTTTTTTGTTTCTTTTGTTGCTGTTGTTTTTTTGCTTGTCAAATGTTTCATGTACAAGAATGCCCCCCCCCCTTGAAAAACCCTAGTTTCGCTCTTGCCTTAGCCTATATTTTCGATTACAAAATTGATAAAATGATGTAAAATATTACAATATTGATGTGAACTGATGTAGACTGTTTTGCAGTGCCCCTCCCGTCCCCCCCCCCCCCCATTCCCTTCCCTCTTACTTTATCTCTCTCTTTCTCTCCCTCTCTGACTCCATTCCTCTGTCTTTCAAGTGGGCTCTCCAACTTTTAAAGTATACCCCAGGGGTTCCTCAAATATATAGCAAAAAGTTAATTGGTCCAGATTTCTATTTTCCTTGATTTTTTTTTCCGAAGTCCTGAGAAGATTTCCCCCTTTTCTTTCCACAAAACCAAAGCGCCCGCGGGGAAGATAGTCAGCTTATTCTCACCTCAGATTTATCCTTAGCTGTGCTCGCTCCTCCACACCCCTGCATGGTTACCAGGTAACAGTTTCTGATTTGTTTAAAAGCCAAGTCAAAACATAGGATACTTCGATGGAATTTTTACCCTACCCCCCCCCCCCACCGACCACCACCCTATATACACACATGATTCTTGATTTTTTTTTTTAAGGTCAAGTCCACCACAGGAAAATGTTGATTTGAATAAATAGAGAAAAATCAAACTAGCATAACGCTGAAAATTACATCAAAATTGGATGTAAAATAAGAAAGTTATGACATTTTAAAGTTTTGCTTATAATTTGTCAAAAAACAGTGATATGCACAACTCAGTGACATGCAAATGAGGCAGTCGATGATGTCCCTCACTCACTATTTCTTTTGTTTTTTATTGTTTGAATTATACAATACTTCATTTTTTACAAATTTAACAATATGGACCAACTTGACTGAACCATATTGTATTAAACAATGCTAATTCCATATGTTCAGGGAGGAATTATTGTTGTTTCACTTGACAATGAGGAGAAAATAAGAATTGTTCATATTTCATATAATAAAATACAAAAGAAATAGTGAGTGGATGATGTCATCAGTCTCCTCATTTGCATACCGACCAGGATGTGCATATAACTGTTTTGTGAAATTAATCGAAACTTTAAAATTTCATAACTTTCTTATTTTACATCCGATTTTGATCAAGTTTTCAGTGTTATGTTTGTTGGATTTTTCTCTTTTTATTCAAATAAACTTTTTGTTGGGGTGGACTTGTCCTTTAAGCCTAGTTAAAAAAAATGATGCAATGGGTACCTCTCCACCTTTACCCCTGTAAACACACATAGGTCTACATGTAACGGATTCTGAATGTTTAAAAGCCAAGGCAACACATAGTCACCCCACACACACACCCAACCTCACAGTTAACAAATTCTAAATTTATAAAAACAAAGTCAAGATATGGGATACTTCGATGCTATGGGTACCCTCCCCCACTCGCTATACACACACACACATATCACAGTAAGGCACACCCACCTTTTCTCTATACATGTATTTACCCATCAACATTTTTTTTTTCAATGACGGCTGATGCGGATTCCAGAGATGGGAGAGGGGTTGGCCTATAAAGTGCCCTCTCCCTTTTAAAATTCAATCTTTTAAGTTTCCTTTTTTTTTCCTTTTCTTTCTTTTTTCCTTGGCGTGAGACGTTTGGTGACATTTCAGTAAACCAAATTTATTTGTTAAATTGTGTTATATCCTCCCACTCCTCCCTTCATTCAATGAATCTTGAAATTACCCAGGCTGGTTAATTGTGGTTTTGTTTTTGTCCTGCTTATTGATGATTTTTTTTTCTTAAGCTCGGAGCATAATTGACAAATTCATTATTAAACCCCGCTGTAAACGTGTTATCATCCGATGGCGACTTGTGTGTTTAACAAATTGAATCGTGTATAGCGGCAAACTTTATCTTGATGATCGAAATCGATAGTTCGTTGATTGCAAGCTTGCTTTTATTTTCTTATGTCGAAACATTTGCGTCACGGAACGATTGTGTCCATGTATGTTTTAGTTGAGATTATATGTTGTACCTGTGTTGTTCCTTTCTCTCTTTTCCTATCAACTTGATGTTTGGGAAGACTTCTTCTCAATGCATCTGTGCTACTTGACTGAAACTTGAGATTTGCGAGTTTTAATTCACGCCCAAATTTATTATTTATTAAGATTTTTTTTCTGTTTGATCGCTGATTTTTAACAAAACATGGTATTTAAATATTGATATAATATTATCGTGTCGTTGATATTCCTTTAGTCTTCCTTTCTTTTTTCTAACTGAATAAATTACCTAAGACTTTCCAACAAAAGTTTACTCAGTCCATCCGCCTTTCTCACTTTTATTTTCTACCCTTTTCTGTCCTTTGATTGAATGATCCCATATACCCCCCCCCCCCCCGTGGTCTGGGGGTCGCTTCTTTGAAAGTTGTAAGCAGTGACAAGTTGTTTTTCTCTGACAGTTACTAATACCATAATACACTGCAAAAAATCCGGTGTTGATTAAACACCAGCCCGGAATCTATATATGTCCACACCAGAGAAGTATTGCAACAACACCAGTTTGGAATCAAACCGATGCTGTTTTAATACTAATTGGTGTTGTATATAAACACATATCTGTTGTTAGACCAAAACCAAACTGGTGGTGTGGACGTAATATAGATTCCGGGCTGGTGTTAAATCAACACCTGGGTTTTTGCAGTGGAACAGTCAGATGCTAGAACTTCTTAGCCAATGAAAACCAAGGTTTTCAGGGCGCATGCGCGAATTTGACCAAGTCTATATGCGCTATATAGCGCTCGGTCTCGATCGGCCATTTTGTTTTGAATTTTGAAAGAAGGAGGTTTTCAGTGAAATTGTCAGTGCTGACAACTTTCATGAAATGCCCCCAGGGCTACGTCACAGCACGAAATAAACGATCAATTAAAAATCAAATGCCCAATCACGAGCAATGTTGCATGCTCGTGTTGTCCAGTTTCCTGGCTAGTAACCAATCAGAACGGCTCTGTCAATCCCCAAATTGATTTCAAACCCATGTGTCCCGGGCCGGGCCAAGGTACTATTCATTTCATAAAGTCTGATGTAAAACCCGGTCACAGCAACGAAACCGACTCCAAACCGAGTGACGGTATGTCATTGGAAATAACAGAAAAGATTTGGTCGGTCTGGAGTCGGTTCCACCGCTCTGACCGTGCTGCATGAAGCCATGACTCACTTTTAAGAACATCAAAAATCACAAAAGGAACGGGGATTGAACCCATGTACAACTCCGTTAAATTCAAATCTTCTTATACCGTTTGCCTTTCCTCTCAGCATCTCGACTGTTAACCTCCCGTACAATCTGATCCCACCTCGCTCCAGGGGCGACACCGGGATATGTTGACGTCATATATTTTTCTTACTATATGATAATAATTATATAGGGGTATCCGATCCAGACCTCTACATTTTCTCTCTTTCCTCCCCCGTTTTAATTTCCATCCTCTTTTTTTCTTCACTACTTGAAAAAGCAAGTGGCGGTTGCCACTAGTCCCCCCCCCCCCCCACATCCATGTGGCACCGTTCATAATTCGCTGCATTATAACCTCCATCTGTATAGGTGTCTCTTTTCCAAGATTTGCCCCTGAATAGTCTTTGAAGTTTGTCCAATCCCCTTCAGATACTCGTTATTCCTATCGCTGATAAATTAACAACTTGAAAATCATCTACCTTGGACATGTTGGACATGATCGCTTTTATTATCCTGCATCGTGGTTGAATAACTCTCACTTTTGTATGTCTTCTTTTATTCTTGAACTGTGTTTTTATTGAGAGTGTTTTAACCAACTTTCTTAATCCAAAGAAGTTCGGAACAGGTGGGTCGCGAGTAATGGGAGTCTAAGCCGGGTATTGTATTGAACGGTTTGGAGGTGGTTTAACCGGTCAGTGATTAAGTCAAGATGAAAGGAAACCGCCACTTGAACGAATAAGAAGGTGTCAGTTTGATCGCCATCGAAATCCTCCGTTGCCTTAACCCTCAACATGCCAAATACATGGCAGCTCTGTATGCATTTAGTGATAACAATAGGAAACTAGCGTTTAACGGTTAACCGGGTTAATAGATCTGTCAAATTGGAGCTCGAATCCTCTTTGGGTGATACCCGCTTTCATCTTTTCGGGTGACACTTGAAATTGTCATTAACTTTGTCGGAAGTCGTCCTTTGAACATGCGCTGACTTACCTGTCCCCACTTTGACATTTCAATAAATCAATCAAGAAACGGGGAGTTTATTTTCAAAGGGTGCTAAATCCTATTCCATAACGTCACACTGGGCGGCCAAGGGGTGTGGGGTGGTAGGTGGCTTTTTAAATAAAATTTTGTATGCACTCTGCGGAAGAGTGCATTGTGTGTTATAAAATGATGTTTTAAAGAAATACGTTCAGAAAAGTTTTACCTTAAAAAATAGTGTACCGAGGACAAAGATTTGACACCATTCGATATTACATTGTAAAATAAATGTGTTTTTAAATGCGTAATTTCGTGAAATTATGCCAGATGCTATTTCGTCAAAATTTACCATGAACGCTCTATTTAGATTATAGTAAGAACCAACCAACGCGTTTCTTCTACCTTTATCTCGCCTGCGACTTTATAGCCCCTTCAAAATCTTGCGATAAAGCGCTTACTTATGTTGAAAATACACTTTTTCCATTGTTTTGTAGAAATCGCTGTTTTTTTTTATTAGGCGCTGATTTGTATTTTTACTCTGTGATTGTTGCTCATATTCAATTGTTTTCTGCATTTCCTTTACAATCGATTTGTTTATTTCTTTATAATGAATTAGTTTATTTATTGAGTTGTCTCTTTATTTTAGGCCTACTTGCCGTAATACTTTTATAGAAAAATATTTTGGTATTATTTTATTTCTCTTTTTAAATTCCGGGAGCCTCATAAATTACGTATACAATGGAAGTTCATTAATTGAAAACGAATAAAACCAGACGACATTTTTGACAATAATGAACAATCTGATAAGATTTAAACATAGGCCTACACCACATTTAGTGCGCTTATGCAGGCCAACAATGTTCAATGATTTAACGATGTTAAATCTTGTATTTGATCTATATCTGTATGGGACAGTCGTGTAATGGCAACTGAATAAATATATCTTTCTCTGTGTCTTTTAAACTTTATGTAATTTTTGACAAAGAGGGTACCTTTATTTGTTTCGTTGTTTTCCAAGTCTTCTAAATTGTGTTTGAGACACGTGTTACTTTTAGAGGCAAATGTTGGCTGAACTTGTCATCAATGTTTTCCTAAGGAGTCCCTCTTTTAACGACATAAGGAATCATAAATTATATTCTCTAATGTCCGTTTGCCCCAATCTCATCAAAACTACCAGTCAAGCGTTTAATGTCAATTTGCCTTTCGTAGTTTTCTCACTCTTTTTTTCGAAGCGCATCATTTTCATTTTTCATTAACCCCAAATCCTCTTGATATCTGTAACTGGTGAAGTATACACCAGTCGGGGAACGTTCACTTGCTCTTACGGACCGCCGCCGTTTGCCCGCCTACTTCTCCTTCTACGCCCGCCGCCAACACCTGGGTTGCACAGACGTACTCGACAGACTGCGCGGCGACACGCCTGTCACTCAGCCCGCTCCGACCCGACCAGGGCAGGTGAGGATAAGGGGGGGGGGGCTGCGATCGACAGCATGCTCTTTATAAACCTTCAAAACCTCTTAAGCACACATGAGATAGAAAAAGACGAAAGAGAAAAGAAGGGTGAAAATCACAGTCATCGCACTTTGGCCCGTTTGCCCACCAAGCACGTCGTGTAAACCAAAATGTCAACACTTTCTTAACACTTCGAGATAGAATTACAAAAAAGGGACATAGTACCGATCCACTTGTAGAGAAAAGGCTGCTCTATTATCCTTGCCCCTCATTTCTGTTCCTATATATTCTCATTTGTTATCCCACTTCAATTGCAAGACGATTGGTTTGTTAAATGAGGCTTGAGTAAAGCCGCTTGTAAGGAGTATGTCACGTTCTTCAGAAGCCTAGAGTTAGAGAGCGGTCAACACAGACCTAGGCCTACCTACCACATCTGCGCCTTAATGCTACCATGGACCTATTATGCTACTGTATAGTAATTATGCTCCCATCTGCAAACATGTTATACATAATGTTGTCTATATTCTATAACTTTATATAATTTGGGTCTGCTCACAGTGGTTCGCATTGATAGAATATCCAACCAGCACTTGATTATTTCACTAAAGTTTCTTAACGTCCAGCATTGGCCCTCCAACCCCCTCCAACACAAAGTTTGACAAAAAGTAAGTGGTAAAATGCACCCACCAGGCAAGATGTTTGTCGCATGTGCAAATCGTTCAACTTACCCACTTTCAACCAATCAACGTGTGCACTTGTTACAAAAACTGAAATTATTATTTTTTATTTATGTTTCACGAGGCTCTGATCTTTCTAAAATTCTTATTTTGCCTTCACACCTATAAAGAATATTATTTCATATAAATTCCAATACACTTACGCGGTAAAAACACTGTTTAAACTTTTAAGCATATTGTTTAATCCTGTAACTCTAAAACTAAGTATATGAACTGTTAAACAATATTGTTCAATTTTTTTTTTCAAAGTACATGTTTGAAAGTTAAACAATAGTAGTTAGAGTGGGGGCTTAAACTGTGTACAACGACAGTTTATAACTTAACTGGCGCTGCGAATCCTTCCTCAGATTCACATATTGTAGAGTACCTTTTTCGCTCATTGGCGGAAAAATATCTCAAGATAGATTTTTTTCATTAAACGAATAAAGAAATAAGCTTATCAGGGGGAAAATCCTCCTTGAACTGGGAGAAGAGTTTCATATTTCTTCAAGAAAAGGGATGGTATCCTCCCTTTCCAGAATGGCTTCTACTTTCGATCCATTTTATGGGTAGTTCCCACCAAGTCTCTCCATGCTTCTGGGGAATGTTCCATGAAGCTGCACCTAGTCAGTAATTTTCATGGACAAATTTAAGCTTAGCCAATCAGATTCTAGGATTTCAATAGCTTATAACAGTAATTCATTGACGATATGTTTCATGAAATGTTCCTTGGTCTTCTATTGTTGTTATATGAAGCACAGGAAGGGTCCCAGGGCGTATAGAGGGGTTTCAAAAAGCTGACGTTGTGACAGGGAGCTGAGAATCAAACCGCTTTATCGTGACACGAAGTCGCCCCCGGCTTTCGCTTATATTGTTAAGCGATGGAGTGTTAAGTCTTGAAAAGTTAAACTTCAACTTCGGAAGGTGTATTTTACCGCTTTCAGGGACACTTTCTCTTCTTGAAATATTTCCACCTTTTTTACCTCCCATCTCTCTCTCTCTCTCTCTCTCTCTGACTCTCGTTCATTACTTTCGTCAATACCCATAGCGGATTTGATCTTGGCTTGCCTTTACCTAAATACCTCGCTTTTTAGAGCGACTTCTAGCACTGATCTCGAAAGAAAACAAACCAGGACTGACGTGGTCCATTGGTAGCTGGGATAGCCCCCTCCAGCCCCCGGGGCTCGCTCCCCGACCGGTCGGAGTATATATATATAGTCCTCTATTCTCACCTGTGCGCATGGATTAGGATCGGAAAGGGAAACGCAAGTCGAGTTTCGTCTTGCATCCAAAAAAGACTCAATAGAAAAACACTCCCTTGAAAAAAAAATCAACCTAAAATTGATACAGTTACTTTCTCGGGTTCCAATGGGAACGTATAAGAGAAGGGGGAAGAAAAAGGAACCCTCGTTAGGGATTTTGTATTTTTAAACAACAATGGTTGAGTGGAGAGGGTTGGTTTGTTGTGGATTTGCTTAAAAGCCAACTATGCTTACCCAACTCCGGCGGTGTAATATAAGACATGAGACATGACTCTGCCACGCTGGCCCGCCGTTTATACCTTTGGCCACTCTGGGGCGACGCCAAAGGGGGCGGGGCGACCTCCCCCAAAATCTTTTTCAAGTAGCGAAACAAGGGAAGGAAAAGGAGGAGAGATAAAGATAAAAAGAAAGAATCTAAAAAAGAGAGGTCTGGTCGTGTAACACTCTACTACTCCTACCACTCAACATGTCAAGAGCGAAATAGCAAGGTCATCTTTAGGTCGTATTACCCCCTCCCCCTTCCCCTCTATGTAAACAAAATACACTGGCGCCGCCCCTGTGCCCACTAAGTGCCCCCAAACGTTACCCCTTTTTTCAAAAAAAAAAGTCAATCAAAGGAGAGGAAACCCGGGAAAAGAGAGGATATGAAAATTACTCTAACCCTTTGCCCTGTTAGTGATATTGGAGCGGGGGCTGCTGAAAACGTCAACAAACAAGCCTATTTTCCTTTCCTCCTTTCTTTCTCATTGTAGCATCAAATTCTTGCACGTCCTTACCTTCCGCTATTGTGAGTGTTACCGTTCTGTTAAACGACGTGCCTCCGTCCTGTGACCGATTCCTGACCGACGTCTGACCGATACGTGGGCTTCACTCCGACCAAGTAACTGCTACGGTAACATCAACGAAACGGATGCCAGACCGATCAAAGCTATTACGTTATTTCAAATGCCATGCCAACGGTCGGTTTGCAGTCAGTTTGTTAGTATGACTGCATGTGTACAAGCAGGATTCAACATCTCGATAACATGATATAACGATGGTATCAAAATATCGTGATATATGACACTTCAAGCAAAACAATGTTGGAAGATGACCAAGGAGGCGCGATAGCTCAGTCGGTAGAGCGGGGTTTTCGGATTCCGGTGACCCGGGTTCGATCCCCAAGTGGTGCGCTAGTGCCCTTTGATAAGGCATTTATCCTCATTACCAGGTCCCTCGGAGAGGACCTTAAGCCGTTGGTCCCCTGGTTGCTTGCTCACAGGCATTCATGCTTTCTTAGCAGTCAGGTAAAAAAAACCTCGGTATAACAATAAACATTGAAATAATATAGTTCTACGTATAATCAAGGAAAAATAGGGGAGAGAAACAAAACGAATGGAAAGGGGAAAAAGGTGAAATATTACAGTGTGAAAAATTATGTCAGAATCTACCACGAAATCCGATTTTAATCTCAAAAGAGTCATTCATTTTGCTAGTTGGTCACTTAAATTTAAGAACATTTTAAGAAGTCCTCTACGCCATGTTTTCCACCCTCAATACAATGGTTTTGTTTCATTACGCTTCTGGTAGGGTGTCACATACCGCCATTCCTGCATTACCTGATTATCCGATTTTTTACCTTGTATAGTTGTTCAGAATGCCTTGCAAGTGTCCCTTTTGAAAATTCACATTTTTTTGCTCGGTTTCTACGCTCAATTGTAACAAAACAATAACTGAAAGTATTTTTAAGGGGTGCACAGATGGCCAGGGGTCTCGGCCACTAAACTTTGAGCTCGCTCTTCTACGGTACACGTGATTTTTTTGTTCTCTCGTCCGTCATTGCCCCCAACATTTTTGTTTGCCATCCATTTGGCTCCTTTACCTCATGCAGGTTTTCTGGTAGCGCCACTGATTCCTGATTATTTAGCAAATTTCGACGATGACAACCCGGTGTAGTTGTTTATTTATTTATTTATTTGTTTATTCATTCATTCATTTGTTTATTATTTATTTATTTATTCATTCATTTATTTACTTGCTTATTTAGTTATCTATTTATTTATGTACTTATTACTATTTCTTTACTTCTTTTTTTATTCATGTCATAATGCTTTAATTCAATTAAACATCGGAGGAAATAAAAGCACATTACGTGGTTAGTTGTTACGTAACTAAAAAAGAAGTGTGTAATATAAGGACCAATCAGATTCGTATACCGTCGAGTACAATATGCTACTATGAAAATTAGGGTCATCAGATGATTTAGAATGTTTTTCTTTTCCAGCGGACATGACTGAGGACTTCATTAATTTTCAGACAATGTGTATCACAACGTCCTTCTTCGTATGACATGAGCATTTCCGGTAGTATTTTGATCTCCAGTTCCATTCCATTGTTATAAACTCAACTTGAAGAAACCTCCATTTCCTGGCTTGATTCTTTAAATTCGTCGTTGAATAAATAATTGACCACGAATTGCGGTTTATTCTAGGAACAACAGCTGAATAACAAAGATATGATGAATTAATTACCCATTTATAACACATGGCGTATTACCTGTCCACAAAGAGTTGATCGGATGGGGTACAAAGTTGCACCCCTTTCGACTCCCTCCCTCCAGCAGCAAAGCAATTAAATGTCGGAAGGGATGACGGTAATTCAATGACGAGACTCCAAAGAAGCGTCTATGAGGCGCCGAAAGAGCACATTCAATATTATTCTCGTGTCGATATTGACAATATATAGTTGTAGGGGAGGGGGCTCATGCTTGCCCCCATCCTTAAATTTTAGGTTAGATTATGGACCTGCTTCTTAGGGTGAGTGGATTATTTTCCGACCTAGAATGGTGCAACTTCCCTAAAGGGGGGCAATGCTGTGCTCGTCAAGGTCCAAAGTTTATCTCGTCGACAAATGCTTCGTTTGGACATGATCGGGATGGGTTAGGGTTAGAGTTGCACCCCTGTATTTAATATACTTACCCAATTATTGGGTAAACATGCAAAGATGGAACATTCATGTTGGGAAACATTATCCCCAAAGATTGTGTAAATTCTAATAAATGTCATATGTATGTGAAATATTACCCATTATACTTGTGCTTTTACTTATTATTTTACCCAACAAATATGCATGTTTACTTGTTACCAAATATGGGGGGGGGGGGTACTCAACCATATCATGATGAAAGTATGATACATGCACATTTGCTTCATTTATTTTGAATAGTGAAATGTTACCCACCTATTCTGCAGTATGCTGTTTTTTCATATCGGACGTTTCCATAGAATTTCGATCATTTGCGATATGAATATATATTACAGTGTCAACTTTGACTAGAATATTAACCCTAAAAGGACTGGGCTATTTTAGATGTATTGAGGACTGGGGGCATGATCCCCCCCCCCCCCTTCTGATCTCGGCCGCCGTTTGCGCGATCGTGCCGAAATTTGGCAGGCACATGCTTTACCACATGAACTACAAGCGATTAGCCAATATAAAAAACAAAATGAAAATGATTATTTTTTATTTATTATGAATAAAAAATATGCAAATTTATGCGTGAAAAACATTATTTGCCTATTTAACACCCTATTTCACCTCATGTTTTCTTCTTTTTCTCTAGATGTCATCTTTGTTATCTAATTTAAAGGTTTCCACAAAGAAGAATGGTAAAAGGCAATGTTTCCTATGCATTTCGTTGTTTCTAGAATTTCTTACGTATTTCTCTGTTTTTTCATCTTTTGTTTTTTATTGTTTATTTTCAGTGGAAGTTATTATAGACCACTTAACAACTAAATTTAACCCTAAATTAATTAAGCAGACCAATAAGAACGAGAAATAATCACCCTTTTATGAATTTCATCTCCCACAGACTTTGTACACAAAGTATGAAAATGAGCAATTTTTGGCATGACATTGTCTCGTAAAAAGTCATGTGACGTTGGTCAGTTAGTCTCATGATTTTGCGCGAGACTTCAAAAAAAAGTCATGAATTTTTGCGGCCTTATCTTTTTGCGTTTCGGAAATATCGCGCGAAGCGTTGAGGGGGGGGGGCATCATGCCCCTAGTCCTTTTAGGGTTAAGTCAGTTAAGGGTTGATGATGGTTAAAGTTTTAGTGAGAACTTTTGTTTTCGATTTCGAACTACTTTTCCCCAGTTCTTAATACCAGGATCCGAATTTGTTTCAATAATTATTAGCTGAACTTTTTTCTCGAGTCATGCGTAAAATCAAATCCTTTACGGTCCCGCCTCAAGTCATGGCCTGTGATGTGATTATCCACAGGGGATCATCGTTATTAGGCATCGAACCCTGAACCTACCACACCATGGAGCCTCATCATGGTCTATTCGATGCTATTTACCTTTCCATGGTGGGTTATTGAGTGCTATTTACCATCCATATTAATCTCACGCTGCAAAAGAAAACATTCGGTTGAGAAAATTATCTGCGTGGAAATATCGTGTCGTTTCTCTTTCTTTTCTTTTCTTTCTTTTGAAGTTGATTCCGTGCCTGAAGGCAATGAACCTTTCTTTATCCTTTTCTTTGTGCCTTTCATGTTTCCTATGAAGCTGAAAGATGAATGTACGGAGTAAGTATGAATGCGCTAATCCTGCCAACAGATAGACTAACAATCAACATATTAGCCCCACATGCTGTGTAACACGAGTGCTTGACATTGAATATAACAAAATATACCATGGATAATATGACTTATCCGATGTGAAAATATGACATGGGTAAGCGGGGTTCATGAAAGGAACCCAAATTGACTAAAAAAATTCACAATTATTTCCAAAAGCATTGATGATGAAAGAAAAATGAAAGAAAATGAAAGAAAACTTTAAAATGGTGTGAAAAGCCGAATTCATGTTATTATTTGCTTGGGAAACCCCAGATATTTCATGGCTGATTGACTCAAAATGTGGACAATGCGATGGATTTTTTTGTGAGAAGTACTTTGATATGATGTTTAGCTAGCTTCCAAGCAATCCCATGATGGACTATTGCACCCGACAGAGCTCGACGTCATTCCATCAATAGGCAGCATGTTTGTTATTTTAGTACCAATCCAGCGGAACGCTTTCGGCTTTCGCCGCCGTTTCTTCCCCGGACAAAAGCCGGCGCGGTCTTGGCGCAACCCCCACCGGACGATTAAACCTTTCCCTCCACTTTTTCCCACAATGGATTTTTATTGCCTTCTTTATATAATAACAATTTTGCAATGAATAGCTGTTTTCAAGCGTCTGTTTGATTTGGTGGATTGTTTGGAGTTGGAAGTGGACTGATAGGCGATCTATTGGGTTGCAAGTCGGTTTCTATAGCCATACCCTTACAGCTAAATCGTCCGCTGACATCGGGGAAGAAAGAGGTCAAATAGATATTTATATTACCCCGTGTTTTATTGTTGTTGTTGTTTTTTTGTAAATTAGCGATGAATAGCATGCATCGTATTTTTAACAACGCGAGCGATAACCATATGCCTCTTGATCCCAACAGCGTCAGCCAAACATCACTAATGAGACCAGAAAATCAGTGTGTTGATTTTGTCAATACAATCCACTAGTATTTCTAGCAAGCGAGGCGAGTGAGCAAAATTAGAAAATAATATCAAGTAATTATTATTGCTGTTGTAATGATGATCGATTAGGCTGTCTAAAATTAGATTTGTTATTGACTTTGAATGCAAAAACATCATATATGCAAAATACTAAAAGAAACAATAGGACCCCCCCTAAAAAGAACCCCCACCATATATTCAAAGTTCTAAATACATCTGAGATTGACAGCGACTTCCAACCGATTAATTGTGTTTCCATCACCTCTGGAGACAAGTTCAGAAGTCTTCAAGAGTCACAAGAATGTTGATAAGTTCATCGAAATCCTTTTTGTCAATAGCATTGTTTCGAGGATGAGACTCCCTGCGGTTCAAATGCGCTTGGTACACTACTCGCTTTTCGGCTACCTCTCAGATGGTAGCGTGGTACCCACGGCACTGGGAACGATTTTTTTTTACAGGGGGTGCTGATGCAATTTGACAAGCAAAAAAAAATAAAGGTTTCGATACAAAATGAAGGTCATTTTTATTGCCAGAAATTTGACAAGCAAAAATTAAAAAAATACAAATGAAAAGAAAAAAGTTTTCCCTTCCCAAATGAAGGTCAATTTGGTCCCGAGTGATTTGCCAAGTACAATAAAGGGTTCTCTACAAAATGAAGGTCATTTTGGTCCAGAGCAATTTTACAAGCAAAAAAGGGTTTCAATGCCAAATGTAGGCCATTTGGGTTATATTTCTCCATTTTGCCACACCCACCAGAATTCCAAGGGGGTCCTGCCTATGAAGAATAACACACACAGTATCCACCTGGGAAAATATTGGGGGCGCTTCACCGAGCACCCCCTGCACCCCGCTTCCCAGGGCCATGCTAATAATACCTAATACCACATGCTGGCTCAGACCCATTTGGTTGAATTACCGTTTGATGTACACTCCAATTGGTCTAATAGAATACCATAGAGTTGTGGAGCGTTGTGGCCCAGTGATTAGTCTCCGGACTTTGAAACAGGGGGTCGTGGGTTCAAATCCCAGTCATGGCGTAGTTTCCTTCAGCAAGACATTTATCCACATTGTGCTGCACTCAACCCAGGTGAGGTGAGGTGAATGAGTACCTGGCCAAAATGCATTTCCTTGAAATGCCGATCGCTGGAAAGGCTGCTTGAGCTACAGCCGGTGTAATATCCAAGTCCTTTGGAAGCGCATATATGCTACTGAGACGTTATTCATCATGTTCATAGTGTGTTAAGCCCCTTTCACAATTGACGTACGACCATTTGCGACCTTTTGGTCGTGCGACAGGCTGCAACAGGCATCAATCGCTAGTCATCTCGTAAGATCGCGCAGAGGCTTTCACAGTTGCAACAGCTGTCGTACAACAAAAACAACCAGTAAACCCCGTTGCACGAGAAAGTCGCATATGCTCTTATTGTGCTCGTGCGATCACATGCGAGTGTTGCACGAGGGATTGCGAGTGGAACGGTCGCATACATGCGAATGAAACGGTAGTGCAATGTTGTAAGCCGTTGCGATCGGTCTTGCAACAGTCTTATGGCCCATATTATTATCGCAACCAGTCGCAAGACAGGTCTCTGTACATGTAGGTCGCTTGCACATGTGCAAGTGTTGCACGACCTCCAGTCAAGTAAATGCGACTACTTAGTTGTGCCACCTCTCGCACCAAGTCGTACAACGTTGAACAACACTCGCACGATGATCGCCCGACCGATGGTACGACCCCGGGTACGGCCTGATGCGAGTGAATCGATCGTATTTGATCGCGTTTGGATTTTGAACATGTTCAAAGTTCAGATGTGACCAGTCACGACCACCTCGAGTTCGTGCGACCGTCTACAACGACTGCGAGTGCTCGCAAGACACCAAGAGATCGATCGTGCAACAACAAGAAAAAACTGTTGCAGGCTGTCGTAAACTGGTCGGACGTCAAATGTGAAAGGGGCTGAACGGTCGCATACATGCGAATGCAACGGTAGTGGAATGTAGTAAGCCGTAATTTCGATCGGTCTTGCAACAGTCTCATATTATCGCACCCAGTCGCAAGACTGGTCTCTGTAGGTCTCCAGCACATGTGCAAGTGTTGTACGACCTCCAGGCGACTAAATGCGACTATACTTAGTTGTACCACCTCTCGCACCAAGTCGTACAACGTTGAACAACACTCACACGATGATCGCCCGACCGATGGTACGACCTGTTGCGAGTGAATCAATCGTATTTGATCGCGTTTGGATTTTGAACATGTTCAAAGTTCAGATGCGACCAGTCACGATCACCTCCGACCACCTCGAGTTTGTGCGATCGTCTACAACGACTGCGAGTGCTCGCAAGACACCAAGGGATCGATCGTGCAACAACAAGAAAAAACTGTTGCAGGTGGTCGTAAACAGGTCGTACGTCAATTGTGAAAGGGGCTTTACTAGTATGCGCTATATAGAACTGACTATTATTATTATTATTATTACTATATAACTCTGTGTAGTATCCCCACTTAGTACAATTTAGTCGAAAGCCCATTTGCTCTAATTTCCACACTGTCTACTTATTATTATTTTTTTTTACTTTTTCATTGGAAATTTAATTCACTGTGCATCAAACCATAGACCAAGAAGTGCTAGACCATACAAAGTGCTAGACCATAACAAAGTAATATAACGAGGCTAAATTGGTAATACATTAGAGTACGACTAATCGCTAACCAATGTGTTGCGAGACCCTGGCCTGTTTCAGAAATAGTTGCGTTTAAACGTAACTCAAGAAATCAATCACAAGTCCCTTATCTGCGTTTTTTTTCATTGGTTGTAAATCAAGCTGCATTTGATTTAAGAAGTTGCGTTTGATCGCAACTCATTCTGATACGGACCCCTGATCTCGTTCCACAAAGGTTAGCGATTGATCGTACGCTTGATTTTCACGATTGATTGCACATTGTAGTCAATGGAATCAATCGTAGGAAACTGTTCTATGATCATTGCTAAGTTTTGTGTTACGGGCCCCTGGTCGGCCATGTGGTTATAGGGGGTTGTCACACATGGAACCCGTGGCAGATATGGTTGCGTACTTGCGTTTAATAACAACTTAAGAAATCAAGCACAAGTCCCTAATTCGCGCTTTTTTTTCAATTCAATTCATTTAATTTTATTCAATCATTTAAAAATCATTATATGACGTATACACATCATACATGAATGCACAATTATAGAAAATATAGTTTAAATGATTAGGGTTGAAAAGTCAAGTTACGATTGATTTAGGCAATTGCGTTTGATCGTAAGTGTTCCTGCATCGGGCTACTGAACGTTTAATGTAATGTATGCCGACATACGGAAGCCGTTTCCAAGAGCTGTAGAGTAAAATTCACAAAGCAAAACGCCCAAAATTTCATCAAAATCGGATAACAAATAATGAAGTTATTAAATTTTGATGTTTAGCAATACTTTGTGTAAACAGTTATATGCACGTCATCATGAATATTAATGGTGGACTGATGATGTCACATCACCACTTTCCTTATGTTATTACATGAAATCATATTAATCGTTTATTTTTTTTCATACATGTTGGAATAATGTGTCTCTTTTATAATGAAATAAGTTGCAACAATGAATATCTTATGCACTAAATCAGTAGTAAATCAATTTTTTTTAGTTCTTGGTAGAAAAAATTTAAATAAACATAATTTCATATAATAAAATACAAAGAACAAGTGGGGATATGACATCATCAAGTTGCTCATTGAATATTCATGAAGACATGCCTAGAACTGTTTCACCGGAATAATGCAAATCTTTAAAATGCCATAACTTTGTTATTCCTGGTCCGATTTTGATCAACTTTACAGTGTTTTGTTCGTCTGATTTTTTTATCTGTTTAAATCGAATTATTATTTTCAGCCCGGAGCATCCCCTTAATCATATTTCTTGACTCTATCAACAAAATTATTTTTTTTTTCTTTACATCAATAAATCAGTTTGCGTTGTTTCCAAAAGTCACTTCTTCATATAAGAATATTAAAATGAGAAAATAGCTTGCCATACATGCCATAAGAATGTTGGTGTATACATTGGATATAACACCGTGGTGTGATACCCCCCCCCCCCCCCCTTATAGAAGCAATGATTTATGTTAGTTCATTGGAAAATCATATAATTAGTGAATTTATTTTCAGTATACAATCTTGACCGATTTTTTTTATCGCATATTGTGCAATAGGAAATCCTTAAGTTTTTGTTATTTACTTTTATCCTTTTTTAAAATCCGATGTGATTATTGGTTAAATGTGCTCAGATCACAAGTAGAAAACGAAACACTTTAAAGGAGAATGAAACTCTTGGAGCAAGTTAGCTTTTGTGAAAGCAGAAAAATCAAAGAATGAGATCAACAAAAGTTTGAGTAAAATAGGACTAGCAATAGAAGAGTTATGAGCATTTGAATGTCGAGATCACTAATGCTATGGAGATCCTCCCATTGGCAATGCGACCAAGATCTATGATGTCACAGATGAACAACTCTCCCCTTTTGGACACTGAAAATATACCCCAAAACATATCTTTTTGCTCATTCTAATCATATGACAAACGATTCATCAATGGTATAATGTTGTGAAACCTCTGTACTTGTCCTCTCATAAAGAGAACACCTCACCTTGTGATAGACTCTATAAAAGTGAGAATATAAGTGAAATAAGTACTTAAGTAATGAGGGAGTTGTACGTGTGTGACATCACAGATCTTGGTCGCATTGCCAATGGGAGGATCTACATGGCATTAGTGATCTCAATATTCAAATGCTCATAACTTTCTTATTATTCATTCAATCTTCCTCAAACTTTCAAGAATGTGTTTCTTTGATTTTTCTCTTTGATATGGATTCAGCTGGTTTCAAGGGTTTCATTCTCCTTTAAGTATCCACGTAGTGAAACTGGGTATTTTGGAATAATTTCTTACAAACTACTTCCTGTAAATTTCCCCGCGAATATTGATTTTGCTAGTGTTAACGGTTTTAGCATACACATGCTACTTTCCTATTGCTTCTGGTCTTGGTTTTTATGTTATTTTTTAAATATTCATGTAGATACTTTATTCCCAATTTGGAATAAAGTATCTACATGAATGTTACATAATTACAGTAGAATTGTTCATGTGAATGTGCCCCATGCTGCCTCGAAATCTCTGAAAGTCTTGGCTAAATCACATTTGAATATTTCTCTCATTGATTTAGTTTTCCTTTACTCTGTAAATTGCTAAGTGAAAATTTATTCAACTAAAATAACTCAATATGATCTAATAAAATAGAAAAGAAATACAATTCAAATAGACAAAGAAGCAAGGAATTCGATAGACATGGCACTCAATATATATTTATAAATTATTAAAAATGAATTTAGGCATTGAAATCATTTTTTAACACCCGTGCCTTACCATGCTTACAGACGCGTAAGGCCTAAAGCTTGAAAAAAATGGATGTCGACATGCTGGCTTCGTCGTATTTTCTTCTTGAAATTACTGTTAATATAAGTTTTGATTATTTTATATATATGTTGATGGTTGGTTATAACCACGGAAATCTACCCTTCCTTTTTAGAATATTAATATTTTAAGAGCTATCATGTGTCTTAACATAATCGTTAGATTTTATTCCTTGTGAAACTCCTCTGTTAAGTCGATCAGTGAAATAACTCCTCATATATTTTGTTTTAAGGTGAGACGTGTCACAACATTTTCAAGAAATACTCGTATACTCTCAGTACAACTGCTCCGTAAGGGGATTATTTTTCTTTAAAATTTTATGATACTCAAACTCTAAAGCTTTATTTGTTCGTTCATTACTGATTTTTTAATACCCTTTCCCAGTTTCCTATTATGTTATAAAACGTATTATGTCTCTGGTTTTCGTGTTAAATTTGTTAATAATCATTGCCATGATTGATATACTACTACTACTACTACTACTACTACTACTACTACTACTACTACTACTTCTACTACTACGACTACTACTACTACTTCTACTTCTACTACTAACTTCTTCTACTACTACTACTACTACTACTACGACTACTACTACTATTATTATTACTACTACGACTACTACTACTACTACTACTACTTCTACTACTACTACTACTACTACCACTACTACTACTACTACTACTACTTCTACTACTACGACTACTACTACTACTTCTACTTCTACTACTAACTTCTTCTACTACTACTACTACTACTACTACGACTACTACTACTATTATTATTACTACTACGACTACTACTACTACTACTACTACTTCTACTACTACTACTACTACTACTACTATTAATACTACAACTGCTACTACTACTACTTCTAAACAAAAATTTCTGGCTTCCCGTAATTCAGGACCAAATCAAACTGGACTTGAGATCAGGCCAAAGTGTTTTACACCAACACCACCCGACAAGCAGACCCCATTTGATGAGAGTTGATATATTCAATCGCTTAAAGTCGATTAAAGTAGCCTAATTATATCGACTTTTAACTTTTTACACATCGACATTATAGCCAAATTGACTTCTAATATGACTATGACTTATAGTTATATGGCATAATTGTGATAATGGCGACATGGTCGCATACGTTATGTGTTTTGTGAACATTGTCCAATGGACATTGACAATTATAAAGATGTGGGGGTGTCATGGTCTAATGGTTATGACTCTCGTCTTTCAATCTGAGCGACATGGGTTCGATTCCAAGCCATGGCATCCTTCGGCAAGAAATATGCACATTTTTGCTGCACTCAACCCAGGTGAGGTGAATTGGTACACTGTAAAAAAATTAAGTGCTAATTTAGCACTTACAGTGCTTGTATAGTGACTGCACTACGAGTGCTGATTATCTAGTTCAAATTTAAACTAGAAAATCAGCACTCGTAGTGCAGTCACTATACAAGCACTGTAAGTGCTAAATTAGCACTTCGTTTTTGACAGTGTACCTGGTAGGAATTTATTCCTTGACACATAGTGCTATATAGTAACAAATGCTCTTATAAAATCAGGTATGTTGCCTTACTGTAGAGCGCTTAGAGACCTCTGATTAATTTTAAGCTTTATTTTAACAAGTATAATTATTATAGTCGACAACTAACAATTATTATGATTGTATCTATAGGCCTACTAGTCCTAACAACATACTTTTGTATCTTTAAAATAGAAGAGAGAGAGAGAACTCGGCCTAGTTGTAGGAAGTTGTTTGCAGGTAAAACTTTGTACGGGACGATTTGTGCATGACTTAAAAGACAGTAAAGTTTAAGGAACACTGACATCATAAAATGTGTTGCCCAAGTTAACCATAGTTAGCCGTACTAATTCTTGAAGTTAGGATAAAAGACAGGGGAATAATAATCTCTACCTGCAAGATCTGTTATGTAATATACGATTTTCTTCATATTTCAAATCTGAATACAAGATATTTCCATATGAAAGTATATCCTTGTGGAGAGCAGTAGCCATGCATCCGAGGACTCCTTCCGCTGCCCCGAGGGCATCAAAGCGAACCGGATGCGTCCAAGTATACCCTAATACATGACGACTTTCAAACTTTATCAGGCACAACAACAACAAAAAAACGCCTGGACATTCTTCACCACCACAGCAGCTAGCAGAGCACTGGTCCAGCTAATTTCGATAAACGCCAATCAGCCATTACCTAATTAGCCATTCAAAAGGGGGCATGACTGGAGTAGGTGAGATGGGTCAAAATGGCGCTGCCTCGAGCGTCGACGAGTGGCGTATCCCTCCACGTCATAATTACGACGATCCGATGGATGAAAGAAACGACACAAACTTGCGGTCGGGGTGGTGTTTGGGTAACTTTTGATCTTCTGTCTTTGGAAGCAATTTCTCTGAATTGCCACCGATTCAATAATTGAGATTTTTATCGCACGCCACGCCGCAGTCAATGTCTTTACACGATGCTTGTTTGTTTGTACCCACTTCCTCGGCGTACCTTGGAGAGTTATGGGAATTATTTTTGGGGTAAAAAAGATGTAACTACGGAAGGGCAGAGTCTCTTATACCATCAACCATCCACCCCTCCTTCTCCCGCTATATTTCTTTGTTTGTTTCTAATTCTCGATAATATATATATTCATATTTTGGTAAATGATAAACATAAGCAACATTTATGTAATGCTTATACAACGTTTCTAAGCGTCGTCCACCCTCCTTAACTTTAAACAAAGACTATCAATATTGGGTTATTAATGGGCTACAGACCCCCCCCCCCCCTATCTATCTACGTGAAAATGGAAGTGTGGCACTTCAATGTATGTTCAAGGTATGTTGCATACTATTGCCATGGACTTAGTAAGGCTGCCCTGATCAGACGCTCTCTCAAGGAATTCCTTCCTACCAGGTACTTATCTACTACACCTGGATGAAACGTGGCAAAGAATATATGACAATACCATGTTTCGCACATCTTTATGAAAGACATAAGAATGAATGTGATTAGTATTGAATCAGAATTACATTTCGCTTGCCATATAACTTTCTTCCGTAAGCACAGGAATACGAATTGTTAGGTGTCACGATACCTGCTCCGCTCTTGATATCTCAGAGGGCATAGGGTTAGAGGTAGCATTGTTGGTTCAGAATAATGTTAAGATGAGGATTAGGGATTACTTAGTTCTGGAGGTTAGATTTTATGTTTGGCTTAACGAGCAGGTTTTCCATCTGAGCAATTGTCACCGGAGCACATATCATGGAACCATTATATATTCAATTGTATACATAAATGGGTTTCGTGATGTAGAATATTAAATCTATTGGATTATCATCGAAGTAATACTAGTAGTTCATAGGAAAAGCTTTCTGCATAGGAATATGAAGCTCGGCAAATATCTGGCCGAACAGGGAACAACTAAGTAGAGAGGAGGTGCATGGCAAGGAAGAAACGTCTGAAGAGGATCATTTTCCCTTTGCTGGAAAGCACGCAGTGTTCCACAGCGCATTCACAGTGTATTCCACAATGTGTTTGCGGTGTGGAATACTGTGTGAAATCACCGTTAAAATTAATGCTCAAGTTGCGCATTTTAAATATTCTAATATCCACAGAGTCCACTCTGTGAATACAATGAGAATAATGTGTGACACCCTGACCATTCCACTATGTGAACACACTGTGTTACACTATAATTATGTGAACGCACTGCGATCTTTTGATTATGTGAACACATTGTGCGACACTGATATTCCCACGATTCCCAGTATGTGAACACACATGATTTGCTGCTCGCTAACTTTAAATTTTTGTTTTATTTGTTGTGATCAAGATGTCATTTCATTTAACAAAGAACACAAACAGGAAGTGCTATTCTGGAGAATACTGGCAACGAATCGTGCATTCCTTCGTTTTCCTTATACTTTTTGTACCTTTTCTCCAAATCACTGGTAAAAAAAAAACTAAGAAAACTGTCAATGATAAAATGATTGATTCGCTTCTTCCTGGTCAGTTAACAGCGAACAATTGTCGAATTTAAATTTAATATTTGATAAATTAAATCATATTTTTCTTATACCGTGGCATGATCGTTCAAGCGATGGTGATACAAAGTAGTGCGGATCTCATCGGTCACTCTAATTTATTGTTCGATCAATATTCATGATATTTGAGAATAAACCTATTCCGTTCAAGAATTGACACTTATTCTGGATTTTTCTTTGTTCACTTTTTAAGTTCAAGTTTGAGTTCGCGTTTTATTCCAAACATACATGACATAAGACGAGCCACAAACTATCCTCTCTTGCTTTTATATGAACAGAAATATCTTCAATTAACAATAAAGTCCACCCCAACAAAAAGTTAATTTGAATGAAAAGAGAAAAATCCAACAAGCATAACACTAAAAATTTCATCAAAATCGGATTTAAAATAAGAAAGTTTTAAAGTTTCACTTAATTTGCAAAACAATTATGTGCACATCCTGGTTGGTATGCAAATGAGGAGACTGATGACGTCATTCACTCACTATTTCTTTTGTGAAACATGAAATATTCTAATTTTCTTCTCATTGTCAAGGGAAACGATTAATTTCTCCCTGAACAGGTGGAATTATAGCATTGTTTAATACTCTATGGTTCAGTCAACTTGGTCCTTAATGTCAAATCTGCAAAAAATGAAATATTGTATAAATTCAAACAATAAAAAACAAAAGAAATAGTGAGTGATGGACATCATCGACTGACTCATTTGCATGACACCGAGTTGTGCATATCACTGTTTTGTGAAAAATAAGGAAAACTTTGAAATGCCATTATTTTATTATTTTACATCCGATTTTGATGAAATTTTCAGCGTTATGCTAGTTTGATTTTTCTCTATTTATTGAAATCAACATTTTTCTGGGGTGGACTTGACCTTTAATCATCTTTTATCTATTTCTTTATCTCCAAGTATGGTATGTCTGCTTGACGCAAAGTATTTTCATTAATATGTTTATAACAAGACTGTTTAAAAATAAATCAACGAAAACATGAAGAAAACAAAACTTTTGATTAATCATTGAAATAGAAATCTGGTAGGCTTGTTCCCATTGGGTTTTCAGACCATTGCGTTTCGGTTTGTTTTCATTCAGTTTTATCCTAATTTTATATCATCCTTTCTATTTTGGGAGGTTCATTCTATTTTGGTAGGTGTTAAACAGTTAAATGCTGGTTGGTGTTTTGTTTGTCTGCTTTCTAACTGTTTCAGATATTGTTTAGGTTTATTGACATTGGACTTGACACCTAGAAGAGGGGAGTGTTTTATTTTTAAAATGATCATTTTGAACTTTAGATTTGAGTAGTCCATATCATTCCTAAACGCAAACACCTTCTTAGTAAACTTCAATATCTTCATTCTGATATGCCTTTTATAATATTTTTTTTCAAAATTTCATTTCTGCGAATCTCGGAAATTTTCAATTGTTAATCTATATTTCTACTTCTTGTCTAGAATTTTCCATTTGATTGGGTTCTTTTCCTGTCTGTCTTTTTAGGCGTTAAGGAGAGGGGTGGGGGAACAAAGGACCCGGGGAAAGGTCAAATTTGGTAGCAACTCTAGCAGCAAGCTCCTATTCATGACTGGGGGAGTAGCCTCGAGCACTACCCTAAAGTTATCAAGCCTCTTCACAATTGAAATGTAGACCAATTCCCTTTGAATATGATATTCATTGTCTAACTTCCATTATCAAGTATCACTATTTTCGAATGTGGGGGAAATTCATTAATTCGTGTCAGACGAGCAAAGTAAATTATGAAAGTGCAAACATAATGTTGAAAACAGAAACTTTTTTCTTTGATAATTAATGAATGATTTTTGTCACAAATCGAATTTTAACATCAAAGTAACATCACCCCAAGATATTGCTTCACTTTATGGAATTGGAAAAAAAATTGAAACTGGAACTAATAATTATTCCTTTAAACATTTAGATAGAGATATGACAGAATCCTTTTGATGTCTTACGTTTTATTTTTATTTTTGTCTTTGAGTTAATCTTACATACATTGCTTCTAAAATGAAAATATACCCCGCGTACATGTGAATGCAAATTAATATATTTAATGTGTTATCGCAAAGTTGAAAAAAAAATAGTAGGGACTTTATGTTTTATATTTAAAATGTGAAATAGGCCATAGGTTACATTTCCCCCCTTATTGCTTGTGGCGCCGTGAGTAGACTTTTTGGAACCTGGATTTATACACGCTCCAACAGAAGATCATAAAGTGAATGAGAAAGAAATAAAGAGAGATCAGGAGAGAGGCCAGCCTCAGTCACGCCCTTTTGTTTTAAGATACCGACCACAAAAATAATAAACACCAAATGTTAAAAGTGCTGTTAGTACCACGGTAGGTGACCCTTTAAGTGACTCCTAAGGTCCTTACTTTTTACAAGATAATACTTCTTTTCCATACTTACAATGACTGGTCTATTTATTTGATCTCGAATTTTAGATATGTTTGCTTTCCCACATATTAATTAATTTATTTATGTATTTATTCATTTAATTTATTATTGTGTATTTAATAATGATTATACATAAGACTTGTATAGCGCATTACCCCCTCTTAATAAGATGCTCTAGGCGCTTTAGAGCATTTTAGAAATGGGAAAACATATTACAGGTTCGAACTTTTAAAAATGAAAACAATAAATGAATGTCTGTCAAAAAGTACTCGTATGCATGTCTTCGGGTTGAATATATTTCATCCATATCATCAGGTATTCATGTATCTCTTTGTAAAATTATTCTTTAAAGAATTAGTTTTACTCGAACGTATTTGATTGTCGTCAATTATAGTGTTAAAGTGTTAAGCGCTATATAAGCAAGTATAATTGATGTTATTATCATGATCAACTTCATCATCGTCACCTTTATCATTATTTAAGAGAGTTGTTGAAGAGAAAATGAAAGATCTATATTTCACAGGGAACACAAATATTACACCAAAAACAAAAGCGAAATATGTTTACAAAGTTTTACAGCACTTATTTACATGTACACACTTAAACATTCGAGAGAGACAAAATAAATATGTGTTAATGAATTGTGTAATACACACATACACACACACACCCACCCACGGTACGACACTATCCATGTATCAACTCCCTCCATTCACTCACGTACACTTGCTCTGTTAACACACACCCATACCCACAACACTTGTTCTAGAACACATCCATCCCACACCATCCACCTCTCACCCACACATTGCTAACGCACACCAACACATATATAAACTGCATTTGTACACACGATCTAACGTTCTACAACACATCCATCCACACCTTACCTTTCACCAAATACCAACTTTTCGCCCACACTCATTCTTTATCGCACGCACCCTCACCCACACCCATACCTATGTGCTTTAGGCTATGTAGTGCATGGTCGCATTTGTGTTCGCACGCACACGCATCAGTATATTAAATTTCTTGAAGACACCCACCTACACCCACACTCACACTTCCACACACACACCCCACACGCGCGCGTGCACCCACCCATACGCCTAGGTGGTACCGCACTCCCATGCCCATACACTGTAACAGTATGATAATAGTCTAGAACACACCCATATCGATCTTCACACAACTTGAACCCACACCCACACTTTCCCGGCAAAACCAACACACTCACCCTCACCTGGGTGGTATATAATTTAATGCTTCATGATTGCATTTACGTACGTACACACACGTTACAGTGTGGTGACATTTTAAAGACACCAGTATACGCCCACTTTTCACCCACACACACAACCCTTCCTACACACACCCACACGGCCACACCTATAAAGGTGATGTAGGGATGTAGCCTACATGATCGCATTTGCTTGCACACACGTACATACGTTATAGTGTGATTAGGCCGACATTCTCGAAGACATCGACCTACACCAACGTACACCCGCTTTTCACCCACACTCGAAATTCTCGCCCACCCACACATAGGTGGCCTAGCCTATGCTGTGGAACTCGCTCAAATTAATTCGTGCATATACTCATATGACGTTCTAAAAGCGTCCACATATCGCCCATCCTCAAAACAAAAATGAGTAAAGATTTTCACTCTTGGAGAAGTGGAATTCAGTTATTTTCAAAGCCATTTTTTTATGAATAATAGTTAATTTTTCACCTATTGGTGATCTAATTGATCATACGAAGATTTTTTCATGATGAATCCCTACCGCTGATTTAAAATTAATAAAACAGACACTTGTTTCTATCAGTCAAAATTGACAATAAAATCACTCATTGAGAATTGGGCATTCTTTTCAATCTTTCAGAGCAGAAAAGTAGTTGCTCTACTCGAAGCGCAACAGCAAAATCCCCCTTCTCATTAGAGGTGAGTGATTGCTACAAGACCTTCCCCTTCCCTTACCCGATGGCTGATTGGGACACAAGGGTCACCATCAGAGTAGCTCTAGCCCGGTGGTGACCCCGTCTTTTTCACACAAGGTACTGCTGGGGTGCAAGCTAACAAATAGCTGGAGACTATAAAGACACCTCTGTGTATCACCTTCAACAAAAATCAGGGATCTGAGACTGAGAGAGGGGGAAAGAGAGAGAAGCGGAGAAAAGAAAGAAAGAAAGAAAGGAAGAAAGGAAGGAAGGAAGGATAGAAAGAAAGAAAGAAAGAAAGAAAGAAAGAAAGAAAGAAAGAAAGAAAGAAAGAAAGAAAGAAAGAGAGAGAGAGAGAGAGAGAGAGAGAGAGAGAGAAAGAAAGAAAGAAAGAAAGAAAGAAAGAAAGAAAGAAAGAAAGAAAGAGAGAGAGAGAGAGAGAGAGAGAGGGGGAGAGAGAAAGAAAGAAAGAAAGAAAGAAAGAAAGAAAGAAAGAAAGAGAGAGAGAGAGAGAGAGAGGGGGGAGAGAGAGAAAGAAAGAAAGAAAGAAAGAAAGAAAGAAAGAAAGAAAGAAAGAAAGAAAGAAAGAAAGAAAGAAAGAAAGAAAGAAAGAAAGAAAGAAAGAAAGAAAGAAAGAAAGAAAGAAAGAAAGAAAGAAAGAAAGGAAAAGAAAGAAGGAAGGAAGGATGAAGGAAAGAAAAAAGAGAGAAAGAAAGAAAGAATCAAACCACACATGCAAACCGAAGAGGGGATCATAACTTGAAGAAACAACAATAAAAATGGGGAAAACAAGCAAGAGAAGAAAATACAGAGGGTAATAGAAGAAACCCCAAAGAAAATCGGAATAGAAGAGAACGAAATGGAGAGGATGAATAATTGGATGAAATAAACATAAAATGAAAACTAATGCTAGGGGGTAAAATGGGGGATGAAGAAAATCTAAAAGTGATAAAGTGCGAGAAATAAAGAGACATCTTCAGGAGAAACAGAGGGGAGGTAAAGCTAAAAGGGCAAAAGGGAATTTAAAAAATAAATCAGGTATGAAACCTAAAGAAAAGAAAAGTCGAGAGGCAAAGAGAGAGGGGACGGGACATGGAATAGAGGGAGGTGGGAAAGAGATGGGGAAGAAAAGGGAGAGGGTAAGGGGGGCGGCATGAATGGGGTGGAATCAAAGAATCGACATGAGAAAAACAGGAAGTCAAAAACAAAGACACAGACTGGTATCAATGAGATATTATTTCCTTATCTGATTTGAATAAAGCGCTTCTTTTGTCGATTTCCAGGAAAAGCGTAGCCTCAATTTACACCAATCTAACTTCTGAGAGTGATAGAAAAGGGGGACAATGATCTTATTGGTATTCTTGCCTGCAGCTCATTCTCTTTCTCACAATAAAACAACTTTGTAAATAAATTTGCTTGTATCATTGATTCTATTATTTGAAATCCAACCTCAATATACATACTCGTTCTATACTCAATTTAACATTACCTCAATCATCATCAACATTAAGTATATGTCTATAAAAGAGTGTTTTGCATTATTATTCCATCTATTGAGATTTTCAACAACATCATATGTCCAGTCATTCGGCAAACAAGAAATCATATTCGTATTTTGAATGTTGGTAGCATCATGTTTATGATGTTGGAAGGCCTATACCTCTTGACAAAATCGTGAATTCGCTACAGCGCATGCGTCAGTCATCTAGGTTATACATACTCGATAATGCAAGAATAATTCGATTCAGCGAATCAATTTTATCCTAGTACGATTTACCAAAGACACGAAGCTAAAAGGACGCCAAAAAAGCCACAGTGCGAACAATACGCCACCAATAAATCTTCAACACACTCGAACAATGGTAATTATTCACGCTGAAATAACCATTTACTGTGTGGCGTTGGCCTCCATTCATACCACATGATCAATGCTGAACGTTTTTCTTTGTCGCTATCTTCAGTTATCGCACAATGCTAGTTATTCCGTGGCCGAAATGTGTGTATGAGAATTTAATGCTAAACACACACTTTGTAAGCGATATACGCATTTTTGTTTCCCGATGGTGGCCCGAGGATGGAAGGTGGCCTGGTGGTCAGGTCGTGTGGAGTTCATATCAGGGGCAATGTTTCACAGGCACGATAAACTGATTTACAATAAAATATGCGTGAGGTAACTTTTCCCAGGTTTCGTTTTCCGTCCGTCGGTCAGTCGGTCAGAGCATGGACCTCACACCTCTAAACCATGACCGTATGTACGCAGCGGGGTGGGGGCAGGGGGAAAGTTATTTTGAAAACTTTCAATTTTTTGCTGAAAACTTTTTCAAAATTCACAAAAAGTATGCACGATAGAAATTCTTCAATTTCACTGTACAAATGCAAATGCGCCCTAATGACAAGATCGGTCCCTTCGCTCCCTCGCTTTAATTTTTTTTTCAAAAAGTTTACACGTGCCGTGTACGGCCATGTTCGGAACTCGGGACATAGTACGTAAGGTCCTAACAACTCCCTTGCAAGTCCATGGTCAGAGATTTTGTCGTATGATTTGGAATTTTCCTTGTCCGTTTTTATGAAAAGAATTCCATCTCTTTATATCATATATAATCTTTACTTCGTTTTATCTGGTCATTTGTGCAAAAAAGAGCTAAAATAATTATTAGTCAATTGCATGGGTATGTGGCAAAAGCAGTCGAGAGTCGCATAATCCCTACCCCCCCCCCCAAAAAAAAAAAATATATATATATCTGTGCTCTTTATCTTCTAGTCTTATTCACAAAACTCCTAAAATACACCCGTTCTCTGATCCTTTATTAATTTGCGAGGCTTTAGTATTCGATTATGTGACAATACTAATCAAGAAAATGGGCGAAAATATATATATATTTTTTTAATTTATTTATGCATTTATTTGTTTGCTTATTTACTACTTTATTTATTGGGTATCTTCAATGGTTTGAACAAACTGTAGGCCTACCTAACAATTTTATTTTAATTTGTCTGATCAGTATTCTGAAATGAAGTCATTGAATATCTAAATTTATTAAGTAGATGAATTAGAATGAATGAATGAATGAATGAATGGATGGATGTATCATTTGATTAAATATTTAATTAATTGAATGATTAGTGCATGAATATAGGGATGGATAAATGGATGAAGGAATTAATTATGTGCAATCAGTTTCAAAGAAAAAAATAACCATTAACCACGGGGGCTCAGTGGTTAGAGTACACACCTGATGAACGAAAGGTCGTGGGTTCGAACCCCGGCTGGGTCCATTCTGCCTTCCCTGCCATGCTCCCGGCGTGTAAGAATGGAGATCTAAAGGGACTGGTAACTATTTTATACAGCTCCCACTGAAAGAATAACTTATCATTGTTTTTGCTAAATAAAACTACGGTATTTATTATTATCATCCGCCCAAGAAAAGGCCATATTATTATTTGTGCTCGATGTTTTATAAGTATCTGCATGTCACAATGAAATACCATTACGAAGGGACCCGACCCATAGAGAATCAAGGGTATTTACCCTCCCACCTTCCCCCTCCTCCCCCTCCCCCTCCTTCCCCCTCCCCTTCTTTTCCGATTCCAACTCTCTCGTTAGAAAAAAAAAATTGTTTACGCCATTTTCTCCTTAAATAAGAAGCCATTGGATATTTAGGTCACCAAAGTGTGAGAGAAGTTCTTAAACTACGGCATGTTGACAATAAGGGGGCCATCGTTCAAAATGTCAAAATGGACAACTGTTATCAATAATATCAGCATGATATAAGTATATCATCATCTTGTAAGTATATCATCATCGGTTTTTCAATTTTATTATTTGTTTCGATGTTAATGTTGTAATCAATGTTGATATTTGCTAATCTTAGTGTATTTCAGAATCTTTAACGGTCTCATTTTTCCAAAATTTAATTAAATTTGAAAAAAAAAAAAAATCAAAGAGGGGCAGACGGTCTTGTTCATCGCCCTGTTTGTTGACGACCAATCAATGAACATTTATGTTATCCTTACTGTTGCTACGATAGGCAAGCAGTGAAATGCAAGTATGATTGAAAAGGAACATGATTTGTCTTTCCATGGTTATTTTCTCTCATCGAGGTATCGTACTAAAGAGCACCTACATGGAACTTTCGAGATGTGTAACTTAATTTTATTTCTTAAAATTCATATACGCCATGGAATTTCTTGTGGCCTCTCTAAAAATTGTCTTTCCTCACACATGAGAGCAGTATCATATAAGTGACATCAGGTAAAAAAAAGATACGCTAAGCATTGAACTGACATGATGTCACTTGTTTGTTATATTTGTGATTAAGATAAATCGTTGATCTTTTAGGTTTGGGGCTTTTGTTTGATTTGATTTGATTTGATTTTTTTTTTCTTCTGCATTCATATAATATTCGTATACAATACAATTTTCATTACGTAACAAACATAATATATCGGTAATTGATTTTGTATGAATCATAAAGAAAAAATACAAAATAAAAAAGTCATTCTAAACAAATATGATCTATAACAGTTACAGTTTGCAAGAGAAGGATTCAATCCTTTTCTTGCAAACTGTAAGTGTTAAGCAGATTGCTTGAAAAAATTGACAACCCCGGAATAAAACTCATTAAATTATTACATACATTTATAAAGCAGAATGGAAATGTTATTTTGTTCATAATTTTACAATGATGAAGATGGAGATGAAAGGGGTGATGGTGATAATGGTGAAAATGAATGCCATGATGGAGATGAAGATGATGATATATTGTTCTTGGACGCACTGAATATTAGCCTGCTAGGCTCGGGTACTGCTTTCCAGTGCTTGGTTCGTCCGGCCGGGCACTGCCCTATTCACCTCACCTGGGTTGAGTGCAGCAGAAGGGGATGAATGTCCCACTGACTGCAATAATGCCAAGGATGGAATACGGGAAAATACACGTTTTCTTCGAAATCAATATTATATGTATTTTTTAACGCTTCAGAAAATGTTTGTTGTAGTCAAAGGTTCGGCCTCCTCCAAATTTTAGGATAATTACGCCAATGGGCGCAGTTTAGTTTTCTCTCCGAATTGATCTGCCTAAAACATTGATTTAAATCAGCAGTAAAAAAAGTTGTTAAATGGAAATGGAATCGATAGGTAAAAAAATACACTGAGTGCATCCTATATTTACGCAAATTATTAACCTATATTTATTACTTTACATAACAAATTTACAGACAGTACACTCACTCTCCGGACTACTAGTATAACCTACATCTCCGGACGATTAGTCACTGCGATTTAGTCAAATCAAAAGGATTTTATTACTAATCAATAACATTTTGTCATTTGTGACATATTGACGGATACCACCTTATTGCACCTTTAAAATCAACAAAAAATACGATAGAAAATGACCCAAAACTGTCTCTCGATTTATTTATTATCCTACTTCTGAAAACAAACAGCACATCGCGTAAACAGTTTGACCAGCTTATAGAACGAATTAAACAGTTATTAACATATTTAGGTCAAGTAGTTTTTGTTATTGAGGTTAATTACCCTTGTTGGATTTTTTTATTGATAGTTGATCAAGGTGTGTTGATCGTACAGTGTGGTTTTGGGCGACGTTTTATTCGATTCGAGGCGAGATTTTTGTGGGTCAGGCGTTCCAAAGCCACTCCCTTCGAGTCCCGATTCTCTATCACCCCTCCTCTTGTCATTACAACAGGGGAATTGAGGAAGAGAAACGATAAAAGTTCCCCCTGAAAGAGGGGGAACAGGGAAGGGGTGTTGAACTCCCGTCTAGTGAACTTTGCCAAAAGTCAGAGTTCTATCAAACAAGGCGCTCTCTAAAGATAATCTTTTAGTGGAGGTAATTGATGTCAAAATCAAACAGACATAATAGGGAAGCACGATCTGAATGCAGGAGGTGAGCAAAACAAAATCCATCACAAGCATACCCAAAAGACTCGGGAGCAAGAATAAAAAAGTACATCTGTAGCTGACTACAGACTATTCCAAGAAAATGTTTCGAATACGTTCTGCCCGATTAGGACAGAACGGATGGCGATACGTCAAAGAGTCGTTTCTGCAAAATCTATTTGCGCGAGAATTTATTGAGAGATGAATGTGATATCTCTTCTCAAAAGGAGTTATTATTTTGTTTGCTATTACCTAGAAATTTATAAAGTTTGTATCTCTATATTTTTTATGACGACTGAATATTTTCTAGACAAATCTGTTGTCGTCGGCATCCGTTCGCCTCGAAAGACAATGGTGTAACGCTAGGTGTTACAATTTCTAGAGTGGCTGTAGAGCCCCACTATGTATACCTGCTCTAGAGTAGTAGTCTCTAGAGCAATGTGTACAGATGGATGAAGATGGCGCTGAGACAAATGGTAATGAAGATGCTGCCGTCGCCTTCCCCCTTGTTCTTTGGACTGCAAACAGAGCATTCCGTCGAGACAAGTAAAGTCAGTGAAAACGAGACAGCAAGAAGACGACTTAATTGTGAATAATTAAGAAATCCCAAATAACTATAATTTTTATCAGATCATTTTAATCTAAGTAGCCACTCTTGCATTACTTTAATCTTAAAGATATCACTGAATACCATTAACATTTGAATTTTTTGAAGTGGACTGAGGAAAAATAAAGTCGTCATACATTTTTTTTCTGGAACAATATGTAAAAGGTATCTACCAGAGCGCAAAAACCACCACAAGTGGGGGTTAAAATGAACTTTAGATTCTGTTGTTGTTCGTCTATTGTACGATGTGTGTCCGATTCAACAGAGATTTCGACTGATCCATCATGTCTGAAAGAAGACCAAGTCTTGCTCTAAATATCCTTCTTTGTATCAGTACATTGATATAGCACCTGTACCGATCCCAACTCAAACGAAGAAGAAGAGGGGGTAAGAAAAGCAATCTGAGACTTATCGAAAATGGATTAATTTGACCTTAAATTACCTTCCCAAGACGGATGATTCCTTTGTCCAAAAGACGGTTGTTTTCATAATACAGTTATCACTCAATTAGAAATTCATTTTTGAAGGTATTGTATCGGTAGTTGGTTTTATTGAAGAGAGGGTGATGTGAGCGGTGAAGAGTTCTGGCTTTCCGTAGCTTGGGGTGATGGTCGTTCGGCGACACATGTAGCTTTTCATTGTCACCTTCAAGATCGGCTATTCAGGAAGATTTCGTGTTTCTATCACTGGGGTGAATTTCTTTGATTATTGTATTTATCACCGATTCGTATTATGACGACATTTATGACGATTCTGGAGAGATAAAAGAGATGCTGTCCCTCAAGTTCATTTTCGACCCCTTTTGATGGCGATTAAAAATCGCTTTGAGTTGCAGCATTGCGAAAGCACAAACCATCAATTATAATTATTTTCTTTCTTCTGGAATGAAGACGAGGTATAATGTTTTCTCTAGTTTCCCTCCTTTTCTGGTAGGGGTGATCGAAATCTGTTTATAGATAGAAGATGAGTCATAGAGGGTGATTTAGAGGACTTATTCGAACCATGTAGTTTATTTAGAGAAAAGGAAAATTCTGACGAAAGAGAGAAAAGATTAAAACAGGCCAATAAAGATTGTTCATACTCACTTGATTCAACATAATTATACCTTGCAAAATAAGAGGATGAGTAAGATATAAACTTCTTTTTAACAAATGCGAAGATTGTTTTGTTCTTTCAAAATATTTCATTAGAGATTTTTGTGCAATATTATCCATACATAAAGGGTCATTTGAACGATCCCATGCCCGAAAAAAATCCATCTTTTTTGGTAAAACAATATCCATGGTATCTTTATTCTACTCTAGGCCTTCTATACCCTATTTTAGTTTATTTAACTTTACTTTACTTTACTTTTGCTTTTCTTTATTTATACCTACATTATTAATTTTAATTTACTCAACTATAATCCCTGTTAATCTCTTACATTACTTTGATACTCTTCACTTCACTTCTATTTCCAATGAAGGTCCCTTCTATCATGTCAATGCTTAGTTTCTAGTTTTGCAAACAAAACAAATAATAAACGGTCATTTTCTACTAAAGGCAATTATAGTGACCACAGAGCGTTCATAAATCATTTCATTCCAGCCAAAATAAAAGAAAATACGTATATCGATACACTATTATTTGCTACAGAGAATTTTCACTATCATTCGTTCTCGTGCAAATTCAAGAACTGTCTTTTAATACCACTACGGTTGGCAAGGTGCGTGGAATGGGATCGAATATGTATATATATATTTTTTCAAATCATCCTCAAGAGTATTTACTTCTATGTTTGTTTAATTGACAAGTGGTGTTGTATGTAGGTGGTTAAGTCCCCGGGTTCGAATCTCATATCGGCACTAAAAAATCCTCTCTAAAGCTTAATTTGTCTTTAGCGTGGGTGAAGAGTGGCAAATATAGATCTTGCCTTAGACTCTAACTGTAAAATCCTAAGATTGTCGATTTCTTGATTTTATTTGAATCCTGAACGATCTAACTTTAAATTTAAACAGTATAAAATTGATCCAGAAATCGACTGGTCGCCATTCTAAGGGATCTATAATTTAGAGTGTATGTATAGACATTAGTCTATTTTTGCCACCTTTCACCCTATTGTAAATGAGAAATTTTATTTGCCCTGTTTATGGACTTTGAGGACTTGAAAGGGATTTGAACCCCTAAAGTAATCTTTTTTCCAGAGTGAAGCGAGCAAACCACTCTTGCCCGGCGACCCCCAGTTTACAGGGAACGTTAAACGGGTTATTATACACTTGTGCTATCTTTCTACTGACATACCGTAGATTCCGAAGTGCTAATTGGAGGGGATCGGAAGAATGTATGTAACACAAGAAAACAGTGTAATGAAAGTGTGTGTTTTTAATGACATTTTGAATAGTGATGCTTTCCAAAATAGGATGGCATACTGTATGTCTAGACGCACATTAAACGAGCTTTCCTATCAAATTTTTTTGTGCAATAGAGAAATCATAGCTACGTTCACACGACACTATCCTAACTTCATGAACTTAGGGTTTCTTTCCGTCGTACGCTCTAAAAAAAAGTAAACTTCGCACCGTTAGTAATGTCAGATGGGAGAGTAAATTGCCAATTCGTTTACTGCCAACTCGTCAAATCACCACATGGTCTACTTTCATTTAGTCTAATGCCATTCCGTCCATCGACATTTCGTCTAACAACCATTTGGTCCATTAACCATTTGGTCCAATCATCACTTCGTCTAATCACCATTTCATATAATTATGACCATTTCGTCTCATAACCAGTTGGTATAATATCCATTTCATTTTCATTCATTTTGCACAATTTAACACTTAGTCCAATTAGACCAAATGGTAAATGGACTAAATGAATATTGTTAGACGGAATGGCATTAGACTAAATGAGAGTAGACCATGTGGTGAGTGGACGAACTGATGGTAGACCAAATGATAGTAGATGAGTTGGCAATATTGGACGAATTGGAAATAAACCGATGGGAGTACTTCTTACAGGTGCAATTTTGCACCTTTCCGGTCTGAAAGGTGGAGAATTGCACCATTAAACGTGGTAAAGGTGCTCAAATACTAGAAAGGTGTAGTATTGCACCCATTGAAGGTTCCCCTTAAGCGTTGCATTGGACTGCCATTTTTTAAGGTACCAAATTAAACTTTTTTAATCAGTGCAGTTTCATAACCTATATTGTATTAAATATCATTCTTTAGCCCGAGCGATTTATGGACTTGTGTTTTAAAACTACATGTTTAGTCCTCGATCTCGGTCCTGTGCCCATTTCATTAAAAATAACTTACAATTAGGGTGTATTTGCCATTGTCGTAACTTTCTCGATATGGTAGCTACCCTGGAAACCTTGATTGTGATTGGCTGCTGAGCGCCGTTACCATGGTAGTTACCGTAATTGTTAAGTTACCATAATCATAAGTCATTTATCAACAGGGCCCCTTGTTGTCGAATTAGAACCAGTCCGTTCACACGGGCTGAAATTACAAGTAAACGCTCAGTTATCATGGTTATGGAACGGGAAGCCAAAATGTGAACGAAACTACTGTAACCTCTATACCGCCTCTTCGCTGGCGTGACTTTCGATTATTACCTGTTTTCCTATCAATCTTATATGGGTTCATTAACCTCAATGGAATTATAGGGGTGGGCAGTGATAATCACGCGTCACATAAAAATCACCAAATCAACACAAATCGCATCAAATTCGCACCAAGGAAAATGAAAAGAACACACGACTTTCTGTTGTTGAAAAGGTTTGATCTTCTCTGCATTGACACCTCCGGTCAATAGAGCATAGCTGGTTGAGGAGATCGAATTCCTAACCAAATCATTGTCATATAATAGAACAAGAGAAAAAGAAACAGTTATATAAAAAGGGGCAAGATGTTGCCGATCTTGTCTGTTCTTCATGATGCTTTTTTGTCAACACAATGGGAGCTCGGTCGCTCATCTTATTTGCGAGAAATTGCATCTTGTATCAAAGAGTAATTGACAAAGAAACATTTTGAATTACATATGAAGAGAAAGGGAGTTAGAGAATGTGGAGAGATAATGTAGGATACGAAGGATGGAGAGAGGAGAGGGGGAAATTAGAGAGAGTAGGAGATAGATAAAGAGAGGGAGAATGAAAGAAAAAACCCAGTTACCCTTATACATTCATTCAATAATATCTGCAAGAATCTTTAAGCTCTTTGGTGGAAGATACCTAATAAAGAAGAATGAAAATAATAGTAAGAAGGAAGAGCCACGAAAATTAAATAAAAACGCAATGAAGAACAACAACAGCAATAACAAAACAAGACCAAGAACCAGAACAAAAACTGATATTATTTTAAGATAAAAGGAATTAACAAAAAAGGGGTTAAATGATTATGATGAAAAGGATGAGGGAGAAGAAGAAGAAGAAAAGGAATGAGAGGAGGGGGAGGAGGAAGAAAGGAATATAAGAAGAAGAAGAGAAGAAAAGAAGAAGAAGATGAATAAGAAGAAGAAGTCAAAGAAGAAGAACAACGACAGAATAGTAAGAACAAGAAAAAGAAGAACTACAAAAACATGAAAAGGAACAACAAATAAAAATAGAGAAAAGCAGAGTGGTTGGAAAGAAGAGGTGATGGGTCAAAAAATAATGGTTGGGTGGGAAAGAGGATTTGGTTAAGAAACTTTCATTCCTATTGACAATTTGATGACTTGATGACACAAAGCCTAATTGCATTTTCATCAACACCCTCGCCCCATTTACGGAATTAATGTCCAGGCAAATCAAATTGAAACTGTTTCGAGCCAGAGTGATTTTTATTTTGATGGACGAAAATTCTCTCTTTTGAGTAGCAAAGACCGTATGAAGGATCCATTTCATTTATAATTCCTTTGATTCCGTATGATTTAACATTAATTCAAGAACGAATTTGTATTTTGTATGGAATTTCTTCTGATACTTTAAAAGATTTGGCCGTAAAAAAATAATGAATTGGATAACGAAATTCCATTAAAAAGGAGATATTCGGTTAATATGGAAAGGTTTTTTTTTTCAATGCATAATCAAGGAATTTGAGTGACATTTTTTGAAACTCTTGTGTTCATTTTTATGAGTGATAGCAAGGTTAAATGATTGTTCCATCGGTAATGTCCCTAGTTAATTTGTTAATTCTTGTCTACCCAAATTGTGGTAAGCAATTTGACAATGATAGTCATGATATTTCGCTTTTATTGCAATTGCAACCACGCTGCGTCTATGTCGCTTTTCAGAAATGTGTCGTTAGACAGGTCATCTGATTCTGACATGTCCACGCTATGTATGCACCTTCTCCACTCCATGGGGATTATTCTAAAAGTTTCCCTAGTATTCCTAGCATTTGAGCTTCAAAAATATTGCTGGAGTGCTCGCCATGGAGTGAAGAAAATGTCTACTTGTGTACGTACAAACCAAAATCCGATGACCGGAAGTAATATGTATCAATATAATGGAAAATTCAATCTGAAAATAATGTTTTATCAAATAAGAACAAATTGAGTAAGGTGTTAGCTTAGGTTTGACGGCAATCAATCAAAGTCTAAGCACTATGATTTTTTTTTGTCTTGATTTTGTTACGTCATTTATAGTCACAAGCAAGCAGCTTCCTCACTTAGCGTGTATTAGTAATATAATTTTTATGAATTCCCATGCTCCTTTATCACATTTTCACATTTCCTTTTTCATATAAGCGTATGTGAATTGTGACTTATCACTCTCATGATAATATACCGCATGGCCATTGCAAAGCCATTATCAATTTTCTGAAAAGTGGTGGTTCTTTATACATCAAAATATATTTGGGAGAGCCGTTCGTGTTTAACGTCATTTAATTAAAATTAAAAATCTATGACTCAGTTATTATATTACAGATTCTATCCAAACAATCATTAAAGGGATACTCCGGGCTGAGTATATTTGTATTTGAATAAATAGAGTAAACTAAAAAGAGCAAATGCTGAAAATTCCATCGAAATTGGATTACAAATAACAAAGTTATTGAATTTTTAAAATGTGCATTATTCCGGTGAAACAGTTCTAGGCATGTCTTCATGAATATTCATTAGGTGGGCTGATGATGTCACATCCCCACTTTCCTTTTTTTCATGTTATTACATGAAAAGCCTATCTTAAGTTTTTTTTTCTCCAAAAATATTTATCACTATTCAATTTCAATACTTGATTACATGAATGAGCACCAAAACGTTTGTGGTTTGAAAGAAATGAACTAAAAATGTATTTATTGGAAAAATTTACCGATTTTGTGGCCGATCAGAATAAAATATCTGCGTATTTTTGTCTTGATTTTATAAATCACCTTCTCAAGCATGGAATGGTCAGAAATTTTATTATGTACTCTTTGTCAGTAGAATTCTAATATCCAATGACTAAATATTCAAAATAAGTGATCAAACGGCTATTCTAAAATAACATAAAAGAGAAAGCGTGCTAGATTTAAATTTGAATCCTCACGGCCGGAAGAAAAGTCATTCTAATGGGTAAAAAGGGAATTCAGTGATTACTATTGTAACTCACGATATGACACTCGAGTCTAGTTGACGCTACTGACCCTTCACAGAAGCGTTAGACAGGCTGCAACGTGTTATAAAAGCACTTTTCATTATCATTTTACTTTAGTTTTAGTTTCGAATAAGTGTAAAATGTTCAAGTAATTGATTCACAAACCTTAAAATATTTGCTGTATTCTTTGATATATCTTATAGTATTTTTTAAGAGGTAATTTGTTTTCCTTTACATCGTTAGCCTACAACTTCTTTTTCCTTAACAGTAGGCAGGTAGGTAAATTTGTGTGTACAGCCATAGTTGATCATAAAATCTGAATTAATGAATTTCGCAATCAATTTTATTCTCTGATCGTTTTGTCTGAGCGTATGTATTCAATTATTGATTGAATTAAACCTCTATGACGTAAATATTTCAACTTTGAAAAAGATTGTCGATTTAAATTAAACCTCCATGAGGTAAATATTTTAACTTTTAAAGGGAAAGTCTCGATTTGACAAAACGACGGGGGCGATGCAATAGAACAGAAATAGATAAGGCATAAAAGCGCATATTTTTCATCGTTCCTCCCTCCATTATGTTCATATAGTCTAAGTATGGCTCTGTATGGGTGATGAGTGCTTATGTAAGGGGTTAGTTTACCAGGGCCTTGGGAACTGTTTTTTTTTTATAGGGGTGCTGATGTAAATTTTGACAAGAAAAAAGGGTTTCACTACAAGTCACTGCAAAATGTAGGTCATTTAAATTGGCTACATTTCTCGATTTTGCCATACCTACCAGAATTCCAGAAGGTGCTGACTACGTAGAATAACACACGCAGCACCCCCAGGAAAATCTTCGGGGTGCTTCACCCCCGCTTTCCAGGGCAATTGAGTTAACGTGAGGAATAGTGTGATTGGAGCGATGAGATGGTGTGTGTGGGGGGTGATGGTGTGTGTATAGACCGATGAGGGTGCGTGTGTGTTGCCTGAGGGTATGTGGCAATGTGTGCGCTCGATTGCGTGTGTGGGTGATGAGCGTGCGTGTTAGAGTGAGGGAATGGTTTCGGGAGGGTGTGTGGGGGCGATGCTCGAGTGTGTGTGAGGATTGATGGGTGTGTGTGACCAATGAGTGTGCGTGTTAGGATTGATTGATGCTGGGGTGGGGGTGTGGGGGTGTTGTGTGTGTGTGTGAGTGTGTATGAGAGAGAGGAGGGGAGGGCGCGTGACTCTGTGGGCTATAATTGTGCGTGCCAGGAATGATGGCGTTTGTGTAGGCCTTAAAGGTATTGTTTAACTTTGTGAGCAGCCGATTTAAAAAATTCTCAAACCAAGATGAAACATGTGTACAAGTGCATGTATTAGAACTAATAAACCCTCAAAACAACCATTATTGAGAATGAAAAGCTAAAACTACAAGGCAAACCCTGATTTTGTAAATAGGCGTCTTATAGACGCCTAAATAGTACACATAAGTGTATGGGATGAAATTAAGATGGTGTTTTCGGTCATTTTATATTTCAATTTTTGAAGCACTTAATAATTATTTTCGAACGCAATTTTTGGGGGGCTTCATTTTTGTAACATATCACAGACACAGGTGACAAGTGTGACCTTCTAGCTCAGATTTTTTAAAAGTCAAACCAATGTTAACCAATCACTTTAAGTGTGAGTTTGGATGTGTGAGGGTGATGGTGAGATAGATTCATAGCTCAAGGAAAAGAATGTGAGAGGGAACGAGAGAGAAAGAGAGAATAAAGAGACGACAAAAAATAGGATAAGATGAACTTTTACTGGGATCGTTATTAACAACTAATAACATACAACTCAAGTACATACTTCAAAATTCATTCAACAAAAACCCTCTTTACAAAGAACTTTATTAAACGAAAGTAGAAGATGGACTACCTTTTTTTCGTCTTTCCTCTTAAACACACCTTTGTTTAATCGATAGAGTTTCGAAAAGATACCTTAAAGGTTTTGTATCACAGTCACGCGAACGAAAGCGACTCCAAAACAAGCAATCGTGGATCATTCAACTTAGTGCGATACCTCTGATCGACTGGGTCCCGTCGTCATATTGTTTTGTGTGACTGTAATACTGCCATAGTGACCTGTGAATGGAAACTGCTATATTTGAGTATAGAAAATTGCTAAATTTACAATGCTCGTGCAACAGTGCAAAATATTGAGTAAAACTGTGCCTAATATTAAGTAGAGAAGGAACATTGTTTATCTGTGCATGTGGTAGGATTTTGTCCCATATTAAGCCAAATTTTCATGTTCTATACTTAAATTCTAATGCGATGTTAGGTAAAAATTACACAGTATTTACCAAACAAACATGCATGTCACCTTTTTACCCAATAATTGATAATTCATTTTATTTTAGAGAAGCCTAATTCAACACATAAGGAAAAAAGGTGTGTTCTTGCTAACGTATCAAGTCAACATCTTGAGTTCTATCCATTCGTAAAAAAATACTTAATACATTAAATATACGAAACAAAATAGGATAGAATATAAATGCTTGTTATAAACGCTTGATTTATTTTTTATTTTGAAATACACCGTTGGTTTTAAAAGATAGTCAAGGATCACAACAGTATTTCTTTGTTTATACTTAAATTCGGATTTTTTTTAAATCTTGGACATACATGTACTGTAGGTCTACACGATGGTAAAATAAAAAAGACAGTTTATGTACTTTTTTCTTCAAAATAAATCTTTAAAGTAAAAAAATATTCATAAGATCACAATAGTATTTCTTAGTTTATAGCTAAATCAGGACAATTATTTTATCGGGGATGTTATCGTTGGACCCTCGGAATATAGACCAGCATGTTGGATTATTTGATGTGTGCTGAAATCAATATCTATTTAGCCGGAGAAGAGAGGCTGCACCGAGATGTGAATATTGGTCTGCCGAATCCTCACCTTTTTTTTTTATTTCCAATGCGAACCAATATTTGCCTTATTACGGGCAAAGCGAAAAGAGTCAATTAGTTCTCACAAATACGTTCAATGTTCTTTGAGCACGATTAACCTTTTAAAGTACTTTAGGGGGTTAATTTACCCCCCTTTCTTCACTTTTTTTCGTGTCGGCCTTTTATGAGAAATTGACTGAATACTATATAGAGTCTGCCAATCACGTTAGCCTATCAACATCATAAACATTCTGTATTGTTATTTCTCTTTTTATTCTGTTCTAGGGCTTCTTTCAGTTAATTCGTTGGCTTTTACCAAAAAGCCGCCTCCCCCCCCCATGCTATTGAATTTGCATTTTGATTGAGGCAAATAATTATGTCCTGAATACCATAAACCATTTATTTAAAGATTCTCAGTTTGTCTTTAAAAGAACTATTGAACATACATTATGTACATCTCACATTTCTGGATGTTTTTTTTTATATGTGCTCTTGTCTTATTAAATTCTTTCAGCGGGTGATTTATCTAACATCATAAAGGTATAAAGATCCATTGAGCAATGATTTTGTATATGTTATGTTATTCTTTTTTTAAATAATGATTGAAATTTTGTAGTTTATAAGACCCCCCATCTAATCTCTCTATTGAGGTGCCTATATATTTTGTGGTTCAAAGAAATCTTAAATCATGGACCTGTAACGTCTGGAAAAAATGTCACCGGCGTTGTTCGAGAAAATGTCTCATTAAGGAGTTTTTGTAACTACTGCGCAGACACTTTCTGGGACGTTGAGAATCTATTGTCTAAAGCCCTTCATGAAAAAGCAGTCTTTGTCGAAAATCGGTGAATCTGAACATCAATGACGTCGTGGATTCTAAACAAACGGCATATTTACAATTTTCCAAATCTTAGGACGATCTACAGTCCCGGTTCACCAATTTTCGACAATGACCTCTTATCTGTTCATTGTAATTTGACGAGCGTTTTCAATAAATCCTCAACGTTCCAGATAGCGTCTGTGTAGTGGTTGCGAAAACTCGCTACTGTGACTTTGGGGTTCTCCAACTCCTCTCTATGCATGTCATTGACGATAGAATATTTTAGGGAGTGAAGGAGGGGGGGTCAGCCCCGATGTACTCCTATGAATCCTGCTTCCTGATCTAGCACGTAAGGCAATACCCTTTAGTCGTTCCTATCATGGTGTTATTAAGGTCTAATCACTCTAAACCATCAAAGCCACTATACCATTCACAGTCAACAAACCTCATCTAGTGCTTGCTTTCCTTTCACTTTAAGCTTGCCATTTAGGCTTGCCTTCTGTTGGCAAATTGTAAAACGAGACAGAATTGACGAGAGGGTAAAAAAGGGGTCCCCCTGGGGAAAATGGCATTTTAAAAAGAAAACCGTGAATAAAAGTTGAAAAAAAAAGATGAAAGTCTAAAGGGAAACAAACGATCGTTTATAGCATGACCTTGAAACTACCACACCTGTACAAATCGTTTAACAACGATTTGCACGCTTTTTAAGTGATGTTGACGCAAGCGAAATGCTATCAATTGATTTACGTGGTTTTTCGCAGCAATTGACTTTTGAATATTCACGTTGTCACTCAGCCCTCACAAGTCAAGAGCCTTTTTCTTATTATTATCATTTCTGGTGAAACTGTATAGTTTGTCCTCATACTTCTGATTTCGCATTTTTTCCTTTCTTTATCATCTCGTGCTGCTGTTTAAAAAGGAATATTTTTGTTAGCCTATCGCTCAATATTTTATTCAACTGCCTTGCTAATTTATTTGGTCCGTTTGAAATCGATGATATTGTCCATCACTTCTAGAACTTATTTGTGTAATTTAGAACACCCTGCCTAACATGCCGAAGTGAAATGATGACCAACATGAAAGTTATGTTATAATAGAAGAAGAAGAAGAAGAAGACAAGTGAAGAAGAAGAAGAGGAGGAACGAGAATAATAAGACGACGAAGAAAAAAAGGAGGAGGAGGAGGAAGAAGAAGAAGACAAAGAAAAAGAAGAAGAAGAAGAAGGTGTAGGGGAGAAGAGGGACAGCAACAAGAAGAGGAATATAAAAAAGAACAAGAAAAAGAAGAAGAAAAAGAATGGCATAAAAAAATATATTTCTAACTATTGTCCTTTCTCATATAGTTTCTGCTTATATTCATGTATATTTCAAATTGTGTTTTGTTTTTGGAGCCTACATCTTTCTTTCATTCAAACCAAAATAAATTTTAGAAATACATTTTGATTTAACTTGTAAAATGTGGCAAACTAGAAAACAAAATGCACAAAAAAAATATTTCTTCTAATTTGTCATATCCATGATATCGCATACATTTCTTTTTATGACGCCATATTTGGAGTGGAATTGTTTCCCTTTTTTACTCAAAGAACTGGAATCAGATTTGACTCCACCAAGACCCTAACAGAAACCCCTGATTCATCAACAAAACGGGAATAATATCTGACTTAATATTAGTCCCTATTAAGAATTATTATTAAACCTCACAAAATAATGTGCCTCCTTCAGTTTGGCACCTTTTATTATCTAGAGCGTTTTGACACCTTGGTTCTTTTTCAAGCATTCAATCTCCAATATTAGTAGTTACCGAGCGTGACTCCGTGAAAGAAAGATGGCGGTCTGATCGGCTATCAGGGCAAGATGAGTCGCAGATTGTGGGCTGGAGAGGGAGAGGGGGAGAAGAGGAGAGAGAAAGAAAGAGAAAAGGAGTTGGGGAAAAAACGGGAGAGGGGGATGTAAGAGAGGAAGGGAGAGGTAGTCTTCGACCACAGACTCATATTTGACACTTCAACCAATAACAGGTCTAGAGTAAAGACTAGAATCCCAAGACTCCGTCTGTGTCAAACAAGAGTAGAGCAAGCCACAGTACACAGTGAATCTAGTCTCACTACCTCAGACTCTGTATTATGCACGATGCGAATTGCGAAAACCAAGGGTCTGTGCCTGCAGACTAAGAACGAGAGGGGATAGGAATGAGATGAAGAGAGGGGGAGAGGGAGAGGAGAGAGAGGGAGAAAGGAGTAGAGACACGAGAGAGACAGGAGTTGAGACATGGGGAGGTATGGTATAAGAGGGAACGAGATGAGGGCAGAGAGAAAGAGAGAGAGAAAGGATTAGAGAAATGAGGCAGGGGAGATAGGAGAACAGAGAGAGAGAGAGAGAGAAAGAAGAGTGAGATAGGAATCATACACATGGAAAAAATGGGGAAAGAAAGAGCTACAGAGAATGGATAAGAGGATGAGGGAGACAGACAGAGGGTGAGGATAAGAGAGTGAGAAAGAGTTTTAGGAAAAGAAAGAGGAGAACGAAGTTAACCCTGCGGGACCTATGGCATAGGAATGATAAAGCTGTATTTTGGAAGAAAGAAAATGGAGAAAGGGAAATCATTATTTAGATGACAATTCCTTTTTATCCCAACCCACATTTCTATAGAATTAAGTTAACAAATTAAGTTAACATGTTCAGTACATTATAGTTGTTGTAGTGCAAAGAATAACTCTCGGATGTAGTTTGTCTTCATGAAATCATTCCATCGCTAACAAAACTCAAAACTCGGATCCATTACTAAATAAAATGTTGGTTATTCAATGTCATTTTCTTTTCTTCCCAGTGTTATTTCTCGCAAATTGCTTTGGTATTGACCTAGAATTTCACCATGACTCATAATTTCAACTTTGAGAAAGCTCAATGGAACTATCCCCACTTCATTCTCTTTTACACGGCCATCTCAGCGTGCAAAAACACCGATCCTATTCGAAATCATCTGAACAATTCCCACTGCCCCCAAAACAGTAATTCCCAATCTCTTCTGCATGCTGTGCGCAACCCCCAACACACGGCTACGCACCATCATGCGCCTATGCATATAATACTCAGGTATCGATACGACGTTGACGGAGTGTTAACAGACCGGGTGCCTCGAGAGATCTAAACAAAACCGAGTCGAAACTGTGACAAGTTAAAATACCTCGAGGAAAAGGCGACGAAGCTATTATCCTACTTTTTAGAAAGGAAAATGGAGAGCGAAATGGACAGGTATTGTTCGAGCACGAAAAAGGGACAAAAGGAAAATGCTTCAAGTTTAAGTTTAAAGGTTCACCGTCTCTGGCTAAGCTACGGGTACGTGTCTTGTGTCCATCTATGTACCCCACCCAACTCTGACGGGGCGAGATTTAGAAAATTAATCAAAACAAATTGATAACTTCCAATCACTTTTTTAAGGGTAAATTTGGCGTTTCATATCTGATGATCACATGGTTATTCACTATAAGACCTTAAATAGTTGATATCGCATTTAAAAGCAGGTCCGAAATCGTCGCAGTTTGCAATATTGAATATTTACCATCCATTTATAGTGTATTTTAGATTCGTAGTCTTGGTTGTTTTGTTGAAAATTAATGTAAGTCATTTTTTTTTATTGTTCATGGTAAGCTACTTTTAAGTCCCCATTGGCCTTCTCAGCTGACCTCGTTCATGTATCGATTAATTGATTACATTCATGAAATGAATTTTGATGTAAAATTTAGCTGTTTGTACTGAACTTGAATGAAACTGAATTGAATTGAAGAATATACACCCCATTACCCAGAGATCGTCACCCCCCCCCCCCCACACACACACACACACACATTGTATTTTAACTCTTTACTTACCGTGCAAATCTGGTTCTGGTTTGTTTCCCGAAAGTATTTCAATTTTTAATAGAAAATAGATGATTATTATTTATCATATTATGTATAACATTGGTCAATATAGGGCCTAATAATGTTTTAATGCTTTTCTTCATGCATCAGATTGTTTGATGTGCCTTGTATTTGTTCAATAACATCCCCTAATGTCATATGATTAACATATGCATGGGTGCGTGGCACTACAGGGGTGCCCCTACCCCATTTTTAGTGGGAAAAATGGAAGAATGTAAAAAGACAGAGAGAAAGAAAGAAAGAGAGAGAGAGAAAGGAAGGAAGGAAGGAAGGAAGGAAGGAAGGAAGGAAGGGAGGGAGGGAGGGAGGAAGGAAGGAAGGAAGGAAGAAAGAAAGAAAGAAAGAAAGAAAGAAAGAAAGAAAGAAAGAAAGAAAGAAAGAAAGAAAGAAAGAAAGAAAGAAAGAAAGAAAGAAAGAAAGAAAGAAAGAAAGAAAGAAAGAAAGAAAGAAAGAGGAGGAAGAAGGAAGAAAGAAAGAAAGAAAGAAAGAAAGAAAGAAAGAAAGAAAGAAAGAAAGAAAGAAAGAAAGAAAGAAAGAAAGAAAGAAAGAAAGAAAGAAAGAAAGAAAGAAAGAAAGAAAGAAAGAAAGAAAGGAGAAAAAAAAAGAAAAAAAAATAGGAATACTGGTTATGTATCTCAATTACCCATGTTAAAAAAAAAGGATATCACATTTTAAAAGTCAGCCCCCCCCCCCCCCCTTGTCCACCATCAAATACCCTGGCGCCACCTCTAACATGCATTAGATGATACGCCTATACAATGTAGATTGGATGAAATGGATTACCGTACAAGAGTTAATTTCGTTTTGAATATCATTGGAATGCCATGGGCCTTCGAAGGTGCCACCATTCCTTAAGTTCCTTGGAACGATAGGGACCCACTCCCTATCACCACTACCCCAAGCCTGACGAGCTATTACCCCGACTGACCTGGGAAATATTGACTTTTGTCAGCTTTTTCGCACGCTTTCCTATCATTTCAAAACATGCCCGGACCCCATCGCAAAACTTTTGAACCTTTTTCAAACTTTTTTTTTCAAAACACAAATCCTTGAATGATTCTACTCACCATTGCGAGATAAATATTAACCTGACAAGAAAATAAAGAATGTTTTTCTTTCAAAGACTATCCGCCTTGAGAGTTGTCGAAGGTGGTTGTAATGGGACAGGAAAGGGTGGCAGAAAGCATCAAACCTTCGAGTTTAGGTTGTTGATGTTGCAACGATGTATTACACGATTAACTATGCATTTTCCCGCCAAAATTGGTTTCTATAGGAACTAGCAGGCAACATATCAAGAGGAATGAAATGGCCTTGATTGAGAAATGATAATAAAATTGTTCACTCAAGTTGTATGGTTATTTAAAACATTTGTATATAAAATTTGTGTAGATGGTATATTACTCTTTATATAGATGTAGACATTTACCTTGTTTGTGCCTACAGTGTATGAATTGGTATGCATTTCAGTATCTTGTTTTATAAAATGCAGCTGTATAAAATTCACAGGTGGCTTAAAGGCATAAGTTGATATCGATTTTGATTTTTAAAATCTGAGCTACAAATCCCTCTTCTCATCTGCCTCTGTGATATTTTAATGAAGCCTGGAAAAATCGCGCCCGAAAATCGCTATTTAGTGCTTCAAAATGTTAGATATGAATTAACCAGATACACCGTCTAAATTGCATCTCATTCTCTAACATTTGATATATTAATCTTCCCAGAAGATTCAGTTAATGAATATTCAGTTAATGAATATTCAGTCACAGATATGTTTAAAGTGTCTGCACGAATTCACTGTAAAAAAAATGAAGTGCTAATGTAGCACTTACAGTGCTTGTATAGTGACTGCACCACGAGTGCCGATTTTTTCGTTCAAATTTAAACTAGAAAATCAGCACTCGTAGTGCAGTCACTATATACAAGCACTGTAAGTGCTAAATTAGCACTTCATTTCACTGTGTTATTTTCTTCTTCCTGGGTGTTTTTTCAACAGTATCAAATACAATATGAAGCAAATTTCACTATTTTTAAACTTTTGTTATGTAAACATATATCCCTTTAATATGATTTTTTTTAATGTCATCACAGTTATTATACAAATACACAGCGAAGCCACGGTCGTTAACTTTGTACATTCATAGCTGATGAGGAAACGAAAACTTAATATTTAAGAATATACATCTATCATATCTATTCATGCAAAGGAGAGAAATTACTCATTCCGATGGACCCCTTGTTGCATAAATTTGACTTTATATTTTAAGTGTTTCGGGCACTTTGGGTAGATTTCTGTACATAAAAGATGTCATGAAAAATTTGGATTCTCAACATGTTAGAGGTACAACCACCTCACTTTGCCCGTGTTCTGCGCATCCAGAAATTCAGCGACCCGACAAACTTAAAGGAGAATGAAACCCTTGAAACCAGCTGAATCCATATCAAAGAGAAAAATCAAAGAAACATATTGTTGAAAGTTTGAGGAAGATTGAATGAATAATAATAAAGTTATGAGCATTTGAATATTGAGATCACTAATGCCATGTAGATCCTCCCATTGGCAATGCGACCAAGATCTGTGATGTCACACACGTACAACTCCCTCATCATTACTTTAGTACTTATTTCACTTATATTCTCACTTTTATAGAGTCTATCTCAAGGTGATGTGTTCTCTTTATGAGAGGACAAGTACAGAGGTTTCACAACATTATATCATTGATGAATCGTTTGTCATATGATTAGAATGAGCAAAAAGAGATTTTTGGGGTATATTTTCAGTGTCCAAAAGGGGAGAGTTTTTCATCAGTGACATCATAGATCTTGGTGGCATTGCCAATGGGAGGATCTCCATAGCAATTAGTGATCTCGACATTCAAATGCTCATAACTCTTCTATTTCTAGTCCTATTTTACTCAAACTTTTGTTGATCTTATTCTTTGATTTTTCTGCTTTCACAAAAGCTAACTTGCTCCAAGAGTTTCATTCTCCTTTAAACAACTTTTCAAAAGTATACTACATATTAGAAATTCGGCTTAATTGATGGTTTGTTGTAAAACATATGTATCAGATTTTAGGTTTGCAGGTAGATGTATGCCTAACCCTCTCCTTGGCTGCCCCCTCCTTCGCTCTCCCTCTCTTCCCCCCGTTTCTCTCATTTTATCTTCCTGCCCTCTCTCTGTCAGTCTCTTCGTGTCTTTTAATGGGGATATATACATGGGTGATAATTTCATTGCATATTGGGAGTCGGGTCTGAAAAAAAAATCTTTAACCCATCACATGCCAGCGCTACCGATTGCCACAGTGGAGGATCAAGCTTTTTGCTAAGTTAGGGGGATGATTAGTTGGTTTGACCTAATTGTGGCTGATTTGCGATGTACTTCGTATCCCCCTTCCTGTGTGTAGATAGGCTACTGTTTGGTTTGGAGTTTGATTCCTCCTGCTTCTTTTAACTGAAGGGAGCCCAAGGGGATGAAACCCCTAGATCCGCCACTGTGTAACCATATAATATATATATATATATACATACATAATCTTACCATTTACAATTTCTCCGGGATTTTAAGAGTTAAATGATCCACCCTAGCTCGACCTCACTATTATGTTACCATTGTGCCTCATCCCCAATTTTCGTATGAAATCTACCGAAGGCCAGACGACCTCCTAACACATTCAAAACACCTCCCCCCACAAACTCCTGTCATTTCAGGCTTCTGTATCAAGCCCCCTGATATTAAGGTCTTAAAACATCCACTTGTCACTTTTAATCTTCTTTTTCATCTGAGGGTGTGCATTATCCCCCGTCCGCCTTGCCCCCATCTATGCCCCCTCCTTTCTTGTACACCTTATTACTCATTATTACCCCTCCCACCTTCTTCGCCGAATACGTCTTGGCAGCCGCGAATAAAGAGGAAACGTTTAACGCGATTTCTTTTCAAACTAGCTTATAAGCCAAGCCGCTTTCTTTATTTTCATGATTTTTCTCTTCATCTTTCACTTCACATCAAATGAACCCTCACGGCGATGCTTTACTTTCCCTTAAAAAAAAATACATAAAAGTGACAACTTACAAAACAAATGAGAGGGGAAATAAGAATAGATAACACATAAAAATCGAGCGAGAGAGTGTGGGCAAAAGAGAATGATAATAAAAGAATGTATTACGAGGATTGCTATTCTTCGCGGGTTTTTGTATGGCAAAGTAGCAATGCAGTTAAAAAGCGACTTTGTGGGGTAATTATTAGCTGTGCCCCCATTGTGGATGCAGGTGTAGTGAAAAGGTGGATGCGCTGACTGCTAACCGATGTCACACTCGCAACAAAACCCCAATTACCGACATCAAAGAAAGCGATTTAAAGGTCTTCTTTTTCACCCATCAATAAAAAAGGGAACATTGAAGAGGGGGAACAGTCGAGAAGCCCTTAAGAGGGTGTATGTTTTTAAAATACGATCATCCCGACTTTTTAGGGGACGTTCAGATCTTAGTATTAATATGTTGTGGTTATCTTTTTTTTCATTTCACATATTGCTTTGATTTAAATCATTAATTTCCAAGGAAAATAATACAAAATATTTACATTGCAAATATTCATTGCAATAGCATGTATGAAGATAAACAAGGTGGACTAAACGTAAAGTAAAATTTTACCAAAAATGATATTCGTCCACAAAAATTTACTAGTAATGAAAATAAAAAACATAGAATATTAGAGGAACATGGACAAAACATAAATACAGGAAGATTCCCATAATATATTCAAAGTAATACAAAGAAGATAAGATATTGCTTTGTCCATTTAAGGGCTTCCCTAAACATAAGTTTTATTGCTTTTGTTTTTAAATATATCCACTGTCATGACTGTGGTCCATCTTTCCACTGTGGTTTGTGTGTTATTTCGAATTTATGGGAACCTTAGCCTATTTCTAATAGCAATGAGGAAATGACGGTAACTGTATTGCTATATTAGTGCAACGCATTGTACAAATATATAGCTTAGCTATATAGTATCTCTAACTTGATATTATCCATTTTAAATTTAAAGAGAGAAGGTTCACTCTTTGAACTATTCATTATGTTAAACCAAACATGATTTTGTTAAGACCAAGAATAATAAGTTATTCAGTATTTCACGATTATCTTCTTCCAGTTTCTACCAATGAAAATGTTTTGAAATGTGAGTTACTTAGTGATCTTATCAATATTTGCATATTTTAATATGCAATTAAAATACCAATCTACACTTTTCTTCTTTTTTCGCCATGGGGACCTTCAGAATGTATACCAAATTATTTATTCCTAAATTGTCAAACAGCTTAATGACGGTGGAAAAATTCAGAACTTTTTTTTTAATTCCTGACACCTATACTCATTGTAAAATGGAATTAAGGGAATATAATTATCTGAAGAACTGCAAGATCTAATGTGGTATACGTGTTATAAGTATAATGATTACATGAGTAGAGTTTTGAGTAGGTTTACGAACAAGTATAAGTTTATTGATACAGGTAAGTTCAACGTTTAAGTAAAATGGCAAAAACGAAAATTTAAGCATAGGTATAGATACAAGTATAAGTAAATAAGTATAAGTTCATGATACGATGTTATAGTAAACTGTGGAAAAGACTTTATTGGAATAAAACTACGAACAAACAGCCACAATTCCTTTAATAAGTTACACACTGGTATTTGTACTGGATGCAATATACTAGAAGAAAATTCATAAAAGGAAATTAAGAGAATATAACAAAATAATGTTGGTTAATAATGCAGAATAAGATATAATTATGAAAAAGGCAAGTGCATACGGTATAAGTAAAATCATGATTATACAGGTATATGTTTATGAGTAAGAAAAGGGTTGATGATAAATACAGGTACAACGTATAAGTATAAGTTAAGTTCAAATATAAGAATAAGTACATAAGTATATGTAAGTTAATATATCAATGTGACTATCTGTAAAATTTGTATAAGTATCGATGTATAAGCATAAGAACGTGTATAAGTAGAAGATAAGTATAATGGAAACCACGAATGCACCGTTCACAGCGAATAAATTTTGTCAAATATATATTCTTTTTTCTCCCGTTGTGTCTGATCTATTAAAATCTTGCCATATGCATATTCCATGTACGTGATGAACAGAGGTAACAGTACATCAAAATGAGTGGTTCTTTAAAATATCAATCTTAAACGTGACCTTTTAATGCCACATCTCTATCTATTTGTTTGTGTTTGTTCGTTCCTTCCTTTTACTGCTCTTGTTGATGTTTGAACAATTAATAATCATTGGCATTTTGCGGTTAAAAAATAAGATACAAACAGGGCCCGCTTATTGGTAAATCCAGGAAGCATTCCTCTAAGAAAATCCCTGATTTTATTGCATTCTTGTTTGCATCAAGCTAGTACAGAATGGGATGACTTATATCAACCTCTCTCCAAAGTCCTTGAATAGATAGATTGGTGGAGGGACCTTTTGGAAGTCTTTAGAAAGGTGGGAAAAGATGGGCCGAGAACGACTGGCTTAGCACGTCTATGAATAGCCCTTCTGTTAACATGAATGCTGTGAAAATATGTGCTTAGTATGGAGATAATTATGTGGATTTTGTTGTTGTTGTTGTTTGTGTGATTTTTATTCAACACTGACGGTGATAAAGTACATAAGCGTTTCCGTCCGAAAGCTTGTTATGGGTGGAAAGTTGTTGTAGCTGTGATCTGAGTCGGTCCAGTTTACAGGTGTCTTTTGATAGAAAGCCGCAGCAGGGAATTATGCCAAAGACTTGTGCCCTTGTAAGATCAAATTTATGAGAATATCTTATTTAATTATATTAAGCTGCTTAACCATGTACAATGTAATCCATTCATAAATGACATTTAAGCATTTTTTAAAGAGGCCTTAAAACGTCTGCTTATTTTGAATAATTATGTCAAAATTAATGTAACATCTGAAATTTCGTACTTTGTTATCCCTATAATGAGATACCAGAAGGAGAAATATACGTCAAGTTTCACAGTATCAATGAACAAATGAATGCATAAATGAATGAATGAATGAATGAGTGAACGAAATAATGGCAAATGAATGAATGAATGAATACATGGATGATTAATAAAATAATTAAAAATGTGTGTATAAATATATAAATAACTGTGTATATATGCATTTATCGATTAATGAATAAATACATGAATACATTTTGAAATAAATGAATAATGTACAGAGATAAAAACAATAATCAATAAATAGATAAATAAATAAAAAATTAAATATAGTCACATGAATACACATGCAGTCTCAACATCACTTCGGCGTTGCATAGAATAATGGATTATGAATACTTGTCAAAATATTTTTTTCTTAAACTTTCATTAGTTTATAGTATTAATCTTACATAATATTATGTTTATTTAATTCCTTAAAAGTCTCACTAGCTTGGGCATCTATTTCTAGGAAATTCTCACTTTTATTTTAACTTATTTCGTAATGAATTTAAAAAAAATATAGGCATATATATAAAATGGACTTTACAGTTTAGCAATGAAATTAGCGAGTTTCGGGACTTGCACAATTTGTCTTATACTTATTAGATTATACAACCACAATCAAATTTTCGAATGGATGTTCCTCCAAAACTGAATCTTTGTCATTGGAGTATGAAGGTGAAAGTATTTTGCAAGATTTGTCAGCTTTTGAGAGAGAAAAAAAAGATAATTACCCTTAAGCCATAATGGAGTACTGGGTAGATAAATACAATTTTCATTCGCTCTTTTCTTGGAAATAAAATGGAATGTGCAAGGAAGTACTTATATCGTACTTTTATACTTCCTTCCTCATCATACATTTCTGAAATAATTTCCGTGACTGATTTAATTTAACCTCCAAAAGCATTTGTGTGACATTCGACGGATGTTGAACATTTTGAATCAACATAATTCATTGATTTTTCGATCCCCTTAAAATCAAGTTTATACACCTTCTTTTCAAAGTTTATAACGAAAATTTCGAATGTGTCATGTGGTGGAGTTAGTTTTACTCGAAACCTTATCATATAATGACCTATTTGTTTTGAAATAAAAGGTCATTACATTTCAAATTAGACACTACTTATTTTTTTCACTTAAAGTAAATATTCAATTAAACTAAAATCCTGAAGGTATAAGATTCGAATTAATGTTATTTTAAACGATTTTTGTTGAATTGTATATTTTGAAAAAAGAAAATATCGTATCCATTTATACAAACTTTTTTTCCCATCCCGACCCCTCTCCTCTAATACCGCCCCTTCATACACTTACACCCCCCCCCCCCAAAAAAAAAAGATGGTCGATGTAATCAACACATTATATGAGTAGGGCTGCATGAAATTAAGGCAAAATTAATCAAATTATGTTACCTTTGCACACACACACAACACACGTATACTTTATGATTCGCTACAAAATTGCTACAATTTTAGTCAAGCCGCGAGGGCATCTGAGTGGAAACCACTTTTAATAAATGTCCAATAAAGATTTAAAACGATTTCAGAGTTGACAAGGATGCATTTAAGAATATTACAAAATTAAAGACATAAAAGGAAATACCCTCTCGCTTATGCTTTTGGCGGAGATTATTGGCATAATGACGTCGTAAACTTAAAAGCAAGGACACAATAGAATTTAGATACAACTTTATGAGATATGCATCCATCCGATCGACGATGAACGCAGTCGACATGGTTGAGAAATAAAGCTTCAGAACAATTCAAGGGTTTTTTCCCCAAAAAGAAAAAACAGATTTGTCTTGTCTTGTAAATACTGCACTTGAACGCCTCAAAGAGGCTATAGACGTGCAGGTCATTCATGCAATCGCTGCCGCTATATACTTCTTTTAATTAGCATGTTTTTGCTCAGCTGTTTCTTAAATGTAGCTAGATCGGGTGCAGTTTTAGTAGTGGGAGAAAGTGAATTGCACTCCACAATTGTACGAGGGTAGAGGGAATATTTGTAGCAATCCTTATTTGCTCTGATTATATTGAAGTTTAAGTCATGAGACTGTATGTTTTTCTGGTTGTTGGCCTGGAGGATGCTTTGGAAGTGATTTGATTTATATTACATGGAGTTATATTGTGTATTTCTTTAAACAAAAATATAAGCCGGCTACTTGTTCTCCTGTCTTGGAGAGTATCCCATTTTAGAATACTCATCATTTCGGTAACATTATACTTATGCGTTGATTTACACCCCGCCATGCGTAAAATTGTTCATTAAAGAAGTGAATTTTGTTAAAGTGATATATCAGTCAAGCTATAAAGCTATTCATGTAAGAGAAAGTGACACACGACTTTATAACTAATTGACTGTCTACAAGTCATATATGTTTCTCATTTGTATTCTTCGTATTTGCGATAGTTGTATTACTAGCATACACTCTTAAGAAAATGTTTAAACTTGAATAGATTATTAGAAGTATATTTGATTGTGATAGAGTCAAATATTTTTAGCAATTTAAACGAACAGATTCCACCCAGTGTATTATTTGTGTGCTTTGTATATTTTTTTGCTTGTTTTTGGCTTTTTTCTCTATTAAGAGCCCCTCTGATATGCTCTGATATTTTAATGTATTATACTTTAGAGCGTAACATAAAATAGCATACGATATAAATGATGACCACCCGAACCCCCATGATATTTAATGAGTGAAAAAATAAGAAAGAAGGAAAACAAGAAAAAGAGAGAGAAAATGAAAGAGAAAGGAAAGAAGAGCATAGGTCCTGCAACTATTTTCATCCCTGTGAATAAATGGAGAAAAAAATAAATGACGCCCACCCCCCCCCCCTCCACTTCTATCAAAATGCCTTGGCAAAAATAAAAATAATAATGATACATATGATTGATATAGCGTCTTTTTTACATATGATTTATATAGCGTCTTTTCCCTTGTTAGATTATATCAATCCTATATGGCATGACCGTACACAGAATTTTTTCCTAGGGGGCAAGACGCGTACAAATTTCAAAGAAACTCGAAAGCGAGGGATCGATGCGACCGAACCTGTTCTGGGGCGCTTTTGTATTTTCTAGATTGACATTCAGGTTTATAATGCATACTTCTTGTTAATTTTGTGAAAATTTTCGATTAAATATATAAGTTTTCAAAAAATCTGGGGGCAACTGCCCCCCCCCCCCCCGTGCGTACAACCGTATACTTCAGGGATGTTGATATTGAAAGATTGTATACACGTGTCATGACACGTTGAATAAGCTTGAATAATAATATTTTTTATCCAAATTTTTTTTTTAATGACACAGTCTGTCTCCTTTATGATGTAAAACAAGTATGTTTATACTTATATCCCCAAAAGTAAGTACATTCTATCTGTCGATCAAGCTGATTTTCTCCGTACTTTCGGCAGTGATTGGCCGAAATTGCTCCAAAGGGAGATCAAGATGTTTCCCGTCATCAAAACCAGTCGTTCTTTTTACATTTAATTTGGAAACGTCAGAGGAAATGGTATATATAGCCTTTAAAAAAGCCGCCGAAAAGAGCTCGCGGTTTGTTTCAAATCCTTACTCTTTTCCAAAGTGCATTTATGGAATCGCCATATCTAAGGTATCTCATGAAGAAAAAATATTAACCCAGTCAATATTTTTGTTCACAACACATTTAGGTAATAGAGCTTTTTGGGGGAAAACGACATAAAAATGGCATCGAAATTATGGAACTCCCTTCCCGATGATAACAGATTAAAATGTCACATTTTGATAGATTCAAATCAATAAAAAATACCTTTCCACACTCATAGAGATTATTTATGTTATAATAATGCATTTCTCATAACCGAATATTACAATTATTACTATGATAATGAGGTGCCAATCGTGAATTATTAACCAAAATGGTATAATATGTAATGGCTCTCGAAATGAAATGCCGCGAGTTCACCTTACCGGCTGCAAAGCCGTCGTCTACCAATCTGAGCGAAAGAACTTCTCTCAGTGCAGCCAGCGCAGCCGGTACTGATGATGTACGCCAACATGCATGTCGCCGACGAAAACTTATTTTTGCGCACAGGTAAATGTGATCAGGTAAAAAGCTGCATTTCGGTGGCGTTCTTCGTGACCCCCAGTCAGCCAATCGCCTGCCCGATCGACCGGTCTGCGAAGAAAGGCGATCATGCGAAACCACTAAAACTAAAAGGAGGAGGAGCTTGGCTTTGGTTTCGCGAGAGAGAAATAGAGGGGGAGAGAAGGACAGAAAGGGCTTCTTTTCAAACAATAGTATCAGTCAGTCTTCTTTTGTAAAGGTATGCTCGAAGTTTTTTTTTTTCTCTCTTTCGTGGACTATTTTGAACTTTCATCCGATTTGCGGAGAGCGTGTGAAGTAGTCTTGGTTAGCCGCAATACTTTTTTGAAAGAGAGCGGAGTCGATGATGCTCAGGCGCCCATAACGTTAGGGGACTCGTCAAGTGACGTGCGGTTGTCTTCTACCAGTCGAGGAAGCGATAAGTTATACCTATGTCACTCTCTTCAGTTGATTCATAATGAGTTTGGCTATGTTTTATTGATCACTCTTCAAACACTTCTCTCCATCTGCCTTCAATTACGCAAACAAGTTCACCACTTCCAACTCACCATCCACTCACCGCTGCCTTGCCCGTGTCTTTCCCGACAGATATCGCTCACCGCTCCGTTAGCCGCACCTTTTCCGTCCAATGCTCCTTTTTGTTCGACGAAAATTGGACTTTACATCATTTTAGTGTGTATTCGATAACTCTATTATCAGTCTTTGTCGGAAATCTTGATCTCTAACTTAATGAGAGGTGATATTGAGATTCATACTCTAGCCGGGGGAGCGGCAACATCGTCATCAGCATCGAATACCAAACCAATTATGAGTTCGAGCAAGAATTCTACTACTTCCAGTAAGTGCATGTACCCAACATTTATTTACAATTATCTCACATGTATATTGTATATTAATTGCATTAACTTTCTGTGTTTTATTCATTATTCATTGTCATTTTCTATACAGGAAAATGGTCTATATTCGGATCCTCCGTTCACTTAACTCTAAGATGTATTGCTTTATGACAACGTAATCGTTTTATATATTTTTCTCCTCTTTGTACATATATCACCTTTCAGGAATACAAGTGGAATTACAATGAAAATAAGTCCAGGTTGCTCGGTCATTTAAGACAGAGACAGGACTACTATTATAAATAATGAATTATTTTTATCATCATAAGTAATAGATAAATTTCAAATAATGCGATAGCACTGATTTCATCAAGTTACACAAATATTTTTTTTCTGTCGTCTTCAAAAAGTACATTATTATCGACAGGAACTGTTTATGGTGTGGTGACTCTGTCCTGTTGTATACTCATTTAATTATTTATTTAAGAAATGTATATCTACTTCAAATAGGCCCAAAATGACATACAAAACGTTTTCTAAGTCCAGATTTGCTTTGAACAAACTACATCCATGTACGACGTGGATTGGAACATGATTTTTTGTTACTATATTTATTTCGTTCATCTCGGTATTCAAACTAAAATAAAGTAACATAAAATTACACACAAAAACCTAATAAGAAATAGATACATACAGCATGTGCAGGAGATAAAATCCGGAAAAGGAACGAAAGTATCTCATATTTAATTATAAAATGAGAAAGAATGCAATCTAATGTAAAACAATATATAATAACAATAACAATAATATTATCAATTGTTGATCATCAAGGGCCAAAAAGAAAGCAAAAAAAATGACGAAAGCATATTACAATCTTTGTTACCTATGTTTTAAAGAATGTCAATGAATGTTCTTGTATTATTTCAATGTGTAAAAAAATACCGCGTTTCTTTCGGTATAGCACCAAACAAAGGGACCTATATAAAAACTAGACCAGATTTTATTATTTACTTTTTTTATTCCAAGAAAATGATATACCTTCCTCATTTTATACTTATAATTTGAAATTCCTTATACTAAAAAGGTGCAGTATACAAAGTACATTTTGTTAAAGTTTTATCGACGCGAAAATACATTCACTGTAAGAAGGACCGTACTGTATTGTATATATGTATATTATTATTATTTCTATATCATAATAAGGTCATAGTCATTTCAGCATCGATTTATTTTGGTTATACTATAGTTATATTATCCTACATCCCCAGTTTTTAAATGAAAAAGAATGCTAATAATTCGGTTACATGACATTTGCTCCGGTCTTAATATATGGAACCTTAAATATATAAAGGTTCCCTAAAACATATAAAAGGTGCTAATTACCTTAAAGGACTATTCGGATGTTTTTTTAGTTTCTGTATAAACCATTTAAGGTTCCTGGTCACTAAAGAACGTTTTGGGGGATCCTTTTTCTCGAAGGTTCCAAATGAGGGACAAAATTGTTCCAATTCACACCCTTTTCGCTGGGAATGTATATAAATATATATATATATATATATATACATATATGATTTGACAATGAGCCCAATTTAGGGGCCAAACGACCAAGTCCCTCTCTTTATAGTCTTGGTTAAAATTATATATTGGAAATTGAATGGGCAGCAATCCTTCCTACTCCCCACCCTCCTCCAACAAAGAAATGTAATGGTTACAGTTTTTTTATATTATGCATCATCATCATGTCTCCGGTTAGTAACCAAAAATGAAAATGTAAACTATATTTTCAGGAATCCTAATCATACGATGCGAATAAACACACTGTTTTAGGCTAAAATTCTTCTTAGAGTTGACCTATTTTTTTTTTTAATCACATTTCTGGGTTGTTTTGGGGAACTAACGTTCGGGGTATATAATGCAAATCTTCTGTGGTTTGTTTTCTTTCAAATTATTCATCATTTTTATGAAAGGACTTCGCGATTTAGCAAACTAGCTTCAAAAGTAAATTTCAATATTATAGTCTTGAATTATGCGGTCTTAAATTTGTGCATGATACTTTATGTTAATTTTCATTTGTATTTATGTCTATATTATCACGTTTATGATCTATATCCGTTTGTAAAGGTGAAGGGCTCCGTTGTAAAGCATTTTTTTTTATAATTGAACCGGACTACCCTATTACATCACTCATAATAAATAGAACATGAATAAATATATATCACTTCATAAATATGAATATCCCGACAGAAACACGCTCTAATTCATCAATGATATTACTTAGGCATTTTATTAATGCTCAATAAATTCAAACAAAATTGAAATGATTTTTTCGAAGGACACGGGTGAGATAAACCCAAATTGTGCGATTACTGTCAAGGGAATTCGGACTCATGAGAAGCAAATAGAATAGAGAAGGTGAAATTGTGTGGGTTTCTTTATAAAAAGGATACCAACCCATCAAGATGAAACTGAAATGATCAGGGGCCCGTTGCAGAAAGAGTTGCAATCAATCGCAACTCTAAAAATCACGCGCAACTTGATTTTCAACCAATCAACAGCGCGCATTTGGGACTTGCGATTGATTTTTTGGCTTGCGTTTAAACGCAACTCTTTCTGCAACGGACCCCAGATAATACAATAGTCAAGAAACTACAAGCCACTTGAGGTGTGTGAGTGTTGGAATTAATTTTACAGTAATTTCATCATACAGGAAGGCTTATAAACCAAGCGATGGGTGTCAAAGTAAGAAGCAAAACTATACTGATAAAGAGCTTCAGCATTACCATGGGTGAAGTGAACTGGCACTCCAAATTATGTAACAATTAGGTGAACAACGAATCAAGGTAACTTTTACTTTCGGTGAAAGTTTTGCTTTTCAGTTCATTTTGTGTCTTCAAAAAGACAAAGACCTCATCAAGTCAACGTATTATATATACTACATGCTGGAAATCAAAATGGTAAAAACACGAATCTTCACTACCTCATTCTGTCTCGAAAGCCTAACTCTTTCACTTACCGTCGTCTTGTAAAGATTTTACAAGATACCCTTGATGTTAAAATCCGAAAGTGAAAATAAGCACTTGAATTAAATTCAAGGAAACTTTTAAAGAAACTTCAAAAAAGAAGAAGCAATTACAGCGATACAATAATAATCTTGAGTTTTTGCTTGCAATCTCGTGATATTAGTACAAGGTATAAAATTATGCAATTACTTCCTGTTTTGTTCAACGGTATAATGAAGTGAAGTCACCTCTGTCCAACTTTTACTTTTTTCTGGTAAAAATATAGGCGTGTTTCAAACGTCCCTTCGTATTTTCAGTTTCTTTACGACTCTTTTAGGCTTCCTTTACACCGTACTTATACTTTATTTACACTTATTACACATGCTTTACACTTTCTTTTCTATTCATCAGGTTCAATTCTTTACACTTTCTTAACACTTATTTCATTTTCTATTAGGCATTATACACTTACATTAGCTTACACCTTTATGACACTTCTTTTACACTTTATTTACAATCCTTCTGAATTTCTTTACACTTTCTTTACACTAATTCCTTGAATCATTCAGGCTACACTTCATTTCCGTGCTGCACATTCCATACCACATTCTCAAAGTTCTCATTCCTCTGCTAAAACTCCTGACTGCCTATTTAGACATTTATAGGCCTTAGTGTTCAAGATTCCACGGCGATTTGAACGACAGACCCCTGGGGGCACTTACAAAATTCTTTCGGGCAGGCCCCGGGGGCACTCATTTTCTCAGGGCAACATGGGTGCATCTGAGATGCATTTTTGCAGTACGGCGCCACGCGTATAGCATCTCTCGTAAAAAGCCTCCACACCATACTTACGCTTGTTTAGTCAAGTCGTTACACGCTTGACAGTGCATTGCGCGGATTCTCTCCTCTACAATTTCCGCAAGCTAAAAAGCCAAAAGATATCCTTTGTATTGCTTCATTTAATCTCGTTAGACTTGCACTCCATTTGGGTAAAAACCCTCCACTGTTGTATCATAATCCGGGTCGTCTTAATGAGGAAGCTTCTTTCGGTTTTTTTTTTCTATAAGCCTCTAATTATCCCCTCTTTACAAGACAGATTGTGTTTTCTTGCTTCATCTTGCCGAAGTCTTTTCAATGTCCATTAACTTTTAAAAATCCGCCCCTCCTAAAAGAGGTACAAGCTATAGAGAGCCACAAAAAGGGGGCAGCATCTGTTATTCTCCGTCTTTTGACCCCCCATTCTTGTAATTCTTACGAGATAGTCGAAAGGATGGAACGATATTCCTCCGGAGTTGATGGAATCATTGTCACGACTAGATCCACGGGCTCAATCGTTAAAGTCATTAGGCTTAGGGTTATTCGTTTAACTAGATGATAATAAAGCTCCTTTGTGGCAGCAATGCTTGTATCCTCCCCGTAATTTAACAGTTCCCTGCTTGTTATCAATCGATGTAGCTCGCTTTGCATTGACTTATTAAAGTTGGGCAAGAATGAAGTTAAAAGGGGTAGTGGTCTTTCCGGAACGTGTGTGTGCGTGTGGGGGGGGGTGGTGCTTGAAAATTGATGAAAAATTGATAGTATCAACAACGGCCGGCGTGGACTTATTTCAATTTCATAGATTTAAGAATGTAGAAGGGTTCTTTTTAATGCATCCATCCCATGGCTTGCACCCCCACCATCGAAGGAGGAGTCTGATTTTGCACCCTTAAACCGCACTCGCTTAAAAAAAAAAAAGTTTTGTAACTTCGACCCCCCCCCCCTCGTCGCCGTGTTCTTAAAACATGTGAAGACTTCTGTTTGAGCGTCCTTCAACCTGACATGTTTTAATATCACAAAATAAATATTCAACAAGTTTGAAAGAAAGTTTTGTAACTTTAATCCCGTCCCCTCCCGCTCCCAGAAAGAGTGTTACCTCTGCACCCCTTCCACCACTCGTCGTCGGTCCGATGGGATCGCCCATATAACCCGTTGGATGATTACTCCCGTGATTAACTTTCAGAACACGAACAAAGTCAACGACTTAAGTCAAAGATTAGAAAGGTCCCAGTGCATAGCTGAGCTGCATAATAAATAGGGCTTTCACCCCCAAATTTGTTTTCTTCAGACTCTCTTTCTTTATCAGCTTTTCCCTGGCATCAACGAGTCGCAGAAGCCATATTATTCACGTTCAAAACTGTACACTAGTAGCAGTTTTATTAAATGAAACCCATGCAGAGAAGTAAATGCTTTGGACAATAAGAAGACCTTTAAGAAAATATGTTACTGCCAGAAGATTGAGCCCCTCTCTCTCTCTTTTTATTTCTTGCCCCACGCTATGCCCCCCCCTCTCCCCCCCTCTCTCTCGCTCTCACTCTCTATCATTTTCATAACATCATTGCCGTGGTGAAAACTTAGTCTACATATAGTTGAATATTATATTAAAACTCTTTAAATTGTGTATAGGCCTACATTATTTTTATATTGATATGCTTTAAAAATGGCAATCAAATCATTTTAATTTAGATTATTATGATACCTGAAGCTAAATGAAACAACCACGAGAAACATGATAGACCTCATAAATTTAAGATTTATCAGCGTTGATTATCTATGTTTATAATTGAAATATAACCGTTCAGTAGTATCATTCATAAAATACGCCTATTCGATCATTCAGACCTCTTGTTCATTTATGGGCCAGTTTTCCCTGTACATTATATAGGCCTAAAATCACTAACATAAAATCTTATCGCCTCATCAGCTATCATATATCTTTTCTTTTCTCTTTATGAACTTCCGTGGTATTGAAATTGTATTGGTATCATACATTGGGCTCATTGTTGTTTAGGAAATCCATGAACGTCGGGCGGCCGCGGGGCAGCCACCGCCCAACCTCTGGCGGTTTGTTTCCTAGAATTGCCGTTAGAACCTAACCGAGGGCAACTCTCAGCGCATAACCAGATAATGCGCTTGCATAGAGATTGCAACCGAACGAAAAAAATTGCGGTGTTGTTTTGAAAAATATTTACATCTCCAGGGCTAGAGAACTGATATAAATTTATTTCAAGTACACCTGGGAGATGAGTAAAAATTATTTTCCTCATTATTTTAAAAAATGGCAACGTTTAATACGACCTAAGGCTAAGTGTATATTTTATCCCAATTCGTTTTTCCTTTCGACGACCTATACAAATTCAAATCATGACAAAGGAATAAATAAATACGATCACATAGAAATACAAAATTCGGGACAGATGTGAATAAACAGAACAAGCTTTGTATAAGTATATTAGATAGATCATAGTAACAGGATGGTATATATATTGAATCATAATTTAACCCGGAATGGGGAAACATAAATGAAAGAATGTGAAATTGTTAATTATGAAGAGCTAAAAGAACCATCACGCACGAGAGAAAAGGGGAATACTAAATGAAGATATGATGCATACATGTACAAAACTATGATATAAAATGATGGGGGTGCATTCAGGTAAACAGGTCCAATCGATGTGAAAAAGTGCAGAGATTGGGTGATTTCAAGTCCGGTGTTTGCCCTGGTGTTGGTGTTGAATATTGGATTGCTTCCCTTAGCTCCAAAACTTATTCTAAGTTTGTAAAACTGATCAAGATCACATTATTGACATCTCAATAACTAGTGAGTAACTTTTCGGGACCATCTTTATTTTACATTTGGTGTTATAATCGTGTAAAAATTGACCTAACACCAACACTAAAAGGTCAACACCGTACTTGAAATCACCCATTGAAATAATTGGACATACATCTCGACACAACTCACTGATTTAGAATTCAACTTACAACACTTGTGTTCGTTATACATCATTTGATGACAAGCAACAACACATTGTTTGGCTAAGATTTCTCTTTCATAAAGCGTCGAAACGTCCACCTTTCTTTTTAATAATTTTATATACTTTCCAAAAAAGTCTCAATCCCAAAATTTCAATAAATATGATGATGTGGAGTGGATGATGAAGGCATAAGATTACAATTTGTGTATAAGAATGTTGAAAGTAGAACTCTACCATGTCTACGCTTAGCAAATCTGCGGAATATGTAATCAAAACGTCAAATTTTAATTGGTTATAAAATAGAGTGAGCACTCGTGTTACACTGCAAAAACGCCGGTGTTAATTTAACACCAGCCCGGAATCTATATATGTCCACACCAGAGAAGTGTTAAACAATACCAGTTTGGTCTAACACCAGATATGTGTTTATACAACACCAATTAGTATTAAAAAAGCATCGGTTTGATTCCAAAGTGGTGTTGTTTTAATACTTCTCTGATGTGGACATATATAGATTCCGGGCTGGTGTTAAATTAACACCGGCATTTTTGCAGTGTACGTCTACTTTGAAATAGTTTCAACCCTAATTTTCAATAAATGGTGATATGAAGTATAATGAAGAAGGTAATTTTTTAAGCACGACAGCATGTGCATGCATGTATATATATATATATATATAAAACAAGGTAATATATAACTTTAACAAATCTGTAAAATATGTAATCAATAAGTGAAATGCGAAGAGGATATTTGATTGAGCACTCGCGTTATTAAATGACACAAACAGACAAAGCTGAATATAAAAGGAGAAGAAAAGGAAAATAACGTGTGTGGTGCGATTAATCTGTCATTGCTCCGAAAAAAAAAATCTGAGGAATCTTTATTAATTGAATTGTTAGTGCCAGGAACGTCAATCGATAATGAATTGATGCACTGGTTGTTTATTACACTGGAAAACTTACAAATAAAGGCCAACACACTCGTAAATAAATCAGTCTGTTGATCGGCGAGCATGGTGCGATTTGTCAACAGTCGTTCGAGAGCTTCTGGTTATGATGAATATCAAAATGTCTTTTCTCTTGCAAAAAAAAAGAGAGCAAAATCAGCAATGTTATAACATGACTGCGGCATTATTGCATGACCGCCGTTGAATGACATGAAAATACCCGCATGTAGTTGGTTTTCGTGTCATATCTCAAACTGCCAATGAACCAGACTGATCCATTTTGCGCATTGATTATGATAACAACAATATCACCAACGGTAAATGATGACTACACCCAACCATGCATCTTCTGCATATCTCGACGATTCATTTTGAGCAGAAATCTACCAAAGAACACGCATTCCTGACCCGATTTCCTTTCAATCTTCCTTCACAAATGTGATTGATACTTGTCCTCGTACCCCTAGCGAGTGGCATCCATCCTATTTTTTTTTGTAAATGTTTGCAGTTGTGACAAATAGATGGATGCGATCATTGTTGGATATTAGAACCCAATCAAGACGGCTTTCAACATGACTAAACGAGTCCTTTTTGTGCTCGATTTTGTTTTTGTCATTTAGCGTGAAGTCATTTTTGGATTATATTAGAAAATTCACCACCCTTTCAGTGGTAACCGAGATTCAAATAAACCGATATGATTGCTTTATGATCGATGTACAATGAAGAGTGTAGTAAAGGTTACACAACCAAAATTGTGTTTGATTGGTGGACATACACTCTAAAAAATATTGGGTAAAAGTGCTCCATGCATGAGTGTAATTATGTGTCCAACCAACATTGGGCATTTTTATATATCCAGTGTGATGAAAATTGTGCCCAATCTAAAGTAATTGCTGCTTATTTTTTAACCTTACTGGACAATATGCTTCCTGCATTGGGTACAACACTGCCTAAAATTGGTTGGACACATAATTACCCTAGTCCTGGTAAAATTTTACCCAGTTTTTTTTTACAGAGTATAGGACCACATCGGCAATTATTATCAAGTTTAAAGTTTTGGTGTTAGCTCAAGACCTACATGTATAGATGTTATTACAACACGCTCGGTTGTTATTTTTCCACTCTTTGGTGTTAGTGTTCTGTCTCTATGGTGTAGATTTTAACACATCAGAGATTGATCTACTGGGGACATCAACTGATTAACACCCCGGTTTTCAAATTGATGATTAAACTATTCATCAGCTCTAGTACTGCAATAATTTATATAAGTTCTAAATTGTGTAGTCAGAGGTATAATCACGGGAGGTGTTTTGTGTTACACTGTAAAATCTAGATGTTGATAGTACACCTCCAGTGCACCATGTGTGTTACACCACACAGTGTTATATTACGGTGTTAGGCCAACACCCGTAAATACATGTTTTTATAACACTCATGGTGTTACGTTCAAATTACGTTCATTATGTAGAGTATTTTTAACACATTTAAGTGGTACAATTATATTTAATTCTTTACGTTATTCTTTACTCAATTTTCTTTAATTCTTCTTTACTACCCAAGGAGTGGAGGATGTGCATACATTGTATGCAGGAATGACTGATTGAATCCGATGACCGGGGTAATAATATATCTGTATCTGTAAAGCGCCTAGACACGTCTCTCCGATGTATTAAGCGCTATATAAAAGCGGATTATTATTATTATTATTATTCCTCTAAACAGGATCAAGTCCGTACTTGTTATTGAATAACTTTGCTCTAACACATGTTATTTTCCTTTTCCTTTTCTTTTCTATTATTATTATTATTAGTAGTAGTAGTAGTAGTAGTAGTAGTAGTAGTAGTAGTAGTAGTAGTAGTAGTAGTAGTAGTAATAGTAGTATTATTATCATTATTGTTATTATTATTATTATTATTATTAATTTAAAAATACATTTCATAGTTGCTTTAATTTGACTAGAATGAATGGATGGGGGAATTTAATGTATCTTTACTCTACATAGACATGATTGGGTAAACCTTTTATAGAATGAAGTGTTTAAGTTCTACACATTACAAGAAACGGAAAGGTACACGGAAATAATACTCTGATAAAAAGGAGTTGGGGAAAAAGAACTCCTCTTACCACGGACGCTATCATAAATTAAGACAAATATATGATAAATTATTAAATCGGAGTTAGCTGGGCGTCATATATGGTCATTTAAGTGACATTACGCCCTTCCCTTTTCTTGGTAGTTTTGACTAACATGACTAATGTCGTGATAGATTCGAATAACATAACAAAACTTGCCAGTCCATAAAGATATTAACCTCGTGATTCGACTTGAGGCGAACATTATTAACTTTCCTGCCCTTCTTAATTAACTCCACGTCTCTCATTCGAGTCCCTTCCTATCTTTATGTGATATCTGTTGCTTTTAAAACAAGGTAAGTACACTGCACGAACATTAGCCCTTAACAAATGTACCGAAAGAAAGATGCTTTAGACCCACTCTCGAATGCCTCTCTTCGCTTTTGGGGGACATTAGATACCAGGTTAAACAAAAAAGCCAGAAAGTGAAATCGGGTTTCGATTGGTCCAATTAATAAAGCTATTGAATGGTTGGGACCAACACCACAATTATTAATTGCACCCTCGTTATAAGCCAGTCTTTGGTTACATTTAACAGAGTAATATTTTATGACGAGAACGACGAAAGTTATAGTCGTGGAGGAGGTACTTTCGTAGGTGCTGTAATGACTTTTTGTTGGTGCCTAAACGAGGAAGTTGGGGAGAATGACAATTGTTTAACAAAGACATTGTACCTATTAATGATTGATCACGAAATGATATTGAACATTTTAAAAAACCATATTATACAGCGATACCGGGCGGTCGCATTTATGCATGCAGCATTTTATTGAATGATTTCAGAAGTACAATACAGCTATATCATGTATCGTATTAACACTATTAGTGTCATTTTCATTGTTAAATGAACGGTGTGAAACTGCAAAATGTCTTAATTGATATTTTAACAGCGTTTTAATAACCAATTTCATCCTTTGTCATATTGATGTGCACAATTACACCCATTTTTCTTATTGGTGTTAGGATGGGGTTTAATTGTGTATATTAAATACATAATTCATTATACTATAGTATATATAATATATTTATTGATTGGTAGAGCTAGGAATACCAACTCTATTTTCCCGAAGAGAAAATTTACTCAAGATTTTGCTATTTGTTTTGAAAAAAATAACTTATGTCAGTCTTGGTTACCTCAAAGGAATAGTAATTTTCTTCGAAATGCAAACAGAATTCAGGTACAAGACAAAGAGATTTAAAAACAGTGCCCTCTCTAATCTTGTACGTGTGCCTAACAAATATTACAAATCATAACTGAAATAATTTGAAAATTCTTCAACGTTTAATATATGAACATGCTTAGAAATTGTGAATTCTTTTTAGTAACCATTGACTTATTGTGTTTTTTTAGTTTTATTATGAATCATTTTATTAATCTATCATATGCATTTCCTGTTATTCATTTAGCTTTATCAATAACTTATACTGTGCAAATGTATGTGAATAATTCTAATTGTCTCTGTATTTTTTACCTTGTATTTTTAATTGATGCCCTGTAGAGCATGTGTTATTCAGTATTTACTGCGATACATGTCTATTGAATAAACCATTAATGCTTTTTTTTTCTTGTTAGAATTTTCATTTACAATCAGTTGAATAAAAAAAACATTTTATTTCTAAGTCTTTCTTTTTCTTTATCTTCTATTTTAGTTTTTTCTGCTGCTGCTGCTTCTTTTTCTCATTCTACTCCTCCTCCTCTTCTTCCTCATCCTCCTTCTCCTTCCTCCTCCTCCTTCTTCTTTTTCTTCTTCTTCTTCCTTCTTCTTCTTCTTCCTCTTCTTCCCCTCCTCCTCCTTTTCTTCACCTTCTTCTTCCCTTCCCTTTCTCACTTCAGAATAGACTCAACTCACCGAAATGAAATAAAATGTAAAGAAATAATATCTTCTGTATAACTCTTGTAATAGATAAATTATCAATCACACCACAGTTACAGAACGTTTTCCTAATCAATTTACTATCTATGAAGATATAGACATAAATTTTCGCAGCCGTCGACTAAAAATATACAAAAACTGAAAATTTGTACTTTGATTTAAATCACCAAATTGTTTTTAAAAAAGGTAACGTAAGTTTTATGCCACAGGAATCTGAAGTACCTTTGACCTTCAAAATATATAGTTCCTTTCTAATGTTTTTTTAGCCCAGTTACAGCATCTGTCGTTATGTTTTAAAGATATAGTCCTGACAAAAAGAATGTTATTTTACTTTCAAAACTACTCACTGATGCTTAGAGAAACTTTGTCAGCAAACTTTTCATCTACTTTTTAGAGTGATTGTTATTGAGAGAATAAAAGGACTTGTTTTATATAACAAATTATGCCTAGTCGACATCATTGACCTCCTTAAATCGCAAGCCAGTGAATATGATTTTATGCATATACTCGCAGCTGCTAGATGCTAAATTTTGGTAACACGCAATTACAAGCATAACAAGGATAAGAGCAATAACCCTTTGAAGTTTCAATAGTACCCTTATGCACTCTCTAAAGTTGAAAAAAGATGCAATTTTTTGTGAAATAGATGGACAAGTATCATTGACCTTCCTAATAACAAGCAGAACCAATTTCTTCTCACCATGGTCACTGGTTAGTCGGCCTATTGCCTCATGCATCTGCCAGTTTGAGTCTGGGCAAAAACTACATGAGTTTTTTTTATTGCTTCAAACATGCAAGAACATGAAATGTTCCATCATGCCAAATTAATATACTTGTTCTTTCATCTCTTTGAATTATTTAATGATTGACCTTAAATAATGAATCAGTCTATAGTTTCTTTTGTTAGTAGGCCTATTTCTTGCTGCGTCTGCCAGTTTGATTAGTGGCAAAAAATACATGAGTTTTTTTTTTCATTCCTTCAACAATGCCAGATCAAGAAATGTTCCATCATGCCAAATTAATTTACTTGTTCTTTCATCTTTTTTAAATTATTTTTTTTATGATTGACCTTAAGTAATGAATCGGTCAATAGTTTATTTTGTTAGTTATAGGCCTATTCCTTTCTATTAGTTTGTTTGGGATAAAAACTACATGAGTTTGTATTCCATGCCAGTACAACACATGTTATAGCTTTCCAAATTAATATATGGATTTTTTTTTTCATCTTTTTGAATTATTGTGTGATTGACCTTCAGTTATGTTGGTATCTGTACAATAAAAGACTTCGAATCATTTTACAAAGAGATGAGATGGCATATCTTTTCTAACTTTAAGTGCGTTACCAGATTTATTTTCTTATTGGCAGACATTGATTACCTTCTATGGTGTACAATATCGAATATTGATGTATGTTTTTACTCAGAAACAACTGAAAATGAAAAAAACAGACAAAACAGAAAAACCACAAAAAAAATCAAATATATAAATACTCCTGATAAATAATGAAATATCAATTAATATTGAAAAAGCAGTTGTTGTTGTTTTTGCTGTTGTTTGTTTACCAATCTTCACTCGCTAAATTAAAGATGTCAAGATTTTTCTCTCCTCATTTTAGTTTTAAACGCAAGACTCGTCACCCATTGCAAGTCTGCTGAATGAATCGAGTTCTGCTATTTACATACAAGCTTTGGGGGCTCTAAAACTTGTCATTTTAATAAGAACAAGGGGAAAGTATCCCTATTTGTCAATTGCACAATACACAACAAGCAGTCAGTCATCGTTAACAAGGAATGTTTGACCTTCCCTGTACACCTTTGTCACCTATTTTTCTCAAGACAAAGAAAAAAAGGATAAGGAGCAGAAGAGGAGAATTGACATGTATTATCTAACGGTATACCAACTGACAATATTAAGTTGAATCGAGTGAATGAACTACCAGTGGCAATGGGATACTCCAGCGGTTAAAGAGGGATTTGTCCCCCGCAACGCCGGGGCAGGGGACGCGACTTAACGGGTGCTCGAGTGGCTATTTGATGCGTCAATCAAAAATGTTTATTGTAGTTGTTGTTTTTTGTTAATAAATGAAAACGTTTGATGGTAACGTTTGGTAGTATTTTATACCCTAACCCTTAACGTGAGCATCTCCCCGCCACTTCTGTATTTTCTCTTTATCCGTTCTCTCTCTCTCGCGCAAGGGGAAAACACGTAACGTAACATCTCAAGCGCATTGATTGGAAAATACATATTTGAACACAGGATGGCAAATTGACCAATATTAACTTTTCAGTCACACATGGAATAGAGCTTTTTATCCTCTTGTTTTGCCTTTTTGAGTATACCATCCAGCTTTATTTGGTTTAATTTGTCCGCTCAATAAATGAAGGGCTTTTTTATTCAACAAGATAGTGGTAATGTCCAACTCCTTCTGCAATGAGAACGGACCTGTATCATTGTGTATATGGCTCTGCGTGAATTGGAGTTAAAAAAATGAGAATAACGAAGGAACATTCGTGGAGAAATATATCGTCATTATTTTACATATTTGAATATCAGGGGTAATAACAATTTAAGGACTCTATCGTGAATTTAGGATTGTTTTGCAAAATTCATTCCATATCAACTAGTCCGTGTTACAATCATAATATTTTGATGTATACAATTTAGTGAAGTGCCTTCGGAAAAGATTATCTTTGCTGTACTCCTAGATGTCCATAACTAATTAAAAGCAACGCTGATGTTTGCAGTCAAACCATTTGGAAACTGAAACTTTGATTTGAAAAATGAAAAAGGCCCCTAAATGGCAACATTAATCAAAGGTTTAATGTTTAAACAAATGTTTAGAAGAATCAGAGCTCGATCATGAAATTAACAAACCTTTCAGAAGACGGTTCTGCTATTATCGAGATTTATGTAAAAGTCCCCCTTTCTTCCAATACTTTCTTCGCTTTTTCCGCTAAGCCCCTTTCACAATTGGTGGTGCGACTGCTTACAACCGTTGCGATACTGTGCAACATATTGTGACCAAAAATTAATGATCGCAAACGATCGCACGAGTAATTGTGAAAGCACCTTATGCATCGTTCTCCCTGTCGTAACGAACGACACGATTGGCTTTTCGTACAATGATCGCGGAAATTTTTGGTCCATTCGAAATTCCTCTACGATCAACACGATTGCCTCGACTGATCTGATACGATCTTATACGATCCGATACGATCATTACGATTGCTCCACGATTAAGAACACCGTTTCAATCGTGGCGCAAATACTAATGCAGATGAAGAGCTGCTTTTAAAGCTTTAAATTCCCCCAAATGTCTTTGATGTTCCTTCTTTTCATACACTTTCTTTGTGATGGCGATAATGAGTTTCGGCTTTCTCCGCTCGTTAACTCGCCCCTCTCGAATCGATAGGCCTTAAAATTGGTATCGTGAGAGGGCTTGCCACCCCCACCACCACCCGGCCATCTGTGGCCCCTGAATGACAGGCCTTAAAAAGAACCACCCCTGCAGTTGAACGTGCTCTCCGTTCTTGCCCTGTTGACTTTAACTTCGATCGATCGACTTTTCAACTAAAGGGATAAATAGATATCGATCAGGCGAGCAGCGGTAGGCGTCAAAATCGATCGCGCTGTACAAACGCTACCGTTTTGAATGTTATTGATCCATGACTTGAGGAAGGGACATTGTTTGCGGGGTGGACCAGATCCCGACCTACCGCGCGGTGAAAATCGGTGGTTTGATGGCTTGTAAACGTATGGTTTTGTTATATGTTAACTTTGGATAGATAGAAAATCCTTGCCCTTGCCCAACATGAGTCGTTTTTTATGGTTTCATCTCTTGTGATAATAAAATCAATCATCCTAATAATGTCCCCCCCCCCCATCTTGCACAAATCCATCTCCTTGCTCCACCCCATCCCCCTGCTCGCATGCTCTCAATGTTCATTCGCACATGTGTTTTACTTATACAAATGCAGACGTGTAATTTGCATCGAGGAATTTATCTTCTCAAAATTTGATTGATCGTCAAAGCTTCCGCGCTTCACGCTGTGAGATGGGGAATTATACTTCTTTCCGATCTTTTTTGTAATAAAGAACGTTGATCTCACCATGGACCTCTCACGCAGGGGCGGCGATCGTGGGGAGGGGCCTTAAGTTTCATGAGTAATGTGAGTGGGGTAGATAAGCAGTGGCGTACAGATGGGGGGGCTTGGGGCTCTTCCCCCCCCCCCCATTTTTCAAGACCAATATAAAATAGAGAAAGGTAAGAAAAAGAAATAGAGATGGGTGATATATAACACCATTTTTTCAATATCTTGTCAAAATCAACCACAACTGTGGATTTTCAAAATCTTCGCTCGCTTGCAACTTCTTAAAAATTTAACGTGATACAACATATGAAGCCGCCTCAAAATTTCTGGCTCATTACACTACTGTAAATAAGTCTTTTGTTTTCTATGTTTTAAGATAGTGCCCCTTTCGAAAAAAGAATGTGCCCTTTTTCCCTCTCCCCCCCCCCCCCCCCACTTTCAAATTCGTTCCGCCGCCCCTGCTGTTATGTAACGAAAGATGATGATTGGTACCTCCCAGTGGAAGCTCAAAATCTTCTTATGTGTTATATTTATTTTGACGAATAGTTTTATCGTCTTTTCATTTATTGCTTTCATTAAATCTCTTCTTTATATCCCCTCTAGGTCGGATCCTGGACATTCCCTGCAAAGTATGCGGAGACCGGAGCTCCGGCAAGCATTATGGCGTCTACGCCTGTGACGGATGCAGCGGTTTCTTCAAGCGAAGTATCCGGCGGAACCGAACGTACGTGTGTAAAAACCGGAGTGGCGGAGGCCCCTGTCCCGTGGATAAGACGCATCGCAACCAGTGCCGGGCTTGTCGGCTGAAGAAATGCCTACAGGTCGATATGAATAAAGATGGTAAGTTTCAGAAGCAAGATGTATGATATATATATATTTTGTTTTATTATACATTAAAAAAAGTTCTTATCATCTTAAAAAGGGAGCCATTGACATGATGCATAATTATAATAATAGTACCCGTTGATATTTGGATGACCCATATTATTACTAACATAGATTGGTTAGCAGGGTTTTTTTTATTTTATACACTCTCTTAGTAATGATGGTGGCAATTATGGTTATGATGTTGGTGGTGATGAGGATGGTGGTGGTGGTGATGAGGATGATGATGATGATGATGATGATGATGATGATGATGATGATGATGATGATGATGAAGATGATGATGATGATGATGATGGTGGTGATGATGATGATGATGATGATGATGATGAGAAAGTAAGTTCAAAGAAATACTTGAAAGAAGAAAATAAGTTTTAAAAGAATGAATATAGATGGAAACAAAGAAAGAACGATAAAGAAATAAAGAAAGAAACAACAAATAAACAAACACAGAGAGAAAGGGAAAAGATTCGATATTAAAAGAAAGTGTTTTGTTAATGTAGAAAATATTGTAATTCGTTTTATATTGAAAAATGGATTTCCTCAAATCGGTTTGTCTCACATTTAGTGACAAATTAGTTTCACAACTTTTTTTCATTTCAATTTCCACCCCCCCCCCCCTCCCCTCCCCTCTCCCTCTCCCTCTCTCTCTTATCACCTAATGACGCAATTAAAATCCAAACATTTAAAGCGTCAAATTGGCACATTACCCTGACACATATCAACGAATTAAAAGTCGCCGGATTTCAATAGTCTCGAACGAACAAACATGCTTAACAACAATGGCTGAATAGCTTGAGAATCAAGAGGGAAAAGGTGACATACTGGGTTTCTCAAAGATTGGAGAGGAGAGGGAAGGAGGAAGAAAGAGAGAGAGTCGAAGAGCAGGATAATAAATCGTTTGTTAGCTGGGTTTAAAAAATGTTAAACACATGAAATCTAAATATAACGTATTGGTGTCCCGCGGTGAATGTCACACCTTCGTTCGTGGATTTTCTTCGGGATTTTCTTCCCACATTTTCGATTTGCCTTCACACGTATTGAGATAAAGTAAGCTCATCCTGATGGTTAGGATCTTCTTTGATGTAAGAACACGCCATCATCGTCCCTATTATCATCATTATCATCTTCGTCATCATTATCCCAATCATAAACACCATTAAAATCCTCAACGTCACCATCCTGACGTTGAAGAAATTAAACGTTTCGTTGGCATCATCATCGTCATCGTCATATTCATGTATTGTTGTCGTGATTATGGTTGTCATCTTAGCTGCAATATATAAAATACCATACTTCAGTGTGATAGAGGATAAAGCTCTTCGTGGAGTAGATCGTCACCATCACTACCACCATCGTCTTCTTTTTCTACTTCTTCCTCCTCCTTCTCATCGCCGTCACCGCTGCGGCACCGTCGCGCTGGTATCCCGTCACCACGTCCACTACAACAGTATCATGAATATCACCATCACAATTACAATCACCTTCGCCGCCACCATCAGCAAGCATCAGCACCGTCATTATCATTATTACCATCACCATGATCACCATCACTGTCATCATCATCAACATCATCATAATTATCGTCACTGTCATTGCCATGATGATGATCATCATCATCGTTATCATCATCATTAAGACAGCTCGTTAATCGTCATCCTTTTTACCATCATCTTTAACGACATCACATCATCAGCATTTGCGTCGTCGTCATCACCACCACCACCATCATCATAAACATCGATCATTCTCGTCATCAATCATTCCAACAACGACGTTGCTGTCACATGGGTGTGAAACACAGGATCAGTCATTGATACAGTCATACACCCCAGCCCCAAACCCACACCTCTCAAACCACAGACAAAAACGTGACCAAACCTGTGTGTGAACATTTTATTCTCAACAACCCTTCAAGTAGTCCTTAAACACCGGAGTGACATCCCGAACAATGGCCGGTGATCTGCCGTCACAATCACCCCAAAGAAGAGAAGACATGACAGGAAATAATAAGATGACAGTGGGAGCGAAGTGGAGAAGATGGTGATTCTCGCTCAGGTGAAAAGCTGGAAAATAAACATACTTAGCCGTTAAGATCTGGATGTAAACGTGAGCCGTGCCCCGAGGAAGCTGCGGGGTGACGAATTGCCGTTGTTCGGCGCACCTGGGGGCTTGTTCGCCATAAAGTTTGCCAAAGTCCTTCTCGGGTGCAAGAGGGGTGACTTAAGCCCTACGCAGTCATTCTTTATCGGGTGTAGGCTCTGCTAAGAGGTGTTGGCGAAGGGTGATGGAAGACGGAGTGGTAGGAGGGAAGGGGGTACATGAATGGTACAATGGTATTTTGAGGGGAGGGGTGGGACAAATGGGGTGACGAATGGTCATTGAAATGACGATGACGATTATAGAGGTCAGCTTTGCTTTTGAACAGAGATCAATTAAATGAATTTCAAGAATATGGCGAACGTCTGTATAGAATGTCCAACCTGCCCAAATATGCCGATTTATTTTCAAATTCGTCATCGTATATTGCATAAGGTCCATCAAATAAATTTTTGGGGGTTAGTCAAAAGGGTAATTTGACAATCCATTAAGGCATCTTTCTGATGAATCTAGAGCTCGAATACAATTTATAACTACCTTCCAAAACAGATGTATTCCTGCCCGAAACATCTTTACTCTAAACGCTGTGTGTACAAATGCTCATTATTGAACAAAGACTTCCGCAATAAGTGACAGGAGAGAAAATACAAGACGAAAGATCTTCAAGTATTTACTTGAAACTGGTTAGCAGGGTATCGTTATGACGATGTCACAATAGGCCTATTAATCGTGTTAGCGTGGCTACTATACACGGTTGTCGTGTTTACCTAGTGAGGGGGATCATAATAGACTGAGGACGAACTGCAATCGGCGGACGGTTACGAAGGGATGAAGGGGGGGGGGGTGGTTGGGTGATGAAAGTGAAGAATTGGCATCCACTTGAATTGAAGTCAAGCCGGTAAGAGGTTTGAGATAAATGATTGTTAATCCCCCAAAGAGTGCTTGAAGTCGTGCCCCAGGGGTACCAGGGACATGGTATATCGGGGGCGGGGTGCTTGATGGAGTGATGACATGAAACACCGAGTTAATCTTTTCACATCGAGATTAAGATTCCTTCTCCTACGTCATTTAGGCCTGTATCTTCTGGTTTCCATTGCAAAAGATTATTGCCCGGAAAACAAGCAGTGAAATGTACTTTCCAATGATGGAATAGTTTTTAGTATTGTAAATTTGCTATTATAAAACCAAATTTGTTTCTTTATTTTCTGTTAATCCCATATGACGAGGCAAATTTCTCAACTTTTGTCCTACATTTTGAAAGAAATTCTTTCTAAAATGTACGACTCAATTTCTCAAATTAATTTCAGTGATAAATCCCGCGAGCAGTTCGAATATGTTTAACGACGTGTTAAAAAGCCCATGTAAATCTTGCTATTAGGGTACAAATAAAGATAACTAGTAAGGATAAAATTTTAAAAGGTGTGTGGACAATTCACACAGATAATTTGTCATGTATATCACACCTGCAATGCGATGAAAATAAATCCATGGGAATTTTTCAATCTAGAAATGTGCTCCGGTGTGAATATTATAATAAGAGGATGACAAGTACATAGATGAGCCGGTATCAGGGTGTTTTAATATCTTTGTCAGATGTTGACATTCACAGACCATCCCCACACTTCAGAAAGCTATCGAGTATTTGCTCAAGTTTCCATAAAATGGAGTTGTACGGCGCGAGTATTGAAGGGACGCACGAAAAACGCACCGCGGGACGGTTTTCCACGCGGCATCGCGGAGAGCCCCGCACTCGACCCAGCTGCGCAAACATCTACGTGCCCGCGACAAAAGCCGTCTACCGCTAAACGATCCAGCCCCTCCAACTCCAGTATCAGGCACGGGGAGAGAATGAAAGTTGAAATAAAATTGACATACCACGAGTGGTTCTCCGAGACGAAATGTTTATCGAGTGACTCTTTCCCTTTTCACGCTGAATGAGGAGAAAGAGAAGGAGAGGAAGAAGAAAATAGAATGGTTGTTGTACCTGGCGCGAAAGTTATATTGATACGGCATTCGCAGGTATAGAAAGACCAAGTGACGCCAAATGCTGAATGAAAATATGTCCCAAATCAATGATATGTCCCAAACGTTATAAAGAGTCTTTAAATGTGTTTGCGGCCAGATTTCAACGTGTATTAATTACAATCACACACCATATTTAAATAATGTTTTACGGATTGCCGTGCCATTAGTCTTAAATAGTATACTTGATCAAATCAAATGTTTAAAAAATATTATTGTCGAAAAGAGAGTTGTTTTTGTCAAAATTTCTTCATTGCCATTCATGAGTATAAAATGTGTTAACGATGAATATTACTTTACAAATGAATGAACCCTGTTATACAAAGGTTTGCAATCGATTGTAAAATGACACTGGTTTCTTGTTTATCAGACTAACCAGTAACTAAGTCTGGAATTGTTTGTATTTATATTTGCGTTCGATGGAAATAATGTGTTGTGGAGTTTTGGTTTTCATGAGATTGTATGGTCTGCATTTTGTAAATTCGTAATCATATAAGCGGCATAAAATTGTGGTAAACCGTAACGGTATTTAGGTTTGCCTTCACTTGGCCCATATGCAAGCAGTTGATTTAATACGCGCCTGTCTCATATAGTCTGATGAATTTTAACACTTACTTTATCATAAGTCTCTAAGCGCTCCACAGTAATGTAGCATAATTACTCTATATTCATAGCAGAGCAAATGTTACGCGCATTGCGTTTCAAGGAATAAATTCCTTCCAGCAACCCACTCACCTCACCTGGGTGAGTGCAGCACAATGTGGGTGAATTTCTTACTGAAGGAAAACACGCCATGGCTTGGAATCGAACCCACGTCCCTTTGGATTGAAGGACGAGAGCCATAACCACCAGACCACGACACACAGGGATAATCTAATTTGACCTAATTGCCACTTTGATCTACTCTACAGTTTGTCTACTATCTACTTTTCATTACGTATAATGTTCACTACCGTAATTTCCACTTCCTCTCCAAATCATTGTGCACTCAATTTGTCAAATGAAAAATTAATTTATTATCAGACCATCCATCCACACAGACTGAATGGAGCTATATCAAGTGGATATTAGACGAAATGGACATTGCCCAACTGGAAATTAGACAAAATTGCGAATGGCTTAAATGGCGATTATACCAAATGGCTGCAGACGAACTGGTTTTTGACGAAGTAGGATTATATTCTTGGGATTATATTATTTGGGATAAGACCAAGCGGAATAGTAGACGAATCGCGGGTAGACCAATTGACGATTTGCAGTTGTTTATGATCGCGATGAGAAAGGAGTATTATTTCATAATTACCTTCTTGATATTAATGCTACAGAGTTAATATTTAGAGAATGATTTAATACTCTGGTGACTCATGAAATGCAAATATATGTCCGCATCAGGCGGTCAGCGAAGCGGACTGGCATTGGAATATGTTGTGCCATTTCGCCATGTCCGCCATTCTTAATAAACCTGTTAGCTGAGAATAGCCCATTTTTGTCAATGGCATCCTGCTGCTGTGACAGTTTGCTTCTGCGACTTCAACAAGATTTCAAAAGCTCGTCACGTGTGAAATCATGAAACGATGATTATGGACTAGACGAGGAAGTCACTCGTGCCAATAAGAAATAACACGACCGACTGACTATATACATGAAGAATTTGAAGAATAAAAGTTTGGGGATGAAATCGTTGCAAGCACCTCTCAGTACGAAATGGCAAGGTAACGATTTTAACCCCCAAAAAATATTTTGCATGTTATGTCAAACACCATTCTATACACGGATGGTATTCAGCATCTTCAATAGGGAATAGTATGATGACTTTCTAAAAGGTGACGAACTTCTTTGTCGATGTTAGAAGTGGTAGAAAAGTTACGTTTGGTTTTACAGCAGGGGGCCCTTGTCAGACGCCAAAGAGAATTCTGGATGATTCGGCTAATGACACCCCCATAAATTGTCCCAAATTTCAGGAGTACTCTTAGAGGTATTGGACTATTATCATTAAACGAAAGGTAAATACGAACGCAATGAGAACCAAAGATGAATCATACGAATTGATTACATAGCTTAAAAAATATAATTTGATTGTCGAGAAGGGATTTTTTCTTTTTAATATGGGGAGAAGAAAAAAAATAAGAGGGAACATATCCCACAAATTTCTCCGATGTTGTTTCGAAGCGATTGTAAACTAGAGACCAACTGTACATCTATTATAATTGACTCTGTATTCAATCATTCTGTTTTTTGTGATGCTTTTTAGTAATCAGAGTTTTATCATGGAATATTATGGGGGAAAATGGGAATGTTCCTTTTCCTACAGACAAATTTGGTTTGGGTGCTGCTTATCGTGTTAATTTCTAACTGGGGATTTTTCAATTTATGCTCTGACATAGAATTGAACCTTGCTCTTGGCATAATTGATTAAAAATCATTGCGTTCTTCTTTAGAAAGCCCCCCCCCCCCCCTCCCTTCCCTCCCCTATTATGGCCAGCGCCAAAAGTAACAGTGCTCTGAACTGGGACTCGTCTATAGCTGTGCACATTTTTTTTCAACTAATTTATTGTAGCAGAAATAATCGATTTAATAATCATCCTCAACGAATGAACAAAATGAATTAAGAAAGTTCTTTCTTGGAGACAAGCCTTCTAGTAACCACGAGACAAAACTTGGTTGTAATCTGTTTTAACTCTGAATACTACATCGCCATGAGACATAAATGAAGCGTTTCTTAGATGCCCAGGTCACGTGGTCTATTTCCATTATCGTCTCCCGAATTTACGCCGGCGCCATGGAATATGGAGTTGCAAAGAACATATAGACACAAAGTTTCCAATAATGTACTTGACCACACCAAGCTTTCACTTGAACTAACGGGATGATCTCTTCATTATGAGAGGATATATATAATCAGGAGCCGGTCTCACAAACACTACCGATCAACGTTGGACGCAGTTGTGTAGACATCAGTCGCAAGCAATACAGGAAGTTAGATAGAGAGTGGGTACTATCATGACCATGATGACTATGATATTAATATCGGTGAAAGAATATCAACTCTTTATTAGGTCATTGAAGAATAGTACCATTAAGCATAAAATATACATTTTTTGTATTTAGTGCTTTTATTTGTTAATAATAACTTCATCTCTTTGACACAAAGAAAATGAAATACAATACAAATTAAATATCATTCTCTCTACAAATCAGTAGATTCATTGACAGCTCATAAAATACTCAACATTATAACATTTTCATGTTCTTTCTTTCTGGAAGGAATAACATTATGATATGTCATATGTTTTGTTGTTTTTGTTTTTATTAGCTTGCTACTTAATGTCATTTTAAACATGTATAAACCCAGTGTCATATTTATTCAAGTAAAGCATATGATACTGAAACTCCATATCACATTATCTTCTTGTTCATACCATAGTTATAAATAATATTGATGGTAATAATTTGTAGAACATGTAGTAATAAATAATTGCAATCGACGATAATTATATAAATGGTTTTCCACGGACTTGATTGGTGATATATTTCTATGTAACAGGGTCCCTTTCGGCAACTATTTGAAAGGACCTCAAGGGATTATCCCATGGTTGGTCAACTTTGAATGAAAGTGATAATGACCGCCCGCCTCTCCATCCCGTTATTTAGGGATTATAAGGCGAGGGGTTAAGGAATGTTAATCTAATTAATAGCTGAAAGGATTAACTTCGATAGGGACTTAATGAACTTGAACTCCTGGTTCATTAGTGAGATGAGAAGGAAAATCGAGGATGCTGTTATTCGTTCATTTTGATTCAGAATGCACAGGAAGCGAGTTAAGAGCCTTATTGAGTGGTATAGCTTTCCCTCTACCATGCGGTGGTATTATGGTCAAGTTGTAAAGGGGCCAGACGACAAAATACGTCCGGGCTGATCTGGTCGAGCATCATCAAAATAGTTTGATAAATAATGTAATTGCTTACTTGATTAGACGGCTTGTCTTAAATGAAACCTCAAGTATATCTTTCTGTTTTTATTCTGAGATGTCTAAACTTTATTTTGGTAACATAAAAAGTGTGAATAATAGTTTTTTTTTTGTTTTTTTTTGGGGGGGGGGGTTATGCATGGAAATGAACATTGTGATAATGATGACGACAGCGATGATGGTTTTTTTTTTCTTGCAGGTGTTTCTGCATTTATTGATAATTCAATATATGAAACACAGTAATCATAATGCATATAAAGAAATACAAAAAATAAATGAAAGAATTACAAATTGTGACGATTACATAATAAAAGAATAATTTACATAAATATACATATAACATATAATACAAGATGCAGTGGCCAGCTATCGTAAGCATGTTGATGTTGATGAATGATCATGATGATGACGACGACGATGATGATGACTATGATCATGATCAGTCGATGACGATGGGATGATGGTTATTGTGATGATGTTCAAATTCAAATTCAAATTCATTTATTTCACTTCCATCAAACAAAAACAAATTGTATACCATATATAAAACATAAATATTTGTATCCGTTGCAAACAAAATTAATTATACATATGTAGTGAAAAAAAAAAAAAAAAAACACTTAGACGATTTGGGCAACACATTGTAGGTTTTAAATATATATACTATTTTTCAATATAAATTAAATTAAGATGGAAATGGAGGGACCCACTAAAAAGCAATGCTTGTACAATGTGGGCCCCTCAAGAAATAGATAACACAACAAATAACAAAATGACAAAGTATAAATACAGATAATCAAATGAGAAAAGAATGAATAAATGAGAGGGAAATACTCACAAAATAAATACAAAGTAATAAAAAATATACAGTTTGGTGAAGGACAAAACAACCCGTCCTAAAAATATCTACCCTTCCCACCCCCCCCCCCCCCCAGAAAAACTTGAGAAGAAAAAAAAAAAAAAAAGGGAAAAAGGGGGAGAATGCCCTGAGAAGATGGATGGGTGCTGCTGTACGTAGATAGAACACATGCCGTCGTGGACTCAAGCAAACTGGATTCAATGATGTGTATAAGAGGAGAAAAAATATATAAAATAACCTGGAAAGAATATAATGCACGAAAAATGTGATTGATGCCGTTAAACAAATAACCGGTAGGAAGGCGGATAAGCGGACTGGAGAGGAGAAAATAGAGGAGAGGATAGACACAATAATGAGCACATCTGAGAAGGACTTGTGTCAGATTTTTTTAATAAAAAAAGGATAATAATTTTATGTTTTAATTTTAGTTTAAAGTAATAATGATGATGACTTGACATAATAATGATGATGACTTGACAGAAATGATGAATTAAAATAAATTTGGGAGTATATTATAAGGTTTTAATAGAGATAATTTGAATTTAGTCTTAAAAGAGTTCAAAGATTTTGCATTTGTTATATCATTATGAAGTGAGTTCCATAACTTCGGTCCATCGTATATAAATGTGTTCTGAGCCCGCAAAGTTCTTAAAAGTGGTAAATGAAATTCACCCAATCGCCTTGTTGGATAGTTGTGAATGGATTGATTTTTTGGAAACATTGAATTGAATACATTTGGGAGGTTGTTGTTGTTATAGTTATACATAAATTGACCGAGATTAAACAAATATAAGTCCTTAATTTTCAATATTCTATGTTCAAAAAATAATGGGTCAGTATGAGACAAATATGCCGTGTGACATATAATACGTAGAGACTTCTTTTGTAATAGGAGTAATTTGTCTAAGAGTGTTTGTTGTGTGTTACCCCACGCTAAAATTCCATAATTTAAATAAGGCAATATAAGGGATGAATATAATGTAAGCAGGGACGATAATGGTAAACAAAATTTAAGCTTGTTAATTATACCAATGTTGCGTGAAATAGTTTTACATATGTTATCTATGTGAAATTTCCATGAGAGCTTATTATCGACTGTTATTCCAAGAAACTTAATATGGGATACATTTTCCAAGGGAGTTCCATCCAAAATAATATCAACAGGAAGTGTATTTATGGAGTTGCTAAACAACATGTATTTTGTTTTTTTAAGATTTAGTGACAATTTATTTGCTCTTATCCATTCGGTAACATTTTCTAGTTCAGAGTTGATTATATTAGCAAGGTGAAGAGGATTTTTATGTGAAAAAAATAAGTTAGAGTCGTCCGCAAAGAGAATGAAAGAAAGAACGTCTGATGATCTACAAAAATCATTAATATAAACTATAAACAAAATCGGGCCTAAGATACTACCCTGGGGAACTCCACAATTATTTTTTTTCATTTGAGAATTGCAACCGTTTAAAAAGACATATTGCTTCCTATTCAAGAGGTAGCTCCTGAACCACTCCAAGGCCTTCCCACGCACTCCATAATGATGTAATTTGTTAAGTAAAATATCATGATTAATGGTGTCGAAGGCCTTGGAGAAGTCCAGGAACAAACCAATTAAATGAGAAGATTTATCGATTGAATGTGCCGCTTTTTCAATGAAACTCAATAAAGCATGTGTGGTGCTATGCTTTTCCCTAAATCCAAATTGGGAATTTGAAAGAATATTATTTGATTTGAAAAAATTTACAGTTCTTTTATAAATAATCTTTTCAAGTATTTTCGACAATGTAGATAACAAAGAAATGTTAATGCTGATGACGACGACGATGATGATAATTGATTGATTCATTCATTCATTCATTCATTCATTCATTGATCGATTGAATTTGATGATGATGATGACGATGATTTTTGTTGCAGGGAAATAGGCCTACAATATTTCATCTTGAACTCGGTAAACAATCTAAGTTAATGTCTCATCTTTTCAATTTTTCAGCTGTCCAACACGAACGTGGCCCAAGAAACTCAACGATCAAGAAACAGATGGCGCTATATCTAAAAGAAACGGCAGCAGCTGCAGCAGCAGCGGCAGCCGGTGATCTACCTCCGCCGCATCTCACCAATGGTTATCTGCCAGGGCCTGCTTTCTTTCACCCGTTTCTCAGCGTTGAGCCCTACCCGAGTATCATCGTCAGCCCCGCCGATTACCCGAGCTTTTCACCTCAAGCCATACCGTGCTATCCAACTCCAAAGGTATGTTACAATTTCAATGTAGTGGTTGCGAAAAGGGGAGGGGTCATGAGAGATGAGGGACAAAACACTTGAGGCACAAGTTAGAAAGAAATGTCTATAATATATACATAAATATATATATACATATATATATATATATATATATATATATATATATATATATATATATATATATATATATATATATATATATATATATATATATACATCCTGACGGATGGACTTGTTCTCAAATATATGACGAGCAAAACTTTAAAAATTAAAAACGTTAGCACTTTACGAAGGGGAAATGGCATTCGCCGTTTAGACATTATCAATACTTTTTATGATTTGGACAAAAAAGTGTCACTTCCGCACGTATACTTTCTAAACACTTTGTTAAAATGATTGGAGAGTTTATTATTCATAATCCAAATAATAATTGTCATAGTCCACAACAAATAGGACTAATGATTGACTGTCAAACTTGTAATTACTCTATTTTTGTCTGTATTATTCGCAAAAGTAATTACCATGGATGCAGAAACCGGTCTAAGTATTGAATCAATTTAAATCAATCCTTGTCATCAGATTCCGATTATTCCGATTATTACCTTTATACTGTTTTCTTTTTCTTTACAGTACCTTCATCATGGCCATGAACCGGTCACACTGATGCCCTCTGTCGGTTCACCGGTCCCTCATGAATCCGTCTCGCCGATGCCACCCGTAGGTTCGGTCGAAGCGATCTGTGAGACCGCCGCTCGCCTTCTCTTCATGAGCATCAAATGGGTTAAAAACGTTCCCGCCTTTATCAGTTTACCGTACTCAGATCAGGTGAGAATATGGAAGTATCATTATCATCATTATCATTTTCATCATCATCATCGTCATCATCATCATTATCTTTATCATTATCATCATCATCATCACCACCACCACCATCATTATCATCATCATCATCACCATCATCATTGTCATCTATCATTATCTTTATCATTTTCATCATTATCAACGACATCATCGTTCGTTGTCGCCGTAATCATTGTCATGTTGTCTTTGTCATCTGATCATTATCGTTCGCTATATATCAATAAAAGTCATCCAAGCTCTTGAAGATATGACACTGTATGTATTAAAGTATATTTTGAAATATGGGCGTGCCAGAAGAATTTATTTTTTAAAGAGTATTTTGCTGATTCTTTCTCTTACAGCTCACGTTACTTGAAGAGGGTTGGAGAGAGTTGTTCATCTTGGGAGCAGCGCAATGGCAGATGACAATAGACGGGCCAGGTCTGATGGCTTCAGCAGGTAAAAAATGAAATTATATTTATTGACAATCAAATCAAATGATTATTGTGTCCTTATTTGGTTGTTCAATCTTAAATTTTATTGTTCTTTAAAATGAGAAAATTATCAACATCCCAATCCCTATCGTCATCCTCATCCGTCCGAAATGAACAATGTTATGTTCCGTAGTATTATGGTCATACTCGTCATCTTAAAAAGATGATGATAACGCTGATGATGAGGACGACGAAAGTATATATTTAGAATGAAAACACTGTCACGAAAGATATTCAACCGATTATTGGAACCAACTTCACACTGGTCCTTTTATTAGAAATTAACCAAATGAATGAACTTCTGAAGACCTATACGGACTTTATTCACTCTTAAAATAGGTTGTATGATTTACCCCTTATTTCTAGGTATGAAACCCGACACAACACCAGCTGAGAAGTTAGCGGCAATCTCTAGCGAGTTACCGTTGTTACAAGAATTGATCGCCAAGTTCAGACAACTCAACGTTGATGCCACAGAATATGCTTGCTTAAAAGGCATCGTCATCTTTAAAACAGGTAAGTGATGCGCAGATATAGACCTATTCTCAGCGTGAAATAATGTTGAATCAGATCGATAACTAATTGAATAAATGTAAACTGTGTGAACGAGAGTTCCAACCAAATGTCCTTTCTCACTGCAACTCTCGAACTACAAAAAGTATTAAAATTTTCTTTTTATATTAGATTCTTGATGATTCTGTACACCACTCTTAGTTTTAGATTTAAGTTGTACATTTTGTTTAAGTTAAGGGCAATTCCATAAGATAATCAACCTTTTTGTACGTCCGACCCCCATTTTTCTCAAGTCTTACTTCACTTCATAAACTGACCAAGTCATGGACCCTCGAGAACATTACAGACTGTCAAAAGAACAAGAAATCAGAGACAGAAAATGTCATGATGTCCCCACATATAGGGGCTCGGACGTACATATTTTATGGAATTGCCCTTAATAATTGATGCAGGTTAGTTTTTGAAGCAGTTAAAATTTGTTCTTTGTTTTACGTACACTCAGCGATTTTCACACTCTTGTCTTGTTTGTACTCTGACGAAGGGTTTGTTAACGATCTTTTGCCTCGGTCACACTCACGAAACAGACTTCAAACCGATCTATGTTCCGGGACGATGGTGTCATTGGAAATAACATATATAGTTTGATCGGTCCGGAGTCAGTTTGGCCGATGTGACTTGCATATTGTACTTGTTGATACATAATGACAGTTAGCGCAGCTTTCAAATTTTTGTATCTAAATATATATGATTTATTGGATAATTTTCTGAAAACACACTCATGTAATTCTATACGTTCATACACACAGATGTCAGCGGTGTGAAAGAAGGCTCAGCAGTCGTCAAACTCCAGGACCAATCACAGTTGGCGCTCCGAAAGTACATCACCGTCCGCCATCCCTCCCAACCCTATCGATTCGGCAAGCTCCTTCTTCTGCTTCCTAGCGTCAGGGCGATAAGGCCAACCACGCTGGAGCAGATCTTCTTCCGAAAAGCCGTGGGATCGACGCCCTTCCATACGCTCCTGACAGATCTGTACAAGAATGAAAACTTCTAGGAAACGATATAGGACGTGAAACTGTAAAGTTTTGGAACAGCATGTGGCATTCACCTTGCGTTGGTTGACGTCGCTTCACTGCAGTTCAGTCGAAATCTTTGCTCTACATTAATCAACGCTTGGAGACGATGTTGACCTTCACTCTGCGTTGATTAATTGACGCATGGATACGTTTTTTTACAGTCACTCCGTTTTCGTTGACGCTTGACTGAGAACGTCGTTGCACTCCGGTTCTGTCGTCACAGTTACCTGGCCTTTGGTGTTAGCTGACGGTTGGAGACGTCGTTGACCTTTTCTTTGCGTTAGTTGATGGTTGAAGACGTCGTTGAACTACAGCTCAGTCGTGAACTTCACTCTACGTTAGTTGATGCTTGAAGACATCGCTACGCCGCGCGGTTCGGTCGTGACTTTCACTTTGCGCCAATAAATGCCGCTTTGAGACGAAATTGCATGTGTTCACTAATCAGTTCAGTCGCCATGGTCGACTCCGCCACTCCCCGCCATTTTACACCTGAATAGGATGTTGCACGGCAGACAGTCACAGCTCACTTGAGTTCAGTAACAACCTCTTATCTGCGCCGGTCGGTTGACACTTGAAGACTTCTTTGAATTGTCGACATCGTCTGTAGATCAGACTACCTAACGATGACAAGCATGGAGTAGATAATAGCGCATAATCATTTTGTATGCATTCTCGCAATTCACTTAATATGATAAACATTGTGAAAGCACCTTCAAGCGATGCGAGATTTAAATGTAACTTATGGAAATGACATTGACATAATCAATGTGACACAAATATGCACAAAGCACCTGATTTTACACGAATCTTCATTAACATACCATGTAGGCCGTTTGATGTGAGCAAATACACCTTTCAGATAGAGTTTCTAACTTACAAGCAAGCAATCGATTTCTCTCCTTCACTCACAGTAAAAAAAAATCCTCGATCTTTTACTTCAACTGTTCTAAATAAACAGTATAAACCTTGAATTATACTTACAGAATCTTGAGTCAAATCGCCTGACCTCAATTTAGAAATGTTATATCTTTAAAAAAATTGTTGCATGATCAAATAGAATACACAATAATTATTGCACCAATTAGAAAAACCCGAAAATTTTCCATGAAAGCATTGAAATGAAAAGTCGTCTACCAACAGCATTGTTATAACCACCAATAATACAATTATCATTACCGAAAACAGAATTAACCGAATGTATGATTTATGGATCAAGCATTATTTTAGCTTTTTTACATTAAAGCAGTTTAAAAAGTAGTCGTAATTTCGCCGAAGAACATGTAAAACTTGTTTATTTGAGAACACAATATGTTGTACGTCAGAAGTTAGAATAAAGAAGCCGTTTGGACTCAGTTCCTATAATGATATGAAATAATCCAATAGGTAATTTTTCACAGGACGATATACAAATATAGATTATTTGAAAAATATCAGATTTATAGTGGTAATCTTAATAGTTGTCAGATTTTGTAAATTAATGAATTTTGAGATGATCAAGATTTATTAATATATGTGATAACAATAATGATCATTCTATTGATTTATTAATTTTTATCTATTTCAAGTTTGGTATGGCTCATATTATAGAAAATGAAATGACCGTTTTAAGATAATTGCATGACAATCATAGGCATAAGCGCTCGTAATGAATTTAAAGACTTAGTCTATATGAAAAAAAAATGCAAAGCTAAGCATTGGTTTGGTTTCAAAGGGGGTATAGTATTCTTTTAATTCCTTTTGAATTAGTTTGAATGAATTGAATTGCGTACTGATTGGAAACGATTTTTTTTCCACCAAATCGTTCAGAGTAAAGTATACAATGATTAACATATAAATTAATATCACGAATTGAGGAACTGACAAGATAGTTGGAGTGAAGCACATTCCCTAATAACTAATAAATTTGACGTTTTTTGTGGAGGGGACTATTCGTGGAGCGTTGTGGCCCAGTGGATCGGTCTTCTGACTTTGGAGGGTCGTGGGCTCGAATCCCAGCCATGGCGTAATTTCCTTCAGCAAGAAATGTATCCACTATACTATTATTATTCTGTCAGATTTTGTTTTTATATGTTTTTAACTCCAAAATAGACGCAATACCTCATACCTCAAAGAAAAATCAGACAAGCACAAAACTAAATAAGGAAACAGTACCTTATTTCATTATGGTGAAATAAGTTACAGCCATTTTAACTAATGCACTTAATCTGTTCTCAGTCCGGTTGTTTTTAGTTCTTGGTAGATAAAGTTTGAATCCCGGGGGGGGGGGGCACTCAGTATATAATGCATATTGGGTATGTGCCGCGGAGGGGACCCCCATTTTTACCCTCAAATTTCCGTTCCGAGGCATAGCATTTTTGTCTTATTGAGAAAAAGAACAAAGAAAGCCGCTCCGAAGCATAGCATTTTCTTCTTCTCGAGAAAAAAGAAGAAAAAATCCGCTCCAGGGCTTCGCATATTTTCCGTTACGCCGTTCCGGTCGCAATTTTGGTGAAAAGCGGCCGCAGCTCGCTGTCCGACCATCGCCTCTGCGCTAGCGCGCCCGTCAGTCGTGCCGCCGGGCTAGCTGCATGCACGTTCCATAGGGATGCATACGCACTCGCACGCAGGCGACCCGTTCCAAGGACCCCCGTTTTCACAAACATTTGTAGTTCCGAAGCCCGTTCAGAGGACCCTCCTTTTTACAATGAGCCCGCTCCAAGGCCCCCGTTTTTTGTCTCGCCCGCGGCACACCCCTACCACTTTTTTGGTCGAGTGCCCCCCCCCCCCGGGGTTTGAATAAACCAAATTTGATATAATAAAATACAAAAGAACAAGTGGGAATATGGCATCATCAGTTTTTCTAATAAATATTCATGAATACATACCTATCTAACTGTTTCACCGGAATAATGCAAGTCTTTAAAATTCAATAACTTTTATATTAATTTTGTTATCCGATTTTGATCAAATGTTCAACATTTTGGTCTATTGATTGAGATATAAGTATCTTCAGCCTGGACCATCCCTTTAATGTCTGCTAATTCTTTTAGTCATGATTTACTCATAAATTAGTCTACCATAAGTTGTTGTTGATCTATGTTTTTCGATATGGACAAAATAGACTCTTTTGCGTACATTAGAATAATAAAAGTTGTCGGACTAACTCACATATGGAAATATAAATCATGTTTATCTACGTATTGTGCCACTTTAGAGGCCATTGTTACGAGCATTTAGAGTTGTCATTGTTTAAAGTGCTTTAAATATTGCTGTAAATGACCAAAGACTTTCTTCCAAATTGTACTTTTCAAAATCATTCCAATCGCCTTATCATGTTTATACGTATATTTGTTATAATGATATTGTGTACGACGTAGATGGATTGTTCCATGAAACTTACGTTCAATCGCAAATCAAGCGTAGGCCTAAGTCCCAAACTCAAGCGTTCTTGCTCTTCATTGTAAGAAAGTTGAGTTGTAAGCATAAACTCCAAAATTTCATTCAAAGGAATTGCGCTTGATTCGATGACTTTAGTTTGATTTGGAATTGAACGGTTATAGAAATTACATAAAACACTGTGCCTCTATATGTCAGTGGACATGCATCAAAATGGTATAAAAAACTGCACAATTGGGTCTTATCGAGGCTTTCAAAATGCAACAGGATATATATGCAACCGTACTAAAAGTGCCTTCACATAATTTTTCTCAATTTTAAATTATCGCTGTTGAACATCTGATCATATTTATGCTACACCTGTTTTCGTTGAGGGGCCGTTTCACGGATAGATTTGTCAGTGATTTTCAGTGACATCTGTTACAAGCTACTGATATACCGTGATCTGATTGGTTAAGAGCAATCTTCTCGTTGTAAATTACTGACAAAAAAACTTTGAGGAACGCTCATAAGAGATGAGAATTTTTTAATGAAATGTTTTTTCTCAAAGTTTAAAAAAGGATTTCATGAGGAACATCAAGTTAAAAATTATGAACGTTTCATAAGAATCTATAAATGGCTGTAATCGTTATTCGTAATTATGTCTAAAATGTTGCTTTCAAAGTTTCATGCATGGAATCTCTATCTATATTTTTAGCAAAGTGTTATTTCTATTTCTGTGAAAAGATATGTTGTGAAATATTTGACTTTGGGCTGTAAAACGTGCCTTGAACAGTATCTTCCTATCATTAAGAAACCAAAATGCAATATGTAAATAAGATTTTTCTTCTCACTTTTCAAGTTTTGTCTATAGCACGTCTTGTTGCTATAGGCTTTATGTATATACATTTTGTCATTTTTTGCGACGTGTTCAATTGTATTTTATTGTGACTGCGATTTTATGAAAATCATGCACCAAGAATCAATGAATATTTTTTGATAATATTCTGACATTGTTTTATTCTTAAAAGATTAGATTACTATGATGTAGAGAAGGCGTTTGCTTCGAATATTATGTTTTCTGTCTTCGATGTGGCAGATTAGCAAACCCTTTTCTGTAATTATTTGTACATGAATATGTGAGACACACTAGCCATATTCTGGCTAATAAAAGAATATAAAACACATTTTGCAATTGTATTTGTGTATGGAATTGCGACAGTGGTGTATTTTGGGAAGGGAGGGGCAAAGGGGGGGGGGTAAAGACCAAAAAAATGACTCGAAGAAAATTGGTACTTCGATTCTGCGTCAATAAGATTTACGACTACAGTTACTTTGCTAAGAAGGAGGAGGAGAAGAAGAAGAAGGAGAAGAAAAAGAAGGAGGAAAGAAGAAGAAGGAGGAGGAGAAGGAGAAGAAGAAGGAGGAGAAGAAGAAGGAGAAGAAAAAGAAGGAGGAGGGAAGAAGAAGAATAAAAAGGAGGAGAAGGAGAAGAAGATGAAGAAGAAGAAAGGGAAGGAGGAGGAGAAGAAGAAGAAGGGGAAAAAGAAGAAATAAGAAAGGAAGGAAAATAAAAAAGAAACACGATGTAAATGTTCTATCACATTAATTTTTTATTATAAGTAGTATTATCTTTTATTCCTTTGTTGGGGACCCCCCCCCCAAAAAAAAAAAAAAAATGAATAAATAAAAATAAAGAAATGAAAAAAAAAAAAAAATACAAATATATATATACATGTATATATTATCAAAAAGACCCGTTTTTAGAAAGTACCCCGCCATTTATATCAAGCTACATGTACACTCAAGGCTGTAATTTTTCAAACTTTCCGTTCGTTTGCACCCCCACCCCCTCTCTCAATTTATTTTACCTTCATTTATTTCCCCTCTCCCTTTTAACCCCTTTCTTTTTCTTTCCCTGTCTCCTTTCCCTTTCCCTTCTTTTTGTCTCTCTCTCTCCATTTCTATTCTTTAGCTTCTTTTATAATCCCCCTTCCTTTTCTCGACCCCCTCTCCGTTCTTTGCCTCATATTTTTATTTCCTCCCCTTCTGTTCCCCCTTTCCCTTCTATCTTCCTTTACTCTCCCCCATCCCCCTGAAAATGTTAAAGACCACCCCCTTCATTTCTTTTATTTATGTGTTCCCTTTTACAATAAATAAGGGTTTATACAGCTCACGTATGCATCTTGTTAGGTGATCAACTAAGGCACTCCTATATTACCCAGCTTTATAACATCAAGCGTTCTCTGCCATACTCGCATAGTAGGATGGGGGATCGGGTGTCCGGACACTTTATATTTTTGAAGCCTTCTTTTTTGTCTTTGGATTACACTAAAAATATTAATTCAATAGTTGTAATCATCTTCTATTTTGTTCTCTATAATATTTCCGAACATTTGTACTAAAAATTGATGAAACTTCGCTTGTAAATTTTTCCAAATGACTTTCTAAAATTGATCGTCCGGATACACAACCTGTCCGGACACACAACAACTGGGTATACACCTCTCATTATCATCACTATTTCAAGAGTAAATTGAAACATCTGTCATCTTAACATTTGAACTTTAAATGTGAAAAAAGAAGACTCCACAAGAATGATTATGATTTGCATTTTAATAATATATCTTATGTATAAATATGTACAAAAACTGTCATAAATACAAATGACACACAAGTACAAATGATTAATAGTACTTTAAGTTTGATGAATATGAAAGATTTGAGAAAATACACATAAATATGAATACAATGCGTGTAATTCAATATCATATCACATAAAATGCTTGCAAACTGTAGTAAGGTATGCATAATTGTAATTCTACTGGAATAATATTTCATGCAGCTGAATGTATAAAATTAAACTTGAGAGTTTGAAGAAGCATTTTGTACTGGTAATTGGAACACAATGGCCCGAATTCACAAAGGTGGTATTAAAAACCCACGATTGAGTCCATGGTTTATGCAGATTTCCTGTATAAATTACGCTTATTTTATCCACACTATTTTATTCACGAGTCTACTTGTTTGAATAATGAGTCCACTCTTCAAACAGTGGACTCATGAATAAAATAGCGTATCTAACCATGGTAACAGGCGTCAATTTGGCGCACTGTGAAAAAAGCGCGCATCAGCATAGGACATGTTTTTATACAAGCGCCCGATACGCGCTAAATTAAGCGTAATTCATACAGGAAATCTGCATAAACCATGGACTCAACCGTGGATTTTCAAAACCACCTTTGTGAATTTGGGCCAAAGAGGCTATAGCCTGTATACACCTTGCATCAAGGGAGAAAAATTGGAAAAGAAGAATGGTGGGAGTTTGCAAAAAGAATCGTACCAGATATGAGGTGGTTATGGCTTTTTCTTATAATGAGATCACTAAGACTATGTGAATTTTAAATTGGCAACTTGGTGAGTAGAAATTCTGAAATTGTGTATTTTTTCCGTAGTGCCCCCTTCCCCCCCAGCAGCAACATTTTGTTCACATTGAGCACAATCTTCTTTTTTGGGGGGAGGGGCTTTCCATAAGTTTAGCAAATAACTTTTACTAAGTTAAATCTGGGTTTACTGAAAAAAAAAAATGGTGCCATGGGGCCAAGATATACAGAGTCTGCATTATTGGACAAAATTGCAGACTGAACTAGTTTGAAATAATGTTTCACAAATCAATTGAAAATTATGTTTGACAATATAAAACACAAAATATCAATTGGTCCTTGGAAAGGAGTCACTGTCAGAATTAGCTTGAAGAACATGATGACACTCAAAGCAAATACAACTTTCAACAACTTACATTCGTTTGTCCAATTCTGTTCAAACAATCGTTCAAATATTCTAATTTTTCATATTTATTTTCATGATTGGAATTCAATGTTATCTTATTGCCAAGGCTCAGGGGGTGAGAATATCTTGTAAACAAAGTCATGTACAGTACAGTACTTTTGAAAGGTACTGACGAGGGGCCCGTCTTACAAAGAGCTACAATTGATCCAGTGAATTGTAACTCTATGGAAATCCATCAGTGTCATAATTTTCTGCAGGAAATTTTCACAATGTCCTTTGTAAACAAAGAGAAGCACAGTGAATTTTTAAGAAAACGATTAATGCATGAATATACATCAAAGCTAGAAAATATTTTGAACAAGCATGCATAATAGATGTTGACGTTGCTGGCCGCCCATAGTTGCGATTGATCGGATCCATCGCAACTCTTTGTAAGACGGGGCCCTGAACTTTACTCTTACATGGATAAGTTCAATTTTCTTGTTATCCCATTAAGGTCTTTGTACCATTTCATTTGGTGTTTCACAGTGGCTTGGTAAAGTACAAGCAGACAATTCTGCTCTCAGCCTATCAGATCCAGTTTTCAGTAGCTTATAACAGTAGCTTGTAACTTAAAATGCCATTGATATAAAGTTTTATGAAACAAGGCAATGGTATCTTTAGTGCATCCAACCTCATTCTCATCAACAATCGCAGTTGAATGTCTTATAAAAAAAACATTTAAAAACAAATAAGGTAAGTAAGTGGAAAGACTATGGGGGAGTACTAAAAGTAGATTACTTTTCATATAAAACGGTTTAAAAATTATCACACATCGGTATAAAAATCTTTAAAATCCTTTATATGTTAAAAGAGTGAATACAGTGTTATTCAAGGTATATGATTACATTCCTATTAATTATGAAAGCATGATTTGAAAGAAGCAAGAAAGAGTTTGTTTTGACAAGTTTGATACCATAACTTGGACCAATCTACATAAAAAAACAGTGGGTGTAGTCTGCATGTGCAGACCTTACATGTAGGTTTCATATTTTTCTAATTATAATTCATTTATATCATCTCATTGTTCACTATTGGAAATAAACATAGTAGTTGCCAATTTGAGGATCAGAGGATCATTGAGATTCCTAGGAAACACTGTACTTGACTCATAAAATGTGAAAGAATTTCATATGATTGAAAATGAATAATAGTTGATGCCAATTTGATGATCAGAGGATCATTGGGATTTCTAGGAAACACTGTACTTGACTCATAAAATGCGCAAGAATTTCATATGATTGAAAATAAATAATAATTGATGCCAATTTGAGGATCATTAAGAATTCCTAGGAAACACCGTACTTGACTCGTAAAATGCATAAGAATTTCTTATGATTGAAAATATATAATAGTTGATGCCAATTTGAGGATCACAGGATCATTGAGAATTCCTAGGAAGCACCGTACTTGACTCATAAGAATTTCAAATAATTGAAAATAAATAATTCATTTTTGCCAATTCGAAGACCTGAGGATCATTGAGATTTACAGGAAGATCTGTAAATTAAAAGACTGACCTCTAAAATTCTTCACATCGCAAGGATTTTATGAGACCATATCGCCAATGCCATGTCATGCAGTAAAGGGAACTTCATTCTCAAACCCGACATGAACAGGCTGGGCCCTGGTACACTTAAAGATAACAATCAATTTTATAACCAATTGCAATATCAATTGTACAATCGATTGCAACTGTTAGTCTATGGCACATCATGGATAAGAAAGTACAATCGATTACAAATATCGATTGTATCACTTAATGGGACTCTGATAATGTTTCCAAAGTTGAGATCAACTGGATCAATCAAAACTCTTCATTAGGCAAGGTCCACACTCCCACATAAACTTAGAATGCACAAAGTGATTTTCCTCTTTCTATACATTTCATAAACTCTCCTAATTTTTGTTACATAAGGATTTTGGAAGTGAAGTCATAATCATTTATCATGTTACTCATGTTTCACTTACTGACATCCCCCCGATTTCATCACCACTTCAGAAATGTATCTATATTGGTTAGCTTTCATCTTCTGCAGAGTTTACTGTAGTATGTCTCTTAATCCAAGATATGGTTTCATAATAGGAATACTGTCATGGCATATGTCCGTACTCTGAAGTCCAGTATGACTTAGACCATGGACTATTAGAATGCCAACATTATGGGAAGCCAAAATTGTGAAAATTCTGTCTGAATTATCTATTTAATTCTTATTCTCACACAGTTAAGAATGTTTGGAGTTCAAAATGATCTGATCAATTCGACCTGTACCAAGAGGCTTGTGCTACAATTGGCTATCCATAGTTAAATCACAATTGGCTATCCAAACCACAATTGGCTATCCATAGTTAAACGACAATTTCAGACCAAAGTTCAGAATATGGGACATTGTGTTTTAGTGTAATAGAAGTACACATCAAAATGATTCAATAGCTAAATAGCAACTCTGCTCCAACTCATAGAATAATCTCCCTCGTGTATTTCAATTTCTGTTCCGGGGCAGCAGTCCTATTAAAATTCTCCACAGTACTGAAGAGACATGCACCGTTGCTGGCACCATTACTATCGAAAGGTACACCACTCCCTCTCTCGGTACTCATGGAAGGTACACTGGAAGGGTTGCTGATGGTACCACTAGTTCTATTATCAATGTTGGGTTTGGTGGCACCGGCACCATTCACGGTACCACCGCCGGGGTTTCTGTGTTTTACACTGAATTGACCATAACCCACATGGTTTTCACTGCTTGCCCTATTGGAATGTGAAGAAGCACCATAGGTACCACTTGTTTTGTCCTTGGTACCACTAGTACAATAGAAATTATCGTTTGGCGCACCAAAGGTACTGTTGTTTACTGAGCTGGCATCGTTGCGGATATTACCTGAAGTTGCATGGTTGGTGAACGCTCTTGCGGTGTTTGACGCATATGAATATGAGTTTGGATTCAGAGATGTGGAAAAAGAATTAGGTGCCGCGTTATTGTTTTTGTTTGCTGGAACCTCTGGGTAGTTTGTGGTACCGGCGTGTGACTGGTTGCTTCGAGTGATGGCAAACATGGCACCGTTGCTCCCGCTCCTTCCTTGCATCACAGAATAACCCGGTGGAAGAGACTGGTGGGGGGCGTGACTTCTTGACTGAGGGTGCATCCGATTCTGATCCTTTGAAGAGGTAGCATTAGTGTGACTTGACATCCCACGGACAGCACTCAGAGACGGGGTTACACCAAGACGACTGGCAGCCGACTTGGAAGGTGCAGCCGAGTAACCCGAACTGTGTGTCCTAACACTGGTACTTGAATCGCTTCCACTACCAATTCTCTTCTGATCTAAATGTGAACTGGTCCTACCACGAGGTATAGAGTTTGGATTGCTCACAGATGGGGAAGGTCCACTTTTTACAGGAACGTCATGCAACCTATTCTGATTCGAAGACTGTCCATTGGTTACATTGTTTGAATTTTTAAGGTATGGTTGGGAAACCCTATACCTATTATCAGAGGAATCACCGTTGGTACTTCTATAAGGAGGTGGTGGATCATTGTGAGATGATTTTATAGGCTCAGATTTGACGATCTTAAAGAGATCAGGACGCTGAGTCAATGTTGAGGATCGAGGATTGTATGTCCCCTGGTAAGACTGTCCACTGTTGGGGTTAATGACGTTGTACTTGATTGGGGAGGGGTGTAGGTGTGATGACGCCTCTCCGGACGAAATACCTGAGGAAGTGCTCTGAGCCTTCCCAGAGTCGGTCGGTGATGGGTTATCACTTGAAGGTTGTTCTGTACTTGGAGTTCCAACTCTATGACCATCTGATGATGACGATGCGAGGGTCGATGTTGAAAGTGGCTGAGATGCAGTAGAAGTTGGCGAGACAGGCGGGCTGAAAGGAGGCGTGTAGTTTGCTTGCGTGCGTAACTCTGTTGGTGGTGGTTGAGTACTCACTGGAAGATGGGGTCGGACTTGAGCGCGTAATGGAGGCGGAGGTCTAGCATTGACAGTGAGGGCTTGGTAGGCGATCAAGTCTGCCCTTCTGGGACCATGTGACCTTCGATCTGAAGACACACTGGACCCCTTCAAGGTATGGAGACCAGAGTCTCTGGTGGATGATGAAACATCCGTAGAACCACTAATTGATTTTGGTTTGTACGACACCGTCTCGAGGGATTGTTGAGATGTGGTATCAGATTCTGACGATTCTGATGATTCAGTATCGTCCGTTTCTTGAGATGGAAAGACAAAATCAGATGGAAGTGAGTGGTGAGAGTCTGTGTTAGGGGAACGTTCATGGGCAGCAATGAGAGGAGGTCGGTAGGTTCCATCGACCATACTGAGAGGAGTACCACTATTGCTACTGCTTCCACTGGCATGGTCTTCATCGCTAACTGCTTGCCTGAAGCTGCCACTTCTGGATGACTTTGGAATGGCACCAGACTTGGCATAGTCCTTACCTTTCGCTGTCTCCGCCTTCTTGTAACGGTGAGGGGACTGTTCGCTCGGTTGCCTCGACGATACATGATGTTCCTCGGCACGGCTTTTCATCGTAACATGCTCCTCCTCCTCATCTTCACTTTCATCTTCGCTTTCTTCATCACTGTCATCATCTTCCTCTTCTAAATCACAATCACTGACATTCCCGACCGATTTCGATCTCTTCCGATGCGTTAGCACCTCGCGACCGTTCAACCTGTAGAACCCTGCCCTTGGACGACTTCTCCTAGCGGCGGAAGATACACTCTCTAAGGCAGCATCATCCATGGTCCTGCTCAACTGTTCATGGAGTGGCTGAATCCTTGATTCGAACCAGTGTCTGAGTTCTCTCCTCAGGGTATCCGTCCGAGCATCGTGCTCCTCCGACCACGCCTTCCTCTCCTCAACGGCCCTTTGATCAATCCTATGAATACAGTCCGCTCTTTCGGCTGCGATGCGTTCCTTGCACAGTTGGTCCATGCACTGAGCCTGGTGTGTCATGCGCTTCTCAATGTTGTTCATTCTGCTCTCAAAGCGAGCTTTAGACATGTCTATTTCATGCAGGAGCCTCTCTTTACTTGCTTCCACCTGATTCTCAAGTTTCTTGATGTACGGCGTACAGTTGCAGTGAACCGGCATTGGAACCTGAGGAGATAAATGAAAAAGAATAATTAGATCAATTCAGTATTAAGTTCATAATTGTCAGCTTTTAGTTGCTGGTAGTCAGTTTCCAAGGTGCGGATAGCCAGCTTCTAAGTTGCCATTAGCCAGTTTGAAGTTGCTATTAGCCAGCTTAAAGTTGTTAATAGCCAGTTTCAAGTTGCTAATAGCCAGTTTTAGATTTGAGAGAAAAATATGCAATGCAATGAGAAATGTTCATAATTTGCGATTGATCACAAAACCTGTGTGTAACAAGACCCTGATTGGCCAATTTTGGCTAGCAATCAAGACATCTCAACTTGTCTACAGGGGAGCATTTCTTCAACATTTTTGTCCGACAAGTTGTCAGATCAGACATCTTTCCTTGATTCTGATTGGCTGAGTAGCACTGTAACTATGGCAACTGTTGGATAAAATGGGACTTAATGGATAAAACGTCTGACATGTCCTTTCATGAAACGCTACCCAGGTTTCACACTATTACTACCTTCAAACTTTAGTTTAATGCTACTCAATACAAGCAAACAAATTAGACAATTCCATAAGGTATGTTGAAGCAACCCCGGATGTGTGAGACCATCCAGAAATCATTTATCTCCAATTTCAACTTGATATAAAAATCTGTAATGCTCTACATTTAAGCCTAAAAACTGTTTGTTTGGTATTTTGATGTTATTCGGTCTGTTGTTTTGAGGTCCCTGACCCCCCCCCCCCCCCCGAGTCCTATGCTCACGATATGTTCAATAGAATTGCATGGACAAAGAACAATGTTCTACTGAGTCATTCGCTAGTACAACAAAAATGGCATCAAAGAATGAAAGTTAGGGTTGGTCGGCACATCCTTTCATGGGGGGGGGGGGGGCCAAATTCGAATTAAAAAATAAAAGTTGGCACTTTGACAAGGGTCAGTATGTTTACCACAAACAAACTATTTTATATGCCATATCAACATTTGTTGCTTACATGCAATATCTTTCCAGTTTTGTCCTTGAAGAGTTGAGTCCTAAAATGGGGATTCCCCTGCTCTCCATGTGGGGGATTCGCCATTTCCCGACCAAGTTGGATTTGTTCTTGGAGTTTCTTCTCCAATTTCAAATGCTTCTTCATCTCCTCCCGCACAAAGAGGTTCTGACCTTGGTTCTGAAAAAGGGAGAAATGTGATGATAATTATCTGTAGTATACACATAATCAAGGGCAGTTACTAAGAAATGCATGCATGAGGTACCTTTGGAACATGTGTAATATTTGTTTTAAATGGTAATGGTAGTGAATTTTTAACTTATTGCTAAGAAAGCATGAATGCTTGTAAGCAAGCAACCAGAGGACCGACGTCTTAAGGTCCTCTCCAAGGGACCTGGTAATGAGGATTAATGCCTTACTAAATCACACTAGCGCACCAAGTGAGAGTCAAACCCAGGTCAAGGGTGTGCTAAGGGCATTTTAGCGCACATGCTATGTATGAAAGTGTTATCATTATTATTATTTATTTGACCAAATCATGATACACACGTAAATGACTTTTAAACACGGTTAAAACAAACAATACAGAATGGAGCAGTGCTACACGCTGGTCAGGGGTAATAAAGCATAGTAAACAGCTGTTGCTTGATGCATATCACCCTACAGTGTGGTGTTAAGTCCGTTCTTGCCCAGACACAACAACTTTACCAAGTAGTGAAAGAACAATTTTTACCTCTCAAAAACATATTAGTTTCTCTACACCAATAAAATCGGCTAATATATTCTCTGTACTGTCTCAAAAAGGTCAAAACTATTTATTCACAACACACAATCACCAAGAGACCAAACACATTGTCAGTAGGTTCCCTCCCTTTTTAAATCTTTACCTTGTCCCTCTTCTTCTTGGATTTTCCCTTACTGCTCCCCGATGAGTGTCTGTCTGTAGGTTCCATCTCTCTCCTCCCTCGTATCCTAGCACCACCCTGACCACCGTCCATATCATCATCATCTCTCTGAAATAAAACAAATAATCATATTGATTATAATCCACATGTAAATGCTGTCACCACCTCTCTGAAATAAAACAAATAATCATATAATATAATTATATTCCACATGTGACTGTTGTCATCACCTCTCTGAAAGAAGACAGATTATCATATAATATAATTATATTCCACATGTAAATGTTGTCATCACCTCTCTGAAATAAAACAAATAATCATATAATATAATTATATTCCACATGTGAATGTTGTCATCACCTCTCTGAAATAAAACAAATAATCATATAATATAATTATATTCCACATGTGAATGTTGTCATCACCTCTCTGAAATAAAACAAATAATCATATAATATAATTATATTCCACATGTAAATGTTGTCATCACCTCTCTGAAATAAAACAAATAATCAGATAATATAATTATATTCCACATGTGACTGTTGTCATCACCTCTCTGAAAGAAGACAGATAATCATATAATATAATTATATTCCACATGTAAATGTTGTCATCACCTCTCTGAAATAAAACAAATAATCATATAATATAATTATATTCCACATGTAAATGTTGTCATCACCTCTCTGAAATAAAACAAATAATCATATAATATAATTATATTCCACATGTGAATGTTGTCATCACCTCTCTGAAATAAAACAAATAATCATATAATATAATTATATTCCACATGTAAATGTTGTCATCCCCTCTCTGAAATTAAACGAAGCCAGCAACACCATAACTTACAAATTTGAAGTGATCGCCAAATATGAAGACAACTGGTGCATGTAACATTGTTTTGATCAATTAATAGTTCTCCAACTAGTTTCATGAAGGAACAGTGCATACACTTCTGGGAAGAAAAATTATTTATAACATCACTGGCTTTCCATATTTAAGATAGATTGGATCCATCGTAACTCATTATGAGATGGGGCTCATATCTTAGCCAAATTTCAAAGAAATTATAGTAACATTTGATATGAACATTCCAACCAGTAAAATCTTAGCGATCAGAGATAAGAATAATGGTAGCACTAATGGAATCGAGATTCTGTCTAGTTCGAGCCTCCCAGTAGGAATAAAAGCAAATTCAATTTCAAATCGCAAAAGCTGATTAGGGTTTTTCTCTGACAACAGGGCTTGCTGCAAAACAAAATTATGATTTTGTTATTCCTAACATCATGCCGGACTTCAAATAAAGTAATTTTTCTTTTTGAAACTTTTGTATTTAATGCAAAATGCAATTTATTAAAAAAAATCATTTCATATTTGATCGCATAGTGAGCCTTGGTCTTTAAAGAGATTCCATAAGGGGATATCTCATCACTGAGAATATACAACACGTATGGAATAAAATAATAAATCTTACTGATATTGTAATCAGCTCCCATGAAAACTTTGATATCTTTATGACATTGATCAATGTTAGAACAGGTGAAATATGATATCATCTTCTGAGAAGTTGTAATCTAACCCAAAAAGGTAAAAAATCCCCCATTTTGCTTTAAGAAACCCCACACACCTACCCTTTCATCACTGTGTTTGCGTTTATGCTTATCATTAGGTGAGCTATCGCTATGGTGATGATGGGATGAATTTCCAAATCCGTCCAGCTTGTTGCTTTCCTTCTTCTTGTTCCGAGAGAAAAACGAGAGCTTTCCTTTATTCATCTGCAAATTGGCAACCAAAAAAAAAGGAACCCAGTCAATGAAAGTAATAGTGAATATTTTGGTTTTACATACATGTAAGGCTTGTGATCAATATTTTGCTAAGGGTAGAAAAACTTAAAGAACATATTTGAGTACAAAGTGTCAAAAGCTGATAATATGCATCAATAAATTATCACAAAAACTTGACAATTATATGGAGTTGGAGGTACACAATTAATCACTAACTACTCCATGTATTTTAACATTGGAATATCCCCCATTGGAAAAAAAAAAAAAAATTCAAAATTTTGTTTTCTTCAAAATAATCATTTCAAAGTGAAAACATTAAATTGCGATGCTATTACTGACATTTCAAATTACATCTCAGACATAAAAAGAATATACTGTTGAGGGGACACCGTTTGTTTCCTCACAAAAAGGTAATGTCAAAACAGCAAATAGTAAAAAATATGAAATCTTTCAAAGAATCATCATCTGTTATCACTCAAAGTGGCATTGCTTTCTAAAATTATCCATTATTTTGATAGTAGAATATTCACTTGGCTTTAAAAAAAAAATTAGTTACGTTTTATCAAAATGAAAGGCATTTGGGAATATGGAAATATTTAAACGTACCAATGATGGACTGTTACAACCTTGCATCTCAAAATTTGATATTTTGAAGATAGTTCAGAGAAACATGTACTTTAGAATTATAACAATAGCAGCAACCTCATATCATCTTAACATAGGCAAAGTAAGTCATAATTCGAATTACAGCCTTTTCTATGCGATCCTCAAACTTTTATATTTTGAGATGCAAAGTAAGTCATAGGCAAAGTAAGTCATAATTCGAAATACAGCTTTTTTTCGATGCGATCCTCAAACTTTTATATTTTGAGATGCAAAGTAAGTCATAGGCAAAGTAAGTCATAATTCGAAATACAGCTTTTTTTATGCGATCCTCAAACTTTTATATTTTGAGATGCAAGGTTTTTACACAAGGTTTTAACAGCATGCTCTGTTATGAAAGTTTAGAATAATCTTACTCTATTTGCACCAATGAGAAAAGCCACATCACGATGATCATTCTGCCGTGCAAGATCCAACGGAGTCTGGTTGTTCTGTTGACAGAATTCAACAAAATTAATAATTATTATTTATTAATTTCTATTTCATAAATAATTTTCATTTCCATGAATATATGTACATGTACAATCATGACAAATTATTAGATTTCTTACAAGGTCATCATTCTATTTATTGATATGTACATTTCGCCAAGCAACAAAGCTTGTATAGTGTTGAATCTAGGAGACTGACACTAGGCCATTTGTAAAGTTACGTACGACTTTACACATAACGTAAGTTACAATTTTATACACGACGGAATACGTTTTATAAGTGCAAGAACCAGGAAACAAGAAGTAAGCCCCTAGAGAAACATATCTTGATCAATAGGAATATAAGGTAATCTATACAAAGTAAAAAAGATGGAGGGTCAACGGAATACACAACAGGTGGGTGTTTCATAAAGCTGTTCGTAAGTTAAGAGCGACTTTAAGAACAACTGGGGATCCTTTCTTGTGGTTAATGGTATACACCAAAATGTTCATTGACGATGGTTTAGTGCAAAAGAAAGGATCACCAGTCGTTCTTAAAGTCGCTCTTAACTTATGAACAGCACCTGGATTGAGCAAATGGCCATATGTGACCTACCACCCCATATGCAACAATACATGTAAGTCACCCAAAATGAGTTTTGAGATATTCATTGAGCTGGAAAAAGCACACCCTAAGCTTTGAAATGATATACAAATTGATTGACAATAACCTACAGACCACAAGTACTTGATTGAACGTAGAAGAAATTCAGGGAAATATTCAAAGAATAAGTAGAAACGATGTTTGCAGTTCAGGGTTCATTCAAGCATGAGATGCGCACACTGAATTGAAATCACATAGGACCTAATTTACAAAATATTGAGGTCTCAAAAGCTAGTAACTCTACTATCTTTCCACATAAAACAATGACACATTTTTTCTCATTTGCTGAAAAGAACCTCATTCCACAGAGTTGCTTCCTTTTGTCATGGGACGGTGGTACTGTTCTCACCTTGTTGCGTAGCTTGACTTCGCACTGTGATTCCAATAGAAGTTTAGCAATCTTCACCTTCCCAAGCCCAGCAGCAATGTGAAGAGGTGTGTTCCCCTCCTAGTCATACAGAAAAACAATTTAATAATATACAAATAAGATTTTAAAAATTATAAAGCGCTTTATACGAAAGTTCAAAGCACGCAGAAAGAAGGGGGAAAAAAGAATAAAGGATATCTCAGTAAAAGAACAACAAAGAAACTGATAGTGAAAGTGAAAACACCATTACGAAAAATTTAATCATTATTGAAAGAATATTTTGATATACAGTATATATTTTTGTTTTGGAGGGGGGAGGAAACAATAAAAGTCTTTGTTAGATATGTTGTTCCAATGTATTTTTAAAGCACTTTTCAAGAGCGTATTATCATCATCATCTTCATCATCAATATTAAATAATGCCTGTAACTAGGTATATGTAACATTGATCATCATTTTGCCTTCAGCATGGGAGAGGGGGAGGGTACTCATCTACTATGAGAAAGCGTAAATCACTCAACATGGGTTGAATTTGGAAGTATTTCCTTAACAGTGGTATTGATTTTAGAATTTTGTTTTACTGTATTGTACATAGGAAATATTTTCACCCATTTCATCACTAAAGTACACAAAATATCCACGAAAACCCATAGAAATGTGTACCTCTTTATGTGAAAATGACTCTTAAACTAGGGGTCTGGCGACTTAATTAGGACACTCCAATCCATAATTCTAGGCCCCTTAAACTTGTTGATTAAAGATATCCTTGATCTGTTTGCTTCACTCGACTAATCATGCCCCTGTCTTACGAAGAGTTGTGATTGCTCTGTTCATCAACAACTATGGAAGGCCAGCAACGTCAATATATAAAATGTAGGTTTGTTAAACATGTTTTATAGAAATGATGCATACCCATACATTCATTGTTGTCTCGACAATTCAGAGTGCTTCCACTCTATTTATGAAGGAAAAATCATGACAATGATGAATTTCCATATAGTTGGGGCTGATCAAACCAATGACAACTCTTGAAAGTTTTTTATGGAGGATTTTCTTAACCCAGACTGTCGCTAACCCCGTACTATCCGTAACTCCATACTAAATTTTTTCCTCTCAACACATGCTAGATTTTCTGCCAAACCCCTGTTAAGAAAGTGCTTGCTTTTCCCAAACATAATTCAGTAATCCCTGACTAGTGGTAGCCATTCATGAGTGCTTATCTCTGATTGGACAACAGCACTGGCTCTATTGTCCCTAGGGCATAAATCGAGCAACATCCTTGGCTAAGCCAGGTATCTTTTTCCACTAGCAATCTTAACCATGGTCTATGACTCTTAGCTAATCCTCCTTTTTTTTGTAGGGCAAAATAATCCCGCACTACTAGGTGGGGTTAGCCCACTTTGCAAAAATGCTGTGTAAAAAGAAAGTGGGCTATTAAAGCTTAACCCTGTGCTGTAGGGGGCTAAATGGCAATTTAGCCCCACCCATAGTGAAGGGTTATTAAAAAGAAAATGTTCGCGTGTGTGAACAGCATATTTGTGAGACAGGACCAGGGGGGTGTTTCATCAATATTTTCGTCCGACAACTGTCAGCGCTGACTAAAATTGTCAGCGCTGACAATTTAGTCAGCGCTGACAAAAATTCGTTTCATCAAACTCTCGGAGCTCCTCTGACTATTGTCCGAGAATTTTTATTTTACAAATCGTCTTGAACGAGGTTCGCTGACTAATTTGGCCACGCCCACTCCCAAAGTCGTGAAAAAGATGTAAAATTGGTTGATGTTTTCGCCGCGACGATTCGAAATGAAACGAAGAAATGAGAAGAAGCGAAGGTCCTCGTAGAGGTGAATGAGGATTTTACCGTAAGTAAAACCCTTCAAAATGTCGTTCATATTGTATGTAAGGTGATTGAATTATTCGTTGTGCGTGATTATCAAATGAATTACAAGAAAAGAGGATCTTCTGGCAGGACCCCTGTCGATACGATCGGTGAACAAAATCCAGTCTAGTCCCATACCCGTGTTTCTGTGTCAGTAGAACTATCTCAGGTCCAAACTAACGACACGGCTCACGGCTGTCACGTTTTTATGATCCGCACATGGCTGCAATTTTATAAATTTTGCAAAGAGAATTCTTTATATTGTTCTACCTTTATGTCATTCTATGTTGCAAATCATATTTTTTCATTTCCTTTGGTTTTGTAATAATTTTGTTGCTCGGTGTGGTCGGAGATATCCTTGATCACCAGGCAAACCAGCGTGTGCAATTGTAAATGTACACATATCCAATGGGGCCATCCTAATTCTGTGTTACAGAAATTGGAATTGAACAGGAGCTAAATCACATGGTAATAGTGTGAGTGGTAAATTTGTAAAGTGGATGTTCTCAACTATTAATGTAGGCTTAGCCTTAGCAAGTCACAAGTCGAATGAAGTGAAGGCTCTCGACAGCTGGCGAGGATTCGGGGGGGGGGGGGGTGATGCGATTGTGGCAGAGGTGCGTTCACACCCAATAAAAATTAAAATCTAGATATAAAAAAATTATTAGATCTAAGTTTTTAATAGTGCAACCGGCCCGTGGCCGTACTGGTATAGCTTATAGGCCTAGATCTATCTTAAATTATCTTTGACTTTGCGCACCCAAGTGAAATGAGCCATTGCATAGCTCCCTTTTAAAAAAAATATTGATCGTCCAATTTGGGTGGGACGAAATAATGCTCTTCATTTGTGTGCGATTATGAAGTTTGTTTTGCTTTTATTTTTCTGAGTCAATTTTTTAGACAAATTACTATTTAGCATGAATCTGCAATAGCATCGGTGTTATTGGGGTAAATAAATTAAATTATTGTTGATAATGTCTCTTAATCTATTTTTTGAAAAATACTGTCGTACCACATAAAGTTAGAGTCTAGTTATACCTAACCTTAAATAGCATGTAAAGGTTAAAGGTCTCTTCATTAGAAAAAAATATAGGAGAATATGGAATGGATCTCATCAATCCCAAGTATTTTTCTGCCTTGAATCTCATATTAAAGTTCCATTGAACAAAGGTCACAGTCCAGAAATAGTTGACAGTTTGATGGGGATGCAACTTGCTGCAGTTATGAATTAGGAGCCTATTCATATTTTTTATTAATTTGATCGTGGCTTTTAACCGGCAAGGTATCCAAGCGCTATTGCGTTAGAAAAAAAAAATTATTTTTATTTTTGAATTAAAAAAAAAAATTATTGAAAAAGCTGTTTTACTATTTTGTATGGTTAATGTGTTAATTACCGTCTTGTTTATAATCAAGTGAAAATTATATGAATTAACAAGGATAAATTGTTGACCGATTGTTGGTAAATTCTATAAATTTCAGGATAATAAAAGAAGAAAAATGATTGGTATATTCGATCATTCCCCTTTATGAAATGTCAACAATATTCATTGAAAGTGCAGTATTTTTCAATGATCACTGTAAATCTACATATTTTCTTTGCTACATGTATAACAATGTGATATTATTAATATTTTAATTTCAGACTATGGACATTTGAACAGTATGCATAAGAAGACGGATCTGGAACTAGAAAGCAAGGCTCTGACTGGTCTACTACAGCAAGGAATGTGCCAGCGGCCAATCTGATGAACATGTGACAGAAGATTTGGCAATGGGTGAAGAAATACTGAGATTGAAATGCAACCACAGGTAACATGTAGACTAGTAAAATGCGATAATTATTAAAAAATAATGAAGGATATTGTTTTGGTTGCAGAATGTAAAATCATAAAAACCCACATCAATGACAATGAAATCGGACTGTGACCAGATTTTCTATTTAAAGTCAGTTTGAAATGCAAACATTACATAAGCATGAAAGACATAATAGATTCAATATATTTTGCATGTTAGCTGCAGGGTCAGCAGAACGGTTTTGAAAGTGAGGGGGCTGAGCCGAAAGTGGGGGGGGGGGGGGGCTGACCAATCCAAAAAATCATAAGCAGATGGTCAATTTTACATTTTTGTACATGGTTTTGGAAAACAGTGCGGGGGCTGAAAAATATGAAATGACCATCTGGTTACGATTTTTTGCATGGTCAGCCCGTTCACTGTAAAAACCGTTCCGCTGACCCTGCAGCTAACATGCACCCCCCCCCCCCGCCGGTTTCCGGAGCCCCTGCTCTCACCCCTCAATCCATTTAGCACTACTTGCTCATGTGTATGTACATACAAGCTACATTGTGAGGAATAATTTCACTTTTTAAGTTTCTCAGCCAGAGCATATGTCATTTACTATTGTTTGTATTTTTTATTAACATAATAAAAACTTGAACCCTTTATTTACCCCCTTCTATATGAAACCTGGTAATCAAAAGATGTTTTATTTCCTGTTTTTAGACATGTACATATACATGTGAGAAGAAATACCAGATTATGGCAAATATTTTAATTAGTTATTTCAATACTATTTTTCCTTCAGGTGGAGGCTTCAACCAAACTTTTCAGACAGACATGAGATACAAAGTTACACAAGTATAAATGGTTGAAGGTTTAGGAGAGCCAGACAAGAAGGCAGGAAATGTGATGTCACTTGTAAGTTAAAACACTTAATTATGACTGCCTCACTTTGGCGAAGAAAGTAAAGTCACATTAAAAAAAAAATTAAATTACTGGTACTGCTCTCTTCTTTATTTGGTCTACTCAAATATTTGAAAACAATGACATCTATAAGTGCTTAGATGCTTAATTGATTAATGGTGATATTTATTGGACAGTTGTAAAACAACCAATATCAATCAATGATAGATGGTGTGACTTGCTTTCTATTGCCAAAGTAGTAAATGAATGTTCCATTGTTCTGCATTCCTATTAGACCCCCCCCCCCGCCCCATCACCATCTGCTTTGTATGGGAGTAACACTGGAAGATTACCCCCCCAAAAAAAAAAAAAAAAAAAAAAAAAAAATATTATATCTCTTGTAGGCCTGTATAAATGTAATGCCTACAAAAGCAGTCATGAAACCTCATTAATTCAAATGATCTTGGTAGGGGGGGGGGGGGTGCCTCAGGATCTTGCCTGTTGATTGTGCACTCGCTTCAGAGATCATGCTGCTGTTCCTGATGTTTTTTTTTTTTTTATTTAATATGATAACATGACTCTTGCATGAAATCAGCATTTGGCTCAAGAAATAAAGACCAAATGTGATAATTTTGGATTTTGACTCCCTTTCTTTGGTAAACCAATGAGAAAAACCCAAGTCATTAAAATCAATTGTGTATAAAAAAAGAGGAAATTTTAATCATTTTCTTATGCATTTCTTTGTTATTAACTTTTTTGTTTTCATTGTTTGATAAGGCTTTGGTGACAATATTTTAACCATTTAGAACTTAAAGTTCTTATTTCAAACATTAGAAATAAAAAAATGTAAGTTTTAACAATGATAATTAAATTAAAGGTAAATTGTGACATTGGTTTATTTCAAAACTTTCGTTTAGATTTCACTCTTCGCTTTTCAAAATACTCATAAACAAGTTCTGAGTCCATAAAATGTATTGCATTGGCCAAAAGAACTGTTTTTATTCTCAAAAAAATATATAAAGAAGAGAAATTTTGCCAAGTGAGCTTTCTTTTGATGCAGATTTTGAAATTGATATAAAAAATGAAGAGCGCCACCTTGAGACCAAATGACATCAATACCTGCTCATGAATATTCATATCCATCGCCTCTGCGCTTGTCTCACGTGCCGATCTGTATACCGGCTATACAGTACAGTATCGGATTGAACGGCGGAGTCTGTTTGCGACTTTTTCATTCATATCCTGTAGGAGCGTGTGCATTCGCGCAGTCCCTCGACGGCAAATTAAATAACTTGGAAACAACCAAGGAACTTTTTTAAATGACCATCATAATAATTGTGATGTTATGCACGTTGTTTTTCAAATCGCGGAGAATAGGTCCTACGTACATCTTGATATCTGGGCAGAGTACCAGGTACCGAGAGACGGCTTCCTTCCCTTTCCTTGCTTTTCATCTTTGCTTCGTTTCTCTAGCTGTATTTTTTTTTCTTTACTTGTCCAGGGTATGAAGGGAGGGAGAATTATGGTTGCTTGTGAAAGGGCTATTCTTATTTTTTTTCCCGTTTTTTATTTCTATTTTATAATTATATTTACATACGCATTTTTGTTTCGATTCCGATTCACTGAATCGTTATCAATTTCTTCAGGTTCTGTATTTTGATTTGTTCATTATTATAACGTGTTGTAACATTTTTTTATAAAGGAAAAGGAAATCATTTTGTATTGAACTAGCTTTGCCGCCATTCTTCATTATTTTGCTTTGTGCGTTATATAGGCCTATAAGATGCTCTTTCTCTTCCAGTGATTATTTGTCAATATACTGCCTCAATGTATTTATCACAAAAAAATGACAAATACCGCGTGGCCTATGCCTTTTTTTTTAAACAATATATTCTGGGGCGGATCCAGCTTTCACTAATAACGGGGCCGGGGTGAACAATATTTTCATCCACATTTTTCCCGATCGATCGGCAGCTCAAAGCTAGTTTTTGTTGGAATCTATAGTCGTAACAGTACTAAACCCTATAAAAAATGCGAGCGTGAGGTATTATTTTCGGACTGTGTATTGTGTCCTGAAAATTGATCTGAGCAATATGATCATTAAACAATTAAGATGCACACTGACGGATAAGGTGCTCAAAAATTTGAATAAGTAAAGGCCTATTTAGTTCCCTTGTTCGTTTTACTATAAGCCCTTCAACAATGTTTCCGTGTTTTGTATTACATTGATCAGTTAATATTTCTTTATGTCTCATACTATTTCGATATGAATTATACCTTGTCATTGTACTTGTTACTATGATTTTATATACTAATAACTCTGAACTTGTGAACCTGTTTAACCATGACTGAATGAATAAATCAATAAATGAATTGGTATAGGTGAATATATGTTCCATCGAACAGGCAATGCGAACACAAAGCGCGGGCTAAATTGTTTTTATACTTGTGTAGTGACATGATTGGCTCCCACCCCTCCCCAAGTCTGAATTCCCCTCACCTTTTTTTATTCATTCTTCCTCTTATATTCCCCCCCCCCCCTCTGCTTTCGTTCATATTACTTTGCGCCGCCAATATCGGGGGGGGGGGGGGGGCGTAACGTCGGCCTCCTGGATCCGCCTATGATACCGGTGCGTAGGTCTGTATGTTATAACCATGTAACATCGATCCCCCTCCAAGTTTCTCTTTGCATTTTTCTTTTCAACTTGTTATGGTAGTATACTGAACAAGAACAAGTATGACGTCTCCTAGGTGCCTCTCCCTCCACCCACTCCTCCTCGGTCCGCTGCATGTGCTCGGATAATAAAATTACGTACTTATCATGGTGATATATATATAATAAAATTGCAAATTTTATTGCAAAAACTGCATTACTCGTGAATTTGTGTTTCGCATTTCTGATGTCTTATTAAATATATATATATATATTCGAGGACATACAGCTAGGCGGAACTTTTTGGGGGAAGGGGTCTTCCATCTCTGTGTGATTCCGAAGTTCCGATGATGGTTCAGAGAATGTACTTCATGCAAAATCACGTTTTGGCATGACCTCTCAGCGCTGGGCATATCGACGGACAAAAAAATGCAAAAATGTGATGGATCGAAATGGTAAAAAATATATATTTTAAAGAAAACCATCGTTATAAAATGCAGTCATACCAACATATTTTTGTTAATACCAGTTTGAACTTAGATAAAAATTATAACCCGAGGCTATATTAGCAGCAGGGGCGGCGGAACCGGGGGGCGGCAGGGGCACTTAACCCCCTACATAAAAAAATCCCAGTAGGAAAAAATGCCTTTTTTAAATGGGGAGTGCACTTATTTCAAAATGATGTACATGAATGTCCCTTTTCAAAATAAAATACCCTTTTTGAAGTCAAACGATACATTTTAGGTTGGAAATCACAAAATTTTTGGCTCGCGCTTCGCGCCCACATCATTTATTTTTTAGGAAGGCACTCACTTTGTTTTGGTTACAACTTGTGCTTATAATGTTCAATTTTCAGGTTTAAATGTCACAAATCTTCAGCTCGCGCTTTCCGCTCGCATCAAAGGTACACATTATGTTCTTGGTTTCAAACTGCTTAGAATATCCAGTTTTCAGGTTGAAATATTACAAATTTTCGGCTCGCCGCGCTTCGCATCAATTATTATTTATTAAGACACACAATTAAGTACTTGGGTTAAAAAAGTGCTTAGAATGTCCAGTTTTCTGGTTGGAATATCGCGCTCGCGTCCATTCTTCAATTAGATGCACATCTTTTTCATAACAAAATTGCTCGGAATGTTTGATTTTCATGTCTTATTAGTCATGTTAGTACAAGCAATGTCTAGAATTTATAGCTCGCGATTTGCGCTCTTAACACCTCGCAAGAATGCTCTTTTAACAATAATTTGCGCGATTTGACCAAAAAGCGGCGAGTTTCACAACTTCAGATTTGAAAATGTTCAAACTGTTTGCTTGCTACGCTCGCTCCCGGAAAAATAAAGCCTAAATAGATATTTTATCAATCAGAAAAGACTTTAAAAAAAAGGTTTTGCTCAATTTAATTACTACAAAACGCACAACTACTTAACACAGATGATAATCTCATGGTGAAAATATAAGTTTGCATAAAAAATGCAATCTTTTGCATATAAGTGCCTTTTTTCGCTTTGTCCCCCCCCCCCAAAAAAAAAGAAAAAAAAAAAATTGAAAATACGTTCCGTCGCCTATGATTCCGTCACCTATGGCACTCGCTGGTATTTGAATATATCATCATTTACACCCTCTCAAAGAAAGCAGACTTACTTTTGCCCTTTATTTTGCCCACAATGGAACTTACAGGAAAGCATATCAAACAGGATGCAAATGGAGGTCTATTCAGCCGGACGTTATTATACGCTTTGGAGTTTGGATTCTTGTTTGCCTAGAAAACGTAAAGTATTTCAAGACTTTTTATATTTTCATTACATCTTTGTCCTTATTTCTCTATATCCGTAGCTCTACCATGTGCGTATTCGGGGGCGCCAAAATAGGGAGAAAAGGGAAGGAAAGAAAAGGGGTTGACGAATTGCTGTTTGACATGGGGGGGGGGTGGATGCGCCGAATTGATGTTCAACCTAGAGTATGTATATAGCGGGTGCCGAATTTATGTTTTGCTTAGGGGCGCCGAATTGATGTTCGACCTAGGATGTGCCAAATTGATCTTCATCCTAGGGGGGGGGGCGAATTAATGTTTTACCTCGGGGCGCCGTATAGATGTTCGACATAGGGGCACCGAAGGGCACCGAAATGATGTTTAACCTTGGGGATGGGGCGCCGAATAATTTTTTTCTATATACGGTTGTCGAGTTGCTGTTTGACATTATAGGGGCGCCGAATTGATGTTCAACCTAGGGGGTGCCGAATGGATATTCACCACACGCCAATTTGATATTTGTCTCGGTGCATCAAATTCAGGTTCAATTTACCTAGGGAGGGGAGGGGGTGCCAAACTCATGTTTGCTCCCATCAATTACCAATCATGTTCATGATTACCAAAAGTGCCTAGAAAGTCCTAATTTTAGATCAGAATATAAAAACAAATTCATCCTACTCTTCGCATTAATTGTTTAGTAAGGTGGCGATCCTGTTCATGGTAAGATAAGTGCTTAGAATGTCTGACTTTGTATCAAAATATATAGATTTTTATTCAGCTCGCGCTTCGCGCTCGCATAAACTGTTTTGTTACTGATCATCCTTTTCATGATAACCGAAAATGCTTACTCAAATGTCCAAATTTTAGGTAAGAATATGAAAAAAATTTCATCTCGCTCTTTGCGGACGCATCAATGTTTAGTTAGATGACAATCCTGTTCATGATTACCAAAAGTGCTTAGAATGTCCACATTTTAGGTCAAAATATCAATCACTTTTTAAGCTCGCGCTTCGCACTCGCACAAATTTACGAGGTCAGAATATCAAAAAATTTGAACTCGCGCTTAGCGCTCGCATTAATTATTTAGCTATATACCCATCCTGTTCATGGTTATAAAAAGTGCTTATGATGTCCAGTGTTGGATTGGGAATTCAAAAATTGTCAGTTCGCACTTCGTGATCGCATAAAATGTTTTGTTACTGATCATCCTTTTCATGATAACCGAAAATGCTTACTCAAATGTCCAAATTTTAGGTAAGAATATGAAAAAAATTTCATCTCGCTCTTTGCGGACGCATCAATGTTTAGTTAGATGACAATCCTGTTCATGATTACCAAAAGTGCTTAGAATGTCCACATTTTAGGTCAAAATATCAATCACTTTTTAAGCTCGCGCTTCGCACTCGCACAAATTTACGAGGTCAGAATATCAAAAAATTTGAACTCGCGCTTAGCGCTCGCATTAATTATTTAGCTATATACCCATCCTGTTCATGGTTATAAAAAGTGCTTATGATGTCCAGTGTTGGATTGGGAATTCAAAAATTGTCAGTTCGCACTTCGTGATCGCATAAAATGTTGATAGATACTCATCCTGTTCTTGATTGCCAAAAGTGCTCATAGATTTTTTTCCCCTCAAATTTTAGGTCAGAATATAAAAAAAATTCAGCTCACGTTTCGCGCTCGTATCAATAATAATTGTTTAAATAATTCATATACATATCATGTTCACGGTTGCAAAAAGCGTAGAATGTTTGATCGGAAAACAGATGAAAATATCCCCCTCCCCTATTGGCGAAAGCTGGATCTAGCCCCGGTTAAGAAATTACAGCTCCCGCACATAATTTTAGTATGGTCTACCACTCTGATGAAAAGTTGAACTAAATTGAAACCCCAAAACGCTTAAAAATTCTATGCTTTCTGGTCGCATTTATTCTTTTCAAGAAGTGGATACAACTTTGATCTTTTTTTACATGGACACACTATGGACACATTAAAAAAAATGGTCTTCGATTGCCTTTTTCACGTGGTTGTGGAATAAGACAATTCAAAATGCATTTAGGCACTTTGATTGCCTGAGTGGTCGGGTCGGGGTGCAATTTTCCGAAAAGTTCACAGGGGCGCAAAAATAGTGACCCCCTCGTGGTGCAAAATCCTGGATATGCGCATGTCCGTCGGGCATCGTTTCCACTTTTGTACCTCTTTATCTATACCGGTGTGATACTATATAAGTCCATGGATCAGTTTACTTCCATTTCGTCTGATGCCAAATCGTCAAATTGCCAACTCGCCTACTATCATTAAAGTCTACCATAATTATGTTCATCCACTATCGTCTAGTAACCAGTTGGTCCAATAGCCATTCAGTCCATATACCATTTGGTCTAATTGGACAACGTGCTATTGTGCAAAATGAATGAAAATGAATTGGATACTGAACCAAATAGTTGTTCGACGAAATATTGATGGACGGAATGGATATGGACTAAATTAAATCAGACCATGTGGTGAGTGCAAGTTGGCACTTGGCAGTCGACGACTTGGCAATTTACCAATGGACCTACTAGGCCACTAAATTGAACTTGTCCGAGTGTGCCATAACACCTAAACTGCAGGCTTTCTCATATCCGATACCCCCCCCCCATCCCCGCCGCCCCAAGAAAGGGAAGGGGGCATGGAGGAGAGAGAAGAAATAAAGAAAGAAGTAGATTGTTGAAAGGGAATCAAAATAATATGAATCAAAGGGAATGTAAACGCAATATCATACTCTGTTTGAATCGCTTCTCTTTCATGGAATTTATATTTTGAATAGATCGTTTCATTTCAGTCTTTCACATTATTTTACTTTCAACCCTGTATTTCATCAGCTTTACTATCAAAAGCCTGCGTAGCGAATTACAAAACGTCCCATCCTTGTTTCACCACCCATGACATTACGTAATTATCATTTTATTATTATCATGTAATGAAATTCATACTGTGTTTACACGCTGCATCTGCTGTCAGTTTGACTACCTTGTAAATATTTATTTACAAGGTAAAGCTTATTTCCAAGGTAATATTTATTTACAAGGTAAAGCCTATTTCCCCACTGGAAAATAGCTTTAGAGCTTTCGTGGGTCATCCTGTGTAAGCCTGTTGTTTTTAATGCTACTGTATATATATTATGGTGACTTGCGAAATAAAATCAATCAATCAATATTTTTTGACGATATCCAGTTGAAATCAGTGGCGTTCAAAATAATGGGGAAGGATTGGGGCTATATGGATTCCCAAATTTGTCACGGCCAATACAAAAAGAAAGCGAGAAGGGGAACTAATATCTGAATATTATGTCAAAATCTATCACCGATAAAAAATGATTTGTGCCCGACACATATATCTGGCCCCTTAATTCATATATTTTACGTTTATTATTTACGCCAATAGTTCAAGCAAGGTTCCTAACATCTTTCTGTATTTTTCGATGTTTACACAATTCCTAGCCTTGGGTTGGGGGTTGTGTGTATTCCTTATGTTCGCATTTTTTAATGTTATTTTTCTATTTATTTCAATATTATCCTCTCCAACTTTATTATGGTATGACTATTCAAGGAATTATAATTACTCGTTTGCTTGCATGCTCCATGACCGCTTTGCCTTCACTCCGGGGGGGGGGGGGCACTTACATTGACGAGTGGATACCATGCGCGACCCCAAAAACACAAAAATATTAAAAAAAGGGTATCTATGTTGCTATGAAAGCTACGTGTTTAGGGTAATATTTTCGGGGATGATGAAACAAAATTAAAATGTTTTATAAAGGATGTCCTTTTTGCCCCAACACTACGTGTTTAGAGTCCGACTTGCGCGAGTTGTGGAAGGTGCATGGGGCCGTACTAAACCAAAATAATGATGTGTAAAGGTAAAACCAACGACCGACGGACCCGACATAACAATAAAATATCGCTGTACTTGTTTAGGGGTTCATTTCGGGAATACTTGCCAAGAGTATCGTTTTGTTTCCAATACTTGTTAAGGGTCGGTTTGAGACGCCAATACTTGTTAAGGGGTGCAGTTTGAGAATATGGAAAATACGTGTTTGGGTGCTTTTCGAGACCCCATGGTCGCGCATGGTATCCACTCGTCAATGGAAGTGCCCCCCCCCCCCCCGGCCTTCACTTCTCTCAGTGCGTATTCAGAACTATTACTGTATTCTCATTGATCCCCCTGGAGTTGTAAAAAACCCATAAAGGCAAAATATTATATTTTCATCGGCAGCACATGTGCATTAATTACATCATCATAAATTAAGTACATCAGGGTCCATGATCAGAAAAAGCGTATACCCATTAAACCTCGCCAGATGGGGCTTAATTGTCCCAAAATAAAAATTTTATTTTTGTCTCGTTTCGAAATTTCATTTTTATTTTGGCTGCTATATGCTTCAAGCACATATTTGCTTACTGTATATAGTTTGCCTATGCATTTTACTCATTATATATATATATTTTTATATATTGTATTTCTCCAGTCACTACATATACGATTGTCACTTGTATTATGATCATGTCTCAAGCATTGTAAATTTGTTTTGTATATTATTCCAATAAATGCAAAAAAATCCTGCAAAAAAAGCCACATCACCACATAGTTGAACCATTCCAACTATTTATACGATCAATACGATCGCCTCGACTGATCTGATACGATTAATTATTCCGCGATTATAATTAAGGCCCTTGGAACCGGGGGTGCAAAGCACCCCCAAGATTTTACAATGGGGTGCGGCGTGCATTATTTTCCATGTAGGCAGCTCCCCCTGGAATTCTGGTATAGGTGTCGAATTGGATAAATGTAGGAAAATTACCAACATTTTGTATTGGAACCTTTTTTAATGTTTTTCTTTTGCTTTGTCAAATTTTCCTCAGCACCGCCACCAAAAAAAAAAATCGTGACAGTGTGAACTTGGCACTTTTTTTTCAATCATAAAAAATCATTATATTATTTTCCCGCATGAGTTTTGAAATATTGACACGTACGCCAGAATCTCTTTGGTCCTAATATGAAGCATAAATTTCCACGTCTATAAAACAACAGTTATCATTCGTTTTTCCTATAGTTATAGCAGGGAAATGGGAGTTACAATTCCATTGATAAATAAGTCTAAAATGTTATGCCAATCAAGATGCAAGTCCCGGATGCAAGTAATGTCTTTGTCCTGCTCATGTCGCAGTCATTCACATTTTTTCAACGGTTGAACTGCTCGTGCACACTCTGTATGCGTATAGGCCTTTCCCGGAGGCCTTTCTTCCTCTCATTTGTTATAAAATTTCATCTTTTTATCAATTCTTTCTACTTGGTTACTGTCTATGAAGGGGTAGCAAGTTGATCTCCCATGGGGTGCCCCTATCTATTGCTGCATCATTTGTATCCATTTCTCTTTGACCATCCATTTCTTGGGAAAATACATCAATTGGATGATCCATTTATATATGCCTATCCATCCATTCTTTCAGTCATCCATCCACCGGTCGTGCTGATGGTTTGATTATAGCATGGACCTAATAGGTCCATGATTGTATAAAGTATAAAGCGCCCTACTATATCATTATAGGCTACCCCCACCCCCTCCCCATACTACATAAAAACTCGGCGACCCATGTACACATTTCAAAGCAGACGTAATGTACATGCACAATTCCCTTGTACATGTTGCACCTTGCTGCTTCTCCAGGTTTGCTTAGTCTTCTTTCACATACGTTGTTGCACTTTGCCCCACGGCGTGCCTTGTAAAGTTCTGTTTAAGACTCTACATGCTGGTCGGCCCTGGAAATCACAACTCTGAAGCACGTGCACCGCGCAATACTCAACTTCTCATTTTTCCATATCTCGATGCAAGCTTTCTTGTGTGGATGCAAAAATAAGAGTTTTCCCAGAAATCTTGTCCCTGACGTCATGTCTGCCCCCCCTCATTTTTTGACTCATGACGCCTTTACTCTGCTTGTTCGACCTTGAGCCGTTGGTCCCCTGGTTGCTTGCTCACAGGCATTCGTGCTTTCTTAGCAGTCAGGTAAAAACCTCGGCACAGAAATAACAGAAATTAGCAACTTGATGCGTACGTTGGTCACATTCATGCTATCACGGTCTACACAATGTAGACTACACGTACGTACTTCGCATCAACAGGTTTCTCAGCTCACCTTTTGACCTCGCGAGTTCAATCTAAACAAACGAAGAGTAGTCAAGTGTTGCATTGGGATTGTATCTTCGTTATGTTTTACTACAGGCCTATATTTAACCCCGCATTGGGGTTGCATCTTCGTTATGTTTTACTATAGGCCTATATTTAACCCCGCATTGGGGTTGCATATTCGTTATGTTTTACTATAGGCATATATGATTGCATCTTCGTTATGTTTTACTATAGGCCTATATTTAACCCCGTATTAAACAAACCCTGTTTTATATCGTAGAACCTGCTCTGAAAGTAATCGTTTTTCTCTTCGCCCTTTCCCTTCATGCTTGGCTGTAGACAGAATGGTGGTGGCCGTCTGTTTAGAGTTTTAAATATTTTTGGTCTAACTTTTTTTTTCCAATTTCTCCTCTGTACTTTGAGAGTGGATCTAAATAATCTGAAACTGACTGAAACATTCAGGAAAGATAAAAAAACACCAAAATATCAAATTAGGGTATGTTGTATCCATATCCCTTTGTGATGGCTCTCCTGATTCTCTTTTACCAATCCACTTCTTTCTTTCTTCTCTCTCCTCCCTCCCCCTTTCCTTTGGGGAGGGCCAAGGAGTCCAGTGAGCTGCGCTATAGCGCCTCGCTGTAGTTCCCGTATATGTATCACGCCAAGCTATACATGAAGGGAAAGGTGCATAAAAGAGCTACAATCCACATGAATAAAGATCAAACTCGGAACTCGGCCCTTGCCCATCTCTGGGATTCTCGTATCTCTTTTAGTCTTGGAGTACTTTCAGATTCATGACATAAGAGTCCGAAAGTAAGCCGTATTGGGCAATCCTTTGCTTCGTCATTCACGTCAGATAATCAACGTGTCTGAATCCTTTTTCATGCGTACGATACATTTATGGATATAGCTCAATATAGTATTCTTATCCTGTGTGTGCTATCGCAAATAGTGGATTATATCTGAAACTAATGCAGAGCGCAAGCATGTCGCTAGCCGCCTAGCATCGGCTCATTGAGCTTGCACGCACCGTTCGATGTTTGCTTTCTACTCAGCTACAGAGTACTGCACTTTGTTGATACGGGGATTTCTTGATACTGCGCATGCGCCATGACGTATTTCATCAATATGCATGAGTCGTAATGAATATGCATGATTCGAACGGTGTTCTAATATCAATTTATTTTTTAACCCGAGAGGGCGTCAATAAGAAAGTTCAAACTTTTATCGTTTAACCGACATTTGTTATAATATATGTTTCACCCCTCAATATCATGAGAATAATAAAGTTATGCAAGTTTCTTTTCCGTGATAAAATAGAGCAATAATATAGGTATTTAATGAATGTAATAATTTCAAAATTGATTCATTGCCCTTGTCTGAGATCAACCAATCATACACTATACCTTTAAGAATAAATGACTGATATCAATAATGATGGAAATTGATATCTTTATTAATAAAATATCACATGCTCTATAAATTAAATCCATTTCAGTTACTTCAATGAACATGGACAGCAGCAGGAGCAACAACAGCATCAGCAGCTGAAACTACAACTGCAGTAAGAGATGCAACAACCACACCGACAACATCAACAGCAGCAGGAGCTCCAACAACCATGCAGGGAACATCGGGCGCAACATAAATAACTTCATCAAGAGATGCAACAACCACAGTGGTAAACATCAACAGCAGTAGCAACAACGACAGTAGAAACAAAGCCAACAGCAAGGATTCTAACAAGCAATCATACAAGCAACAACATAAGCGACAACATCAATAGATGCATCAGGAGATGCAACAGCCACACTCGTAAACAGCAGCAGTAGCAGCGATGACAACAGCAACCACACAGGCAACACCTTGAGCAACATCAGTAGCAAAAATAACTAATTGCACCAGGAGATGCAACAACCACACCCACAACACCAAGAGCAGCAAAAACAAACAGCAATTCCAGCAATCACGATGACAACAGCAGCAGCAACACCAACAACACTAATGAACATTGAAAAAACTTGTACAAAAGTCAATGAGGTCGCATTTTTCAGACATTATCAGACATTATTGATTAAAAAATGCACAATGATTTATTTGGGTTAAAGTAAATTATGTTAGAAAAAATGTGTACATTTGAAGATGTTTCCTATGTATTGATTGATATAATATAGTTTTAAAGATGAAAATATTATTCTTGAAATGTCTACTTTTTATTTGTCATTGACTAAAAATAAATACATTTTCTTTGAATTTTCTCAATGAAATGAAAAATAAGCAATTTATTAAAATGTTATTTTCAAAATCAACTGAAATTGATCGATTTTAGCTGCAAAGGCCCTCAAAAGGCTGATTAGTCGGTGAAAATAAGTTTTGTCGGTAGGTGAAGGCCACCGACAAAATTAGTCGGTGGTTTCCAATAATTTGTCGGAGAAAATCACCGACAAATTTTCATGAAATGGAATTTAGTCGGTGATGGCAAAATTGTCGGTGAAAATGAAATTAGTCGGTGAAAATCACATTTAGTCGGAGAAAACCACCGACTAATTGTTTGATGAAACGCCCCCCAGGAATTGTTCATTCAAACAATCAATGGCAAACCTTTGTGTTATAGAGTCCTGGGATTTGAATCCTCTACCTAGTTTTTTTTACGTGTAGTCCCATACCTTGTTTTTCATGTTGATGTCACACTCTGCACTTATGAGAATCCTCGCACATGTTATATGACCGTACAGGCAGGCGATATGAAGAGGTGTTTCTCCACACTGTAAGCACAAAAACAAGATATATCACTACCATTAGTATATCATCATCATCATTATCATCATCATCATCATCATCATCATTATTATTACTATCATTATCATCATCATCATCATCATTATCATTACTATTTCTATCAATATCATCATCAGCAGCAGCATCATCATCACTTACAAGTATTAATACAGTTTCAAGTGCTTATTTTACATATTTACATTTGTGGATACATTTATCATATTTAACAAAACATGAATGAAAGAAACTAAAAAAAATTACATCAAACACTGGATTCAAATCCACCTTTATTTGAGAATGTTCTTAACTTGACCCTTTTCATTCAAAGAAATCTTGATTTCAAACTCATCATAATATAATGATCAGAAATGATAGATCTGATCTTTGCTACAATTTATTTACTTACACTATTTTTTATGTTGGGATTTGAGCCTGCTTTCAAGAGTATTCTTGTGCTTTGATTGTGACCATGCTGACAGGATAAGTGGATAGCTTTCTGACCATTCTACAAATCAAAGGAAAAAGAATAAAGGAACATTAATACGAATGCTGATTGAGTACTTTGTCTACATCAAATAAGACCAAAGAGTTATGATGAATTTATCAATAGGTTTGTAAGCCCCCCCCCCCCTTAACCCTAAAAGGCTCAGGGGGTGGATTCCGCCCCCCTCTACATTTTTCACTATAAATCTACTGCGCGAAATTGTCTAACCGCGCTGCTCGCTGACTTTTTACTTTCAGATCTCGCGCAACTTTTGAGACCAAATTTGCGATGCCCGGGTACTTTTTTTTTGTTTCTAGGGTCAGTCGGGATGCAACAAATGTACAAATTTTGGCTTAAATAATCAGGATAGAAGTATCTGAATCTTGTTAATTTGAAAACTCATCCGAATCTTCATAAACCAATATTTCAACTATGTTTATTGGTGACAAATGCCAGGTTTATAAAATGGATATTACAAGTATCTAGCCTTAGAAAAACTCAAAGGCCCATATTCTGAAGTCGAGTTTAAATTAAACCCAGGTTTAAAGTTGTGGTTTAACTATGGAGAGCCAATTGGGGCACAAACCCCTAACAGTACACATCCAATTTATCAACTCATTTGACACTCAAAATATCTGTGAATGACATCTGAATTATTTAAGTATTTTTTATGAAAGCAAAAGAAAACAAAATAGTAAACATAAGAAATATACAATATAAACAATTTTTTTTTTTTTTGGCTCCCCATAACTTTAGTGCAGAGTTAGACCGTGGTCTAAGTTAAACCTGACTTCAGAATACCGGCCAAAATATTTATGTTTTGCATTTATTTCTAACCAGATTAAAAACTCAAAATCACTCATTTTTCTGACCACGCTTGTGTACAGCAATACAGGCGAGTATTCACCATCCTGGGCATCAACACTGTGGTTAACCTTTTCTTTCAAATTTACTTAAAGGGGAATGCAACCCAAATTAAAACTTGTTTTTATAAGAAAAAGAAAAATCAGACAAGTTGATAGGTGAAAGTTTGAACAATATTAGACAAACAACAAGAAAATTATGCATTTTAAAAAGTTGTAAATATTGGTAATCACTATACTAATGGAGACTTCAAATTGGCCGCATATGGGATGTCATAGTGATGTATGGCAAGGACTACTCTTCCATGTACTCCAATACATATTATGGCTAAAATGTCGTTTTTCCCAAAAGTTTTATTTCAAATTATATTTTTCTTTCATGAGGACATTAAACAATATACTACCTTGGTTATATTTAGATTACTGCCCCAGGGGAATGGGTACTTAGAGAAAACCACAAATCCCTGATAATAAAGTACATGGCCTATGGGAAAGTTGTCCTTGCCCCTTCCCAACATAACATTTTATGGCCAAGGCTGGATTCCCCTTTAATATAACTTCATTTTATCTTATTATCCAAATCATCAAAGATGATAATCAAATGAACATACATGTAATTCACGAGGATACCAATATACATACAGTTGTGCTCAAAAGTCAGTGAACCCCTTTTATACAAAATGCACTCCTTCATGCTGAGTGTTGAATGTAGATGACAGCACTGCAATGTTTGACGAGCCCAGAGAAACAAACTTAATTGAATACATAACATTTAATCACCTGACTTCGTAATTGAATATCTAAAACATGGCAGGACTTGAACACTCAAGATTTTGATTTTCTTGTGGGGTTCACTAACTTTCGAGCACCACTGTATATTATTCATACATGTTTGTACATGTATACTTATATGTGTCTGTGCATATTATACATTACTGTACTATATATTATTTATTACTTGTTTATTATTACTGATGTTTGTTCTTGTTTGTTAATAGGGCCACAAGGAAGACCACCAAGTTGGTGATAATAAATGAATGAATGAATGAATAAATGAATAAATGAATAAATGGATGAACGGACGAATGAATAGATAAATAGATAGATAGATCGATAGATAGATAGATGATAGATAGATAGATAGATACATGTAGATAGATAGATAGATAGATAGAAAGATAGATAGATAGATAGATAGATAAATAAATAAATGGATGAACGGACGGAAGGATGAATGAATGAATAAATTAATAAATAAATAAATACATTCATGCATCTGTAAAATGTTGAGGATTATACCTTATTGCTGGTGTGAATATCAGCCTTTCCAATCTTGATAAGCACATCCAAAGATTGACTGAAGCCATTCATAGCACCCTCATGCACACAGGTATTGCCATTCTGAAGAGGTATAACAAAAACATAATTATGGGTCTGTTTCATAAAGAACTGTATACAGAATTTCTAAAACATTAAAAAAGTTTTAATACTGCATCAGCCAATCAAATTGAGGGATTTCAGTAGCTTTTAACTTTTATTGTAAATTTGTGATCATAAAACTGATGAAAAAATAAAGACAAACCAAAGCTGAAGCTGAAAATGGTAAATTGATACCTAATAAGCTACAAGGCACAGCGATGCAAGTTTTATGCATATTCACCACTCGCCAGCTGGGTATTAGCTAAATAAAATATCAAATTAGGGGATTACTAAAATGGGTTTTAATGTGCTTTAATTATGAAACATCATACTGCATCCGAGGGTTGTGATGACTGAGATTTCTATGTAGAAAACAAAATTTTCTTGATTTCGAGATAATGAATTCCATTTTTTTTTTCGAGATAATGAATTCCATTTTTTTTTTACAGTTTGCACAGGAAAATTACAAAACCATTTTTTCGTGATTTTTTTTGTCTGGCTCTTATTTGACCAAGAATGCACATTATAATGCAGATTTATTCTCCTCAATAGAATACGAAAAGAATATTTGTTTTAAATGTTACATGATCACAAAACAATGGTTTCCATTAAGAATGAAATAAGAGCATTTCCTTTCAAAAGTAGTGTAATTAGCCAACCAACTAGTCTACATGTACATGTATGACCAGGGCCCCGTTGTACAAAGAGTTACGATTGATCCGATCAATTGTAACTCTATGGAAATCCATCAGTGTCATAATTTTTTCTACAGGAAATTTGCAAAATGTCCTTTGTAATCAAAGGAGAACACCCCAAATTGTCAAGAAATAAATGAATTTATGGATATGCATTCATATTTGGATTTTTTTTTTAACAAACATGCATTTCATATGTTGACTTTGCTGGCTTTCCATAGTTGCGATTGATCGAATCAATCGTAACTCTTTGTACAATGGGGCCCTGCCTGAATTTTGTCATATTTACACAAGGCCATTTTTTTCTAAATATGGTACATTTCTATCTAGTACATAAAAAATAAAAGGGCACAAAACTATCAAAAGCCTATGAGATGAGCATTAATCCAAACAATAAAGGCTATGGCCTTGAATTGATACACTTGAACCCACAATATATCCACACCAAAAATGCGTCTGCTTTGCAAGACTAAGCACCGACCTTCGACCCCCAGCTAGAGTTCTCACCTCCCCCTCCGGTACACCAACAAACTATCATTTGAGGTTGCTCCCACAATAGCCCCGATTCAACACCTCTGACACCCAATATCGGGACAACAGTGGGTTAAACCATCAGTGCATGGAAGTTGGTTAAAAAGATTTGGTTGATTTTCTAAGGACGGATCAATCACATTTAGATTAAAGAGGAATTTCACAGCCCCCCTCGAGGGTTTCATATTCCTTTCATTGAAAAAAATCAATGGGGAAATAATTCAATAGAAAAATTATGCGAGTCAATAGAGATGTTTGTGCATCTTAAGTAAAGAAGACCACTTCCAGTTCTCAGGAGGGGGGGGGGGGGCTGTGTCAACATCTTTTCATAGGTTCCTCTTCGCTTTGGAATGCAACATTTGCGGGTTCCATAAAGGATATGTTGGTTTTTATAAAAACTGAAATATTTGACCGCATAAAGAGCCACAATGTGATTGAAAGAGTCAGCAATTTACCCCTAAAGTACATCTCCCTATATTAAAAACCCCTATCTTATCATCAAATCTGATCAGCAATATGTCTTCCTACTACAAACTGTAACAGTTTTCTGTCCATAAAGCTTTAATCGAGCATGATTGAATTGCCTTGTACAGTAATGAACACATTCAAAAAGTTAATTACTGCATTTCTGGATATTTTCAAGCATTGCAATTCATTGAATTTAAGGCACTTACAAATACTACCTTAATAAAGGTGAAAATCAAAGAAGTTCCTTTTTTCTTTTTCAAATATATAAAAAAAATAGCTCATAAAGTTGTCAGTTAAATATTTGATGTCAGTCCTTCCTGAATGAATAATTCAATTTTTTTGGTTAGTTTGTCTGATTGGTTGATAGTAGAAACAGTAATATTAGCCAAAATGAGCATGCAACTCCAGTTTTGATAAGCCAAATGTTGCAAGTTTAGCAATAAATCCCAACTTTGGCATGAAGTAGCCATACTGCCATTCTAAAAATAGTAAAACTATAACCCACTGAAGATTACCTGTTAAAAGAAAAAGTAATCACTGGTTATTTGATGATTACACTTACTTCATCTTGCCCGTCCACGTCGCAACCCTCGCTGATTAGCGCCCTCACAGCTTCGACATGTCCATCTGGTGCTATCGCTTTGTGCAATGCAGTACAGCCATACTGAAGATAACATAAAAAATAATGCAATATGAGCTCTAACAGATTCTGATACTTTTGGTAAATGGTGATTTTTTTTTTTACCTGATTGCTAAGAAAGCAACAATGCTTTAAAGTAAGCAACCAGGGGACTGACAGCTTAAGGTCCTCTCTGAGGTACCTGATGAGGATAAATGCCCTACAAAAGGTCACTAGCCCATCAAGTGGGAATCGAACCGAGGTACCTGGAATCCGAATCCCCATTCTACCGACTTGAGCTACATGTATCACATCTCCTCTTGGTTATCAATGAAAATAGTCAAATACATGTACTCTTGTTAATGATAGAGAGATTGGCTTCATGTCTAAAAGTGTCAATTTTTTCTCCATACTCACCTTAAAAGATTATTAGAGTATGTATAAAAAAAGGGCATGCCCCATCAAACATGTCAACACATTTTTAATACTAATGATGTCTAAAAAACCCTTTCTTATTCTTGTATATTGCGTGTACATAAAAAATAAACTTAAATGTAGACTTTGCCAATGATTTTCTATGCAAATGTGTACAATGAAAATGTTCACTTACTGTATCGACTTTATCAAGCTCGCATCCCTTTGCAATGCAGACTCTGATAGCCTTGACTTGGCCATAGTGGGCTGCATAGTGAAGAGCTGTCCTCCCATACTGAAGATGGGGATGGAAAGAAGAGATAAAGAGATGAAGATGAGGGGGGGGGGATGAGGAAGAGGTAGAAAGAGGAGAGTATTAAAATGAAAGGGAAAGATACATACAGAAAGACAACATGAGAAATAGATGTCAATAATTTTTGATTGTTACATATACATGTACAACAAATAATTTTTTATAAATTCCTTGGTAAAAAAGAAGAGCTACATTTATATACATGTACACAGTTCTGTAAAATTAAATGAATTAGTTTTAATCTTAATTACAGAACTGTTTATATTCACATTCAGGTGTTGATCGCTCTAACAATGTACTATGTTTAGGGAAGTCTTATAAATCACAAGTATTTTCTTCACTTTTTCAATACAAGAAGGGTAAAATGCAGCAGAATATACATGTAGGTATATCATAATGGCTATTGAATTTAATCTTACCAAAGAGATGTAGATCAATATTGATTATGAAGTCATTAAACAATGTATCTTGGCTGGATAGACATCACAATAAAACATTTGTGAAATCAAATAAACAGCATATATTTAGCAAAAATGTCAGCATGTCAATGTCAGCGTTTCAAGGATACTCCCCTTTGAGAAGGTGATGTGAATTCCCGAGAGCAAGTCTTTCAAACAAACTATCTTGTTTCCATGACAACCATGGTAACATAATACTGTTGTATGCTCACAATCACATTAGCTCCGTGACCTTGAGACGTTAACAAGGCTTCTTGCTGACTGGATTTCCATAAACAATGTTGTGCAAACAGCTGATGAATAGCTTCCCACTTTACAGTACAGTACAGTACTGTACATGTACCCCCTCCTCTTTGAGCCAAAACTTTGAACCACGCCCCCCCTCCCCCCCCCCCCCCTCCTCAGCCCCCACCGTGAATGACCAATCTTTTAGAGGTTTCATGTTTGGCTTTTATAAGATTATGTAGGATACATGTAGTTGCCCCCATATTCACATGAGAAACTTTATCTTTTGCTTTGCTTGTAATAGAAAACAATTTTCAGAGATGTGGTGTTTCCTCTCTTGTAGAAGTTCGGTGTCTAAAAACCCAGTGAAAAATCCAAATTCTTGGCATCTTTTTTTTTCCATGTGAAAAGCATCTACATAATGTACAAATTTCTTCAATTTCATATAAAAATTCCTGATTCAGCCCCTGGATTACAATACATTTTATAATGTACTTATTTGTAATAATGACAATATAGGAATGCGGAGAGCATCTACAGTACATGGACAGTACAATTTCTTCTCATTCTATTACAAACTTTTATGGAAGATGTCATGGCGGATCAGTTTGGGGTCAAAGGTCAAAGGCATGTTTGCACACACAGCACGATACCTCAGACTCTTTAGCCCGAAGATCACTATGAGAGAAGATTCACGCAGAGATACAAAGTGCCTTTAAGTACTTAACATCACAGGGCTCGAGCGGTGGGAGTCAAAAGGGGACAAGAGAGCTTAGGTTTGACTAATTTGCTTTCTCTGCTGTCCAGTATCAGTGTCCTGACAACCGCAATTACTGAATTCAGTTTGGAGAAGTGTCAGTATGACTTTCATACAAATAATGAATTTTGTTTATAATCAGTAGTTTTTTTTAATATTTCTGAAAGATGATATCACCAAAATAAAATAGAAATATATTTGAAAAGGAGTTAGAATATTTCATAAAAATTTGTATAACAGTACGTCAGAGTTTTACATAAAAAACAACTGGGTTTTTTTTCGAGATAGCTCTCTACGGGGAAGTGACACAAAAATAATAATCTAATGACCCATCAAAGGGAATTGATAAAAAAAGGGTGAGGGGGAACAACATTTCCTCTGGAGCTGGAGTTATATTCCCTAAATGGACCTACCACTGACTGTTTCTTTCAGTCAGCGAAAAAGGAAAAATTCATTACTAAATTATACATGGTGTACATCTACTATAAACCACTTCCACGATAAATTGTTCGTGTTTATTGTTTAATAACAATAGAGTTAAATCAAGCAAACACACATTATCAGCATTCAATTCTTCCTACATTATATATTCAGGTATACATGTACATGTATAATGCAAGATGCATACCTTGTCCGCTTCAAAGGTAGCCCCGTGCCGGAGGAGCTGTTCGATTTCTTCCCAGTTCCCTTTTCCGGCCGAGCTCCTCAATCGCTCGTTGAGGGCGCTAATCGATCCAGATGCCATTCTGAATCCCTCCGGTTGGCCCTAGCCTAGGACTTCAGCAAGAAGGCTACGAGAACACGCATGGTGCGACTCCATGATTCACGATCTGCAGGAACAGAACAAGGGAAAATTAAACCTTTGTTATAAGCTACTGCTGAAAAAAGTGTTTCTAATTTTAATGGAGATTTACATGTATAATGGCAACAACTTACACTGTACTCCACAATCTACAAAATTTCAGTGAAGCCTTTAAAAAATGTTGTTCTTTACCTGTCGTAATGAATTGAAAATCTACAAGTAGGCCTAGTATGTATGCATTGGTTTTAAATGAATATCGGTGACCCAGGAACTGTTGCAAAAATAGGTATGTTTAGAGGTCAAGTTTACCCCAAAGAAATATTAATTTAAATGAATGGTAAAAAATCAAACTAGCATAATGCTGACAATTTCAGCAAAATCGGATGTAAAAAAGTTTGACATTTAAAAAAATATTTTTTACAAAACAGTTATAGGCACAACTCGGTGACATGCAAATGAGAGATTCGATGATGTCCCTCACTCACTATTTCTGAGTGGATGGCGTCATCAGTCTTCTCATTTGCATACCAACCAGGATGTACATATAATTGTTTTGTGAAATTAAGCAAAACTTTAAAATGTCATAACTTTCTTATTTTACATCCGATTTTGATGAAATTTTCAATGTTTTGCTCGTTAGATTTTTCTTTATTTATTAAAATCAAATTTTTGTTGGGATGGACTTAAAAGCAACTTAAAGTGTACAAGTCTCTGTGGTAAAAAAACAAGTTGTTTGATTTTTTGGAGTTGTGTTTGATTAACGCTCTTTGTGCAATGTCCCCACCCCTGATCAATCAAGGAATTCATCATCAGTACCAATTGTATAACAGAAAATAAGAAACAAATAAACTTTACAGAACTATCACAATATGCCGATTTCAACACGAATCAATGCTCAAACTTGACAGAATTGTGTGATTCTGTCAAACTGAAGAGTATGCATTCTTCCAATCTACAGTGTAAAATGATGGAAGTGTTTCATAAAGTGTCCTATCAGTGATTTTCACTGATAAATTTGTTCTCAGCCAATCAGATACAAGGATTTCAGTAGCTTATAACAGTGGTCAGAGAAAACCTGGTCTATGAAACACTCCATCCCAGAGAAGCATGTAGGCCTATTGGGCCTCACAAGAGGAATGCCATCCACGCAGAGAATCATATACAATCTGACTGGAAAATTTAATGCCACTGACTTTTATATGATTATATCACAATGCCATTAATCACCAAACTGTCAAACAAAACTTGGCCATGGCTGTATGGTATCACAAGATCAGAGCCAGGTTAAGTCATGTCTGACTCCTTCAAGAAGAATTCACTCTAGAAAATATCGTGATATTAAAGGTAAAGTACAGTGTAGATGTTAAAAGATGGGTGTGGCTCAGTGGATAAGTCTGTGGAGTTTAAACCACAGGGTCCCAGGTTCAAATCCCACCAGAACATTAATTACCTATAGAATAGCAAGACATTTGTCTGCAATTGCCATTCTCCATCCAGGTGTAAGGTACGATAATGGATATCAGTATAAAGCATTTGAAAGCCTGCATCTCGGCTACGTGACCACCCGGGTAGCAACAGATGCCGCATGGATCATAACATGAAAAATTATCATTACCAATTTCTTCAACCACTTTGGATAAGAAGAATGTCGGCTCAAACAAAAAATGAAAAATAAAATTTTCACAATGAATTGATGGTAGAAAATATATTCAATGGCTACACCAGTAATCATGAATGGATGTAATTCCCATTATTAACCCTTTTACCAACATTTAGATAGGCTTTGATTATTTGATGAAAAGCTGCAATATGTTAAAATCAACAAAGGAAGAGCATTGTCTACAATACCATACATTAGTTGACCTGTATACAACAATGCAATAATTTTACAAACACCAAAAACAGGAAACACTTTTAGGGAGGTTTTCATTTTTCAAAGAGAAAATACCTCAGGCCTAAATGTACAATGTATGCTTGATCTCTGACCTCGAATAGTTGTTTGTTGTTTTTCAAAACCAATAACAAATCAGACAATGATGTTTTAATTTCTTTATTGAAAAATCGTGATCCTGATGATGAAGAGCCAAGAGAGGTTTTTCAAAAAGCTTTTTCTTTTCTCCTACATGTATGCACAAAAATTATTGGTCATTAATAGCCCATTCAGGGATCATGTTTCCTTTATCCATGGACCTACATGTACTACTCCGACAGAGTAGTAGGTCCATGCTTTATCAAAAGTTTTTTTTTTAATCTTTCAATATCCTTTTTTATCAAAAGTTCCTGGTCATTTAAAAAAAGAAGGCTTCTTTCTGAAAAGGTCCAAACTAGGCTCATTACCACTCATTATACTGAGCCTAATTTCTGAAATGACCAACAGCCATTAATGACAAAGGAAACATATAACCACTAATGGGATAATGACCAACAATTTGTTATTGCCTAAATTGTTATTATGAAAATGGGCAAATATGCCAACACAATAAAAACTCAAGTAGAGTCTATAATGAAACACAAGTCAAAGGGTCATTGAGCTCCAGAAAAGTAGGGTTGTTTCTACTAGATTCAGAAGGGAAGGGGGGGGGGCTAATTATATGTAGGCAAAAAAAGGCATGGTGGCAGAGGATAGTTGCCCTCCATTAAAATTAAAAATATAGAAAAAAGGACACAAAGATATCTCCATGTACACAATAGCCCTCCTAACTTTCATGAGTCTCTACATTGCTACTGGGCCAGAAAAACAAAATTGTAATTTGGCATGAAGAGAAATTCATGAAGCATACATGGAATTTAATAGAAAATAATTGACCATATACATGCAATAATCACTACACATACTGTACACGTGTAGCTTGAAAAGAATTAGGAACATGGGAACTTCATTCATACATGTAGGAACTTCATTCATGATATTTATAATAAAATTATTTCAATTACAAAATATTCACTGAAATATTGTTACTTTGCCTACAGCTACAGTAGTCATAAAAATGATAACAATGGATTGCCAATTGACGATTATTTTACAATCAAGGAAAACTGATCAATGCAACCATGGATAGAACTATAAAAATGTCTTTGAAAACAGTGAGGAAAGCATTGATTTTAAAATGCACCCTGGGGAGCCTACAATGTAAATACATTTGGGCAACATCAAGGAGGAAGTAACATGAAGTTTAACTGAAGTGCTTATTAAAATCACTGGGTCTTTTAATATTTTTACAAATTTTAGTGCTGTAAATTCATCCTGACAATAGCTAAATTTATTATTGAACAAAAAAAAAACAGAAATATTGGAAGGTTGACTAAAATCCATCAATGAAAAAGAGATATGATTTATCTTTTTTTTCAAATTTATTTTTAATTTGTGATAAGTTGTGATATCACAGCCTACACTATACATGTACATACATGTATACTGCTTCACATGTCATGTTGTTGTTTTATAATGGTTCATGAGGACTGAAATGTTTTTTCATAAAACCATACATGTACATGTACCTACGATGTAGGCCTACATGTACATGAGAAATACATGCTTCAATATTGAATGCACAGGTATTTTTAGTTTTCTGAGGAAATAGCATTCTACAAAAATTCACATCACATGAAATATGGAAGATATGTTCAATTAAATTTTCAATTCAATTTGCATTTATTTCATTCTCGATAAAAACAATTATAAAGCAAGGTATGAGAAACAATATATTTACAAGCCAGAGTAAAAATGAAAATGAAATGGGAAACTGCATAAATAAAGCCAAGTGGCCTTGTGTAAGCGCAGTTCCCAAAACATTAATAACATGACATGGTATAGAGAAACAATAAGATAAAGAATTAAACATGATATATAAACAAGAAAAAAATACATTAAAAAAACATAAAAAAGTTTATGTGACAGAACATTTGAACAATTAAAGAAAAAAAAATTTGGACAGATTTTCGTCAACCTTCGCTCATTTGTTTGAACATTGTATTTTATCTCTCTCTCTCAAAAAAACAAACACCTTTACATACATCAGGATAAACTTCCCTTTTAAAGCTGAAATTTCTGTCATTTACAATGCACAAGATCAACTGTCCATATCAATTACCCACTAAACTAAAGTGCAAATGTTTGGTTTGCTTGCCATTCACAGTACCAATACAAACATTTCTGTTAATAATGGACACCTATAAATAAAGGTATGGTATTAAACCTACTCCCTCACTGCATGTAGCATGGAAGAGACTTTGTAAAACTTAAAGATAACTGAACATTAGTATACTCTTACCTTTTCAAATTGATAAATCCACTCATAAATGATCCCCAAGCAGCTAAATGTAATACTATGGTTGAACTTTGAGTCAAATCTTTTTGCAATGTCCCGATGCTGTAAAATGATCCATTAGCGTAGGTCATAGCACCGTTAAATACCACTCTACCCGAGAGGCTTTATGTTTGGATACCACTTCACACAAAACATGATTCACAGAGTGGTTCCTATTCCCACTCAACAGAGTTCTTGCGTAAAGAAAAGATTCAAGTAGTCTTGGTATTCAGACAATTTCAAAGATATCAGAATAAATATCTGAAAATAAGTCCAGGAGATCGCAAGAAGTATGCTAGTGAAGCGATCTTTTATTCACTGGTTCGGTTTTAGTGGTTTAGGGGGAACCAGTTCAGAAAAGTAAAATGAGAATGGAGTCCAGGATGGAGTCCCAGAGAGCTTGGCACTTTAACAATGGGTCTGCACATACAGACTACACATACGCATGGTGTTTTCGTCACAGACACTACACACACTGACAGGGGTACGCTTACCAATCAATGAAGTGCAACAGTCCGCTATTGTTACCCTTCTGAAGTCAAGCTTTCTTTTGGATCAAGGACCAAGAAAAGACCTATTGTTCGATCACTCAGATGAGCATTTGGCACTTGTATTATTGCGTTTGGAGTCTGGGTTCGTTTTTCTCATCACTGAAATGGTAATCGGAGGAATGCCAACATTTTATAGGCGATGAAACAATACACCTTTGAGCAGAGGGAAAGATGGTATTTCAATGTCTACAGGGAGAATACTGTAAAATCATCATGAACATGAAAATGTTTGAACATACAGTGTAGAAATACCATGCTCCAATTTATCTGATTTTCCTTTGTGTTCCATTTTAAAGAAACCGAGATCAACAAATCAAAAACAAATTAGTCACATCAAATGAAATTATTCAATCATTCACGATTTATTGATCAAGATTCAAGGATAAAAGTCTGTACACTGAGTCACTGAACAATATGTACATGTAACCTGTCAGAGGCACAGGTTACATATGATTCCATTGGGCCCAAGTTGGCAAATGAAATGCAGCTATTGCCAATAAACCGACAAAGTAATACCAGAATGAATGTCGGAAGTAAAGTACATGTAAAATTAATAAGACTTTAGTCATGGACCTACATGTACATGTACCAATTGACCAGATGTCAGATTTGAGAAGAAAAAAACTATTTTTACAAATATCCATCATGTGTCATGGGAGGTGTCAATAGGTGGTTTCAAACCGCCTCGATCACAAGAATCCCCGTTAAATTACGAGAACATTTTTAGGCTAAAAAATACCCATTGATTATTCCTGCATTCACACCGCCCCGAAACATACCCTTCGGGATAAATTCCTGAAGTTAGGGGCATGCGCAGTAGGCCTATGGTCTAATAAGCAGGCAAGGCGCGAGATTCAAAACCACTAGCCCAGCAGCCACCCATGGCGCCCGCGCCCAACGACACGCTGGGCTAAAAGTTCCCGTAAATTGCTTTCACATTGCCAAAATACCTGCGACCTTGGAAAAATCCTCGCAAAAGTTCTCGTAATTTCGCCAAGTACCTACTATTTAGCGGGTATTTTCTTTTGGGGAAATTACGCGTAGTTTGCTTTCACATTACCAAAATACCTGGTATTTTCTGATCGGGGTAAATTTCCCGATCAGAGAATACCTGGAACTGACGAACTTCGAGGCGGTCTGAAACCATCTGTTATTTTGGTAGAATGAATAAATCTTGGTAGAAAAGCTCAGGTCAAACATTCTTTGTGACAGGCTTCAAGTCTTGGAAGTGTAATTGGGTTTAATTTAAGGATTAGTAAATATTACAAAGTATAATCTGATTGCTCTTTGATCCCACTTGATAAGACCTTTAATCCAACCTTAATCCTTTTCTTCGTCAAGAATGCTTCATGTCTGAAGTGGCAATAGGTTTTCGCAACAACTGTGCAGGTCTACACTTTCTACAAAGTAGAGAATCTATGTGGTGTCAATATTTTGGTATATGTACATGACAAAGTAGCACTGATCAGCACTGATATAAAGTTTTTATTCTCTATAGTAGATCTGTAAATTACCATAGTAACAGTCAATAGAGATAAGTGCTCCTTGGGCAATCAAAACCAATGATTTCAGAGCTGACATATGAACATCCTCAGTTCACAACCCCACCCAGTCAAAAACTGTAAGACTAGAAATGAAATGAAGCCCCCCCCCCCCCACCACAAAATACAGAGTGCTCAGAGAGTAGTTTTATCAGGGATGCCAACAGCAACCCAATATTAAAATTTGCAGTATTTTGGAGAATTAATATTTTTCACTTTCCCCAATGTGTATATCTTTTTTTTGGAAATATTTTCCATAAAACCTGCAGCATTCTTTCATAAAAAATAAAGTATGCAATAAAGGAACAGTCAGCACCTCTGTATTTAATACTCTCCTTCAAATTTGATTGGAATTTGGATCACTTGGAGAAAAGATTTCAATACATGTATTTGCAAAGAATGTGCAGAACTGTGACAACATTTAATATAGATGTACGGTTTTAGAGGCACATATATTTTTCACATCTTGCGAGGTTGTTTCAAAGAGACAAAATATTAAAACTGATTTTTAACGTGTATGCCTATGAAAACTGTCCAATATTAAAAATATTGGACATAATGAATATTTTGCCCCGCCCACAAGATGATAATTGGTTAATAAATGATAGTGCACATGAAGCTATTGTTACGTCACAATAAAATTGCATTGCGTCAGTTTATTGAATTCAAATGCGCTTGCACTATAGCTAGCGCATCTTTACAGAGATTTGTTTTAAAAAAATACTCAATACTCAGTCGCCATGCTCATGAATTTACAGGATTAACATAAAATGGTAAATAAAACCCCCCTTTTTTTGCTTTATTATTTTATGTTTCGTTTTGTGGGAGTATCTAAATAATACTAAATAATATTGGATGACCAATTTTCGTGGGATGCGTAGAAATATTGTTAATACTCGCTGAAGAACAATATTGGATTCGTCTCCGACTCATCCAATATTGTTCTTCAGCTCGTACAATATTTATACGCATCCCACTTAAGGCCATCCAATATTCCCTAATACTACATTTATAAGACATTTTGTTATACCAGAAAAAAACATTCACTGAAGGCTGAAATACATTTCTAAAAAAAAACTACATGTCATGCATACTGTACATACACCAGGGAAGTGTTATAGAAGGAAATGAAACTCGAAAAGTAAGATTTTATTGGCCCCTTTAGGCAAATCCGAAGTGAAATTGAGAGGGGACACCCTGCTGATAAGTCTCTCACCAGCCCCCAAAATACCCCTGCAGGCCGCAATGATTACGCAACCAAGGCTTACTTTTATCGCTTTCCCTGCCTCGCTCCTAATCTCCGCTCTCCTAGCCAAACGACTTCGTCTTTTGATCTCACTACCTCGGAGCCGATAACATGACGTCATTTACATGATTTCTCAATAGCTGAGTTCAGAGTGAAAAGTTATATGTACACGTTTTGGCTGCGCACTACTCTGTTGATTGCTGGAGACATGCGTAGTTATCACATTCGCACCCAGTGTAGTCTAACGATTCAGCCGATATCTCATTCATCAAATTCACTTTTCGTAAACCGGAGTAACAAGGTTTGTTATCTATTTGTTTACATTTTTGTATATGATATGATATATAGATTTCATTGTATGACCCGCTAATCTTGGCTATTCTTCTGTTATATGTAAGTGAAGAGGAATAAAATATCTTTATGATGGTAGTTGTCTCATTGGCGTGTTCTCGCGTGCCTAAAAGTTATGGTACTTCAAAGTTGGTTGATTTTCACCGAAATTTCCAGTTTGGCCGTTGATCGACTCGATTCGAGCGCCACGCGTGCATGGAAAGCGACTTTCGTGCAGCTGAATAATGGTATAAGATTGCATGGAAATGACCATGATTTATTTATTTCAGTTTATGTTCCATTATTAAATCATTAAATGCTGTGTTTGGTGGGCTTTGGGAAGTTTCATTTTAAGTTCAGTTTCGATGGGAACGATTTTGCGTGCGGCTCAGGCTGCACATCTACCGGGATAGCGTAGGCCCGGAGCGCAGGCTTACGAGGTGTATACAGTCCCCGAAGACGAAGTCTCGTTGCAATGACAATGCAGGAGACTAACTTGTTAAGTTTTAAAGATATTTGAATTCAATTATTTATCTTGAAATCGGCATCCATCTTAGCAGATAAGCGTATCCCATATTGCACTGCGCGAGTCCTGTACTTCCGCACTGTCGCGACCGTGAGCGGACTTTACGACCGACCGCAGGGGATCATTTTACGAGCTTGCCTGATAGAGTGGGATTAAGCCAATTATGGAGAATAACAACGGCTCCGCGCATGCTACAAAGGGAACTTTTCGAATTTCATTTCCTTCTATAACACTTCCCTGCATACACCATACCATGCATACACATTCAAAGCAAATAATTGTGTATAATTCAGTGTAGCTTTAGGCCACACAGCAAATCTGTAATCAATTTAATTTTTTGCGGAAGGAATAACAACTTTCAAATTTCAAGCACGGATTTCAAAAGAATGTTTTTCTTGAGTTACACCCATGTATCCTTTCTGTCAACAATGAGCCTCCAAAAGGTTATTCAGTTTCAAGCTAAAAATTGTTTTTGAAAGGCTTAGAACCCCCCCCCCCCCATGAGGGCAATCAGTAGGCGGGGGGGGGGTGACATTTATTTTTAAAGTCAGTACGAGTTCATAACAGGAGGTTAACCCACTACACATCAATGTAGCGAAATTACGCATTCATACAATTCAATTCAATGATTGAGATAATTGCTTTTCTTTTTTTCTTCACACTTGTATTGAGGAGCAAATCATACTCTGTACAATGTATTTGGGTGCTGCTATAAAAATAAAGTACTGTTTATTGTAGTTACACTGCCTGCCCAAACAGTACTTGCAATTCGTATTAAGAAAAGCATGATTCAAGGAAAATACTACAAATCAATTATTTCTATTAGTTTCTAAGTAAATTACATCAATTTAATAATGGCAAAGTTACCAAAGTTGTTTATATTTCAATTTTCATAAATAATTTGTGAAACAGGTCCCCAGAAATTCCCCTGATCAGCTTTTATACTGTAACTTCCTTGGTTTCATGAAACATTTCCTACATGTATTCCCACATTAAAACCAAGGGAAAAGAGATAAAAACAGCAAAGGGTGAGTCACTTCCCCCATAGAAATGTTGTACCCCTATATGAACCAAAAAACAGGAAAAATAGCTACCCCTCAATTTTTTTTCTCTCCTGAATCTATAGTCAAAATTCAAAATGCAAATTTCAGTTTTGTTAGGACCTCAAAAATCATTTGTTTCTTGTTTTTAAATACATGTAGGCCTATAAGACAGCATTATTACAATGTACATTCAAACAACTATAAGGTTTAAACAATCCATTTTAGAAAGAGATCTGTTCTCCACAAGAACCAGAACTTTAGATGTGACTGACATAATGAGACAGAGGATGATGTTTAAAATCTGATGTGACATGATCACGTACAGCTCATAAAGCCAGGAGGCTGGATACCTCCATGTATTGGTAATGATAGGGGAGGTGAAAAACCTCATCAACTTTCCATCACTCATAAACCTGATCACCGTCAACACCATCACGCCCAATCTAGCCATCAAGACATGACGGAGGAAAGATGATTAATCATCAGAAAATATACATCCCAGAAACATACCGGTACTATGGTCTAGTCTGCTGGGCAAACCCTTCACTCGACTCGAGTTAAGGGTCTGAATATGCAGCCTACTCATGCCTTGTGTACTGAAGGCTCTCTCGCTCAGGCAAGTTTTGTATGTGCTAGTCTTTGCGTGGAGGCACACTTATTGATCAAAGTTCCAATCAGGGTCTGTACCTGCAGACTAACTATGGTCTACCACGCCCTACAAATATCCAGGTACAGTACATTGGTGCAATGTACAGTGGTGCTCAAAAGTTAGTGAACCCCACCAGAAAATGAACCATTTATCAAATTGTTCAATTTTTTGCCATGTTTCATGTTTGATTGTGAAGTCGGGCGATGAAATATTATTTACGTATTCAACACTCCGCATGAAAGAGTACATTTTGTGGTGGGGCTCACTAATTATGAACTCAACTGTACAGTAAGCTACAAGGGGCAATCAGCCAAGTCCACAATTTCCACAAATTTATTAATATAATATTCAACATATCTGGAAACAACAGATAAAGAGATTTTTTAATTAAACAAGATACAGTGCATTCTGTATTAAAGATCTCCAACAAAAATTAAGAAAACAAAAAAATATTTAAAAACTATGATCTATAGGCGGATCATCATTAGGGATGAATGCACATGATTTTCAGGCAGAATAATTTTCTGTGTACGTAATCTACATAATTAAACAAAACTAAACATTAGCATGTTTAATCCTCTCTTTGTAAAGTGGAATATTTGTGCCTAAAAGCATAGAGCAGGACCTATTAAATAGTCACCCCAAATATTTCTATTGAAAAAATCATCCTAAAAGTAATATTGAAAAAATAATTCTGCAATCCACAACATACTGTACAGCAAGTATAGAATCTTCCCGACTATCTTTTCCTGGTTCGAAGGTTGATCTATCCAATAAAAATCTACCAATTTTCTGCCATTCTGATTAATGCTCTTATGAACTACAAACAAAGGGTCTTTGCAAGATGATGTGAAATGTAAAGATAAAAAGTTTCAATATCCGATAGAGAGACACAAGATTGTAAAAGCTAACATTTGTTTTCAATTTTTCATCTGAAAACTGTAAAGCCTCTATCGAGGCACACATGTGTACAATATAATAATAACATTGTGCCTCGGAATAGATTGTTTCTAGATGGCAGTATACAAATGCCTATTATCATTATTATTATTACAATGTACATGTATGAAGGCACTTCATGCCTCAAAGAATCCAGCTGCTCCTCCAGTTCGCACATATATTTGTAAAAGTCTAATATATGAAAAGCCAGTTATCACTCTGCAATATCTGAATTCATACTCACGAGTCCATTAAGTACTGTTAATTACATGTAGGGGGTATGGATGTATTCTTGCATAGCCATGGAAAAACGAAAGATACACAACATTCAAGGAAATTTGTATCAAAGATGGCAAGGAAAGTACCGGTATGAACACCAAATTTCAACAAAATACAGCTTCATGATCAACTTATAATGCATCCCACAATAGGCCTACATGTACATGTAATATGACTTCCTCTTTTATTTGTATTTTTTTTCCAGGATGTTGTTTGTTGTTGTTATTTTAAATAGGCAAACTAGTCAGTTATGACTATTGTTGCCTTGTAAATTTGCTTTCCCTTTTTTTTCAAAAAGAATGATTTCTTTGTTCAATCTATCTCAGTTAAAAAAAGTAAAGGAAAGATAGGAAAGAAAAGTTCCTAGGAAATCGTGCAAGACCACCTCTCCTGGAAAAAGACCCTTCTCTTCTTAATGCAGGCATCTACATTATTTTGTGCAGTTAATGAAATTGCCAATTATTTTTATTTTTTCTGATGAGTAGGGAGTGTATTTTGACAACTACATGTACATGTACATGTAGAGACAATATTTATGTATGGAGTTGTGTATGAGATTGTTATAAATATGTAGTCTAAAGCCTAACTAAATATTCAGAGAACAATCTGGAGCTTATACACGAGTATCGCTACAGAAGACACTGGACATACATTGTACATTAGTGTATAGGGAACTGCCTTTTCTCCAGCTCATAATGCATTGATGGCACTGTACATCAGGCTTTATTAATTGGAAATTGAGATGGCTCTCATTACACATGCTTCTCTGTGTTTTTTTTTTCTAAAGTAAACAGCATTAGTGTCTAACATTAAAGCGCCTAACATCTGGTTTCTCTATTCTATGTGCATTACAGTTTGGAGTTTTTGAACCACAAGATGTAGAAATCAGAGTCATTTGTAAACAAGTCAAATATTTTGTACTACCAGGCCAAACTTAGATGGTTGCAAAGCGAAAATATGTTATTTACTTTGTAGTAGGCCTGAGTAAAAGCATTCAATAAATTTTTAACGACCTCTAAACAACAAACTTTACAATTTTTCAAAATGTATACATGTATCTCTGTTTTTTTCTTTCTAAAGTAAACATAATAGTGTCTTATACATTAAAGCGTTTTATGATATTTATCGACCGAAACAATTATTTTACGATTCGTGATATTTATCGGCCGATGCAAGTATTTTTGAAATTATTTTAGAATTTTAAGATAAAACAAACAAGGAATTTAGTCTTGGCACTTGGGTCTGCTTGGCCTTGGGGGTCTTGTCTTGTCTTGTCTTGGGTAATGGGTTAAGTCGGCATATGCAGCCCGGACCATCCCTTTAACCACAATTTGTCTCCTGACAACAACTTTTGACTTTTGTTTACACCACAAATGAATTATCACACTCACACAGTCACAAGACATGACAAGTCTCTCCATAGAACATTATCCAATGCACTTTTCCAGAACTCCGGTAAAGCCATAAGTTAATTTTTAAAGTCATATCCTCACACTCAATGTCATAATTCATATCATGCAGTTGCAGAAAATCAAGCAGCTCGCAGAATTCAGAACTGTACCGCGGTGCACAGCGACAACCACCACGTCCCACGCCCACGGGCACGGTCGCGTCCGCACGGCGTCGACAGCCGTCTCCGCCTCGAGTCAAAACCTCTCTGCACCTGCAACATAAATTCTCTTTAAGCTAGTTTCAGAAAACAACGTTAATATAGTTAGACTCACCTTTATGTTCTAACGAATTTCCTATTCAAACTGAAGAAATAAATTCTGATATATGGTACTTTATGACTACTTTCTAAAGAAGAAATCGCCACAATCGGAAAAATTTGCCAGTGCCTATTATTATGCGTCGCGTTGCGAAGTATGCCCCCAAAAGGGACTGGAGATGGCGCTAGAACTTCTCTCTCTGAAAATATTTTTTTTCATTACTAATCAGGAAATAGGTGATATTTCTGAATCTTCTCATGTTCAACTGAATTTTCTTTCTTTAATGAAGAGGGGATATCTGATGCAATTAGTTTTTTTGTGCAAGTTTTTGGAATATAAACATCGACTTAAACATGGGATATTGTTGCTTATACTTGAGCGCATCTTGTGTATGATTAGTACACTAAAATCCAACCAAAAGTGCCCAAAATTAAAGAAAAACTTACCAGAATCTGCACTGGATGGATTTCTGGTATACAAATTACACACAAGATGGACTTGTGTACAAGCAACAATCCCAATATCCCATGTTTAACTCAAACTTTCTATTTCAAAGACTCGTACAAAAAAAATCATAGATTTACAATTTTTCTAAATCTTTGACTAGCCATGTACACAAATTTTGATAAATTGCAATACTATTGGTATCTGCTTATATATCTGTGGGCGTTTCATAAAGCTGTTCGTAAGTTACGAGCAACTTTATGAAAGACTGGTGATCCTTTCTTGTGTTAATGGTATGTACCAAAATATTCATTGGCAATGGTTTGGTGTTTCATAAAGCTGTACATAAGTTAGGAGCTACTTTAAGAACGACTCGTGATCCTTTCTTGTGGTAAATGATAAACACCAAAATTTCATTGATGTTGTTTCAGTGCCCAAGAAAGGATCACCAGTCGTTCATAAATTTGTTTGTGATTTACGAACAGCTTTATGAAAACGCCTACCATGACTTGAGACTTGTACAGGGCTACCAACGTGAACAAGAAACATTTCAGTATTTTAAAAGCTGAAAATCAGTATTTTGGTGAGGAAATGAGTACTTTTTAAGAAATACCAAGGACAACACATACAAATGGGACTTAAGAAATCAGTATTTTGCATGAACTATTCCATCAGTACTCTCCTCATTTTTCAGTACTAAGAACAGAATATCAATACTACTTTGCAGCTCCGCTTGTAGTATTGAAATTATATCAAAAATGATTGTCTCCATATTCACTTCATCAAAGTACAAGGAAATAACACAAATGGGGCACAGTTCTTATTTTAATAGACAATTTTTTATTGTTAAGTTTGTATTCAATCAGATAATACATGAAAAGTATGTACACATTTCATAGTATAGGCATAATGGAAACAATTATAGAAAGCACATATCATTACATTATCAACACCAGAGCTTGCTATGCATTATGCATTAAATAAAATCATCAATATATGTACCATAGACAAGGAATTCGGTACTATTACAAATTAGCGGCATTGTGTCAGAAGAGCATTAGGAAAGTCAATGGAACTAGGCCCCTTTGGCACATAAGACCAATGAAATATGGATAAAAAATGCTTTAAAAGTACTTCACATTTAGCAAACAATAAATTTAAAGGTAAACCACTTAAAATGTTTAAATAAATAATTTGAAATAAAAACAGTCAATTTTAATTTCAGTAAAAACTATTTTTATCATCATAACTTGTTTGCTTTAATTTATTGCATTTTGAGAAATGATGATCTGTCTTGATAGTCTTTTGTTTTGTATCAATTTATACCTAATTACAATTGTGAGTTCATTGCTCATTTCTTATCACTTCTTGTATTTCTGTACTCCCGATTTGTATGTTGAAACTTAAAAATGAATAGAAATATGTACACCAGTCAATCAAATCATATCTTGCTATCTGCAGTTGTAGAATTTCCCAAAATTCCCCCCTTTCTCAAGACATACTTGGAACATAACAAGCATGTCAGAACAATCCATCCATTTATTGCTCAGAATTACACGACTTGAATTTTCCTCCTCCAATTTTACTGACATGAAGATTGAGACAACACAGCAATGCTGATGTTTACTGTGACCATGGAGAGCAAGTTACTACAATAATGCACAAATTACAATCATGTATCTTAACTCTCTGTGCAGAAAGTATTTGCAAAGTGCAGCTGATATGGAAAATTAACTGAAGGCAAGAGTGATCGTTAATATTTTGAATGGATTCATCATTTGAGAAAGTGTGTTCAAGAAAGTTCCATGGCCTGAATTCTGAACTCGGGTTTATAAACTCTGGTTTAAAGTTGTGGTTTAACTATGGATAGCCAATTGTGTCACAAATTCACCTCTGGTGTTTGTGGCTTAACTATGGATAGCCAACTGTAACTAGAATCTCTAACTAAAAGTTCAATGAATAAGATCATTTGACACTTGGATCATTCATAATTGTCAGGAAGTGACAACTATTATTGTTTTCTTAATTAATATTGCATGAGCAAAGAGGAAAGGAAACAAAAGAAACAAACAACGTAAATAAACTTAGGAAAATTTCAGCTTCCTATAATTTAGGCACAGCATTAGACCAGGGTCTAAGTTAAACCTGACTTCAGACTACGGGCCCCAAGTCTATGATTGGCAATCCCTGAATAGAAATGAATGATATATGTTACACATAGGCTTGTGATCAATTACAAAGTTGAAACAACAATTATGATTGGTAACTGTCATACCAGGCAAGCATTGGTCCCTACAACAATTACTGTGATTGGCCTCTCAATGTTTATCCAAAGATTGCTACTTTCTTAAAAAAATCATGCTACTGAACCCTGGGTAATGTTTCAGGAAAGTTAGTGATTGAACATAGGGCTGATATTTACAAGTGATGGTATCTATCATTATCAATCGTGAAAATCAATTATACAATTAGTGGCGAAAGTAAAATGCAATTAAATTGGCACTATGAAAAACAATTATGGCAAAAATATATATGGCTTGATAAAGTGAGACATGTATCAATGATAAACGGCACAGAACTTCCTTGAATTAATCAGCACTGTTTTTTAAAAATAGTTTTTGTTTACTTCTGTGCTTTTGTCAAACATTCAACCCGAGTTAACTAATACAAAATTTATCTCAATGGAGGCATTAAAGGGTCTAATGTTATTGCATCAACTTTGACCACTTTGACCAGAAATATGTCATATTTTCCGAGGTCAATCCCAACACCAGCCTCATTTCAAGTATGGTGTTGTCGCTGGTTGGTGTTTTCACAACACAGACACCAGATTTCAACACCAAACTTGAAATCACTCTTACTCTTGTTTGACAATCTGGCCTTCCTGCATTACATCAAAATCTGAATAAATGTAAATCCTATAACACTATTTTTGTATTTGTGCTTTGACAGAAGGGCACAGAACCTTAAATCTTTTTGGTACAAGGCACAACACATCCAATTATTATCAACCACTTCAGTCTTGAACGGAAGGCTTTATCATTCAATTGAGACACTCTAATTACATCAAAATGACATAAAGATCACACACAGAAAAGATTGCATTGTAATGGCAAAAACAACATTTTACAATACATGAATATCCAGTCCAAATATAAGCAGAATAGGTTCTTTGCAACTTAGCGAGACTAAGAGTATGAATGATGATGATATTCCGTTTTTATACAGCACAAAATGCATAAGCAAAATGTCTTTGAATGCTTTGCAGATATATCAGTAACTTTTAAGTAGTCAATTAACCATTTCCATGAGTATTTATCAAACAAGTATTGCCAAATGATCTTTGAAGGGTTGCATATACTGATAATAATAGAGTATTTTAAAATCCAGAGTATTATTTAAAAAATCAATATAAATATCAAATCAACATGGCTCTGTACCAAGTCAAATCACTGTGTAATGACCATTTCGCTGGATCAAAGACGCATGCCACCACATTGAGTTGCCCAGTTTCTTTTACACATAAATGGCAGAACAGACTCATAATGGGTTTGTACAGAATCAAATTAACTGATACCCAAATTGTTAGTGCATGTACATGTATGTATGAATTAATAAACAATATGTAATAAAGGATTCTAGTAAAAATTGCGTAAAAGCTGAGAAATTAGAAAAATAAGCATGGCATTCAAGACAGAAGTTGGGTATACTATTTTTCTAGGCAATAACAATGCACTGCCCCACTTGTGCATATCTGTGTTGGAAGTCTTCAGTGTGATATTATTGAGCTTAGATTTCATGATTTCACAAAGTATAGTTACGTAACTATACCAGATCTAGAGGTACAATGATATAGTGAGAATTAAGTTTGGTTTAACAGATTTTCTCATAAAAAAGGCAATTACTGCATATATCTTCAACCTTGCCCTCAAACTTTACCAGGACAAAACAACATTGGACATGACAATACATTACTTACGTAAAAATACACAGCTAGCATCAACGATCAAAGACACAAATGCTATATTAAATTTGGTCAACATCACAATTGAAATATCCAGATTGTCATATAAAACGAGCAATTATTTAATAACAAGTGGAATGCCTCTGGCCGTCTCACCTGCATCACGCGATTCAATATAGCAGCAGTGCAGATTTTGAAAACTACTATAACTCGCACAAGATGTTCAGTGATACTTGGTTACTCTTATTTCCAAATTTTATGAACTAGACCAATACACTTATAGAGATATGATGGCAATTCAACAAATACCCCCAACGTGGCCAAAGTTCTTTGACCTTACATGACCTTTGACCTTGATCATGTGACCTGAAACTCGCACAGGATGTTCAGTGATACTTGATTACTATTATGTCCAAGTTTTATGAACTAGACCAACACACTTTCAAATTTATGGCTGTAATTCAACAAATACCCCAGTTTGGCCAAAGTTCATTGACCCTAAATGACCTTTGACCTTGATCATGTGACCTGAAACTTGCACAGGATGTTCAGTAATACTTGATTACTATTATGTCCAAGTTTCATGAATCAGATCCATAAACTTTCAAAGTTATGATGGTAATTCAACAGATACCCCCAATTCGGCCAAAGTTCATTGACCCTAAATGACCTTTGACCTTGGTCATGTGACGTGAAACTCATGCAGGATGTTCAGTGATACTTGATTAACCTTATGTATAAGTTTCATGAACTAGGTCCATATATTTTCTAAGTTATGATGACATTTCAAAAACTTAACCTTAGGTTAAGATTTTGATGTTGATTCCCCCAACATGGTCTAAGTTCATTGACCCTAAATGACCTTTGACCTTGGTCATGTGACATGAAACTCAGGCAGGATGTTCAGTAATACTTGATTAACCTTATGGCCAAGTTTCATGAACTAGGTCCATATACTTTCTAAGTTATGCTGTCATTTCAAAAACTTAACCTCAGGTTAAGATTTGGTGTTGACGCCGCCGCCGCCGCCGCCGCCGCCGTCGCCGCCGCCGTCGGAAAAGCGGCGCCTATAGTCTCACTCTGCTATGCAGGTGAGACAAAAACGAGCAATTATTTTAAAGTCTACATCAGTGGCACTCAAAAGTTAGTACTTCTTGCATTAAAAAAAAACCCAACAAGCTCATGTCAAAATATCAAAATAATAATTTCAGATTAAAACCATGTTTACTTACTGTTTGACTTTTTCTTTCAAGATACCTAACAAAGGGTGCAAGGTAATTTGGTCAAATATTTTTTTTCTTCAGTAAATCACTCATTCATTTAAATAGAACTCTCCATTCTTCTGATAATGGCACATGTAGGCCTACCCTAAAACATTAAAAAATACATGTATACTTTCCAAAATAATTATTTAATTCAATATGAATTAACTTCATGTAGATGCAAACTTATTTTTCACTCTTAACAGATTTGCTTCCTCGATTTCACTCCTTAGTTCAATTCCACTCAAACTTGGGTAGACTTGGCTTATAAAAGTTTCTTCACAGAATGGCACTTCATATCACACTTGACACTTCAAACTATTTTTTTTATGGCACTATAAAATTACAAGCCCATTTACCACCAAGACCACAGTTACAATACAAAAGCCTCCTCAAACCTGGCTATGAAAGGGTAACAGAAAAAAAAAACTCAAGTGAGATTCCCCTCATACTCGAAAGATAGACAGTCTCATAAATAAAACATTTTATTAATACCTTTTCCCCCCAATTTCAAAACAAAATTCAAATTTAGAGTAGACGATTATTCGGTTGTCTTGCGCAGTCGTTGAAACTTGTAGAGAAATCAAATTTAAGATTTGTTATTGGGCCCTCAACCAGTACATTTTAATTATTTTTTTACTCACTTTAGACTTAGAGGTATATTGCATTTATTAAAAAAAATCATACAAACAAATTCACCGCACAATCATCACTTACTGTATTATATATACATGAACTTTGGTTAAAATTTTATTGCATATCTTATAGAAAACTTGACCTTGGAAATAAGAAAACAGGGCTTATATTTAAGTCAGATGGGCGTACGATTTCATGGGGGATTTGATAATTATTTTCTGACCCCGGATTAAGTGAAAAGCATGATTGTAAATGCCTTTATCATAGTCATCTTTGGGGGAAAGCAAACCCAGTTTACCTCAGAAAAATACATTGGCCAAGCTTTCTTATGCTTCAGTCCCATTTCCCCTACGGCGGCCGTACGGTGAGTCAAAAACAGCCATTCTATTCATTTTTATTCAAAATATAGGTACAGTAGTACAAAAAATTTTAAAACTTCTGATTTTTGACTCGCTGTACGGCCGCCGTAGGGGAGATGCGACTGCGCCATAAGCCTTGGGCTACTGTCAGGCCAGGAAAAAGTGAGATGATTAATCTACGACAAGGCGATTTCCAAAAGCGTTTTTCCAACGTCTGCTGGTCATAAAATTGGTTCTACTCTGTGTGATTTATATCCGGATGGTGTCGAATTCCCAATGAAATCAGACAATAATCTCCCTTTAATTATCAAAAGCCATCAAAGGACTTGGCCGTGGAACCCCTGTTGACTGGCCCCATTGCCCCTTTCATTGGCCTATATTCATTTTTTCCCCCATTCTTGCTGTAATATAGTTGCCTAATGTGTCAAATGAAACGGTAGCAATGCCCTAAAAATATCAAATTTAAGGGCTAGGAATGTGGAATCATACTACATATGCTTATTAAAAGCAGTTAACAGTTACAGATGTACAAATCCATAATTTTCTTCTTACATTCTAAAAAAAATTAGTTTGCTATCACTTTGAACTGATAGTGCCAAAACATTCAAACAGTTGATAGTTGATTGAACATTATGGCTAGTCTTTTTGTGTTTTTGATCATTTTTTTGTTGTTGTTCTGACCAGAGTGTGTTGAATGTGAAAAGAAGTATTATATCAACCGTTAGAGTTATATAGTATGTTAAGATGAAATATAATAGAAACTGAAAGGGAAGTAAAACCTTATCACAATAGCCCTCTTGAAATTGTAAAAATCTGATAAAGTTCTGTATCCTCCGTTAACATTTAAAATAGATTTGCTAGCTTACATATTTCATAGTCTTTATTAGTTCATATTAGTAAAAGAAAGAAATTAAAACATGATTTGATAATGAAGTTAAAAACAATACAGTTTAATCTACTTATATCCCACCATGATAGGACCTGCAAATAGTGACATTGCTTGCTAAGAGAATAAAGGTAAGACATTATTTCTATAAAAATTTATATGGAGATATGGATTAATCTTTAAAGGTACAGCTTTCAGTTTGTATTAAAGTAAAGAGAAAGCGACCTATGATCCCCAAATTGGCAACACTTTTTAATTTTCTATTCATTCCATACTTTGAAATAAACTAAAATATATGGATTTAATGAGTCAAACTTCAAAACGGATGTTAATGGCAAATTTTAATGAAAAGTTGCCAATTTACATGCTTATTTTAAAACAGTGACTTTGATGTTTTCATCACATTGCCAATTTGGAGTTTCTAATGAGTAAAATAGCTTTTTATTCAGGATGAGAAATATGTACAAAATCCGATCATTGTCTCCTCTATTTTAGCGTAGTTTTCAACTTAAACCATTCGTTTTGCAACTTACACTGCATGCAAGTACCTATTCCCGATGTAGACAAATGACTAAATACTTCTACTATAAGGTATCCATACCTTTGGCTATGGCAACGCATATTGCATACCTGAGAAAACAGCAAGAGGTGACCAAATAATTATTTCAATTTTCACTATTAATTTCACTTTAATCAGTCTTTACAGATAGACTCCGCTCTCAAAACTCGATGGATTGAATATTACTGTTTTTCATCAAGAGTTGTAGCACTGATTTTGTGGATTGGTGAATTGGAGCCTAGTGTATTGATTTTGTGGCATGGTATCGCTTTTTTTTTCAGAGTGACTCTTGTCCCGTTTTAAAAGGATTTTCTGGAAAAGCTAGATCGCTCACCACTTCTGTGTAAAATGTGCTTATATTCACTTGGTCTAGTTCTCAGACAGTCTAATGCCACATGGACTAAACCTATTGGCCCCTATTCTCATACAGACCACTCTTGGTCATGTGTGTGACCGAAATTATGACAAATCTTGACTTCGATTAGTTATAAATCTAAAAAATCTTACAGAGATTTAGTAATTCAAAGGATATAGACCATTAACACGTTTAGCCAGCTATCATTTGGAAATATACATTTTGGTGTCTCCAATATGCAGGTTCAAGGTCAGAGGTCAAAAGAGGTGGGTCACATGTGTGACTTCACGCAGAAGCATGATTTTGAAAGTTTAATTTCTGCGAATTTCAAAATGAAATTAAGCTTTCAAAATCATCATAATTAGTTATAAATCTATAAAAATTTTAGATTTATAACTACTCAAAGTCAAGATTTGTCATAATTTCGTTCACACATGTGACCAAGAATGGCCCAAAAGAGGTTTTAATCATACCATGGTCCAAAACCATGGATCATGCAGATTAGTGTATAGAAATTACACTTATTTCATCACGTACACTATGAAAAAACCAATCATAAATTGCAAAGGGCGCCCCTACATGAAGCATGATAATACCAGAAACCAGCATAGTCCATGGTTTTGTTCAATGGTGCAATTGAAACCTCTTTTGAGACTACAAGCCATCAGGTCTACAATCAATTTTATTTCACCAACATTCAGTCTACATTACAATTGGTAAAATACAGATGGTCTAATTCTCATTTAGTCTATTAAAATGACCAGTTGGACTAATTTCATTAGTCTAATTTCATTGGTCTAATTTCATCTTTTCATTTTACTTTGTAAAATGAAGTTCATAAACAGTTATCTAATCATAAGGACCAATCGATGTTAGACCAAGTGGTTATTAAACGGAATGGGTATAGCCTAACAAAATATTTACAAAACATGATTGATGTGCTCAATGGCAACAAAACCAAACGGTTGGTAGGACTGGTTGTAGATGAAGCATGGGATGAGACCTAACGGAAAGAAGACGAAGCGGATGTAGACCAATCGGCACTTTACCATAGCCGACACTGTTGCGGGTGTTGTTGTCTTGCGGTAGTTGAAGTGTTAATTCTCCTTCTTCTCCTCTCTACTGCTGGTGTCCACCGAGCCGTTCTTAACCCCTTGAATCCCGCTGGCCTTGGTGCTACCGTAAGCAGAGCCTTTGGATGCTAACGTGACGTTGATGATGGACTTGGTGTAGGTGAACACTGCAGGATGTAAATCACGAATGGAGAAACAATGAGATGGAGAAGGATAAGAATTCCCATATCTGGAAACACAATTGCCACCCCAATGCCCATCAGAATCCAACACTCATTGTTTCAAAATTCTCTATACTGCCCAGACTATCAACTCAAAATCAAGGAAGAGATTTTTATCAAACTATACACCAACAAGTGTATAATTACCAAATAATGCTTTCTATTTAATCAACCCCACCCCTACTGACCTATCACCAATATAGTTTTAGTTTCATCCTTCTTTTGAATTAAATTCACCTTGTTCCACATACCTTTGTTTACTTTTTAAACTACATTCCTCAATTTTTCCTTATATCCAAAATGTATAAATACCAATGATTCTTTTTATGATTTTAGCCTAAGGATGAGGTGTGAACCTTGACACATGTTCTGTTTATTAAAATGTTATGTTCATTTCGTCATCAAGGGATAGAATGAAATAGATGATTCAAAAAGGGAGAGGAAAAAGAAGGAAAGAATCCAAAACACAAAATAAGATGGACAGATAATAGAAAGTTAAAAAAATAAAATAAAGAAGAGACAGGAAAATTGTAGACACCGCACTTTTCCTTACATTTCCATTTTAATAGCCAGTTCAGTCCGTATTCACCCCGGGAATGCTAGGAAGATACCAATTTGGCACCCCGGATCACCACAGATTGAAATCTGTGGTGATCCATGTTGCATTCTTGAAGGTGTAAAAGGGGCTTAATACTTAATACTTAATACTGTTGCAGAAAGACTTGCGTTTAAATGCAACGAAATAAATCACGTACACGTCCCAAACGCATGCATTTGAATGGTTGAGAATCAAATTGCGAAAGATTTTTAGAGTTGATTACAGGCCTTTCTGCAACAGACACCTGGGGGGGTGTGTTTCACAAAGATTTAAGCATGACTTAGAGTCGCACTTAAATGCCTAGTTGCGTGCATTATAAAAGGCAAGACCACTCGTGCCAAAAGGATGCGCACTACTGCGCATTGATCAATAAGATAGCGTGTTGCATATCATGTATGCATTGGCATTTAAATGCGACTAGTAATACTTCAATCTTTGTGAAACGTCCCCCCCTGGTCACTGAATTCTTACCTCCATAGACAGCACCAGCCACCAGAAGGATGAGGAGAGTTGAGCCGGAGAGAAGCGTGACAAAGGCATAGTATATGAGCGGAATCCCTAAAACCGTGAACCAAAAGATCATCACGTACTTGGGAGTGGGCGAGGGGGGTAAAAACTTGTGCCCCCTCTCGGGATCGTACCCTTCAAATGTGTTGTGGTCCAAGAAGTACTGGAATGTCTCGTCCTGTGGAGATCAAAGTGAAATTGAAGTTTAAGGCCTGACTTTGCCTTTGGTAAATCCCCAAATGCGTCTCTGGTTATTCTAACTCATCACTAGATCATATACAGCATGCGACACTGACACTGGTCCGATGGTGCCAGACCAGTAAAAATTACTGTCGGGCCTGTAACTTTTCAGAAAAAGCCAGATTTACTGGTCCGACATGACCAGTTAAAATGTATCAAACGGATACAAATGATACTTTCTCCCCTTTTGTAAATTATAAAAACAGCTCTGGCATCTTAAAAAAATGGCTCTCCAAAACTAAGAAATGGCTTTTCATGAATTATATTGTGTGTGCGTGTACTGTTTGTTTGTGTGGGGTTTTTGATGGGGGGGGGGCAATAAAACCAATAAAAGACAACAAAATAAACTGTCTTTTTTTTCTTTATTTTTTTGGTACCAGTAATAACTTTTAAGCTCGAACCAGTAAAAAATGGAAAAGCTGGGTATCTAATGAACAGGTTAGACCAGAAGAAAAAAAAGGTTAGTGTGGAGCCCTGTCATATACATGAAAATGAAATGAAAGTGTGTTTTACAAGATAAATTTTGCTAATTTACATCAATATAATATCTTTATCGGGCGACCAATCAAAATAAAATAAACGCATGATTTTCTGTTTTGTTTCCCACTTCAAAGTGCTAGATAACTGAGATTTTATTATTCAAAATTCCACAGAGAGTCAGCAGTAACGTGGAGCATTGTGGCCCAGTGGATTAGTCTTCTGACTTTGAAACAGAGGGTCGTGGTTCGAATCCCAGCCATGGCATAATTTCCTTCGGTAAGATATTTATCCACATTGTGCCGCACTAGACCCAGGTGAAGTGAATGGGTACCAGGTAGGAAAAAATTCCTTGAATGCTTGAGCGCCCGAACAAGGTAGCCGTGCTAAAGCCGGGGTAATAATAATAGCAGGGCCCGCTGGGAGAACAGTTTTCGGAACTGAAGTGGCTACCCTGGGTAAATATGCCATTATTATCATTATTAGTAAGAAAACAGACAAGACTACTACACATAAAGTTTGGATGATAGTTAGATGATAATTGATTATAATTCCCAATACTGACCCTCTATTAAAGCTTTAGATGGGCTTCAATATAAAATAAGAAGTATTCCCAATGGATACTGTTTGATCATCACTCGAGGTGCTACATACCGGTATACAGTAAACAAAGGCGAAGGTACTAATCATAGTCAAAAACATAACATTGAGAATGAATATAAGATTAGGATTTCTAAAATCCTGTGAGAGAAAAGTAATGATTATCTCTTGATTGGAAGGTCTTTTGACTGTTTGTATTTCTAATACCTGGGGCCTGTTTCATAAAAGAGTTACAATAGCTGTTACTTCGCAATAATGGCGATTACCATGGTAACATGGCTTACCAGCTAATCATAATCTAGGTTTCCATGGAAGCTACAACAGTATCTAAGTTACAGTACATGCAATTCCTTATGAAATCCACCCCTGCACTCTTTTACATCCACATACGGTGATACGGCATTTGCTCTTATGGGCTATTCCACGGTTACTCACGTTACATTTGGAGACACCTTGACTCATACTTGGAGCTGTTACTCCATTATTATTGATAGGAACTAAACATCTCCTTATCACAACAAAGTACACAGTCTGACTATCCTTTGTATAAAAACAAAACTTTGGAAATTTTATTATGCTCCTGGCAAATCTTTGGAATGTGTCGGTTACTCACGTTACATGATTTGGACATGCATAAAATGAAAAGTCGACATAAGTGAAAAGTCTCCTCATACAAGGCTTTTATGAAAGTTGATTATATCCATTTCAAAGAAGTATATTAGGGAGACAAACTTTGTACATAATTAAAAAAATAAAGAACACATGGTTTTTACTTGGGGTGCAGATAATATGGTTACTCACGTTACGGTTACTCACGTTACATTTTGTCCATGTATGGTTAACAACACAAATGTCATTAAAAATTCAATAATGTGTGTAAAATTCATTGCTAGGAACATCAAAAAGAGATTTTATACAAAAAAATTGAAATATTGGAGCTTTATTAGGGAGTAAGAGGGAAAAGTATGATTTTGCTTACTAATTATGCATAAATTAGCATAATTGCTTAATACCAATTTGCATGAAATAAATTACTGTATAGTATTGTAGATTATGTCCAAGACAACCTGCGTGCAAATTTTCGGCGTGATCGTGCGGCCAATGGCCGAGATCTCAAGGGGGGCCTGGGAGGCCCCACTCACCCCCCCCCCCCGGGCCATATTAACTCCCAAAATACCCCAGCCTAGATAGGGTTACAGGTAAGGACATTCAATGTGTTGTTCGAACACTCTTTAAAGTTTGGTTAATCAAAACCAAGTCTTACTAATGCACTCTCGCATTGTGAATACTTCTACTAATATTCAATTTTTTGTGTGATTGTATGACCACTGATATTTTGATGAACAAAGAGTCACATCAAAGAGGTGTACCCTCATTTTGCTTTTAATTAATCAAAAATAACTTCACAACTCACCATGAGACTTAAAACTTGACATCCCACTGAAAATATTACCTCACTGCATGATTTTTTCCTGGTTACTCACATTACATGATGGTTACTCACGTTACAAGGTTACTCACATTACAGTTTTTCTTCATCATTTTTATAAAAAATTGTACTTTTTAATGATTTTGATAGTCATCACTGTGTCAAAGATTGTTTGAAGGAAGAGAATTTAAAATCCCACCAATTAACTGTGAAGAATTTTTCTCTCAGAAAACAAAGTCAGTTTTTTCGGTTACTCACGTTACATCACCTGAGCAGGTTGCAATATTCATTTTTGAATGAGTACTACAAATTTACTTGAAAAGCTGTTGTGTATTTTAGGTAATTTGACTCTTCTAAACTTCAGAAATATATAAATTGGTATGTTGTTGCAATAACAAAATGGTAATAAGGCATATTTCATTTTTCACTATTTTTCTTGTATTTTGGTACAGAATGGAAGACACAACTTTTGACCATTTTTTCCAAAGTATACATATGAAAATAAACTTTTTATTTCTTGTTCCTGAAACTATCATGCATGAAGGACTTAAAGTATTAAAAAATTCAAGAAAATATTGAATTTGAATTTTTAAGTTCATGTCCACCAACCTGTGGAATTGCCCTTATGGCATTTGCTCCGGTCTTAATATCCCAGGGGGCATAGAGTTAGAGTTAGGATTGTAATGTAATAAAGTTTTTGTTTAAAAATAATGCAAAGATAAGGATTAGGGTTTATTCAGTTATGGGGATTAGGTGGTATGTTTGGGTTAACGTGTAGATTTTCCACCAGAGCAAATATCATGGAACCCCTCATACATGTACATCGATTATTTCTTAAATTTGGGGGCAAATCGCCATCTGCCGCTGTGTAATTTGTTGAATCCCCCCCCCCCCCCATTTTTCAATCCCTTTTTTCTTACCTTTTTCCTATAGAGTTCATGGCAATATTCAGAAGTTGCTTCTTCTGAATCGGTAGGTACCTCATCAAGAGGTAAAACCCTGTGAAAACAAAAGAAAGACAAATATTTGATGGTCAGGACTTGCAAGACATGGCCCTGGGAAGCAGGGTTGAAGCACCCCTGAAGCCCCCCCCCCCCCCCACCAAGATTTGCCTCGGAGGTGCTGCGTGTGTTATTCATCATAGGCAGCAGCCATTGGAAATCTGGTAGGTATGCTAAGAGTAGAAATTTAATCAATAGCATGCTCATTTTGAAGTGAAAACCAAAAATATCTGGGAGATGTTTCATAAAGCTGTTTGAAAGTAATTAACAACCCTTTCTTGGGGTTGATCAGATTCTAAAAAATTGAGTAGACTGAGTAGTCCGATCAGCATAAATTGAAATCTGATCTCTGTGGATAAAAACTATTGTTATTTTTAAAAAAAATTGTTCACATTTCTAAACAAACACTTACTATTTACAAGTATTTGTCAAGCTTTGAGGAAAACTATACAGAACGTTCACTCAATCTTTAGGGTAGATCTCATTTAGCATAAAAAAGGATCACCAATATATGTGTATTAAAAGTCGTCACGACTTTTTTAGTCGTGCATAACTTTGTATGAAATGTCTGCCATGAAACAAGGTCTAATGATTTATGAGACCGTATTTTCCTGATTGTTCAGGTGTGAATATGCTTTATTGGATCCAGACTTGAGTTTGATTTATCAATGATATTAAATGTTATTAGTCAGCCAGATGGCTGTTTTTCAGCAAGGAAACAATTACACATGTATTGATTTATTAATTTATTCATTAGAATTGTTTGCAAGGTGGTTTAATCAGTCAATAAATACAATTTCATTGGAAGCCAATATGATCAAATACATTTTTTTTTAAATACTGAAGAGAGCAATACATATTGCAACAGAATAAATTTGGATGAAACAGAATAGTATTGAAAGAACATTCAACAAGTTAACAAAATATATAAAAGAAGGATAGCAAACAACTGGAGTAAAGAGAGTAAAAGTTTAGAAAATATGAAAAAAAAAATAATAATCATCATCAATCATCATGTCATCTTAACCACCATCATCATCATCATCATCATCACCATCATCGTCGTCGTCATCATCATCTTCACATGATCATTATCACCGTTATCATCATCACCATCATCATCAGGGCCATTCTTGATTACGTTTGTGACCGAAATTACGACAAATCTTTACTTTATTTATAATTTTTTTTTTTTTAGAGAGATTTAGTAGTTAAAACGTTATAAAAGTGAGCTATCATTTGGAACTATTTTTTCTCTGTCTCCAATATGTAGGTTCAAGGTCAGAAGTCAAAAGAATAAGGTCACATGTGTGACTTCACACAGAAACATGATTTTGACAGTTTAATTTCATTTTGAAATTCCTGTGAATTTCAAAATGAAATTAAGCTTTCAAAATCACAATAATCAGTCATAAATCTCTATTAAAAAAAATTCAGATTTATTATAACTACATGTAATTAATGTCACGATTTTGTCATAATTTCTGTCACTCATGTGACCAAAAATAGCCCATCGCTGTCAGGGTCAACATCACAAGACACACACCCTCCAACCGTCCAATAGGCCTACAGTGTATAAACAAAGTTTTGACAGTTTTGGCTTTCCATAATTCTGGACTACAGAATACAGGCCATCAGGTTTCAACAGCCCATCAATGATAAGTAAACAGGACATACTGACCTGCCATATACATGGTATTCAAATTTCTTTCCGCAAAGAAGATCATACAGTGAGGATTGAGCACCATCTTTATAAGCTATCGTTGCGTCAACAATATGTGAAACTGAAAGGCGTACAGAAAAGAATGTAATAATAAGAAACTTGTTTATGCAATTTGAATATTAAAATCAATAACAGGAAGGTTAAGAATAATTACTGTTTCATACCGATATCAACAAAATGATTTCAGCATTCAAAGTTTCCTTATTTATAATTATACAAACTTCCTTACAGCAAAAAATAACTTGAATTTTGCCCACTCGTACGTTATGATTAAGCACAATGCAATTGTTTACTGTTCCTCTCGCTATTATCAAAACCTATGGCGAGCACTCATTTGTACTTCTTCCATTCTATGGAATGCCCTTCCCAACTATAAGCAAAATATACATGACTTAGATAAGTTCAAGACTTCTCTAAACAAGGTGTCTATTTACCTTCTTAAACTTCTCCCCGATTTCATTTCTTAGTTTATACTTGTTTCTATTGTCTCATATAAGTGCATAGGGACATGCTTAGCTATATTATAAAAGAACTGATTATTAGTATTATTTAATGGAATTGAATAAAATTGAGTCCAACTTCTTTCTTCACCTCACCTTTTCCTTTGTAAGTCTGCATACATAGATTGAAGCCCTTTGTTCTAGGCATGAGATGGTGTTTAAGGCCTGGGAGTCCCTTTTCTTTGGCAAACGCCTGGCTCTTCTTGTACTTCTCCTCTGTGAAACGGGTTCCCTCACAGAAGATTAATGTCTACACGGAAGGGGGAAAAACAGATGCATAAGTTAGAGTGGCATGGGAACTAAATAAGGCACGTTTCCTTTGTTTGAATATCATATTATGGAATAAGTAACTTCAGCTGCAAAATAACTGGCTGTTTTGCATGCTATTCTGAATCCAAAATCTCAGGGAGGGTAACATTTGCTAGAGTGCCCCCTTCCAAGGCTTCTCTGTAGATATCGCACTTATGCGGAGGGCAATATTCTGTCATATTGCCCTCTTCTATACCAGTACACATTTTCTTTGTAGACAATCTGCAAACTCAAAGGGCAATAGTCTGTCACATTCTACAATATCTTGCAATTTGTAAAAAGAAAGAGGAGATAAGTATTGTTGTTTTGGGGATGTTGTTCACACTTACAAGTCTTTTCTGCCTAATTTCACTTGTATCTTTTTATGTCCCCAGCCCCAATGATTGTGGCACCCTGTGCATGTACCTGTATCCCTTACCCCCTCTCTGCATAGACAAATAGACACATAATTATGCTATGAAATCAGAAATATTGCCCTTGCTACTCGTACAATGAAATCTTAGCTTGGTCAATATTTATCCAAAAACTCACAACCCATGTAACTGGAAAATGGTTATGATTTTGCTACAGAAAAAAACAAAAACAGGAAAAAACAGTATTTCCCCTAAGACTGTCCAGTAAAGTCATAAAGAAAAATAGGAAAACTACAGTATATTGAAATAAGAGATCAGGACCCCGTCTTACAAATAGTTGCGATTGATCCAATCAATCGCAACTATGGACGGCCAGCAACATCAACATCTATTACGCATGCTTGTTCAAAATATTTTCTAGCTATGATGTATATTCATGCATTCATCGTTGTCTTGAAAAGTCACTGTGCTTCTCTTTGTTTACAAAAGACATTGTGCACATTTCCTGTAGAAAAAATTATGACACTGATGGATTTCCATAGAGTTACGATTGATTGGATCAATCATAACTCTTTGTAACACGGGGCCCATAATGGAAAAAAAAACATCACATTCATTCCTCAAAAATTCAAAATGGTTGGGAAATCTAGTGTATCCACACACCAGCCAAGTCAATATTGCACATGTAATATATTTACCTACCTCCCCCTCCCCCCCCCCCCTCAATATAGGTCAGATTGTAGTGGATTCATATTTCATGACATGAAAGCTTGAGGAGCATTACCAGATATAAAACCATGAAATTGACCTTTAATATTCAAGAAAAATAGGTCAAATCAATACAAGTTAGCTGTACATGTATATCCACAGAGGAAGAAGATACAGGAATTCCAATCAGATTTGTAAGAATAAAAATCTTTATCAGAAGTGCAATAGGAAGATAAATTCAGATAATAGGCGACCAAAGTACGATTGCATCATTTTTTAGCCTATTACACTGTAGATATGGTATCCTATTAAAAGACGATGCACTGTAGCCACAGGTACTCACGATATACTGGCCTGAACTCTACATCCAGTTCAACTTTATCGGCCAAGGTCATATCAAAATAAAGTCTGAGCTAGAATTATGGGAAGCTGAAATAAATATCAAAATTTTGCATACAGTATGTTTCTGATGTTAATGTGCTCTTTACTCATGCTCAATGGTTGAGAAAACTATTTCATTTATTATTTCCAGACAGTTGTGAATGATTTGTGTGTCAAATGAGTTGATAAAATGAAATAAAATTGTTATAGAGAGATTTTAGTCAAATTGACTTCCCATAGCCAAACCACAATTTTAGACCACAGTTTGAATTAAACCAGAGTTAAGGATACAGGCTACTGTGTTCAAAAGTTCCATTCATCCTTGTATTGATAGCATTCTGAATTTGTGCTACGCAATTGGTAAAATAAATTGTGATGAAGAACAATCTCTAGACACAATAATAATAATAATAATAATAATAATAATAAAGTTCTTTTACAGTGTATCACATTATGATTATGACTTGAATATTATTCCTCCGGGTCTTGGCGGCTGTAATTACATGTATTTACAGCACACACGCACTTCAAGGAATTAATCCCTTCAAGGAATATACATGTAATTCCCACCAGCCGTAATTATTTACAGCACACGTGCACTTCAAGGAATTAATCCCTTCAAGGAATATACATGTAATTCCCACCGGCTGTAATTATTTACAGCACACACGCACTTCAAGGAATTAATCCCTTCAAGGAATATACATGTAATTCCCACCGGCTGTAATTATTTACAGCACACACGCACTTCAAGGAATTAATCCCTTCAAGGAATATACATGTAATTTCCACCGGCCGTAATTATTTACAGCACACGTGGACTTCAAGGAATTAATCCCTTCAAGGAATATACATGTAATTCCCACCGGCCGTAATTATTTACAGCACACGTGCACTTCAAGGAATTTATTTCTGCCAGGTAACCATTTATCTCACCAGGGTTGACGCTCTGGACACAACGCTCTATAAAACGTATGATTTCTTCTCGGATCAGCCGAGTACTTCACAGATCATGTAATACTTGTTGAATCTATTTACACAACATACCTCAAAACATCAACCCGACCTCCTTTTAAAGATAGCCTCTTTAAAGTAACTGATACTCTGAAAATGATTTTCACATTTCAGTATTGATCATTAAGTACATGTAAAGTACCTGGGCAACTGGCAAGCATATCAAGTTGGGTCTATTTTTGTGACATACATGTACCAGAACTAAAAAAACTATGTAAAAAAATGTATATAAAAAAACTTTAAACAAGGCAAATATCTTCAAATGATTACTCCAGCAAAGTGGAATAGAATTACTATGAAAGAGTAAAGGGTATTAATCTATTTTTAGTTGTTTTGAATTAGATCTGTTGTATACTACTTTAACCTAGCATGGTGTCTATCTATATGAATGTAAAATAATCATGTATCTGTTTCTGAGATATTTTTGTTAAAATGTGAATTGCAAATAAAACTCATTAAAAAATATATATATATATATTCTCCTGCAAACAGTAAATATTAAAATTATTTGGTTGTAAAAAAAAAAAAAAGATTACTCCAGCAAGAAATGGTGTCCCGCAAAATAATACTTCTAGTATTAAACATCATGATGTGTGGCAACTTCAAACCTGACAATCTATTGCCAAAATGTGATGCCCATGTACATGTAACATTGGTAAAAAAAAGATTTCTACTTCAACAAATCCAGATAAGATTTCAAGATCAAACATTAATTACTATGGTAGGAGAACCTTCCTGGTATTGACACATGAAATCAGAGCCACATCTGAATTAATCTTCAATGTGAAGTAAAATAGTTGATACCTACATACATACGTTACATGGACAGCTTGTAATTTTTATGATTCAAGCCAGTGGACTTACCCAACCCATGAATCTACTTCCGCAAATAGAATTAGTGAACAGTAACCTCTTTGAGCAGACTTTTACGATGACTAGAGTAAGAAATGCACGAGGGCGAAGGGGCAATTTTGCCCTCATGACGGCCCAAAATTGCCCCTAAAATTTGCAAAATGGAATGCTTCAGTGCAACCTGGGGAGGTTAGAAGGTTTAAATACTACATGTACATGTAGCTTGTCTAGCTTGGCTCCTAGCTGACGAGGCTCCCTTTGGAGATGACAACCCTGGCTTGCATCCATACGGGCTGTGAAGCGGGAAACCCTGTTTCAGTCCCAGGAGCAAGTGGCTTCGGCCCCTGGCTATATTTGGTTTGGGTTGACTGCCCATTCAATCTTATTACTATTGACACTTTATTTAATCATGGTTTATCATGTGGCAGTCATGGGCCACTTTTCATCATTTTATGATGGCAACATCAGGCCCAAAGACCAATATAAAACAAAAACAAACAAAAAACCTTTAAAAAATTTAAAAAGTCGCCCAAATATCTGCCAAAACCAATGTTAAAAGCACTTTTTTAGAGTCAATCCTGCACATAGAGCAAAATAATGAGATATGAAGTCCCTAAAAAAAATAAAAGTCATTTCCTACCCTAATTGATACACAGTTCCTGTATATAGCACATATCCCATTATATGCACTTTTAAAGGACTTCAATATTATCACCCTGGTTTTGAGGTGAAATAAGGGTGAAAAAATGTATATGTTATTATTGGCAAGGATTTGTATAATTATTACACTGTTCATAATGAAAATATTGAACTTAAATTTGGGGCTGTACGGCCACAAAAAAAATGGAATCTGTCACCAGATCAACCACTAATCATATCCCAACCCTGGATTATTTTTTGATACACCGCTACTCATATACAAATCGTTGTGCTAGCTATCAGGGATGGGGGTGGGGGGTTGCATTGGATAAAAAAAAAAGTATACAATTTTGATACTAGTACTGCTTTGCACCATCATACATACAAATAAAAACGTTAAAATGTGGCATACTGGAATACTTACAACACATGGATAGTGGAATGTTGTGATGTTCTTAAAATGATTCACCAGGGATGTTTTATCTTTAGCGTAATCTCTGTTGACGAACAGCTGCTCAGTGAGGTAGAAAGACCAACCAAAGAAAGGCACATACTTCAGCTCATTCTTCATCAGACTCTTTGCCCCCTATAAAAAGACAGAGAGAGAGAAAAGAATTTTTAAAACAACAATAATATTCAACATTTATACAGCACTAATTACAATGATTCTATTAAAGTGCTGCATACTATTACCCCAGCTTTAGCACATCTACTCTGAGCAGGCACTCAAGCATTCAAGGAATTTCTTCCATGTACAGTCCGACCTCTCTTATCCGGACACGTTGCGACCAGCACCAATCCGGCGAAGGGATTTATCTGGATCTGGGAGACCCAATATACGCAGCTGCTGCCTCAGCTCCCCCACGGCAGTAGCTACATGTACACGTTATCTATTGTAGTGGGCGTGCGTACAGACAGTATTCACTGCAGTGTCAGTGCAAATTATAGGCGGTATCTTTACGGAAATGAAATAGATCGATGGCCAAAACTGATAATTTACCTGCTAAAATGGTTGAGGTATACATCGAGCATACCTCAAAAGTAAGAGAATGACTCGATGAAACAAAGTTTTACAATAGATCATCGCGGCGGGTATCGCAGCTTCGCAATGTCAGCCATTGTTATACTGATTGTAAGGTCAAACATGATAGATGGCGCTGTCCGTATCAAGGCCTAGTGTTAGCTAGCGAGACATGTGTTGTTTTTCTTGGGAAACAAAAAGAGAATGTGATGAAATGTTTGCGCTGCGCCCTGATTTACTGGAAAATTATCCTGCCTAAGTTCTTTCGGTGATTTGGGTGAGATATTTTCATGAAAAATAATGTTGTTGTATGTAGACTATATTGGAAAATATATGTAATCAAAGTGAGTTTGCGAATAGGATTGAGTTTAGATTGAAATCTCATTTCCTCACATACTAGATTGAATTGAAAAAAAGAATATCGGCGAGTGTGCGTACGGATAAGGGGAGGCCGGATAAGAGAGGTCAGACTGTATTGGGTTCCCAATTACTACACCTGGGTGGAGAGGGGCATATGAAGAGAAACGCCTTGCCAAAGGATGCGAGTGCTGTATTAGGATGCGAACCTGGAACCTTGTTTTTAGAGATGTTTAGGCTCAGTTGATAATTCTCAGAACTTTCAACCAAAAGGTCCAGGATTCAAAGCAATTGCGTCCCTTGGCAAGGCGTTTATCTACATTTGCCACCCTCTACCCAGGAGTAGTAAACAGGTACAAGATATGAAAAAAAATCTTGAATGTTAGAGCACCTGATCAGGGGAGTGGTGTAAAAGCCAAGGCAATAGTATGTCTACAGCCGTTTATAGAATATTATATTATATTTGAGACATGAAATCAAAGGAACTTCACACCGGGATATTTTTGAAAACCAACATTCATTTGGCAAGCCATTTCATTATACCAACCGATTTCTTGAGATACAACAAAATTGCATTTATTATAATCCATGGCAATTCTTGACCAAAAAATAGATGATTAAAAAAAAAACAGCTTGCCATAGGTATGCCTGCATTCACTGGCTTAAGGTAAAATATTCTAGTATGACTGGAGACTACCTAATGAGGATTAAAGTTTATACAAGGAAATTCCTTATGGATTAGGTGAACAATACAGAAACAGTCGTAACAGAAATGTATCCCAACCTTTGCAGAGGTCATAAAGAGAAAGTGTAACTTTCACCCAAAAAAAAGAAGGAAATGAAACTAAATGAATGAGTTTATTTTAATTCAAGAACATCTATTTCCTTGAAGAATAATTAAATGAAAGATCTGTAGTGAGTTCAAATGATTTCTGAATCTAGAATCACATATGAATTACAAATTAGATTATTAACACAAATCGTAATTACTACGGTAATGCTCGAGCAAATTTTTATCAATGCTCACTCTCCTTTATACACCAAAACAGGTCACAGCCAAAGTAATGCACAGTTCAACACAGGAAGAAAAGTCAACTTGGTGTATGCAATAATGCAATGTAATTCTAAACCAACAGCAGAGCAATGCGATGGAGTCATAATGACTGAGATCTCTATTGTGTTCAGACTATTTTCAGCAACCTTGGTTCTGCAGAATTGCATTTCAAAACCTACCTTTTCAGTATTTCTTGTTTGTGATTATAAAGGCATTTACATGTACTTTGGATATCTGTGAAAAATTACCTCAATGGAACTGCAGTTTTACCCATGGACCACTATTCGGTAATTCCCATGGTATTTGCACTTTGCCAACATTTTTGTAAAATCACGATTCTTAGGAGAAAAAGGGTCACTTACACACAATGTGAACAAAAGGAATAAGAACTCCCTATATAAAGCACATACATGCAATACCTCTAAACATATATCTGCCATGTAAAAAGCCAGTCTACTTTGAAAATCACGACTCTAAGGTGAGAATGATTGCTTGAATTTTGAACACAATATCAAACATGGATCCACATAATTTCGATAGTAAAACACTTCTTCTTGCTGTCACAATACAACATTCGCCACCACTTTGAACTGTGGGATCTCATCTCAAGAACAGTTCTGTGATTTGTTAAAACAAAGGAATAAGAACTCACCCTAAGGACATTACACCTTTCTGCTACTTGCCAGGTGACGAGCCAGTCTACGTCTTGTCTGTGATTCAGGATCAGGACTATGTGCTCCTTTCCTATCAGGTCCAGTTCCTCATCTTTGATGTAGAGATGGACCTCAGATCCAGACCAGTAGTCAATCAGCCACAACGGCTCTAATAAAAAAGACATAATTCAGAAACTAGAGATGCTCGGCGGGTCGCGCAGCTGAGTACATGTATCGTCATTGCGATATATAGAGGTCACACGGAAATTTGACAAATAAATACAGTTGTCACGGCGACAAAGACCCTGTCCAAATTTTGCCTGTGGATACCAAATTTAATGACAATATGACATAGCAGCATGACTCTGTAGAATCTAACATATTGTCCAGTATCAACTGTTGGGGAATACAATTATAGAGTAATCTGGATATATTTTGTAAACCTAACCATAAGATCCCCCACCAAAAATGATAGGCATCTTCGCTTCACCTTCTAATAATGCTTCTGTGTGCCAACTGTTATGACAAACTGGAAAAAAAGCAGAAGTTTTTACCAAATTTTTCACAAAAATATCGTTACCATGGCAACCATTTCTCCACCCACTCCAAAATCATTAGGCAGCTTTATTTTACCATAATGGACCTTCATGACAAATTTGAAGATAATTGGAGAAGAAATGCAGCCAGTAGAGCACTCAAGATAATCTCTGCTATTTCCACAAAAACTTGTTACCATGGAAACGATGTCTCCGCCTACACTAAAATCAATAGGCGGCTTTGCTTTACCATAATGGACCTTCATGCTATATTTAAAGATGATCGGAGAAGTAATGCAGCTGGTAGAGCGCTCACAAGGACATCTCTGCTATTTCCACAAAAACTATTGTTACCATGGCAACAATGTCTCCGGCCACACCAAAATCAATAGGCGGTTTCGCTATACCATAATGAACCTTCATGCCACATTTGAAGATGATCGGAGAAGAAATGCAGCTGATAGAGTGCTCACAAGGAAATCTCTGCGGTGGCGGACGCGTTGCAACGAGGCCAAATCCATAGTATCGTCCGAACTCTGTTCGGGGATACAATTACATTCTTTAGCACTCTCAAGGCCACTGCACACCTTATGACTGGTCCACCATCCGAATTTGGAACCAATCGCATTTTGTCATTTTCTAAAAATGTGAATGAAAAGTCTCTTTTTATTTGAGTTTCAATTTAAATGTAAGAATACTAATATTACATTTTTGGATGATTGCAAACCTTTATTTTCAAGAAGGTTAAATTAATTTCAAATTGTAGCCAATTGTACAATTGCAATGACGTCATTACGCCTTGATATTCAATTTGCTTTTATCCTAAAAAGCATGATAGCATAGTCACAGAATTGAATACACAGGTATTCTCAGGTTGATTTAGAACATTCCACAGTAAGATGTTACATGTCTCAATATTAGCATAAATTCTACTGTGTTTTATTCCAAAATCGGGTCACAGACCATCAATTCTACTGTGTTTTATTCCAAAATCGGGTCACAGACCAGTTGCAAGGTGTGTGGTGGCCTTAAAACATAGGTTTGGAATCAGCTGTAACTAGGTCTCTTGCAACACACTATATGATCTTAGGATCAGAGGCATCTTGGTCTAGTGGTTCTGATTTAGGTCTTACATTACAATTAGAGAGTCAGAGTCATGTTTGAAATCCAGCCATGGCGTGTTTTCCTCCAGCAGGAAATTTACCATTGTGCTGCACTCAACCCAGGTGAGGCAAATGGGTACCTGGTGCGATCAATTCCTTGAATACACAGCACTGGAACTGGCAGCTCGAGCTACAGCCAGGATAATAATAATAATAAGGGTGCACCTCAGAATAGATTATTTCTAAATAAATAGCCAAATATAAATTCCTATTACTACAATTCATAACTTGTATTCTCATCAATGTTCTTTATTTTGTGACATAAATGTTCATGTACATGTATTGCTGAAATTATTTTTTGTCAAGTATACTTCAATTTTCAACTTAAAGTGAATTTTCTGTTTGAGAATGTATCAATCAAAGACAAATTCTTCATTGGAGTTCCTTACCATGCCACATCAAAGCAATGATGAGGCCATTGGCCTCCCTGTATAACCTCTTGCTGATCGGCCATAGTACCAGGGTGAAGCATTGGCATGTCGTGACAATGAGGGCACTTATCACAAAGAGACAGAAGAACCAGATGTGGACCAGACCAGAACTTTTGATGGAAGATACTAGGCCCATTCTTGAAGGTACAGGTGGCAGAGGAAAGCACTGTGAGAAGTGAAGGAAAAAATTAGCCCAGGTCAATCATTTTATTATAAACTATGAAATAAGACAAAGTATTTTCGCTCAGTCTATTGACTATTGAAAGCCCTTTGCTGTGGCTATGTCAATGCAGCCACGACACAGCACGACTGTGATCCCTTAAGTTATATTACTTTTATAGAGGAAGTTAAAATGTTTTCCCTTGATCCTGATATAGACTACTTGTGGTCAGACTTTGCCTAACAATGCAGATATGGAGCTCTGCAAGGCACAACATTTAGTCGCACGTTTTAATAAATTTGGATCGCTCACATCATTCAAGGTCCTACATACATGTATATATACACCGATAATGAAAGGGGTATACTGATAAGTCTAATACCCCTTTCATACTGCCCACTTCCTCCCCCCCCCCCCCCCGAACTTCGCTGGCGAAACTATGTATGATGTTGAGACCAAAACCAAAACAATCAAGAAATGTTCTCAACAAGCAACATGCCCAATACCTGATGCAGCTAAAATTCAGATTGATTACTTAGAAAGTGGAAACAAATCTAGGCAAAAATTAATAAAACTTTAGGGGGAGGGTTCCTATTGCGACAGCTACCAACCACCAGGATCCTACAGTAGAGGAGCTTGTCAGAAAATTTGGATGATGCCAGTAAACAGGGATTGTCTGTTTTCAAAGATTTCTCAATACAAGAAATCTAGGAAAGTTCATTCACCTGTCAAGTGCCGACATCGATCGAGTGCGCTAGTCAATGTAAACATATCAGGTTTCATATTATTGGAAGATGACAAGTCGTGAAAAACAGACGGACAGACTGAGGTCACTGAATCTGTTTTTGGCACTCTCATTCCCCGTAATTGGCGTCTACGTCCCGCAGGGGTATTAAAGTGAGAAAAAAAAGTCCCAATAAACAAGGACAATATCAATTTATCAAGATATGATTTGTCTTGGTTTGAGGATATCCTTGTTTTGTGGGACAATCCCAATTTTGGGACCAGCGCCTCTACTGACTTAAGTCTAATACCCCTTTAATACTGGCCACTTCCTTTTTCCCTGGCGGACTTCTCCTGCATACATTCCTTACTTCCCCGGCTAAGAGAAAAATATGCCCTTTCGCACTGACATCTCTTCCCCAACGAAAGTCAACGGCCGTTTTGTTCGGGCGAAAGCAGGCTTTTTTTTCCGACATCGCAATATAACAACAACGTTACTCGTTGGTCCAAGTTGAACATGCTCAGCATGTTAATACAACAAACTTAAAGGAAATTGTAAACACTCTTCTTATCGATTAAAAAAGGTGTCAAAAAAGTTAAATTACAACATATTTTGGAAAGATTATTAACAAACCAAAACTCAGAGTATTTTTAATATTTTCAGTGCATTGTAAAAGATGCTTTAAAAATAAATTTAAACAAAAAGTCAATGTATGTTCATGCGTATAAATATAATCTAGATTGATCGTAGACACTTCAGTCGGGCGAGCGATCGCGCGGACAAAGCGCTAGACGTAGATTTTTGCATTGCAGTGAATGGCGAGCGTATGTCTAACACACACAATCCGCTCCGCTCGGCACTTCGGCCGAGTGTTGGAGTTGCATTCGGATTTGCTCGAAAAGACATAGTCAGTTTCTTCCTTTATTACGCCGATTTTGATTGGTCAAAAGTTCCCGCGGTTGCTTGGAACATCTTCGGTAAACATCGGAAATATATAACACGGAGTATCTCTTACCTTCTTGCGAGGGAAGGACCTTATATCAAGGTATTTATTTTTCTTTGCTTGAAATTGCCTTCTTGAAATCATCAGATCTCTTGGAAACTCGGTCAGTAATACATTTGTACATTTGAGAACATTTAGTACAATTTTAATCAATTTTGGTCCGTAGAGAGACTGCGGATATGAACTTCAAAGTTGAGTGTTGTGAGGCGTTTGTGAATCTGACTTGACGATCGAGCAGGGTTGTGCGAGACGCTGTGAGTGACGTCATCCCCGTTGCGATGGGCATCGAGATTAGTCTGGATTTTCAGACACATTTCGTTTCATTCGTTGTATATATTTTTTTTAATTACGATTTGAGCTCTGTTTATTATGAAATTTGAATTGTTTTTTGAAAATAATTTTGTATATTTTTTGCGAAATATGTATTAAGACAAAAAACTGCGAGTAAAATTCAAGAATTTTGATTGATAAGGGATTGTTTTGTATAAATGCGTCTGAATGCATAGAATATGGAATTGTCAACGGAAGTCGTATTTTTAAATGGCACAGAAAGCCTTTAAATTTAAAAATACATGTTTAAGATATGTTTCATGAATTTGATATCTGATTATAGGCATTTGTTATGGTTTTTATTATCATTTTGAAGATATATTTCATGAAATAATAAGAAAATAGACAATCGAAATCAATATGTCCTTATATTTTTTTCTAAAAACCCTAACCTAAGATTATTTAAATTCTCTTTTTTTTTTCAATTTTATACAATAATTTGACAAATATTTATTGTTATATTAGTTTTTTTTTTTTTTTTTTTTCCTTATATCTAAATTCATTTATTTCATAAACCTACCAGTGGGTCTCCTTTTAGTATTTTTTTTCCTCCAATGACTCAGTATTTTTTATAATTATAACTTATGACTATATGGAATTTTTTTTCTAATCAGGTTTTTGCCGAAGAGGTCGACAAAATACTCAAATCGTATGAACACATTGCATCTGGTGGGAAAACCATGCACACACTTCTGACAGGAGAATCTGGGGTTCGTCGCCTTATCAGAACCGGTAGTAAGGCCTTCCACCATCGAGGATGCAACAAATCTGGAGTCGAGGACTCTTTCTCCTCCTACATTCGTCATGAGTTTGATTCGGACAATTTTTTGGTCGACTATGTAGGCAATAGGCCAACATTTTGTTTGAAGGAGCTGCTGTAACATTTTACCATCTTCAGCACTTTCGGAACTGTGTGTCCATTCTCCCTGAGCCAAACAACCTCCTTCGAGCAGTGGCAGAAGATGCAGCAGACAGAGTCTACGAAGCCGAGTTGCGTGCTCTTGGGATTGTGCACAAGATAATCACTGAGCCCTTCTGGACTGCTGTGAAGACAGCAAAGAACATCCTCGAGCTGAATGAGGTTTTGCATCAACTCCAACTTAAGTTAACAGCATGGAAGGATGATGGTGTTAACATGTCGTCTGGTGTGTCAGCGGTGACAGGCATCTCTCCAGTGAAGGACTCTGTCTACGATAAGCTCTTCAGTGACGAAGAGGATGCAGACAAGCATGCCATTTGTGTCCAGGCCTTGGAGCTGATCTGCTGTGGAATCCTGCAAATATTGGAACGCCAGTGCAAGGATCAACTACCAGGGGGCAAGTAATGGAATCCGTCCACATCATTCGAACAGGCGTTCTCCAATGTACCATCAACAAATCTAATAGGAGAGAGAGATTTTGTCATCTTAGACATGCTGGTCAGGCAGAAGCCATCAGCAAGAGCAATTAGCCTTGAAGCCCTAATAATGTGGACCAATAATCAGACCGCAGCATGGTTAGAGGATTTGGATGAAGAAAGACGGACAGAGCTTATGACCGAAGCAAGGGCAAGAGCTCCAGCGGTACTAAAGAAGTACAAGGAAAGGATGGTCTCAATAAAAAGTGAGAAGTGGAGGCTCCTCCAAGAGAAGCAGAGAAAAAAAGAAGAGAAGGCTAGAAAGCAGGTGACTGAAAGAGTGGCTCTTATCGACAGTGTCATCAGCCAAGGTGGTATTTGGAAGAACAAGGAGAAAATTGAGGAGGAGTTTGAGAAGATGAAAGATGAAGATGAGGAAAGTGTTCGAAGAGCCATCTACAATCAGCTCCACTTCCATCATAGAGTGCTCCAGTTGAAGGGGCAGCGTGAGCTTTTTCAACTCACTACAACTGTGGATGGGAAAAAAAAGACATTTACTCCCCAGGAAATGAAGGAGCATCTCCTTGTGGTTGTTGAAGGAAATGACATTCCTTCCTCAGATCCTAATCTGTTGGTGAGTCAACAAACAGACAACAATCAGTCATCTTCATCAAGAACATTCGCTCCTTCCCATGAAAGAAATCCAAAGTTTCTTGCCTTGAAGGGAAAACTCTACAACAAAATGGAGTCAGACCAGAAAAAACGGGAAATCAAAGCTTCAAAGGAGCTCTTGGAATCCTTCCTTCAAAATCCTGTTTCACTTGTTGGGAAAAGGATCAAACACAAGTGCTGGGATGAAGAACATACAGAGACCAAGTGGTATGCTGGAGTAGTGAAGAATATTGTTAGTGAGGATGTAAATCCTTTGAATACAGAATATGCTGTTCAGTATGATAAACCAGATGATGAAGAAGAGGATGATGAAGATGATGAAGAGCAAGATTGGGTGTTTGACTTAATACTGCAAGACCTAAAAAAGAATGACTTGATAATAATGTGATTTGTAATACAAATGTAATACAAGGCATTTGTATTAATCTACTGATTTTGATTCTTGTAATGTGAAACTTGAGAGTTGAAAACAGTTTTATTCAACAGATAAAATTGTCAATTCCAGCAATGATGATATAGGTGAAGATAAATAATAATGATTGAAAAGATAACTAATTATTAAACTCAAATAATTTCTGCAAGTCATAAGACCTTGAATTAATACCATGCATGTACATTTAAATTGCACAAGTATATGTTCATCATAACTCTCATTGCCTTGTTTATCGTATTAAAGCAAAAAATATTTTAATGGTTTAATGTCCAGTGAAACAGCATTGAGAAAATAAAAAAATATACACTTTCTTAGAACATAAACATAGATTACTGTTCTTACATAATTATGACATTTTACAGAATATGCTTTTATTCAGATTTTAATTTCCAGTTTGTATCTTTCTTTTAAAACTTGTGTAAGGGTGAAAAAGCAATTCACGTTGGAAGAAAAGGAAAATATAATTGTGAGCAAATGCAAATTAAACCTTTATTACATCATAACACATCTTTCATTGATTCAGAAATATATGATCTTAAAAGCAATAAGCATGAAGATGAGACTGATTGAGAACTTGAGAGAAGAGAATATTAGTATTGAGTAATGCGCTGAATGTATTTGCTTTTTATTATAATTTTATTACTTGTGTCATTCCATCGAGGCTGAAATCCATATCAAGTCATGTTAACTTGTATCAGGACAATTACCCCCATACCACTACCCCGGACAATTACCCCCGGAGGACAATTACCCCCAAGGACAATTAACCCCCCCCCCCCCCATGACAATTTTTAGGTTTTGGTATAACTGTTTGGTGTTTGAACAGAGTTCTTATCATGATTATCTACTGTGGGGGGGTGTCCTTGGTGGTAGTTGTCCGGGGGGGGGGGGGGGTAGTTGTCCTATGGGGTTAATTGTCCGGGGGTATTTGTCCTTGGGGGTAGTTGATCTCAGGGGTAATTGTCTGGGGGGGGGGTTATTGTCCTCGAGGGGGGGGTAATTGTCCTCGGGGGGGGGGGGGGGTTATTGTCCTGGGGGGTAGTTGTCCAGGGGGTAATTGTCCTAGAAGTTACATGTTAGCCATATGAACAATTACCACAGGACAATTACCCCCGAAATAGGGTTATATTATAGCCTGTTCTTAGATAGGGGTAGGCCAGGGTCTGGTTGTCCGGGGGGGGGGGGGGGGGGTAATTGTCCAGGGGTAAACTATGATGAACAATGACTATTCAGACCATTCATATGTCGAAATCATATTGCACAAAAAGCTTTTAAAAGACTAAATGAAAGCATACTATATATGTCCTATATTCCCCATAAGGTATGTATTATAAGTGTGCCATGCCAAAAACAAAGAAAATAATCAGATTGCGCAATCGCAATTTGTCCACAAAAAACCCTGATTTTGTATCACATAAATGACAATAACTTGACTTCTGGATGTCGGAATTTGAAAATTCAAACAGTTTTGTGAATCGTAGACATTGAGCTTCATTATGAGCATATAATAAAACATGCTGGAAAAGCCTTCCCTAAGGCTAAGCCAAGCCCAAGGCCTAATTTTCGCCTGAAGTGCCTATTGATCGGCAATCCGCTTTATTCACCGTGCGGAATCTTGGTTCAAGGCATTTCAGGGATATGAAATTTTATATCTAACATCATGAAAGTGTAAAAGTTCTCCGGTGAGTTTTCATATTGGCCTTTTCACCTGCGAACTTTTCCTATGGGCTATGTAGGCCATCCTTCCATACTGGACACTTTCCCCTTCGCTGGCGAAGTTCAACAAATGGGGTCCGGTCAATTCCAGCGTAACGGACATGACATTCAGACAAATTTTTGTAATTCAAAGGTAAATACAGTAGAATTAGCAGTCTTTTGATAATTGTTACTGAGCTTATCAGACACATTTAAGTATCAGTTACATACACATGAAATTTCAAATCGTTTCGTTGAACAGTTGCTGAGAAATTGCACTCTTTGTGAGCGTAACGGACATGACACGAAATGGACGAAGCATTTTTACCTCCTATTGCTTATCAAAATTCCTGTGAATTCTTAGATTGCATGCACCTGATGTTGGTGTTAATTTAACCTTAAGATCATGCTCTATCCATAAAATAGTGTTTAACAACAGTTTTGCAGTGCATTCTGTATTCATAGCTCAAAATGTAGCGTAACGGACATGACACACGAAGCGTAACGGACATGACAGTTTCGTCCACTTTTTGTAAGCAAATATAATTATTTTATTACAAGATATGGTACAAGTCTAATTGTTTACATGTTAAGGCTAGAGGTTAGAGACACACATCATAACTGGTAATCTGTAATATCTCCTATTATTTTGCAATTTGAGAGAGGGGCTTTTCGTACAATATTTATAAAACAAACAAATATTTAGAAAAATTTATTTTTCACCAATTAACAACAGTTAATGAGTATTTTCCAGTTACTACCATCCGCCACACCAAACTAAAAGAGAAAAAGTTGATAGTAAAGATTATCTTTTATTCATGGCTTACTATTTGACAATGTACTTAGCGTAACGGACATGACACCCTTACGAAGTGAACTTCATCAGCACTTCTTAGTTTCAAAATGAAAGAAATATGAATGAATGAATGTAATTATGTAACAGCAAAGTACCTTTACTAACATTCTAAAGAAAAATATGTAGATATTATTGGCAGGAATTATTAATTTAATAGCTAAAGCCTACATGATAATTTTATATAGAATACAATGCTTAATAGTACCGCTACGGCCTACGGCACACTGAGAAGACCAAATCTCATTTTTTGTGAGAAGAAAACAAAATGTACCAGACCTGTATAAATCCAAGATGAACATATGAAATGTATTTTATGATAAAGAATAATATGAACTAGTATTAATGTCAGTTTTAAGATAAAAAAATGATATTAAAAAGTATTTTAAAATTTAATAGCAGTACCTGGAAACCAGTCTTTCATTATCGATTATGTATGAGTTGAAAGGTAATCGGAATGTTTGTAAATCGCTTCTGAGATTTTTTTTCATTCCAAATAAATATCATCCTAGGCCTGGGACGAATACCCTTTTTGCCATTCGATTGTTCGCCAGAGTAAACAATCGATTAGTTCGATTAATCGAGATTCCTGGAATATCAGAAATCACACACACAAAAGTTGACCTACTTCCATGACCTACCGGTAGCTGCGCTAACTGGTATGATGGGAGTGGAACTTGGAATAAATGCATTGTATGTACATACAAGGAACATGTACTTGCTCTGTTTTGTCATTTATCCCGCCCTCACTGCACACAATGAACGAATAGCAAAGGAGATTGAGAACTGTGCGTGACCGCTATATGGTGCATGGATGTGTTGTATGTATTAGCTATGCTTGCACTTGCTCTGGTATGTCATAAATCCCGCCCATGAGCCCATTCCAAGAACGAATAGCAAAGGAGATTGAGAACTGTGCGTGACTGTGAATGGACGTGTTGTATGTATTGCGCTGATGCGAACGTAGATCCCGCCCACAAGCCCATTCAAAGAACGAATAGCGAAGGAGATTGAGAACTGCACGTGACTGGGAATGGATGTGTTGTATGTCTTACGTATGTTAGTACTTGCGCTGATGAATATGAGAACGTAGATCCCGCCCATGAGCCCAACTCAAAGAACGAATAGCAAAGGAGATTGAGAACTGCGCGTGACTAATTTTGCGGGGGCCTATTTCGTGGGTGGTTCTAGTTGGTTTAATAGACTCTGCCTCAAAACTACCTCGTACAGTGACAATGCTTTCGTGCACGTGGTAAGTCACTGATATTGTTTGAGTGGGCGGGTATAACATAATATAGCAAGTTCGATACTGAGGTGTGGCTTCTCAGAACTGATTCAGAGGATTCGCGTACAAGTTAACTATTATGACAATATGGGCGTATTTGTTAGCGCTTTTGGAATGATTATTGGGCGTGACTGTAATCACATATAATGTATAATGAGCAAACTGAGCTCACCCGACTCAGTGCGTCTAGCACAGCGCCTATAGAGACGTACGTGCACATCAGCCCAACACATCTGAATTGTGCGCGGTCGCCGCGGCTTAGTCGTCATTGTGTGTCATGAAAGAGATACAATCTTTGGAATTCGTTAACTTTAGCATAATTTTCATTTGATATCTTGCACTTTGTTTTCAAAAATCTAAGTTTACAGTCATGTACTTTTGATAATCGAATGTTTCAAATCAGTAATCATCATCTGGCGAACATTCGATTAGTGTAAAAAGTAACATTCGAGTGCCGATTGTTGGCAAACTGATCGAATGCTTCGATGGATCGAATTTTACTCCCAGGCCTAATCCTGAGTATAATCATCCTTTCATAAATTCTTGGATGTTCTAAATCTTACTATCTTGCTTGCTGACAAATGTGGCTGTATCTAATTATGTTGCATTGTCCGTGCTGCTTGTGTACAAATGAAGATACATCATTCAAATCGTGATTATGGCTGACCAAAATACTATGATGACATAATTTATTGATAGCGCCACATTCCTTCCACAGCCCCTTTGCTTTGTGATATTGCAAAGAAGTGCCACTGTAGATTCATGGATTCATAGAGCTACATCATGTAACACAGATATCTGAATACAAACTTGTTTTTAAATGTGAGCCCGTGCCATCACTGAAGAAGTTGAGGTTGGTGAAAGTCAGATACTTTGAAGCAATATCATCAATGATCTCATGAATTCACAAGTTGGAATTTTATCATGCTCCAAACTGTCAGTGCAAACACCTAAGATAATCAATCGTATTGTTCAAACACAAATGATGCAGATTGTGATCTGAGTATGTTGCCAGATCTAGCTGCATCTTATCCTAATATTATGTGGCATATTGTTAATTCTCAGAAAAATATACCAGAACAAGAGCTGAACTTTCATCATTCACCAACTTCGAAAAATAGCTTGAATGACATGCAGATTCTAGGAGTTATTACATCCAGCTATCCTCAAGCAATTGAGACTGACCTCAGTCTGTGACACTGAGCCTAATATTTTGTTTTTGTGAATGCTACCTTTTGTCGTATATAAGGCGTCATGTCCGTTACACGATTTGTCATGTCCGTTACGCCATTTTTATGAAAATGAGAAGTAGTAAGGGAAAATGATTGCTACACATGGTAGGGGGTTTAATTCTAACATAGAATCTGAATCTGCAGTACCTTCACTTTCAGACAAATTTCCTGTAAGCTGTGAAAACTTTAAGTGAAAAACGTAACGGACATGACACTGAAAATGATAAAGAAATCACACAAATCTGAAGATCGATTTCTTTAAAATTGATGAATGGCATAAAATTTAACGATGATTTTTTATTGATGTAAACATTAATCAACTATTCAGAAGTTAAAAGAGACCTCTGGGACCTTATTTGCTTTTAGTAGAGACAGAAAAGATGAATTGTTTAAAAATAGCCACATTTTTAAGATTTTGCAATTTACTATTCAATTTTTTTGATGATGGAAAAAAATAAAAATTTTTATCAATATTGCAATTTTTCTATTGGAAATTGAAACTTTATAGATTACTTTTTAAGAAAATTTAACTGCTTAAGTGAAATCTGAAACTTCATTTTTTTCTCTAAAGTGAACATTTTCCATGGAATTGCCCGTCCCCGGGAGCCATAGCCCCAGGGCCAGGCATGCCAGGCCAGGCAAGGGAAAATTGCAGGTTTGTCTTCTACTCAACTCTCAATCAAGTCTCAGATGATTTTAATAGATTAAAATAAAAATATCAATCATTATAAGATTCATAAAACATCAACAGGTATTTGTGAAGTGCATAGAAATTGCAGCGGCGGCTAGTAGAATTAAGCAGCGCAGCTTCTCGCACAACTCGACACCGCACTGGTACACCTCGCCAGAGTTGCCCGCCTGGATTTATTGCGAATCCCGCCCGAAAGAGATACAAACATCAATGGAATTTCCCATACTCTCAAAGATCAAAATGATGATTTTATTCTTTGAGCAGTTAACAATAGCTTTTAGGCTACCTAACTGAGTAATTCAAGTCTAGTATCGCAATTAGAAATTATCATAAATAGATTTTAAGTGTATTTACCTGGGACTATCGGACTCGTGAAACTACGGCACACATGCACAGGCTGCCAACGCGATGTGAAGAACGCCCGCTAGCGCTACGATATTATACGGAAATAACGGAATACTAGTAGTTTTTTTTTTGGGGGGGGGGGCGGGGTTGGGCGACATTTGAGAAAGGAGCACTGCCACTAGAGTATCAACCATTGCCCATTGGTATTAACAATACAAAAAGGTGAAAGGATTAGAAATTTGACCTGATGTACATAGGCCTGTTGGAGTCACTGAAAATGACCACTTTTTTCTCCCCTCCCCCCCCCCAAAAAAAAGAGGAAGATCGATAAGATGAGATTTATGAACATAAAAAAGGCCTAAATCAAAAGGAAAGAAAAACAAGAGGGAGAAGGGTAGGGATAGTAGAGTGGACAGAAAAGGAAATTTTGTGCATTCACTATAGCTCCTCGATCCCTGCATGCATTTATATTCTGCATTGTTTACATATGCATGCATGATCACACCCCCTTTTGTGTACCATAGCGAACAATTTTTTCTCACTCAATTTTTCTAGTTTGTCATACAAAATCAGTTAGCCTCTCCATGGTTGGACGGGGGGGGGGGGGGCCTTTTGGATTAGACTTAAGCATGCCCTACCCCCCCCAAAAAAAAAATACATAAATAGAATAAAAATGAAATGAAATCAATAAATTGGATATAACATGTAATGCATTCAAAAATGTAAATTCTCGCAATTCAAAAGCTTATTAAAGTACCAGGGTTCCTTCAAAAGAACAAAATTCTCAGATTTCCCCTGATGAAGTTTAAAAATGCCCAGATAATTATTTAAACCCATTCCCAGTTTTGAATGTTTTCTAAGTTGTTGCAGTGAATTACATGTTTTTTCAGTAAAAAAAACAACAATGTAAAGCTACCTCCATAACCGGTCAGTCAATGGATGTAGTTTTAATATGCAAATAACAGTGTCTGCCTGACTACCATGCTTTCAACTTTTGGGCCGATCAAAATTCCCTGATTTTTCTCTCATTTGAGGCATTTTCCCCTGATTTGAGGTATTGTTTGAAAATCAAATTCCTTGATTTTTCCCCAGGCTGACTAGAAAAAAGTAAAATAATTTTCCCTCATGGGCTGGGAACCCTGAAGAACACATCACTATCCAAGTACACAGTATATATACTTTCCTAAATATACTAATTCCACTTTTCTTGCTCACAAGCTTTGATCATTCATAAAACCTCTAGGCCTATTCAAGACAGTTTTGGGCAGCAAGGACTCTTATTCCAGCCAAAATATGCTGATTATCATGAAATGTGGACAGCGAGGTGTCAGACTGTACCCAAGTTTTACAGGGAAATGCAAATTGAAAAAATAGTTTAGTGTTCTTTGTTGGCATTTCATCTTTCTTTCCCTTCTCTTTCTTCTCTCTCTCCCTCTCTTCTTTCTCTCTCCGCCCTCTCCCCCGAGGCCCCCCCCCTCAACCTTGATCTCTCCCCCTCCCTCTCTATTTCTTCCCCCACTCTCTCTCCTCTCTTTCTCTTCCTTTTCTCCATATCCCCTTTACCCACTTTCTCCCTCTCTATTCATTCTTACCTTTTTCCTGAAGCACTTCACTATCCTGGTATAATTTGAAGTACATGTATATAGAGTAACAAATGTACATGTATATTGAGAAGACAAATCTTTTTATAACAGTAAAACATATAAGAATAATAAATGAATACAAGTATGCCAAAATACAACAACAACAAAAAATAGACAAAAGATGCTATTTTCCCCATTATTTATTTAAGAATGATACATGATACACATAACATGCACAGAGACCACATTCACATACACATTTGAAATCATATAAACGAATACCTCTGCGTTTTGTGTGCTCCATGCACATTCACTTGATTAAATTTCATGAAATAACTACACAATAATCATCATTGTATTCCAATAATTGTATTCTACCTAAGCAATACTCTTCATGTGCCGATCTGGGGCAATGGTAGGGGGGCAAAAGGCCAAGGGGCATCCCCCTTTGAGGATATTAGTCTTTCTTTGCTTATCAGAAAAATATCACAACAGGAAAGTGCTTCAAACAGTGGTGACCTTTGACATTTTCCCCTCTTTCTTGGGAAGGGGAGACGGGTATTGTCAATATATTTTCCCTCCTTATGGTAAAACCTGGAGCAACCCCTGCAATTAACGACATTCCCCTTACGCATAAATACAAATATTTTTTATTTTAGAGCCAAACCCGGCTGAAAAGAATTGGAATTATATTCCTCTGGGTGGCATGACATAGAAGAGTTGTTTGGGAGGAATCAATAAAAAATAAACTATTTTTCAATTTATATTTTTGCTATCAGTGAAATTAGACCTGTGAAGCACGTCCCTTGTCCCCCTCCCACCCCACCAGTAACTTGTTACTCCTCTGCTTTGAAGCCAGTTTGAACATACGAACTGACGAAACATATTTTTCTGGGTACCTGTGACTAGGTTTGCCCCTTTAATCCCAAACAAGATGCTTTCTAAGCTTTTTTTGAGGGGGTGGAATGTGGGCTGCAACTGATTTCAATCAACTTTTAATTTGACAAATTAAGTAATAGATTGTGTAGCCTACATGAATACGGAATGCAAAAAAAATATTGATGTTACCCTGAAAAATTAAAACTTGAGTAAGAAAGAAATTCACAAAATAATTGTCTATATGCTTATAATATCTTCTGTTCCGTAAAAAACTAGAAATGAAAAACTATTTAGCAATTACTACTCCCATTGGGAAACTACATTTCACCTACTACAAGTTCTGAAATACTATTGGCTTAGAGGCCCCAACCCAACGAGTAATGTGTAAATCCAGTATAAGCTTTTCATTACGTTCAATGATCTTACTGTGTGCAATGTGCAAAATATTAATCGATAACATAATCCATACAATGTAATCAATTCTCCTTAATTTAACTTTATGAAGTATAACCTATAATTTCAGCCCGACGAGAAGATATACTATCTTTTAAAGTTGATTACAAACCAATAATATAAGTACATGCTATAATGACATAATTCATATCCTGAGAAAATCAAAGGGAAAGGGTGTTAGTAGTTTATGGAAGTTAGAATAAATAATATGGTAGAATAATATGTTTGGGGTATTATATTCTTCAGAACCCCCCTCCCCCCTCCTGGGAATATGAATGTTTCAAACTGAAAAAATATATATGTGTATCTATGATAAACAGTGGTGCTAAAAACTTAGTGAACCCCCCCGGAAAATGAACATATTTAATAGTTCTCCATGTTATATAAAGACATTTAATCAATAATAATAATAACGCAGTTCTTGTATAGCGCATATCACAGTGTCATAACGTCCCTATGCGCTTCCAAAGGACTTGGATATTATTACCCTGGCTTTAGCCCCGCAGCCTTTTACAGCTCGGTGGCATTTCAAGGAATAAATTCTGGCCAGGTACCCATTCATCTCACCTGGGTTGAGTGCAGCACAATGTGGAAGAATTTCTTGCTGAAGGAAATTTTGCCATAGCTGGGATATGAACCCATGACCCTCTGTTTCAAAGTCAGAAGACTAATCCACAGGGCCACAACACTTGGAAGTCAGGTGATAAAATATTACATTAAATAAAGTGTTTTTCTCTGGGCTCGCCGAAAATTTTAGTACCGATATTGTTGTCTGCATTCAACACTCAGCATGAAGGAGTTCCTTTTTTGGTGGGTTTTGCTAACTTTCTAGCACTACTGTATCTATAATTCAAGATATCAATAAATGTGAGAGATTGTGAAGTAATGTTCACAAACCACTTTTTTTACGCTGAGACTAAAACCAAAGGCTCACTTCCGTTATAGAATGTACAGCATCCATGAGAAAAATAAATGTGGACAAGTCCCGATAAGTATTCCTCTGGAAACCTTGTCTACGTTATCTGTACCATCGACAATGTACGCAGGCAAACAAGAATACACTGACCAGGGCAATTCTGTAATAACATTATTCCAATGAAGCGCAATATGAAAGTGGAATTATTATCATTATCAAGTTCTGATGTCCAAATTCGTTGTACAATTATAAGTAATGATCATATAGAATTTGTTTAAAGAATTTACCACATCATTGAATGTAATGAATATATATATTTCCATGCTCTTCATCCATTTGTGACAACCAAAATAGTCATTTCATATAAAATTATGTTAATTGGACGCATACAAGCTTCTAATGGTCATCTCTATTATCTAAACCACAGCTACATTTCTGCATTTCTAACAGACCAGGGCTACGTAACACAAATGTTTGCAATCAATCGCTAAATGACAAATGGCGAATCAAGATCATTGTTTCATGCACATTTTGTTTAGAGCACTAGCCAGGAACCAATCAGAATTGATCTTTCATATTTATAATTAATCACAAACATTGGTGTCACGGGGCCCAGTGGCATACATTGCATTAGCATTCCCCTTATTCATATACAAACACATATAATAATTCCCATTTTGGCTAGATTGGTCATTTTATACAAACAAAATAGTGAACAATATACTATCATGAATTTATCATTAAATTTCTGTACAAAATAGAAAGAAGAAAGGGTATCTAAAAGAAACATGAAAAAAAATGAAATCTTGAGAAGCAATTTGGAAATTATGTGACCTGTGTCACGTAACACAAAGGTTAGCGATTGATTGTATGCTTGATTTTCACGATTAATTGTACATTGTAGTCAATGCAATCAAGCTAAGTTTTGTGTTACGGGCCCCTGGCGTACTTTTCCTTTTCTCATGATGTTGAAGAATTAAAAGAAACAAAACCATGGAGGGAATAATCCATTATATATAACACCTAGATAGATCGCTGTCATTTGATGTCGATCATTCTCAGCCCATTTTACAATGACGTCATCACCCAAGCAATTTTCGATCCATTCATTCTGCAATTTTGGATCCATACGATTTTGTCCATTGCATACTCGCAGGGATCACCGGCACTACACGAGAAAACACAGTGCGCGTGCTGAATGTACGCGACAATCAACCGACCACGCTCCCACTGAATGCACATTTGCATTCAGATTTATAAATGTCAAATGACAAGGATCTATTTTAAGGTGTCATGTAAAACAAATACTAAATGTTCTTTTCATTCATGCATTGGACAGAATACTCGATTCGGTGAAAGATGAAATGTATGATCCATTCAACTGATCATTTCATCTTTCACCTCATGAAGTATTTTGTCCATTGCACTCATAAACATTCATTATGAGAATAGGCGGTGTTGTAAGAAAATATTTGCAATCAACTGAAAATTTACGTTGCAGTTTTACAGCTGATGGATCAATTTCAGCAGATTATGTTAGGTACAATTACTTAGGCCTGACACCTACCTTTAATGTAAAAAAGAAATCACCAGGGGAGTGTTTCACAAAGATTTAAGAATGACTTAAGTCGCACTTAAATGCCGACGCGTACTTGATATGCAACGCGCGATCTTATTGATAGATACGCAATAATGCGCGTCCCCACGACACGATCTGACCAATGCAGTCAAGCCTTTCATACCGTACGCAGCTCGGTATTTAAGTGCGACTCTAAGTCATACTTAAATCTTTGTGAAACGCCCCCCAGGGCTTAAACCTCAAACATCTGCATCAATTTGTAACTTCCCCACATAAATGTAGCTTGGATTACAGATGCACTTTTGTATCGCATGAGAAGTCTATATAGACAGGACTGTCTGACTGTCACAATCGAATGAGAGTTAAACAGCATTGATGAAACATCCACACATACAAACTTCCAAGAGTTTATGACCCAATTCTTCGCTGCTACGTCACTTCCAGCGATGCCCAGGCAGGTCATATAGCTGAAGACGTAAGTGTGCAGTAAAAAATTTAGAGGTAAGTAATTTTTACTGATTTTCATTTTGCTTTTGGATCAAAAGTTTGAATTTGTGGAGGTCTGACTGTATATGTCATGTTTTTTTTTTTTTTTATTCTAGATCTTTAGTCAACTATTTTATCAATGAGATATAAGATAAAATGCTTCTAAGCTTCTTTCCATGTTTCTATTAGGACCTTCCCTCAGGCATGACACTCATTTATACCCCAATCCCGGCTGCTGGTACGCCCCGGGCCTGCCATAAGGGGTGTTCCTAGCGTAGGGGTTGCCCGGGCCCCCAGCTGGTGTCGGGTAGGGTTGTTGCCCGCCAGCTTGTTGCCCGGGTTGCTGCTGGTACGCGCTGTAGGCAGCCGGTTGTTGCGGTTGCGGTTGTTGCTGTTGCTGGGGATTGTACGCCGGCTGTTGTGGTTGCGGTGGGTATCCTTGTTGCTGCTGTTGTGGGTATCCCTGCGGCTGTTGTTGTTGTGGTTGTTCTTGTTGACCACTGTACGGGGCTTGTGGCTGGGTGTAGCCTTGAGAAACAGGTGGTTGTTGCTGTTGTTGCTGAGGTTGGGGCATGTTGCCTGAAAAAATAAACATAATTGCAAATGACAAACCACTACTTCCTTCGCGAAATCCCTCTTTCTAAAGCCGGGCCCCGTAACAATAAATGTTAGCAACCAATCATGGGCAGGGTCCTGGGAACAATTTTTTTTTTCACTGCGGGTGCTGATGCAAATTTGAAAAAAAAAGAGGTTTTACTACAAAATGAAGGTCTTTTTGATCAGGAAAAATTTGACAAGCAAAATAAAAAAAGGTTTTTACCACAAAAAGTATGTCATTTTGGTTAAATTTTTCAATATTTCCATGACTACCAGAATTCTAGGGGGTGCTGCCTAAGAAGAATGATACACTGTCACACAGCCCCCTCTAGGAAAATCTTGGGGGTGCCGAAACACCCCAGCACCCCTGCTTCACATGGCCATGATCATGGGGCTTACTTCTACGACTGATCCTCGTAAATATTAGTCTTACTATTGATTGCTTAGCTTTATGTTTCAAGGCCCAGATTACATAAGCACTATTACATCACCATTGCTAGGAATGTTTAAACAAACCAACCTTCATATTTTCAACTTTTTGTCTAACTTTGATCAAATTTGAATTTTCGATGAATTTGACAAGGAACCTCTCAATGAAATCAATTGTACAAACTGGTATTTGTGTTTTGCAAGATGGATTTGCATTTAAGAAAAATACATACCCCTTATCTGAAGAAGAAAGTTGGAAGAAAACAACTCTCAATGACAAGGAATTACAAGCAACAACAGGGTGGTGATTCATAAAGCTGTTCGTAAAGTTACGCACAACTGGAACACGTTACTTACTTATACATAAGTCAGCTACATAAAAGGATATATCATATAGCACAAGAAAGGGTCACTGGTCGTGCGTAAAGTCGTTCGTAACTTACGAACAGCTTTATGAAACGGGCCCCAGATTAATAATCTGTAACAAGTAAACATTAACAAATAATGATAAATTTGCAAAAGAAGCAAAACGGTGTCATGCAGTTTTTTTTTTAATATGAACATGTACGTGATGTTTTGGATGCAAAACATCAAACAAAAGACAAAAATTAAAAAAAATAGAAAAAAAAATAGAAGAGAAAATAAATAAACACACTCCTCCCTTTCTGTTCTCCTCTTTTCCAAGTGTCCATTTCCAATTCCCTCCACAGTTTCCTATCAGTCATTATCCTTTACCACTTCTTGACCCCATCCATCCTTAAGTGTAAAATCCAGGGGCAAGTATGCTTTGGTCCCCTCCCCTCTGCCAATTTTCAAAATCGTTTTCTAACATAATTTTTTTAAATACAACATGATCTTCTTCTAGAGCGATAAAAACTTTGTATATGATCCCACCTCACCCTAACCTTGCCCTGCCTCGACCCCATTCTACCCTGCCCCATCCCGCCCCACCCAAATCATATCCTGACTCATCCCACTCCTGTCCTGCCCCACTCCTATCCTGCTCCACCGCACTCCTGCCCTGCCCTACCCTTTCCCCGCCCCACCCAGATATACCTGGTTGATAGCCCATTGAAATAGGAGTAGGAGCACCAAAGAGCTCCAGGGTGGAGGGTTGGCTTGAAGGACGAGCTAGCAAAGGAGGATGAAGACAAAATACACTCATGCATGGTTTCAAATGCTGCAAGAGCAAACATTTCTAAAAGGTATTTCAAATATTTTTTGCTTTTATTTTTATGTAACTCGACCCCTCTGACCAACTCCTACCCTACCCCACCCCACCCTTACCCCGCCCAGACATTATACCTGGTTGATATCCCACTGAAGTAGGAGTAGGAGCACCATAGAGCCCCGGGGTGGTGGGTTGGCTTGAAGGACGAGCTAGGAGAGGATGAAAACACAAACACAATGGAAGCAACATGCATGGGTTTCAAATACTGCAAGAGCAGACATTTTGAAGAGATATTTTCATTTTTTTAAAATATTCTTGTTAATTTCATGTAAACTTGACCCTTCTGTGGGTGGTTAATCAAGCCAAAACATTTGAGCAATGAATGACTACTTAACTTTGGCTAAAAATTTGGGTTATGATAAAACATTTTTACATTAACCCCATTGGAGACTATGCTCGATGCGGGCAGATGTCAATGGAAAATGCAATTCCAGTCTCCAACATGTTTTATACAGATTTCTATTTACAAACATTTTCAATCAATTTAAATTGTGTTAGAAATATTTTGAATCATTTTAGAACGCTTGAAATCATTTTCAAACGTATCTCAGAAGGGTGATTCCATACGTGTCGTACGGGACATTTAGAGAACATTTGACAGTTTTTCTACAAGAAAAACTAAAAATATTCCAGTAACTAAAGGTGATCATCAAGTACTACCAGAGTGTTAGAAAAACCAAGACTTAACATGACTTGAATTCACATCCTGTATAATACAGATTTAAAATAGTAATGTGTCGTACGGACGCAGAAAAAGTGGCTTTTTTCAAAACCTCAAGTTTGTACTCTAAAGTCTGTGAGTTGGACAGATAATTTTCATAGAAACTGAACTCAAATTGATATTCAATTACCCAAGAACAAACACGTCTATGAAAGAAAGCAAAATAAACATTCATGAATAAATAAAGCAAATTACAATTTTCGAGAACATTGTGGCGTACGGGACACTCAAATTGTGTCGTACGGGACATCTCTAAATTGAAGCCAAACTTTCTTACTTTATGTCTCTTTGACTTCTTCAATCACTTTATTTGGCTGATGATAATGATAATCCTATCAAACTAAAGACATTCATTATGTTAGAAACCGCTATTAGCTGAATGTTTCTGTCAATATATCATAAACAAAATAATGTGTCGTACGGGACACTTGTGTGTCGTACAGGACACTTCTGTGTCGTACGGGACACTTGTGTGTCGTACGGGACACTTGTGTGTGTACAGGCACTTGCGTGTTGTACTGGGCAGTCTGAATAAAACAATGAACTTTTTATCAATCAGAAGGGGAGCATTGCCCCTAAATTCTTCCCTTTTAATGAAAAGTCTTTTAATAAGTAGTCATTCAGGACAATATAATTAAGTAACCTCAATATATACAATCGGGAGCAATTTTTTTTCATGATGGGAAATGTACAAGGGTTCACAGCATTTTTACGAGCTGAAAAACTTGAGGTTTTGTGTGAAGCTATATTTTAGTTAATTAACTGATGATTTCCAATACACTATTTAAACAATGAATGAATGAAACTGTTTGTGTAAATTATGGGGCTAAAATGTTATAATTTTTCATACAAAATGTATCTATATACATGATATATGTCACAACTCTCATGTGTAATTCCTTTTTTTTTTTTCGAAAGAAATGCGGTTCTACTTTTTCAAACCTTTCTGCTTTTCATGAAACCATATGGTTTGTCTTATTCTCCAGAATTTTTTGAACAACATGGTTTGTCTTATTTTCCAGATTTTTTTTACAACTTGAAAAAAGTAAGGAGTTTCAATAAAAAAAAAAAAATAGTGATTATCAAGGGAAGTCCAAATAGTTGATTGATATGTAATTTTTTTTTACATCTTATAATAATTCCACATTAGCATGCAAGAGGAAGTCATCTTCCACGCTAGGGTGAATCAATTATAAAGGTTTTCTTTTCATGCTCAGTGACAAAGAAATTAACCTGCTCTGACCAGTGAAAATCACCAGTTTAGCTGAAGGGATTCACAAAAGAATACAACTACATGAAATCAATTAAAATAGTTAGAATCACCAATTTCATGTTCTATGGAAATAAAAAAGTATTTTTTAAATTCACTTTATGTCAAATCAATTACTTGAATTAAAATAGGCATACTATTTATAGTTTCTGAATCCAAATCCTGCAATTAAATGCATTTTATATTGTGTGTCGTACGGGACAACTTTTAATAGGACAATTATTGAAAAATGAAGGGCAGTGATTAGATCCTTATGGGATAAATCGATCACCCATGGGTCACAGAAAGAGAAACTGATATTGTGAAATTGCATCATCAAAAATAAATTTGTAGGAAAAACTTTTGCATTTTCATGTGTCGTACGGGACATTGCCAAAAATAGGTTCGGAAAAATCAGGGCTGCCCCTATTATGGATGATGAAAACGTTGTAGATATTATTTGGAACCATCAATGATACATTATTCCATTGACCTGCAATATTTTCAATCTTCTCGTGCTTTGCCAATAATTGTTTCAGGCAGTCTTTGTACTTGACTATTTAATTAGCAAAATTATTGAAGATTTAAAATTCCATTGTTCCCCCCAAGAAAAACTATATCTGACTTCACTTTTGGTTAAAACTCATAATTTTCATAAGATTTAGGTATCATTGTAAAATATTACACTACTTATGACTTCTTGAAAGCATGTTGAAATTTATGATATTTTTGAAGTTCTAGTGTGGAATCGCCCAGAACATGTTTTCAAGCTCAACGATTATAAAGTGCCAACATTACTCAAAATGGCTTTGAAAATGTTCATACATACACAATCCTGATTCTTTTATTATGACTTTCATTCCAAGAAAATATATATATATCATTTGCATTTTTGTCTCGAAAAGTTGATTTTTCTTTCACATATTGTCTTGGAAAATTATTCAAATTTTTGTGTCAAGAAAGAGTTTAGTATATTCATATTTTGTTCTTTGTTCAAATATTGAATATGACTCTTTTCCTACATTTTCAGCCATAGCCATATCCTGATCGGACACTTTCATGTAAATGTAATTCTTAAAAATCATGAAATAAAATCATACAAAATCAAGCATAGAAATTAGGTTGAATAAATATTAGACAAGTTCAGATATTTGGAGACTTTTTTTTTCATGGAAAAATATTAGACTTTCATTTACAATCAACACAGTCACTAATGTTTCATACAGATTTCAAATGCATTAACAAAGAATGAAATTGGAATTTACAGTATATTCAGAATGCATCTTGATTTTGATGGAAAAGGCATACATTTGTTCTTCAATTTCAAATGTGCTCTCAATGTATTGAATTGTATTTGATGTTTAGTCAATTTTCATGTCTTAATCCTATTCTATTTCACGCCATGATTTTTGTCTACTTTCCACTTAAACATTTTGAAGTTTGTCTGAATTGTAAAGAACATTGCCCAGCAAGCCTTAATAACCATATTATATCAATGGTAAAATATGAAAGAAAAGACAATGAAACATGCATGCATGCAGCTGGTGGAAACTACATGCAATTTGTATTGATACGAGAGAGAGTAAGGTGAAAAGAAATTCATACCAATATTTACACGGCATTGCAAACACACTTCCAGCAAACAACCACACAAAAACCAAATGAAAATACAGCATGCACTTTTAAAATGATATCTTTCAAATTTCAATGTTATTAATGTTACTTAACTGCATGCTTCAAATATGGGTAATGATAGGTATTTCTTTTAAATGGTTATTCATAACAATTGCAACTGCATGCCTGGTACATATAGATATTTCTTTTAAATGGTTATTCATAACAATTGCAACTGCATGCCTGGTACATACTCGCTACAAAAAAATCATGAAAAATGGGATGGTACCAATTACAACTCCTTGAATCAACATATTTCCAATAAATGTAATTACAAAACGTCAGTTTGGCTTGGCATTCCGTTCAAAATCAAATCCTTGTACTTTCATGCAGTCATGATCATTTTAAATACTTGAGGTCCTGTGACGTAATTGTCCTTTGCAGACCGCAAGCATTGGGAATTGGCACAGCAAAAAACAAAACACACACACCACTGTAAATACCGATTATTTCACATCACTTACGAGCATAAGCCTGTTGCTGCTGCTGGGACTGCGGCATGCCGGGCTGCTGGGGGCCAGGGCGGGGCGAGTGAACCGGTGACATACCCTGTGTGACCCCAGGGGCACCAGGCTGGGGGTGGGGTGCGCCTGGCTGGTTGGCAGGGGGTTGTTGCCTCTGTTGCTGCTGTTGACCAACATTGGAGCTCCGACTTGAAACGCTGTCAGCAGGCGAGGCCGGCCTTTCTGTTGCTTCTATAAAATCAACCATAAAGTGAAAGTTTTGTGCATGGTTGTGTCAATGGCAAGGCTAAGAAAAGTCTTTCGCATGATAACATGTCACGTTTATACTGCTTAATATATTGGAATTACCTCTCTATGCAATTTATGTATGAAATTATTACATTATTACCCAAGTCATCGAATCCTGTCTTGACCATGGGGAGAATTCCAACAAGAGTTTCAAAAATCAATTGATAGGCTATTGCAATTGATAGTACACCATGCAAACTTTCAACTCATCACACAGTATGTTTCCTTTTTCTCTTTTCTCTTGTCACCTACCATCTTTGTCAATACCGAAGCTGTTCATGACGGCTGCGTTTGGAGCTGGTTGTTTGTATGGATCAAACATGGCAGTCTGGGCTGTGCTGACGGCAGGCTTGGCTTCAGCTTGCTCCTCCGCAGCATTATCTGTGTTAATCAAATCCAATTCATACAATGTACAAATTCTTCTGATATAAGGATATACTTCATAAAGGAGTCATTGAGGAGTTTTTTTCGCAACCACTACACTAACACTTTTTGGAACATTGAGAATCTATTGTCAAAAGCCCTTCACTTCATAACAAAGCAGCCTTTGTCGAAATCGGTGAGTCAAAACAGCAGTGTCATCCTTCACTCTGGACACGTTTACAAAATATCTGCAATTTTCAATCAGCTCTGAATCGTTGGAAGATCTGCTGTCCCAGTTGACCAATTGTTGGCAATGATCTCTAAGCAGTTCACTGTGATTTGAGCATTTTCAATAGATTCTCAACGTTCCACAAAGCATCTGGATAGTGATTGCGAAAACTCACTAATTTATAGTGAAATTATACAAAAGTGATTAGGAAGTTGATCTTGTGTAGTCTGCAGGCACAGAATGTGAATGAAACTTTGATCAACAAGTGGGTCTCCATGCAAAGACTAGCACAAATAAAACTTGTTGTTTCATTTGAGGGCCTACAATACACAAGGAATTATAGGCTGCACATCCAGTCCCTTGACCCGAGTGAAGGGTTTGTGCAGCAAAGTAGTTCATGTGTGACATCATCACACATCTTGATCGCATTGCCAATGGGAGGATTTCCATAGCATTTAGTGATCTCAACATTCAAATGCTCACAATTTTCTCATTATTATTTCAAATTATATCAAAGTTTTGTTCATCTATTTCTTGAGTTTTCAATATTCTTAAAAGAACAATTTCATTTTATTCAGAAAATATCTGAACACTTGTTTTAAGTAATAACATGCACACAAATATACAAAATTAATAAAGCAAAGAAAAAGAAAGTCTCATGAAATTAACTAATCAAAAACAATACCTAGATAAGTATAGAATTATCTCTTCTTGTGAAATCTGATCATTATCTAATACAGGAGTATAGAGCTCCCGATTTTTTCACTGATAATACCAATTCAGTGAAAAACTGGTATTTGGTAATAAAGCGTATTCAGCATAAATATAATCTTTCAAGTTTCATGCAGGTTTGATCATGCTTTCAAATTCATGCAAATGAGTTACTGATGAAAAAAAAAAAACTTTTGCTCTTATCAGACCTGGTTCATACCACTGTCAAGAAATCACGTTGCATTTTGCGAGTAAGCTAAATGATTTTAGAATTATCAAAATGAACTGAAGTCTTTGGCAAAGCGCTCACCAAGATACAACTTATAATATACAGTGCGTATCAAAAAAAGTTTACACTTAGAAAAAATCCTTTAAAATTATACATTTGTAATATCCTGAAGATTTTTCCACATCTTAACATTGGTACAGATCCATTTAAGCAAATGACGATATAACTGTCGAAAAATATTTTTGCTTGAGTGAGCACCACTTACTTTTGAAAAGTTAGTGAAAAATTATTTGCGCAGAACTTTGAAATAGTTTATGCGAATAAAAGTAGACCTTAATCATGAAGAACACGTGGAATTTAGCTAGTAAAATCGATTTGAAGATATCTTTTACCTTTTTTAACTTGTTTCCTTGCCCAAAACACTTCGAAGAGTGCATTGCGCCCCACCCCACTCCCCCACACACCGAGGCCATCGTGACGATATTTGCTTTACACTGAGCTGTGATTTACATGAAATGGCTTAGGCTTGATTTTCATTTTGTTAATCTTTGTCAAGCTTGGAAAAAGTGTGGAGAAACAAGTATTAAATGAAATATGAAATGTAAACCCACTTTACATGATAAAAACTTAGCGAAAAAATGCTGGAGATGTCTGATATAAAATTTTGTTAATTTGTTCAGATTCAGTTATGTCCTCAGATCCAGCTGGCACAAAATGGTAAAGGTTGTGCTTAGTAAGTGTTGAAATTTCAATTTGGGTGGCAAAATTGTTACAAAATGCTTGAATGTATCCTTTTTATTTCAATTGACTAAAAGTGCAAGGGAAATGTATGAGAAATGTTTCGCAGGGTAAGTTTGATTTCGCCCTTTCCCCTTGACACAGCGTGAAAACAAGCATTTCTGCGCAAACAGATTTCTGTGAGCTTTACAAAAATGGACAGTGCTCACTCAAGTGTAACATTCTGTCAAAACTTTTACTTTCATTGGATAGATGAGACCCAAACCCAAGATTATATGTGAAAAAATTACCCACATGTTGTATATATTTTAATTCCCAGGGATTTTTCAAAGTGTAAACTTTTTTTGGATACGCACTGTATATATTGCACCATTAACGCTATGTAATGTTTTTAAACTATATTTTTGCCAATTTGAATGATGAAATATGGTCAGATCGATTTGATAAATATATTCATAACTTTCAGCAGGATCTTGTATTCCGTTCATCCCAATTCAGTGGGACGAAAATTAGCTGATCTGGGAGGAATAAATCTTTCTTTTAAACCACAAATATTCATCATTCAGGCTTTCATGAATTCAAGAAGGGGAAGTGGCCAGACCTACATGTATAATATTATCTTCTGAAACATCCCTCCACCTTTAACCTTTTTTTTACTTAAGATAAAAGCAATGCTCTTAAAACTGTAGGTTGTAAGAACCAGTGATATAGCTACAGTAGACAGCAGCTGAGCGGGTCGTGTGGTCCAGTGGTTAGAGCATTGGACTCATAATCGCAAGGTTGTGAGTTCGAATCCCAACTCTGCCATTGTCTCCACTTTGATAAAAAGGCCCGAGAGTGATATCTGTCGTCTATAACGTCAGCCACCATGACTGATTAACCTAGACGTAAAATGTTTCATAGGTAATTGGTTATATACCAGCTTGGCGTTTACCAGCAAAATGCTGTCCTGCCGAGTTCCTACGGGAGTTACCACAAACAGAAACAGAAACAGAAACAGAAGCTGTCAGGCCCAACTGGCACAGAAGATTTCTGACTACCACTCATCATGAGAAAATACTGCTTCCATCCACCACTAATTTCAAATGAAAAGTGTTTCAAAACTAAAGTCCTTGCAAAGAGGAATTGCACTTGCGTTCATTTCCATCTTTAATCTTATTTTATTAACATAATTTACATCAAACATTCTTATATTTGATAGATATTAGTTTATTTGAAATATTTGTTATAAAAGTCAGATTGTTATTGTTATGTACGCTTCAGATTTGGCTTTAAGACCACTACATGTATGTAATGCTATAAAATAGCGACCACCATGAAAATGAGCCAAGCTAGAACATTAAAGAACGTTCAATTTTCCCTTCAAGAGATCTTGACAGCATCCATACAAGATTGAAGGAAATATCCCTTTACCTTCTATAAACCCTTTTTCACTAAAAAAACAACACAATGTTGTCTTTATAAGTGTAGGGCAAAGACGACATCTTATTTTCTGCCAAATAAATATTTCAAGCACCCATACTTCCCAGATGAGGGGGAATAACCCTCTACCTTGAGGAAACCTGTTTTTCACCCCCAAAAAAAGACAGCATTGCCCTTAAAACTGTGACAAAAAGGAGTATATTCAATTTTTCCACCAAGATCTTTAAAGCACTCGTACTTGCCAGTTTGAGGAATATATATTTCCACAATCCAGAAACCCTTTTTTCATACGAAAATAGGAACGCCTTTAAGACAAGGCCAAAGAGAACATTTTGATTTTTTTTCTGCCCAAGAGATCCTTAAAGCGCCCATACTTGCCAGATAAAGTGGTTTAGTTTTCATGCTGCTAGCTTCAGTTTGATGATAATGGTGGCAGTCTTGTTTCCAAGACCCCTTAACTTATACCTTTTGGTTTTTTCTTTGATCGCACAGAGGGCTTACAAGTACCTTCGGGTTTCTCGATGGGTAACCGAGGCTCCAGGGAGTCCAGGAGAAAGTTGACTTGGTTACGTATGGACTGCAGCTCTCGCCTCAGATTCTTGACTTGGTCACTCTCGATCGGCCTTGGCTGACCATTGACTGGAAAGGTTTTGAAAAATCAAAGTCCACACCAACATTAAGTTGTTGTGATTAAAATTACATCTCTTTCATATACCAAATTCAAAAATAAAATTTCATTATCAATTAGGTCTTCACTTTATCTATTATCTTCTCATTATTTTAGTTTTCAATTCTGGTATAATTATTGTTCATTAAAGTTTTAAACAAACATTTCAATTAGCGTCCTTCATTTTTTTATGGAAAAAAAATAGATAATGTGCTTAAGAGATAACATACTTTTTAAACAGATAACTTAAACTATGATAACCAGTATCGATACTTTATTCATAATTACATAATTAAAAGAAATGTCAAAAGAATAATTATTTCAATTTCCACCTTAAAACTAGTTCAGCAGAAAAGGAGTTTACTTTCTTATCAAATAACGAGCAAAAATTTGGACTTACAATAGGCACTGCAACACTGGAAAGAAATATCTCCAAAGCAAGAGGATTAAGATTACCCCAATAGTTTTATATGCATTGTAGATCAAAGTGGATTTAATGAACTTACCAAATAATGTGATTTTTAAAATCCTACTGCACTGGATTGCAAATGAAAGATCGGTACTATCGAAAATTGTTATCAAATCACCATCTGTCAAAGAAAAAAAAACATTCATTTCAATTCATCCAAACGATAATTAAGTCCAAGAAAGGTATTTATTTATAACACATAATTCAAAGGCTTGTCTAAAGAACTTTGATTTTGATTTTGATAGGGTTGGAACCCCAAGGGACAAAGGAAGCTGATTGGTCTTGCTTAGCAATATTGATCAATGGTATCTTATCATCCCCTAAAAAAATTGAGAAGTAACAAAAACATTTTAACTCCCCCTAAAAAACAGTAACAACAAAAAAAGTTAATTACTTCCATTCTCATTTTCTAAGGGGGTAGGGGAATGGCACATCACAGGAAACTTCTCATCATGGGGTACTATACAGGTACCACTATAGTCTGAGAGGTGGGGGGAGGAGGGTCGATGACTGCTGTGCCATCCTGGATATTCCGTGTATTGACAGTGATTTTCCATAATTTGAAAATATGGTCTTTTCCATTTCTGAAAACCAGTAATGTGGTTTTAAACTTAGTCTAAAATGGAAATTCCATTTTGTCATAGGAAATGCACAAGGCGAAAACATGAAGTCTATTCCGTAGAAGCAAATTTAATCGATTTTCGCATGAAAAGTAAAGAACCAAGCAGTTTTTCAATCTTCGTTTACCGATAAAAGCAACATCACTTTCCCTACCCACGATGCCTACATACCTTCATCTTTATATTTAATGACGACCTCGTCGCTTGGATTGAGCTTGCCCCGGTAGACCCTCTGCATCATCAGGATGAGTTCATCGTAGGTGATGTCCTCATTGTGGATGGGTATCCTCCTGATGTCGTCCCCAAGCTGGGCTTTGATGATGAGTTTGTTGCTCAGGTCGATCTGCGGGAAGCTGCCACTGGGCCCTTCCATTGTCTTTATTCAGCTCCCTACCTATTGTTAAGGTACATGTAATTATAAGCAGGGTAATAGGCATGGACCATATAGACATACATGTATGGGACAATATTCTGAAGTCGGGTTTAACGTAGGCCATGGTGCTGTGAAAAAATCATGGGAAGCCAAACGTTTCAAAAATTTTAAAATGTTAACAGTGAATGCTTCTCATGTTTACTGTGCTCTTTACTAATTAATGGAGATGACAACTGTCATACTTATCTTTCCCAGGCACTTAATAATTTTTTGGGAGTCAAATGAGCTGATACATAGAACCTCTACTGTTATAGAATTATGCAATAACTGGCTTTCCATAGTTAAACCACAACTTAAAACCAGAGTTTAAATTAAACCCGACTTAAGAATATGGGTCAGAAAGTTATGTGACATCAATTATCGTTGTTTGCGATATGCACATGCCAAAGGAATCTGTCGTAGACCCCCCTCTCGACTAAGAACAATTTCATAAATAGGATTAATTTGTAATTCTATTCTATTTATTTCCTTTAGTTGATTTCCCCTTATCTGAAAGTAAATTATGTTATTTGTAGACTACGCAGCAATTTTAATAAATTCTTGTTGTTGAAATGTTTTCCCCTTTCTTCATATCCAACAATGATTCAACTAATACCCCCCACAAAACTGCAACTGAAAGCAATTGTGCAATGTCTTACAGTATACTCGCCAATCCTCGAATTGGCAGGAATCCTAGGATATGAAAAAAAATATAGAGCGATGCAGAGGTATAGAATTTCTATAGAGTGGAGGATAAAGCCTGAGGTTTTGGAACACTCATTTCTGCTGCTACTTGCTTATGGTCGAGTAGTTTGAGGCCACAGATTAGAGTTATATGCTAAACTGTCACAATGGAATGGTAGGGTTTGACATAAGCATGGCATGGCAGGCTTGGGGGATTGGCAAGTTCTCAATCACACATTGTTGCACACACAACTCCCCGATCAAACTCTGAATCTGAGCTGAACAATCTTACATAAAACATCACTTTTCCACAAAGATTATCCAAAAATCATGATATGGTAATCATTTAATAGATTTTCAAATTATTGATTTGGTGATGTGATCGGCGGAGCAAGTTATTAATATTGAGCTTTCAAAAGAAGTAGTTACAGCAGTTGTTTTTAGTCTTGTTATGAATGATGACGCAGACTTGTGTGGTGGGCTTTGGGAAGATGAATACATGTACGGTATGTCACGTACAACTGAAAATGAAACTTCACCCATTTCTAAATCATTTCAATTTTCTAACCATTTTCAAGATATATTTTCAGAATATTTTATTGAAAATAAATATGTATAAGAAAAATTTAAGATGAACTTTCTTCCACTCAGGATGCTACATAACTTTTTTGAAGCACTTGCCCAGTCGGGCAAGTACATTTTCAAATAGTTGGAAAATACTTGCCCGAATATAGATTTCACTTGCCCGAAAAAATCCTTCAAAACAAAGTTTTATTGCTTCAAAACAAGTTATAGCCTTATAGTTTTACATACCATACCATTGACGGCTTTAAAAATACATTTTTCAACATGACTACGGATGTACCTTGTAGTTGTATTTCTTTTTTTTAATGATTTTTATCTTGAACATCATGACAAGATATATGGTAAATATGCTCTTTAATTAATTTCCTAATCTCATATATTTTCAATATATTTTGGAGGGGACTAGGACACACAATAAAAAAAGGGGAAATCACTGAAAATAACCAGAGAAAAAAAAATAAGAGAGGGGGAGAGAATGAAAGAAAAAAAAGTAAGAAAGACAGAAAGGACGAAGAAATAAAGGAAGAAAGAAAAAAAAAAAAAAAGAAAGAGAGAAAGAGAATGGCTGCGGGGAAGAGAAAGATGGAAAGAAAGAAAGAAAGGAAGAAAGAAGGGAAAGGAGGATGGAAAAAATAGAAAAAAATGAGAGGAAGAGAAAGGAAGGAAAGAAAGGAATGAATAAAAGGAAAAAAGAAAGAAAAAAGGTAAACAGAAAGGAAGGAAAAGGGAAAGAAAGAAAACGAGAGAAAGGAAAGAAGGAAGAAAGGAAGAAAGAAAAGGTATAAGGATAGATGGAAGGATGGAAAAAAAAGAAAAAAAGAAAAGATAGATACAACGAAAGAAAGAAATGAAGGAAGGAATGAAGGAAAGAGATGAAGGAAGGCAGAAAGAAAAAAATAAGGAAGAAAAGAAAGGATGGATGGAAAAAAAAAATCAAAAGAACAAAAGACAAAAAAAGAAAATCAGAAAGAAAGAAGGAAAGAAAGAAAGGAAGAAAGAAAGAAGGAAGGAAAGAAAAAAAAATAGAAAAAAAACTGAGGGGAAGAGAAAGGAAGGAAAAAAGGAACGACTAAAAAAAGAAAAAGAAAGAAAAAAGGTAAACAGAAAGGAAGGAAAAGGGAAAGAAAGAAAACAAGAGAAAGGAAAGAAGGAAGAAAGGAAGAAAAAAAATATAAGGATAGATGGAAGGAAGGAAAAAAAAAGAAAAATAGGAAAGATAGATACAACGAAAGACAGAAAGAAATGAAGGAAGGAATGAAGGAAAGAGATGAAGGAAGGCAGAAAGAAAAAAATAAGGAAGAAAAGAAAGGATGGATGGAAAAAAAAAGAAAGATCAAAAGAACAAAAGACAAAAAAAAGAAAATCAGAAAGAAAGAAGGAAAGGAAGAAAGAAAGAAGGAAGAAAAGAAAAAAAATAGAAAAAAAACTGAGGGGAAGAGAAAGGAAGGAAAAAAAGGAACGACTAAAAAAAGAAAAAGAAAGAAAAAAGGTAAAAAGAAAGAAAGGAAGAAAGAAAAGAGAAAAAGAAAAGGTAAAGGATTGATGGAAGAAAATGAGAAAGAAAGAAAACGAGAGAAAGGAAAGAAGGAAGATAGGAAGAAAGAAAAGGTATAAGGATAGATGGAAGGAAGGAAAAAAGATAGAACGATAGACAGAAAGAAATGAAGGAAGGAAAGAGATGAAGGAAGGCAGAAAGAAAAAATAAGGAAGAAAGAAAAGATGGATGGAAAAAGAAAGATCAAAAGAACGAAAGACAGAAATAAAGAAAAACAGAAAGAAAGAAAGAAAGAAGGAAAGGAAGGAAGGAAGGAAGGAAGGAGAAAGAAAGAATGAAAGACAAAAAGAAAGGAAGAAAGAAAAGAGAAAAAGAAAAGGTAAAGGATTGATGGAAGAAAATGAGAAAGAAAGAAAACGAGAGAAAGGAAAGAAGGAAGATAGGAAGAAAGAAAAGGTATAAGGATAGATGGAAGGAAGGAAAAAAGATAGAACGATAGACAGAAAGAAATGAAGGAAGGAAAGAGATGAAGGAAGGCAGAAAGAAAAAATAAGGAAGAAAGAAAAGATGGATGGAAAAAAGAAAGATCAAAAGAACGAAAGACAGAAATAAAGAAAAACAGAAAGAAAGAAAGAAAGAAGGAAAGGAAGGAAGGAAGGAAGGAAGGAGAAAGAAAGAATGAAAGACAAAAAGAAAGGAAGGAATGAAGGAAAGAAAAGAAAGTATGAAAGTGATGAAGAAAGTAAGGAAGAAAAAGACAGGAAGAAAAGGTAAAGAATGGATGGACGGAAGAAAGACAGTAAGAAAGAATGAAAGGAAGGGGAAAAAGAAGGAAGGATTAAAGAAATAGGTAAACAAAGGTTGGATGGAAGGAAGAAAGATAAAAAGATAGAAAGAAAAGAATGACAAAAAGAAAGACAGCTATAGTAACAGAAAAAATGAACAAAAGAAGGAAGGAAATTTAAAGAAATAAAGAGAGATTCAAAAGAAGGAAAGATATGCAGAAAGAAAGAAAATAGAGAGGAAGAAAGCTCAAACTATCCAGTCATAAATAAAGAAGAAAATTTATCAATTTCCTTGGCTAAAAAAAAATAGTTACGAAAGAAACCACGTTTATCAACATACACACAAATGCATATGTGGGACTGTCAAACAATGTATTTCAGTGTGTGCGATACAGACGATCATTCGAAACCCGATCTTTTTTAAGCATAACAGAAGTGAAAATTTCTCCTTTTACTGCTTACAAATGACAGAGCTACCCCCAATTTTTAGGGAATATGGACACTACAAGAATTTTCATTGGTAAGAAATGTGAATTTTGACAGTTCTGTGGGAGATTTCTTCGGGTCTCAGGAGCAAACTTCGTTCGTGCAGCACCGTATACTCCGTAGAAAGTTAACTACATGCATCGGCTGCGTGGACTAGGTGCTAGCTAGCTAGGTATGCTAGATCGACTGCCATTGATTCTGTGTGTGTGTGTACGTCTCTGAGCTGTGTGTTTATTGCAAAAAATGGCGCAAATTTTGCAATTCGAAAGAAGAAATTAATGATATTGCTTTTTTTTTCTTTTCTATATTTTGATGGTGAAATATGGGGAATCTTTCTAAAATATAATTTCCATAGGAGAATTTTGCTTGCCCGATTCGGGCAAGCAGTTTTTGTCTTTGCTTCAAAACACTTGCCCGACTCTAACTTTTACTTGCCCCGGGACATCGGGCAAGCGCTTATGTCGCACCCTGCTTCCACTTCTTTCTTTTTCCATCTTTCTTTCTTTCTTCCTAGTTCTTTTTTTTTTCTCCATCTTTCTTTCCTTCCTTTCATCAGTGTGTCCCTTTTCTTTTCTTTCCTTGTTTGTTATACTTTCTCTTCTTCTTTCTTTCTTTCTTTCTTTCATCCATTCTTTCATTCTTCATCCTTCCTTCCTTATCTCCTTGTTTTTTTTAATTCTTGCTTTCCTTCTTTCTCTTTTGTTTTACTTTCCTTTCTTTCTTTCTTTCGTTCTATTCATTCATTCTATCTTGCATCCTTCTATCATGCATTCTTCATTTCTTTCTTTCATTTTTTACTTTCCTTTTTCTTCCTTTCTTTCTTTAATCTTTCTTTCTTCTTTTCTTCCTTTCTTGTCTTTCATTCTTTCGATTTTTCTTTAGTTTTTACTTGTGAAGTTGTGACTTGTGATGTTTCTGTACGATGTCGATGATCTTGATAACAGATGAGATAAGTTGATCCAGATTAGACCAGATTCCAGATACCATGCCTTATTTATTATTTAACGTTAGGTGATCGACTTATTCAACTAATCATATATAAGAGAATATATCTAAGTAAAACATGAGATAAAATTCTATATCTAAACTTGGCAAAATATTGCCATTTTGGCGCTTTGGCTGGCTACAAAACGCTATTAATTATTTGCGCCCCCATTCATTCCAACATCACACAGACCTAATTATCAATGGGTGGGACTACAATTATTGTTTGCTGACTGTCCGTGCACTGCCAAGAACATTATAAAATCTACTTCACACGCAAAGCCATTCAATACACCTTTTACATTCAACAATTTTCCAGATTTACAATATTCCCTTTCAAATCTCAAAACAAACATCATATTCACCTTCTCTCGTAGCCTTCAGAATATGAAAAACAAATCACCGAGTGAAGGATTGGGGAACAGCCTCATTTAACTACGTGTATGAAATTGAAGGTAGCGGACATTTTTTGGACGAAAAAAATAAAAGAAATAGACCCCGGCCCCCCCCCCCCCAAAGGAGTTTTTCTGAAATTTCATTTGGGTGCGAGGGAGGGCCTATATTGGCAAGGTGGGGGGGGGGGGCTTGTCAATATCCGAGATTTAGAAGAAAAAAGGAAATGATGGGGAATAAAATATTGATTTTTTCTTTCTTTCTGTAACCCCGCATGCAGGCACACAAATACTTGCTCCCTCCCAATTAATTGAACATTAACGTCATACCAGTACTGTAGGTCCTACACCGTGCTCTAGCTGCTTCCTCATCTGTCCCCCCCCCCCCCAAAAAAAAAAAATCAGATTTTGACACAGCAAAAGAAAGAAATGAACAGCATCAACGAACCTGACATCAATACATTTTCAAGCAAAATTGTGAAAGATATAGAGGAACGCAGAAAAAATAGATGTGATATAGACAGGCAAACAGACAGATAGATAGATAGATAGATAGATAAATAGATAAATAGATAGATATAGATAGATAGATAGATATAATAGATAGAGAGAGAGAGAGAGAGAGAGAGAGAGAGATAGATAGATAGATAGATAGATAGATAGATAGATAGATAGATAGATAGATAGATAGATAGATAGATAGATAGATAGATAGATAGATAGATAGATAGATATATAGATAGATAGATAGATAGATAGATAGATAGATAGATAGATAGATAGATAGATAGATAGATAGATAGATAGATAGATAGATAGATAGATAGATATATAGATAGATAGATAGATAGATAGATAGATAGATAGATAGATAGATAGATAGATAGATAGATAGATAGATAGATAGATAGATAGATAGATAGATAGATAGATAGATATAGATAGATAGAAAGATAGATGGATGGATGGATGGATGATGGATGGATGGATTGATGGATGGATGGATGGATGGATGGATGGATAGATAGATAGATAGATAGATAGATAGATAGATAGATAGATAGATAGATAGATAGATAGATAGATAGATAGATAGATAGATAGATAGAGATAGATAGATAGATGGATGCATTTACCAACTTTATGAACCCATGCAGTAGAAAAGCGAGAGATGCATAATCTGTTTGTGTTATTTTCTTCTGCATTCATTAATGATACAAAACTTTTTGAAATATACATTTTGTAATACAATAAAAAGTACTATATATTTCAATGATTGAATATTTTACAGCAATTTTAAAAAATACATAAAATATGGTAAATCAAATAAGTGCAGACTTATAGATCATGTAACATTGTATGATCATTTTAAATAAAAAAAAGCGACTGTAATCCGGTCAAGTGTAATCATAAGCTTTATTGTGATTGAAGGCATGATATTCCCCCAACAAAGCTGATTGGATATGATAAAAGGATAAGTTCACCTCAACAACAAGTTGATTTGAATAAAAAGAGAAAAATCCAACAAGCATAATGCTGAAAATTTCAGCAATATCGGATGTAAAATAAGAAAGTTATGACATTTTTAAATTTCGCATAATTTCACAAACAGTTATATGCACATCCTGGTCGGTATGCAAATGAGGGAACTGATGACATCACACACTTACTTTTTCTTTTGTATTTTTATTATATGAAATATGAAATATTGTAATTTTCTCCCCATTTTCCTGTGAAACAAAGTTTAATTTCTCCCTGAACATGCGGAATTGCCATTTTTTTAACATTTTATGGTTCAACCAAGTTGGTCCTGTATACTGTCAAATCTGTAAAATATGAAATTTTGTATAATTCAAACAATAAAAAACCAAGGAAATAGTGAGTAAGGGACATCATCGATTCTCTCAGTTGCATGTGACTAAATTGTGCATATAACTATTTTAAGGAAAATAAACGAAACTTTAAAGTGTTATAACTTTCTTATTTTACATCCAATTTTAATGAAATTTTCAGCATCATACGATTTTTCTCTCTTGATTCAGATCAACGTTTTTCTGAGGTGGACTTGACCTTTAAGTTAACAAATGATTTTTTATTATAATTATGAAAGAGGCTGACAGCGAATGACATAATGATGATGTCGTTGTTGATGATGATGACCCGGATCAAAATGATGATGATGGCCGGTGGTAGTGTTTATGATGATGATATAGGTGGTGGCGCTGGTGGTGGTGATCGATGCTGCGCTGCTGCTGATGATGATGATGTTGCTGTTGATGATGATGATATTCTTTAGTAGAATGTACATTTGTCAATTAAACTTGATATACACATTCGTTTACAATCAAAGAATACTCAATCGACTTATTGGCACTGGCCCGGGGGCAGTGCATTGGTGACTATAGCTGCTTCATGTTCTTTGTTTAATTGTTTGTTCGTACGTTTTTGTTTGTTCTTTCTTTATTCTTTATTTCTTAATTCTTTCTTTCCTTCTTTCTTTCTTTCTCTCTCTCATCCCACTCCCCCTCCATCTCTCTCTCTCTCTCCCTCTCCCCCTCTCTCTCTCTTTATTTATTTCTTTCTTTTTGTTTCTAGCTTTCATTATTTTTTTATTTCCGATTTTCTTGATATGCTTTTTAAAAATATCTTTTTCTTTGTTGTATTTTTCTTCTGTCATGTCGGGCTAAGAGAGTAGGTATATAGGACCATCCCCTAGCCTGGACCCGGGACCCCTGCCACTTGGGGGGGGGGGGGGGTATCCAGCACCCTTTATTTATTTTTTAATGTTTTTTTTTATTAATCCCCAAAATGATCTGCTAACTTCGACAAAAGATACGTATGACTTATGACGGTGCCAACCTACACGTATTAAACATTACAATTTTGGAAACTGAAGCTCAAAATAATGTCAATGTATTTTATTTTTAAATTTAAAAATCTTTCGAAGAGCAAAAATTGTTAAAAAAACATTTAGTTTATATTTGATGTTTACTTTAAAAAATAAATGAATAAAACATCGCGCTATATCTCTATGCGCTATTGACGCTTCTAAAATTGATAATCAACTTTTTGTTGAAACATTGGAAAATCACTGATGTGAAGTCAACAATATCCTGGCAAAATTACACGATTGAGAACCATGGCAGGAGGTCGACGTGGTCCAGGACGACCTCAGATGAGCCGATCGATGCCACCTCCACCGATTCATGCCACTAATGTTGTTCATGGGGGGAATTCTTCATCCCAGGGTTCGTCCGTTCGACATCGGTAGGTCCCACACGTTCATTATGAAGTTAGTGCAGTCTCCCATAATACAGACTTTACAGTGCAGTGCGTCCCAGAAAAAACGAAACCGAGATTCAGTGTAATTTTCTGCTATCAAGATCATAAATTTGCTTCATAAAATTTACATGAATGGAAAGATATGCTTCTCTTCTTTCATTTGAAGCCCATCTCAACGTTCATAATGCCAGTAATAACTAATAAGTAATATTGCATGCATGACTGAGTTAGATTTTAGAACAGTGGAAAGTGTAGACAGGAGGAATAACCGTCGCTTCGGGGGATTTATTTAACAATTTCTGACATTTTACTATCATCCCCATTCACCGACAGAAGTACATTAGTGTGAGCCCGCATGTGTAATTATTTCTCCCAATTCGGGCCTATAGTGTCTTGTCTAGATTTGTTTTTTCTTGAACGATGACCCACTATTTCGTTAAAGTACTTACAGAACACGCTAAATTTTTCTTATACTACGAAATATAGACCCCTATGTAATAAAAGATCTAAAATATAAGTTACGGATGATTGATTCCTTATTTTTTCATATTTTTTGCCGGAGAGGAAAAACTGGCAGACGTGTGTTGCTGCTCTCTACATTCGTTGAGTTTCCTATTAGAATTTTCGATATGTGAGCGACAAGTTCGGAATGCACGCACAATTAGCAAGATAAAGAGAAGCGCAACGCAGCGGCACGAATTGCGATATATGGCGACTGGTAAAGATTAATGTTGTAAATCGGATCAAAAATCAGATCGAAAATCGGATCGGCAGTTAAGCTTCTAAAATCGAAATCGAATCGAAAATCGAATCGGCGATGTTTAAAAACAAAGGAATACATCAAAATGTTGTTCGCGGTCGCGCGCATCTTCCTGACAAAGTCACAAAGACGAATGCATTGGAATGGAAGTCGCCAACATGCGCGATCGTTTGGAACATGTTTTAAAGCCAGGGGTTTTGAGGTGTTATACTTATAGCTTTAAAATAAACCGAGTGATTTTTATTAGAAAGATAAACGAAAGACGCATCTTCCGAGCAAAGGCGCAAAGGAAAATAAAATGAAAATATTTCTCATAGATCACAGGTTAATGAACGATCGGCGGGACATCTTTTAGAAGTATTTTTAGGTGCTAGCGATTTAGAATTATTGGAATGATCTCTTACGACGCATCATCTTAAAGTCGCAAGTGCAATTAAAATGAAGTAGAAGACGCAAGCACGCACGATGATTTGAAATATGCTATTAAAATGTTTTGGGTAGCTAGCGTTTTCAAATCAATTTGAAGTTCACGGCGGGGTCCGCTATCACCACGAGGTTGAAGAGAAGATTTATATCATTATAAAGGGGGTAAGAGAGTAGCGCAGTGAGCTCCGTCGGTAATACGACCTTTCAAAGTTCACGGCGGCATCCGCTATCACCACGAGGTTGAAGAGAAGATTTATATCATTATAAAGGGGGTAAGAGAGTAGCGCAGTGAGCTCCGTCAGTAATACGACCTTTCAAAGTTCACGGCGGCATCCGCTATCACCACGAGGTTGAAGAGAAGATTTATATCATTATAAAGGGGGTAAGAGAGTAGCGCAGTGAGCTCCGTCGGTAATACGACCTTTCAAAGTTCACGGCGGCATCCGCTATCACCACGAGGTTGAAAATAAAATGTATATCATCATAAACGATGTAAGAGAGTAACGCAATAAGCTCCGTCAGTAGCACGATCTTTAAAAGTTCACGGCGGATGTCCGCAATCACCACGAGGTTGAAAATAAAATGTAAATCATCATAAACGATGTAAGAGAGTAACGCAATGAGCTCCGTCAATAGTACGACCTTTCAAAGTTCACGGCGGCATCCGCTATCACCACGAGGTTGAAAATAAAATGTATATCATCATAAACGATGTAAGAGAGTAACGCAGTTAGCTCCGTCGGTAATACGACCTTTCAAAGTTCACGGCGGCATCCGCTATCACCACGAGGTTGAAAATAAAATGTATATCATCATAAACGATGTAAGAGAGTAACGCAATAAGCTCCGTCAGTAGCACGATCTTTAAAAGTTCACGGCGGGGTCCGCTATCACCACGAGGTTGAAAATAAAATGTAAATCATCATAAACGATGTAAGAGAGTAACGCAATGAGCTCCGTCAATAGTACGACCTTTCAAAGTTCACGGCGGCATCCGCTATCACCACGAGGTTGAAAATAAAATGTATATCATCATAAACGATGTAAGAGAGTAACGCAATAAGCTCCGTCAGTAGCACGATCTTTAAAAGTTCACGGCGGGGTCCGCTATCACCACGAGGTTGAAAATAAAATGTAAATCATCATAAACGATGTAAGAGAGTAACGCAATGAGCTCCGTCAATAGTACGACCTTTCAAAGTTCACGGCGGCATCCGCTATCACCACGAGGTTGAAAATAAAATGTATATCATCATAAACGATGTAAGAGAGTAACGCAATAAGCTCCGTCAATAGTACAGTCTTTAAAAGTTTATGGCGGGGTCCGCTATCACCACGAGGTTGACGAGAAGATTTATATCATTATAAAGGGGGTAAGAGAGTAGCGCAGTGAGCTCCGTCGGTAATACGGCCTTTCAAAGTTCACAGCGGCATCCGCTATCACCACGAGGTTGAAAATAAAATGTATATCATCATAAACGATGTAAGAGAGTAACGCAGTGAGCTCCGTCGGTAATACGACCTTTCAAAGTTCACGGCGGCATCCGCTATCACCACGAGGTTGAAAATAAAATGTATATCATCATAAACGATGTAAGAGAGTAACGCAATAAGCTCCGTCAGTAGCACGATCTTTAAAAGTTCACGGCGGGGTCCGCTATCACCACGAGGTTGAAAATAAAATGTAAATCATCATAAACGATGTAAGAGAGTAACGCAACGAGCTCCGTCAATAGTACGACCTTTCAAAGTTCACGGCAGCATCCGCTATCACCACGAGGTTGAAAATAAAATGTATATCATCATAAACGATGTAAGAGAGTAACGCAATAAGCTCCGTCAATAGTACAGTCTTTAAAAGTTTATGGCGGGGTCCGCTATCACCACGAGGTTGACGAGAAGATTTATATCATTATAAAGGGGGTAAGAGAGTAGCGCAGTGAGCTCCGTCGGTAATACGACCTTTCAAAGTTCACGGCGGCATCCGCTATCACCACGAGGTTGAAAATAAAATGTATATCATCATAAACGATGTAAGAGAGTAACGCAATAAGCTCCATCAATAGTACAGTCTTTAAAAGTTTATGGCGGGGTCCGCTATCACCACGAGGTTGAAGAGAAGATTTATATCATTATAAACGGGGTTAGAGAGTAGCGCAGTGAGCTCCGTCGGTAATACGACCTTTCAAAGTTCACGGCGGCTTCCGCTATCACCACGAGGTTGAAAATAAAATTAATATCATCATAAACGATGTAAGAGAGCAACGCAATAAGCTCCGTCAATAGTACAGTCTTTAAAAGTTTATGGCGGGGTCCGCTATCACCACGAGGTTGAAGAGAAGATTTATATCATTATAAACGATGTAAGAGAGTAACGCAATGAGCTCCGTCAGTAGCACGATCTTTATAAGTTCACGGCGGGGTCCGCTATCACCACGAGGTTGAAAATAAATGTATATCATCATAAACGATGTAAGAGAGTAACGCAATAAGCTCCGTCAATAGTACAGTCTTTAAAAGTTTATGGCGGGGTCCGCTATCACCACGAGGTTGAAGAGAAGATTTATATCATTATAAAGGGGGTAAGAGAGTAGCGCAGTGAGCTCCGTCGGTAATACGGCCTTTCAAAGTTCACAGCGGCATCCGCTATCACCACGAGGTTGAAAATAAAATGTATATCATCATAAACGATGTAAGAGAGTAACGCAGTGAGCTCCGTCGGTAATACGACCTTTCAAAGTTCACGGCGGCATCCGCTATCACCACGAGGTTGAAAATAAAATGTAAATCATCATAAACGATGTAAGAGAGTAACGCAATAAGCTCCGTCAGTAGCACGATCTTTAAAAGTTCACGGCGGGGTCCGCTATCACCACGAGGTTGAAAATAAAATGTAAATCATCATAAACGATGTAAGAGAGTAACGCAACGAGCTCCGTCAATAGTACGACCTTTCAAAGTTCACGGCAGCATCCGCTATCACCACGAGGTTGAAAATAAAATGTATATCATCATAAACGATGTAAGAGAGTAACGCAATAAGCTCCGTCAATAGTACAGTCTTTAAAAGTTTATGGCGGGGTCCGCTATCACCACGAGGTTGACGAGAAGATTTATATCATTATAAAGGGGGTAAGAGAGTAGCGCAGTGAGCTCCGTCGGTAATACGACCTTTCAAAGTTCACGGCGGCATCCGCTATCACCACGAGGTTGAAAATAAAATGTATATCATCATAAACGATGTAAGAGAGTAACGCAATAAGCTCCATCAATAGTACAGTCTTTAAAAGTTTATGGCGGGGTCCGCTATCACCACGAGGTTGAAGAGAAGATTTATATCATTATAAACGGGGTTAGAGAGTAGCGCAGTGAGCTCCGTCGGTAATACGACCTTTCAAAGTTCACGGCGGCTTCCGCTATCACCACGAGGTTGAAAATAAAATTAATATCATCATAAACGATGTAAGAGAGCAACGCAATAAGCTCCGTCAATAGTACAGTCTTTAAAAGTTTATGGCGGGGTCCGCTATCACCACGAGGTTGAAGAGAAGATTTATATCATTATAAACGATGTAAGAGAGTAACGCAATGAGCTCCGTCAGTAGCACGATCTTTATAAGTTCACGGCGGGGTCCGCTATCACCACGAGGTTGAAAATAAAATGTATATCATCATAAACGATGTAAGAGAGCAACGCAATAAGCTCCGTCAATAGTACAGTCTTTAAAAGTTTATGGCGGGGTCCGCTATCACCACGAGGTTGAAGAGAAGATTTATATCATTATAAACGGGGTTAGAGAGTAGCGCAGTGAGCTCCGTCGGTAATACGACCTTTCAAAGTTCACGGCGGCTTCCGCTATCACCACGAGGTTGAAAATAAAATTAATATCATCATAAACGATGTAAGAGAGCAACGCAATAAGCTCCGTCAATAGTACAGTCTTTAAAAGTTTATGGCGGGGTCCGCTATCACCACGAGGTTGAAGAGAAGATTTATATCATTATAAACGATGTAAGAGAGTAACGCAATGAGCTCCGTCAGTAGCACGATCTTTAAAAGTTCACGGCGGGGTCCGCTATCACCACGAGGTTGAAAATAAAATGTATATCATCATAAACGATGTAAGAGAGTAACGCAATAAGCTCCGTCAATAGTACAGTCTTTAAAAGTTTATGGCGGGGTCCGCTATCACCACGAGGTTGAAGAGAAGATTTATATCATTATAAAGGGGGTAAGAGAGTAGCGCAGTGAGCTCCGTCGGTAATACGACCTTTCGAAGTTCACGGCGGCATCCGCTATCACCACGAGGTTGAAAATAAAATGTATATAATCATAAACGATGTAAGAGAGTAACGCAGTGAGCTCCATCGGTGATACGACCTTTCAAAGTTCACGGCGGCATCCGCTATCACCATGAATTGGAAGAGAAGCGGAAGAGAAGATATCTATCCTCTTAAACATCGCCATAGATAATACCGCGTCTTTCTCCCTGAATAATGCGACATCTAAATAGCTAGCACCTCAAAAACAATCACGCACTGTAACCAGATCTACGCCGATTTTTTATTTTCGATTTTTTCCTTCAAGGGGCATGATCGAAGATCGGCAAGTGATTGCCGATTGTGGTGAAATCGAATGGAATCGGTTGCCGATTGCAAAATCGGTTACAAGCTTAGTAAAGATGTATGTACGGATGATGAAATCATGCTAGATGGAAATTTACAACGACCAATTAAAGGATCGAGGATGACTATGATTTGATCATTATTTGAACGGAATAAGCGGTAACTGCGGTCTAAAGTATGAAATTTCTTGATTTTAAATATTTCCCTTTCAAGTTGGATGTAATTTCTTTTTTGTAAATGTGATATTTTTTGTACAAATACGATCCGAAAATTGGGTTTCTGCCAAATGTTAGATCTAACTCACCCAAGGGTTCATTACATGCCGCCGCGCACAGAAAGATCAAGCCATAGAAGTTGTGTGTTGTGGACACCAGAAGTGAGATCCCAGCACGCGCGACCCATTAGTTAGAAATCCACTGCCAAACGCGGTTCATGGTGCGAGGTTAGTATACTACTAACCTTGCAATACGTGTGAGTGGATCTAACTTTATTGCTAATACGTTGGCTATGTATGGGCCTCCATTGACTTTAGTCTATGTATTGGTGAGAGAAGCCAGCGCAGTTCAGCGGAACAACCAAATACAGAGACTGAAGCTTTTGGTCTATGGAAAGTAGTGTTACCAAATTTTAATTTTCTCGAGCAAATTACAATTTTGATTTAGCTTTTCTGGCTTTTAATGCTGTCTATTCAGAAAAAAAGTTTATAACTTAAATATCCATTATTTCTCCTTTCATATGAGACATCATGCGTTAAATATGATTGACGCATGGTCGAGAAAATTTTGCCTGAAACGCGCTCGATTACTAGAGTCTACTACCTATTTGACGGATCGTTGAAAAACAAGCATTTCGTTTTCCCAACAAAGCAGCAGATAATAGGGTAACAGTGAATGCTGTTTGGTCCTGGGAAGGAAAGCCCTTTATTGTTATGTCAAGGCTCCACATTAACTTTTTTTTATGGTGGCCCGTTCGGGCCACCAAAACCTTTATTCAATATTTTTTGGTGGCCCAAAAAATATAAAGAACATAAAATAAAAAAAACATTAGAAATGAATAAAACAAACTTCTAATACATTAATTCTGCAGCCACAACCACTAAGTTACTTTCACTTTGTACATCTTGTATGTAAACCTTGTTTGCTGTCATTATATTTCGCAAAATTGATTTGTGGTAAAATATAAATTGTTCTATCATTGTAAATATGAAATGATGGAAAGAGAATAAATGTATTGTATTTTTCCCAGGTTGTGTGGAATTTTTTCTTTGATCTACATATAGACACACACTCGAAATGGTAAATCAATTGAATTACGCATGACAAACTCAGATGAAAACAATATTTTTTTCCTTTCTTCCTCTTTGAATCGCAAAACTTAAAAACACGCAGGCCCAAAATCCAGTTTATTTTTGTTTTCTCTGTTGCAGCATATTATAGCAGGAGAAAATTGCAGAAAAATATGCTGCAAAATTAGGACAATGTATAAAAGGGGGAGAAACAAACAAAAATAATTATAAAAAATATAATACAAAAAGAAAAATATAATTAATAAAACAAGAGAAATAAAACAAAAGAAACAAGAAATGATGAAAGAAAAAACAAAGAACAGGAAAAAAATAGAAAGCAAAAAAGAAAAGAAAAGAAACAAAAGAACATGAAGGAAAAATAAATAAAACAAAATGAAAATAAAAAATGGGCAAAAGGAGAAAAGAAAGGGAAAAAAATTAAGAAGCCATTACAAATGTTTTTTAAACAGTTGTGGCAAAAGTCTATTCTGACTGGAATGTAATTAAAAGCCAAGCAAATAAGTTTCACTTGCCTTTTGGGAATGGGGCATTTCTGTTTATATCCTTAAGTTTGTATTATTTATTATTTCTTGTCAGTAGCAACATATTCTTTAATCAGGCAAAGTCAAACAAATGGGAAAAAAATCCGAAAAGGAAACAAGGGCCAAAGCAAAAGTTATACCTATCTGGAAAAAAAAGTGTGAGAAAAATCCTTCCCTATATTTGCCAAAATGTCAGAAAAATCCACATATCAAAGAAATGCCTTCCCAAAGTATTTACTTTGTCAAGAGTGGTTTAAGAAGTCATAAAAATCCTTCCCTATATTTGCCAAAATGTCAGAAAAATCCACATATCAAAGAAATGCCTTCCCAAAGTATTTACTTTGTCAAGAGTGGTTTAAGAAGTCATAAACAATAAAGAAAGAAATTATCTGTGCACTTTTGGCTAGAAAAGACACAGCTTAAAAAGAAACTAAGTATCAAAACACATAGAAATGCACACGTTGGATATACTCACCTATTTGTTTTTGTGTGTATTCATTCATTTGGAACTCGGTCTTTTTTAGTCAAAAGAGAGGTCATAATTCCTCTTTTTAATGCTTGCAAATAATCAGGGTACATTTTAGCAACAAGGACTGTAGAAGGGCATTTCATTGGTGTAAAATGTGACTGACTTAGATTTTCAAAGTTCTGTAGAAGATTTCTTAGCAGCAACATGTCCTCTCACAGCTCTAGCCTGCTAGCTGCAGTGGCTTAATTAAGATCTGTGTGTACAATGCACTGAGTTGCAGAGCCAGATCAAAGGTTCTGCACTACTACCTGCAGCTACCGATCTGAACGCATATAGAGGGCTGCATAATGATGCCGCCCACTATATGCGTGTCGTAGCTTAGCTACTAACAAAGAAGACAAGATGACGACTTAAACTTCGTTTACAACAAATAAAATCCCATCTTCTCACGAGAAATTTCTTGTTCAGGTCCCAATGTCCCCTAGAGTGGTCTGACGTTTGACCAATGAGGGCAGACAATTACAAACAAATGTTTATTTTTATTTTTGGGGAGGGTAGGCTGGGAGCACTGGGAGTTTCCCCTAGAGTGGTCTGACGTTTGACCAATGAGGGCAGACAATTACAAACAAATGTTTATTTTTATTTTTGGGGAGGGTAGGCTGGGAGCACTGGGAGTTTCCCCTAGAGTGGTCTGACGTTTGACCAATGAGGGCAGACAATTAAAAAAATTGTTTATTTTTATTTTTGGAGGGGGTGGGTGGGAGCACTGGGAGTTTCCCCTAGAGTGGTCTGACGTTTGACCAATGAGGGCAGACAATTACAAACAAATGTTTATTATTATTTTTTGGAGGGGTGGGTGGGAGCACTGGGAGTTTCCCCTAGAGTGGTCTGACGTTTGACCAATGAGGGCAGACAATTAAAAAAAATGTTTATTTTTATTTTTGGAGGGATGGTTGGGAACACTGGGGTTTTCCCCTAAAGTGGTCTGAGGTTTGACCAATGAGGGCAGACCACTAAAAAAAAATGTTTATTTTCATTTTTTGGAGGGGTGGGTGGGAGCACTGGGAGTTTCCCCTAGAGTGGTCTGACGTTAGACCAGTGAGGGCAGACAATTAAAAAAAATTGTTTATTTTTATTTTTAGAAGGGGTGGGAGCACTGGGAGTTTCCCCTAGAGTGGTCTGACGTTTGACCAATGAGGGCAGACAATTACACACAAATGTTAATTATTATTTTTGGAAGGGGTGGGTGGGAGCACTGGGAGTTTCCCCTAGAATGGTCTGACGTTTGACCAATGAGGGCAGACAATTAAAAAAATTGTTTATTTTTATTTTTGGAGGGGGTGGGTGGGAGCACTGGGAGTTTCCCCTAGAGTGGTCTGACGTTTGACCAGTGAGGGCAGACAATTAAAAAAAATTGTTTATTTTTATTTTTTGGAAGGGGTGGGTGGGAGCACTGGGAGTTTCCCCTAGAGTGGTCTGACGTTTGACCAATGAGGGCAGACAATTAAAAAAAATTGTTTATTCTTATTTTTTGGAGGGGTGGGTGGGAGCACTGGGAGTTTCCCCTAGAGTGGTCTGACATTTGACCAATGAGGGCAGACAATTAAATTGTTTATTTTCATTTTTGGAAGGGTGGGTGGGAGCTTTGGGAGTTTCCCCTAGAGTGGTCTGACGTTTGACCAATGAGGGCAGACAATTAAAAACAAATGTTTATTATTATTTTTTGGAGGGGGTGGGTGCGAGCACTGGGAGTTTTTATCCTAGAGTGGTCTGACGTTTGACCAATGAGGGCAGACAATTAATAAAATTGTTTATTTTTATTTTTGGAAGGGGTGGGTGGGAGCACTGGGAGTTTCCCCTAGAGTGGTCTGACGTTTGACCAATGAGGGCAGACAATTAATAAAATTGTTTATTTTTATTTTTGGAAGGGGTGGGTGGGAGCACTGGGAGTTTCCCCTAGAGTGGTCTGACGTTTGACCAATGAGGGCAGACAATTAAATTGTTTATTTTTATTTTTTGGAGTGGTAGTTGGGAGCACTGGGAGTTTCCCCTAGAGTGGTCTGAAGTTTGACTAATGAGGGCAGACAATTAAAAAAATTGTTTATTTTTATTTTTGGAAGGGGTGGGTGGGAGCACTGGGAGTTTCCCCTCAAGTGGTCTGACATTTGACCAATGAGGGCAGACCATTAAAAAAATTGTTTATTTTTATTTTTGGAAGGGGTGGGTGGGAGCACTGGGAGTTTCCCCTAGAGTGGTCTGACGTTTGACCAATGAGGGCAGACCATTAAAAAAAAATAATTTATTTTTATTTTTTGGAAGGGGTGGATGGGAGCACTGGGAGTTTTCCCCTAGAGTGGTCTGACATTTGATAAATGAGGGCAGACAATTAAAAAAATTGTTTATTTTTATTTTTGGAGGGGGTGGGTGGGAGCACTGGGAGTTTCCCCTAGAGTGGTCTGACGTTTGACTAATGAGGGCAGACAATTAAACTGTTCATTTTCATTTTTTGGAAGGGTGGGTGGGAGCACTGGGAGGTTCACTTGGCTTTGGGGAATCTTTTTCTTTATTTTGTCTGGGTGGTGTGAAATCTTGAAATCTAAAGAGTAAATAGATCTTAATGTCAATTCTGCAGTCCCTTGTTTAATTCTCTTGCACAGTGAAACCACCCTGTCTGTGGTGAATCTAGTTTTTTCTACATATATATCTTTGCAATGTATAACGCACGTTTAAAAAAATCTTTAAAAAAATATCACTTTTGTTTGTAACCAAAAATACTGAGTTCCATACAGTTATGATTTTTTTTTTAAATTCAATTTTAATGTAACTTTTAATTTAACCATGTACATTGGATGAGTGGTTAAATTGATGAAATTGACACTACTTCATCTCTAGCAACAGGTTAATTGGCCGTAGGTGAAACTTGAATATCTTGGGACCACAACAAATATTTTTGACTTTATTACCGGTAGGCGAATATTCTTCATTTTTTGCACATTTTTTTTTCTGAAAAGAAAAGAAAATGATTGAGTTGTGGAAGTTTGACTCATACAGGGTTGACAATTTACATCTGCAGAATTGATTCTCTATCATGTTGAACATACATTTATATGATCTTTCTGCTTCATATTTTCACAGTGGAGGTACTGGCGGCAGTGGCAGCAACACCCCTCTAACTACCCTAATCACCATCACACCGATCCGTCATCCTGATATCCCTAACCTGCCAACAGAGGGCAGTCTTCTCTTTGAGACGCACACTGTTATCTACTTACTGACTGCCCTGTTTCTTCAATACATCAACATCTATAAGACGGTCTGGTGGTTGCCTCTTGCCCCTTCTAACACAGCCATGGTAAGTGTGAGAAAGGGGAGGAATATTTTTGAAAAATTCACTTTGATAGAATTTATAAATGTGACTTTGTCTCAGTCAATTTATCGCTTGTGACCACAGAAATCTGTTCAACTTAACTTTGGCAAAATTTGACTTGTTTTGCATATTCTTGCTTGAAATAATGCTTTCAACAATAATGATGGTAATAATAATAATGATTATAATAATATGCAAAATTTGAATAGCGCTACTAAGTGCTGCTTATTATTACCCGGGCTTTAGCATGGATCCCCTGACGGGCACTCGAGCATTCAAGGAATTTCTTCCTACTACCCATTTACTACACCTGGGTGGAGAGTGAATTTCTACTTATGACAGATGATTTATTGCAGATTATTTTTTATCGTACAAAAAAGTAGCTCTTGAATTAAAAGAAATGGCCCAAATATTCAACAGTTGCCCTTCCTATAAAAAAGTAGCTCCTAATAAATAAAACCTATTTCCTGTCCTGCATGTAACCTTTATTGTGAATGCAAGTTTGCTTCTAAAAATCCTTGCAATCCCATTGGCTGAGCACACAATTTAGTTTATGCTATTCATAATGCATAGACTCTTTATAAACACTTCCCCAGATCTTATCTACTTAAAACAGTTTGTTCTTGAATCATATTTTTCTTGTATCTCCTACACTACTTATCATACATGTATTCAAAATTCAAATTAAATTTCATATTGCCTGTAGAAAATGTTAGACTAGACTCTTTCGAGTTCTTTCTTGTTTCTCCCCGGCAGAACTTTCATCTCATCGATCCGTTCCTGTTGATCTTTGTAACACTGGTTCTCATCCGGCGCTTGGTATGGCATTTCATCATTGAGGTATGTTTTTTTTAATTATTAGATTGATCTTTGGGCCATATGTTGCCATCATAAAACGATGAAGAATGGCCCATAATTGCCACAAAAACCATAATTACATCTAATATTAGAAAGTTTTTACATCAACCTAATAAACATGAATGAACACTATTCTTATAGCACAGAATCAGGAGAGAAACACTGATTTTTTTTTATGTTGGCTGCTTTCTTACTGTTAATGATTGTTCCAAATTATCTTTCGATAATAATCTTGGAACTAGAGCACACATACCCGAATGCTCAAGGGGCTGTTATTACTTTTACCAGTAGCGGACCGTGACCCGGAGGAGACAAAGCATTGGGGGGCACTGTATTGTTTGTGAACAATGCTGTGCCCCCCCCAATGCTTTGTCTCCTCCGGGTCACGGTCCGCCACTGACTATTACCCTGACTTTAATTACACCAACTGGTCATCCCATGGTGCACAAGCACTTAACTGATTGTGATGAGTTGTCATCGGAATCTGTCCATAACTTCATGATTTTTGTTGTTTCCACAGCTGACACCAATAGTAACGGTTGTTACAGTGCATTACTTCATCCTTCAGGCCATCAAGCTCATCATCACCCTAACCTTCCCCAATCTTGACCTTTATTGTTTCCATAGCTGACACCGATAGTAACAGTTTTTACAGTGCGTTACTGCGTCCTTAAGGCCATCAAGCTCATCATCACCCTAACCTTCCCCAATCTTGATCAATACCTTGATCTTTATTGTGTACATAGCTGACACCGATAGTAACGGTTTTTACAGTGCGTTACTGCGTCCTTCAGGTCATCAAGCTCATCATCACCCTAACCTTCCTCAGTCTTGATCAATACCTTGATCTTTATTGATTCCACAGCTGACACTGATAGTAAAAGTTGTTACAGTGTGTTACTGCATCCTTCAGGTCATCAAGCTCATCATAACCCTAACCTTCCTCAATCTTGATCAATACCTTGATCTTTATTGTTTCTATAGCTGACACCGATAGTAACAGTTGTTACAGTGCGCTACTGCATCCTTCAGGTCATCAAGCTCATCATAACCCTAACCTTCCTCAATCTTGATCAATACCTTGATCTTTATTGTTTCAATAGCTGACACCGATAGTAACGGTTTTTACAGTGCGTTACTGCGTCCTTCAGGTCATCAAGCTCATCATCACCCTAACCTTCCTCAGTCTTGATCAATACCTTGATCTTTATTGATTCCACAGCTGACACTGATAGTAAAAGTTGTTACAGTGTGTTACTGCATCCTTCAGGTCATCAAGCTCATCATAACCCTAACCTTCCTCAATCTTGATCAATACCTTGATCTTTATTGTTTCTATAGCTGACACCGATAGTAACAGTTGTTACAGTGCGCTACTGCATCCTTCAGGTCATCAAGCTCATCATAACCCTAACCTTCCTCAATCTTGATCAATACCTTGATCTTTATTGTGTACATAGCTGACACCGATAGTAACAGTTGTTACAGTGCGTTACTGCGTCCTTCAGGTCATCAAGCTCATCATCACCCTAACCTTCCTCAGTCTTGATCAATACCTTGATCTTTATTGATTCCACAGCTGACACTGATAGTAAAAGTTGTTACAGTGTGTTACTGCATCCTTCAGGTCATCAAGCTCATCATAACCCTAACCTTCCTCAATCTTGATCAATACCTTGATCTTTATTGTTTCTATAGCTGACACCGATAGTAACAGTTGTTACAGTGCGTTACTGCATCCTTCAGGCCATCAAGCTTATCATCACCCTAACTTTCCTCAATCTTGATCAATACCTTGATCTTTATTGTTTCCACAGCTGACACCGATAGTAACGGTCGTTACAGTGCGCTTCTACATCCTTCAGGCCATCAAGCTTATCATCACCCTCACATCCCTCAATCTTGATCAATACCTTGATCTTTATTGTTTCTATAGCTGACACCGATAGTAACAGTCGTTACAGTGTGTTACTACATCCTTCAGGCCATCAAGCTTATCATCACCCCAACCTTCCTCAATCTTGATCAATACCTTGATCTTTATTGTTTCCACAGCTGACACTGATAGTAACGGTTGTTACAGTGCATTACTGCGTCCTTCAGGCCATCAAGCTTATCATCACCCTCACATCCCTCAATCTTGATCAATACCTTGATCTTTATTGTTTCCACAGCTGACACCAATAGTAACAGTTGTTACAGTGCGTTACTGCATCCTTCAGGCCATCAAGCTTATCATCACCCTAACTTTCCTCAATCTTGATCAATACCTTGATCTTTATTGTTTCCACAGCTGACACCGATAGTAACGGTCGTTACAGTGCGCTTCTACATCCTTCAGGCCATCAAGCTTATCATCACCCTCACATCCCTCAATCTTGATCAATACCTTGATCTTTATTGTTTCCACAGCTGACACCGATAGTTACGGTCGTTACAGTGCGTTACTGCATCCTTCAGGCCATCAAGCTCGTCATCACCCTGACTTTCCTCAATCTTGGCCTCTGGTGTCTTTGGCAGCTGATGAACAACAACTCTCCTCTAAATCTTCTCTTCCTCGCTTACCCGTAAGTAACATCACATACTCCAGTTTTACCTATATGTATTCAGATTTCATTCAAGTAAACACCGTAAAATGAAAGTAGATGAACAAAGATGACTTAAAAATAATTTTACAATTCCTCAAATAATTCATGTAATACAGAGACAAAAGCAAAATGTGGGGAGGGGTCAAATTAAACTCATGTGCTTGCAATTAATTGCAGAATTGTTTTATTTATCAAATTGATTATTAGTCCTGAAACTAATTGCATATATGAATTCATTGCTGGTCTGTTTCTTGATAAAGAAATGGTATTAAGACTGGCCATACTAGTATTGACTAAAATGAGTTTGTTTGCAACTGTAGAATACAAACTACAGTGTACTAATGGTGTATTTAATTGCCTCTTCTGTTCAAACCATGTCATGTTGGAGATGGTATCCTTCTAAATTGTATGTTTCCCCTTGATTTTAACCGTTTTTCGTCTTTTGACTCGCAACAGGTTGATCTCCTATTTTCTCCTGTACGGCCTGACCCTCGACTTCAACACGACCCTGTTTTCACAGCTTGCTCCCCCGGCCAAGGGGAGCAAGGAGGAACTCTTATGGAACGGTATCACCATGTTGACGCCTGCCAAGCACAAATGTTCCCACGTCCCCAACGAGATCAGACAGGAAGCCGACCTCCTCAAGCTAGACTTCAACTCCCGTATGAAGAGCGTGCTTTTCAACTCCATGGTCTGTGCATACTACGTTGGCTTTGTGCCGATTTGTTTCTTACAGGTGATTATATAACTCCTTGCTCTCGCCAAACTGGCATATTGTGTCTTGGTCCGTTGTCATGGAACTGTTATCACTAGCAAGGTAGAAGCCGTTATTATATTAGCTTCTTTAATTATGGAATTTATTTTTCAGCTTTTTGTGTACCCGATACTCTGCCCATACAAAAGTAAGAAATTTGCACAATCTCCTTAGTAAACAAAGAGAATAACACTGAACCTTCAAGAGAACGATGAATATATGAATATACACTGTACATCATGTCTTAGAAAATATTTTGAACAAATTTGTATTTTAGATGTTGATGTTGCTGGTCGTCTCTAGTTGTGGCTGATCGAATCAATCGCAACTCTTTGTAAGACAAGGCCCAGCTGTTTTCACTTTTGTTCACTTACACCACTGAATTGATTCTTTGCTTTTTGATCATTCTTGCAGCCGGCCATGTACTTGGATCTGTGGTGGTCGTGTTTTCTCATAGCCTTTGTGTGGATCAATTCATTTGTGATGTTTGGCTCACATTTCTTACCCGTGGCGTACTGCGACGCACTCCATCGATGCTCCCTACACCTTGGTCGGTGGCAGAAGATGGAACATGGGTATAGCAACACACCTCAACACCTGTAAGCACCTAGCACCTTGACTCAAAGCACTGAACCAACACTTTTTGGTGTTACATGCGTTGTGTTCAGTGCATATTTGAATTATAACCAAGTTTTGGTGTATTATGTAAGGATCCATAGTCAGGGTTAGTGTAATGGTCTATGTTGATATCTGTTTAACATTGTGTCAACTTTCACAAAGTGTCAACTCATTATCTAAGGATCCGTAGTGGTGTAATCGGGTTTAGTGTAATGTAGATGTTTGTTTTACGATGATCTTATAGTATATCCGGAATGTTACGGGTCGGACAGAAGTTTGGTAGGGATGAGTTATTGTCTGTTAACAATGGTTCAACCCTTCAAATATTTGTTTGCTTAGAACATTCTAAGTGAATTTATAAAGCACCATTGTGTTCTGTGTTGGGGGGGGGGGGCTTTGTGATTAAATGTTGAATTATGTGAAGCATATGATATGAAATTGTCGATGAAAATATGTTTCCATGTATTAAGAACAGTATATTTACGAATTATGAGAAATTCATATTTGGTAAGCAAATAGAAAGATGAATAAAAAGTAAATGTAAATGAATGAATGTATAAGAAATTGAGGAAAGAATGAATGAATGAATGAATGAAGAAAGGAATGAATGAATGGATGGATAGATGGATGAATGAATGAATAGATGGATGGATGAATGTATAGTAGAGTAGTTAATAAGTGCATATAGTAATTGAATAAATAGAAACAATACATTTATGTTAGGCGAACCATACAATTCATTTTATTCAAATACCAATGAGTAATTGTATCCTCCAAATTGATCTTGTTTTAGTTGGTCAGACACAACGGTTTGGCCGCAAGGGGTACTGGTCAGATACAACAAGGGTATCTATCGGGCAACTGGACAACAGAATGTAGCCTTTCCCTCAGACCGGTCCTATGCTCGTTTCTATGTAAGTGCAGTTTAAACTTTTTTTTAGATTTGAAATTGAGATCCAGATCCAAATCTAGGAGGCCATTGCCATTACCAATGCATGCAATTTTATGCACACATATCCATTTGGGTTTATTTATCACAATGCTGTGAAAAGGTCATTTGAAATCAAACAATGATTTCTCATCACGATGATGACCACCAACACCGATAAACACTTGTGAGATAGTGTATTATTATCGCTAAGATAATAGACACAACATGAGGCTGGAATACAATGCTTATTTTTCCAATTACTTTATAGCAATTATGCATTTTCTACCAGAATTCATATTGGACATTTTGTTTCTACATACAAAGGTGGTCAGTTTGATTGGATGCTGGTTAAAATTCCTTTTTAGATAGTTACCACAGCTGGCATTTATGTTTAATTTTTTTTCCTTATCCCACACAGTTCATGTTCCATGACCCGCTTCGAGTCCTCAACCTCTTCGTGTTCTTACAACTGGGCGTCATAGCAACCCAACTCTATCTCCTCATCCGTCATTCTCACTGGCATTACGTCATCTCCCTCTCCCTCCTCCTCTTCTGCAACTACTATGTTCTCTTCAAGTTGCTGCGCAGCCGCTTCATCCTGGGCAAGATCTATCGACCCATGCATGACGAGATGGAGTAGAGGTCAAAGGTCGATTGCATGTGATGTTACCTTTTTTGGTTACTACTTATAAAGATCGTTTATTTTGTTAAACCAATTTGGTGGTGTTTATTAGTTGAAGTCTACAACATTGACAAGAATGTCTGTAGAATCAGTAGTGTCATATTAGCAGCCATTCTGAAGCAGATTAATCCTTATCTTGCTACCCAATTTTTTAGCGACTATCCAAAAGAAACTTACCAATTTTGAAGGGGTACATTTGACAAATATTGGAAGATATATATTAATGAGGAATAAGAATTGTATTTAATGCATGGTTTCCAGTGTGAAGAAAATTTTTAGACCAATGCAAATCATAAAAGTATTTGGGTGGGATTTTCTGCCCATGGTATGTTACGAGGTAGTGATTATTACATGAAGGTGTGCATACTATGACAAGCATCCATAATGGCCTCCTCACACTTTACGACTACTAGTAGTCCACGATCCGATTTTGGAACAAATTACATTTTGATCTTTTTCTGAAAATGTGAATGAATGGTATCTCTTTTATTTGAGGTTGAAATTAACTGAGAGAAAACTAATTTAACAATTTTCAATGATTGTAAGCCTTTGTTCTGGAGTGAAGGCCAAATAAGTTTCAAATGGTAGCCAATCGTACGATTGCTATGACATCATTTCGACTAGATATCAAATTCGCTTTTATTCTGAGGAGATGATATTCTAAGGATGATAGCATAGTCACAGCTTTGAACATAAGTATTCGTAAGATGATTTCAAACTTTACACAGTAAGATATTCCATGTCTCAATATTAACATCATATTCTACTACGTTTTATTCCCAAATCGGGTCACAGACTATCGAGACCAGTTGTAAGGTGTGCGGTCGCCTTTATGCACCACAGGCAACTTTTAATTTAAGTGCTATTTTAGTCACATTTAAATCTTTGTGAAGCATTTCTCAGGTTTGGGCCAATCATTACCAATTAACCCTATAAAGACTGAGGGGGTGGGATGGGGTACAAACAAGCAAGAATGGGTTACAAAAGACTTGACTGGAATAAGGCTTAATGGGAAAGTTTGAATACTGTAAATACAATGTCTGGCTTGCACCCAGTAGTTAAGATCCTATACTCTATCTGAAAGTATTAGGTGGACTGTGCGTGCAAGTCAAATTAAAATCACTGAGGTATTTGTTTTTATATCATCATGACTGTGCCATGAACCAGTGATGGCCTACATGCAGTGGTAGAGTCGCTGACTGGCAATTAGTAGATGAGAGGTTCAAATCCTGCTGGTTCCAAGATTTTTTCTGACTTATATTTCTGATTGAATATGCGATCCTATTCACTGGGTGCAAGCCAGATATTGTATTTGCAGTAAAAGACTTGAATATGGAGAGTAGAACGGGATTGTATATGTTCTGTGATTGTTTCTTATTTTTATTTTATTTAGTTTGATCAATTGTGTAGTATTGTGAATTTTGTGTAGAATGAGTAGTTTTTAGATGGGAGTATCATACAAAGTGACATTTGTATGCATGTGGCCTTATTGGAAAGGGGTTATGATAAATTTCTGGGCTGGTATACATCACAGTGGATATTTTGATATCTCAGCGCCATTATACCACTTTAGGCCCAAGTTAAAAAGACTTCAGAATACAGGTGGGTGTTTGATAAAGCTGTTCGTAAGTCAAGAGCAACTTTAATAATGACGGGTGATCCTTCGTTATGCGCTCAACCATTGCCAATGATTATTTTGGTGTATACCATTTACCACAAGAAAGGATCACCAGTCGTTCTTGAAGTCGCTTTAACTTACAAACAGCTTTATGAAATGGCCCCCGGGCCAGTAAAATCAAAGTTGTGTATTGAATACCAGCCCAGTTATACTTGGTAATCGGGGGAGCGTTTCATGAAAATTTTGTCATTGATTTTTTACCTGCAGATGTTATAAGCTACTGAAATCCTTGCATCTGATTGGCTGGGAGCAAGTTTACTCATAATATATCAATGACTAAACCCCTTCGTGTAATGCTCCCTTCGGTCTGTTCTTTGTTCTGTAATTGTGGCCTTTACGGCTAGTGTGCTTGTAATTTGCTTCTTTTTATTTTTAAAATCTCTTTAGATTTCTTTAGATTGCCTAGACGTGTTTTAGACGTTGAATAGCTAGTAATGACAAAATCATGATCGGATTTTGCATTTTGACTCATATAATCTGTTTATGGAAGTACATGCATATGTAATCGAGATGTTTTCTCATTTATACCTTGAGTAAGCTTAACACATGAGAAGGGTTCTGGGTTTAGTGTTGATACTTGCCAATATTTCTTTTTTTTCCCCCGCTTTCTTTCCGAGACTGTCCTGTAATGACCAGTATATAAGTGCATTAACAGAGCTACCAACCCTTGGAAGAGCAAATTAACATTCTGTACCTCCAAAATTAGTATTTCTCCATCAAATTGTGTTTTTCTCAGATATCCTTCTTTTTCTCATTTTTCGTCAACCATTATCATGCAGTGCTAATGCGCAACTCTTTGCTCTCCAAGCCACAGTGTGGTGCACTTCTATGACTTTACAAGATGCCAGATCATTTCAGTTCTTGCAAACATGTTTTTACATACATTACATGTATTCTTGTTAAAGTAGCTCTTTAGCCCCCATCCCCCCCCCCACCTTTTTTTAAAAACTCTGAATTGGATGCCCTTTAGTACTCCCGTCATATTTTCATAAATACTAATTTATCATAATGGTTGGCACCTCTGTTAAATTGACAAGCCCTATTCATCGCTTGTTTAAAGAATGCTCAATTGTTGCAGGTTGCTTCTCGGGCAAACTCTAAAAAAAAGAGGTCAAAGTTTAGGGAATGAGGAAAAAATGTATCAGATGTAAACCGAAGATTGTCGGCACTAAAAGTTGTCTTTCTCCAATAGTTCCTGTAGTAATAGTCAAGACACGTACTTCTTGGCCAATCATAACCAGGGATTTCACCAATATTGTAGGATCCCACAGTTTTGTCATTGATGATACTGTTTGTGAAACGGTGCTCGGGTCTGATGCAAAAAAATGATTGTAACCAATCGGGAGAATGGTTTCATTCATTAGACTCAAGAGGCTGAGCATTTAAGCCAATCAGCATCCTTGTTTCAAAGTCCAATTGATTGATTACAAACTTTCATTCTACACACTCTAATTGGAGTTAAGATTCTAATTGTATGTTAGATTCATTCTTGTCTGTATAAATATTGCCTTTCTTACATCATGTGATGTATTTGTATTTAAAAGGAAATAAACATGCTTTTTCTTGAATATATGCTGAAACTACAAAGTTTTGTTTTATAGTATTTTCTTTCGAAATAAGTTCTCAACTTTCTTCATACCTTTAATCATTTTTTCTTCTAAATGTATATAAAGATGTCAGTTAGTAATCATAAAAAAAGAGAAATTTTAAAAATATGAAAATAACTCAAACTGATTGAGCTTCCTATTTTACATTATTGTTTGTACATGTACTCATGTTTAAGGTAAAACAAATTTTGTGCGAAACGTGAACCAATTTAATCTCCACTTTTTGTTCATGAAACTGCCCGTTCTATATGGGGGGGAGGGTATACAAACAACGATGCACACCCGGGGGGGCACTCAGTATATAATGCATAGTGGGTATGTGCCGCGGAGGGGAACCCATTTTTACACTCAAATTTCTGTTCCAAGGCATAGCATTTTTATCTTATTGAGAAAAAGAACAAAGAAAGCCGCTCCAAAGCATAGCATTTTCTTCTTATCGAGAAAAAAGAAGAAAGAAATCCGCTCCAAAGCTTCGCATATTCTCCGTTACGACGTTCAAGCCGTATTGATCTGCTACAATGAGCCGCAATTTTGGTGAAAAGCGGCCGCAGAGCGCTGTCCGACCATCACATCTGCGCTAGCGCACCCGGCGCCCACGCCCCCGGGCTAGCTGCATGCACGTATGCCCGTTCCATAGGGATGAATACGCAATCACATGCAGGCGACCCGTTCCAAGGACCCCCGTTTCACAAACATTTGTCGTTCCGAAGCCCGTTCCGAGGACCCTCCTTTTTACTATAAGCCCGCTCCAAGGCCCCCGTTTTTTGTCTCGCCCGCGGCACATACCCACTACATTTTTGGTCGAGTGCCCCCCCCCCCCCCCCCCCCCCCCCGGGATGCACATGAAATAGAAGGAGGGAAGATCTTAATAAATACATGTACGAAAATAAAAGTCAATGGACACGGATATTCTGTGAAAGTGTTTCACCATGAAACAACAGGAAAAAACAAGATTTAATCATGTTCATCATACCATAATTATTTCGACCAAAATGACAATGTGCATCATTCAATATTTCACACATGTAACAATTTTATACATACATACATGTACATGTACACACACGTACACAGCACAATTTTATACAGACCTGTACATTAGATTATAAAAGAGAAGGAAAAAAAAATGTTTACAAAAATCATGTCACAGATTGTTTCACAAGTGAAATGAGAACCAATCGATATAAACTTTACGAGCATGAGTTACAACAACATACATGTATGGTGAATATATCTCACACACTTATTTCATAAATAGATCAAAATCTTAACATAAAAAACAAAATCACATATTTCAATGAATGGACGATCCTACTCCTGGTACGTACGGTTCAATGAAATTTGCTATGGCGACGATTGCTCCGATGGAAAATCTGTACGCCAAGCCAAACATAAAATTAAACCTCCAAAGCTTAAATAAACCATGATCTTTATATTATTCTGAACCAAAAACTCTATTACAATCCTAACTCCAACCCTATGCCCTCTGAGATACCAAGACCGGAGCAAATGTGACACCGGTGCATACAAATAAATCATAATAAACCATATTCATTGATCTCTTTAAACCATTTTGGTGGAAACTTTGGTTTCACAAGTGACATAAATGGGCAATTCTTGTGGTCTCTCTTCCCAAGTTAAATATTTTACATAGCGAGATGTGAGCGCGAAGCAGTGACAACAAAAGGTATAATTGCCATTCTAGGCATAGACCTGAATACAGAGGCTCATATTCTAAACTCTGGTTTAAATTAAACCCTGGTTTAAAGTTGTGGTTTGACTATGGAGAGCCAACTGAGGCACAAATCCCTAAGAGTACACATCCCATTTACTAACTCGTATGACACCCAAATTGTCTGGGAATGATAACTGAAGTATTTTGAAGCATTTTTCTTCATTGTGAAAGCAAAAAGGAAACAAAATAGTAAACATACAATATGATATAAACAGAATTTTTGGCTCCCCATAATTTTAGCACAGAGTTAGACCGTGGTCTGAGTTAAACCCGCCTTCAGAATACGAGCCAGAGAGCTCGCTCTGATCCATCACAACCACGCACTGTGTCAAAGCTCGGAAATACGGTTACACTTCGTAATTCCGAAACACGTAAATTGCCTATACATCGATGTTCGTTAATCCGAAAACGTAAAAGGGTTCGTTATTCCTAACATTTGTGGCGTTATTCCGAAGGTTCGATAATCCGAAAACGAAATAAGGTTCGTTGTTCCGAAGGTTCGTTAGTCCGAAAACGAAATAAGGTTCGTTAATCATTTCATTTTCGGACTAACGAACCTTCGGAATTACGAACCTCATTTCGTTTTCGGATTAACGAACCTTCGGAATTACGAACCTCACTTCGTTTTCTGACTAACGAACCTTCGGAATTACGAACCTCATTTCGTTTTCGGACTAACGAACCTTCGGAATATCCGAACCTTCGGAATAACGAAGCTTCGGAATTACGAATGTATGCGCGGAAATACATGGTGACTTACATGTAGGAGTTAGTGCATTGGTAAATTACCACATGGACTACACCTGATACATATATTTCCATTGGGTCTCATCCCCCATGACCTAAACCTACTAATGGCCCGTATTCTGAAGTCGGGTTTAATTCAAACTACGGTCTAAAGTTGTGGTTTAACCATGGATAGCCAATTGTGACATAAACCTCTAACAGTAGAGGTTCAATGTATCGGCTCATTTGGCTCTCAAATCATTCTCAACTGTCTGGCAGGGATGAATAAGATGGTTGTTTTCAACATCAAAGACTTAGGAAAGAGTACAGTAAATGTTAGAAACATAAAATGTAAACAAGATTTTGACATGTGTGGCTTCTCGTGATTTTAGCACAAAGTTAGACCATGGTCGATATTAAACCCGACTTCAGAATACAGGCCACTTTGCCTTTGACCAGTTCATCTCCTAACCATTTGGATTAATTCAACCATTTTGCCAGTCTTCCATTTTGTCTAATTTCCAAAAAGGCTATGCTCATTTGGTCTAATATCCACTAGGTCTAACACCATTTAGTCTAATACGATTCGATGAACTATTAATGAACTAAATTTTCATTTGACAAAGTAAAACATAAAGGAAATGGTGAACATTGGACCAACCATGATAAGTAGACTATATGAGAATAAAATTTAGTATTGGACCAAACAACAAATAGACCAAATTCATTGTACACCAAAGTGGTTTAGGCAATGCGATATAGAAGAAATAGACCAACTACATGAACTTGTACACCAGGGTCCCGTAAAACAATGGTTAGCGATTTTGTATGCTTGATTTTCACGATTGATTCCACGTTGTGGTCAATGCAATCAATCGTTCAAAATTATCCTACAGTGATTGCTAAGCTTTGTGTTACGGGCCCCAGGTGAATATCAACCCACTATAAAACAAGTCACACGTACGTTTACACCAGTTGCTCTGTGCTTGGAAACTACACTTCTATTTGTCAAAATCCTTTATTGTCACAAACTATTAAGACTGATTGCACTATGGCACTAGTGGACCCCACCAGAAAATGAACATATTTAAAGTATTCAATTATGCCATGTTTTAGATATTTAATAATAATATGTCCATTTATTTTGCGCAGCTACTATGTGCATATACTCAACTGCGCTTTGATACATGGTATCATATTATTACCCTGGTGTGTAGCTGAGCCGCCATATTGATAGGCGCTAAAGCTTCCAAGGAATAAATCCTACCGGGTACCCATTCACCTCACCTGGGTCGAGTGCAGCACGCCATGGCTGGGATTCGAACCCACGACCCTCTGTTTCAAAGTCCTGAGACTAATCCACTGGGCCACAATGCTCCACACTCCATAATTGTGAAGTCGGGTGAAAAAACATTACATTTAATTAAGTTTGTTTCTCCGATATCCAGCCTCCAAACTTAGGTTGTTAAAAAAAGATCCCCTCAAATTCAAATACAGTCGAGAAATATTGTAACAGTAACAAATTCAGAGGTAATAGAGAGAACTGTGGAAATCAATACAGAAAAAATGGTCCAGTTTATCAAGATCTTGGGTGCGTCTTCATATGTCACTAACTATTAATAAATTTATCCACTTTGCAATCAATACCACTCTATGCTGCAAATATCAAATACCAGTGAACAAAACATATCCAAATTCCTTAAAATTCACACTATTTCTGACATTTTCAGCAATCCTATCAAATGCAAGCCAATACAGAGAGCAAAACCAACATTTATTTTTACCAGACTCCAAATTTGAGATTATTTCCAATAAATTAATTTTTCCAAGTAAACACGAGTTAAAACTTATGAAAGCTGATTGTAATAAATACACTATCACACACCTTTCCCCATCATGATTAACAAGATAAATATTTTATAACCTGTATGCAAGAATATACATTGCAACCGATTCAAGCTCCCTTTATTCAAAATGCAAAGATAGTTTTATGTATGATGATAATAAAGGAACAATGTATTTGAAGTTTTGAACCAAACCTTCAGCAAAACCACCCAAAAAACAACAAACACAAAAATCAAAATAAAATGAAATATTGAAACTGTACATTTCCTGAATTCAACAAGCCTTGTTGGTTTTCCCCATGAATAGTCTCTCCCATTGAATCATGTATTATAAGAAACTGCCCATAAAGACCACCTGGGGCCCGTAACACAAAGCTTAGCGATGATCGTAGAATGTTTCTCTAAGATTGATTCCGTTGACTACAATGTACAATCAATCGTGAGAATCAAGCGTACGATTAATCGCTAACCTTTGTGTTATGGGACCCTGATCAGAAAGACTGCTTTTTCTCTAAAATACCCCGCACTCAAAATATGACAAGCTAAAATTTCGGTGTGTAGGCCCACTTATTAACTTCTCTGTATACTGCAAGTGAATGCACCTTAAAAAGTCCTCACACTCACAATATGACGAGCTAAAAACTTTGGTGTGCAGGGCGACATATTCATTTCTCTGTATACTGCAAGTGAATGCTCTTCAAAAGTCCTCGCATTCACAATATGACAAGCTAAAATTTTGGTGTGTAGGCCCATATATTAATTTCTCTGTATACTACAAGTGAATGCTCTTCAAAAGTCCTTGCACTCACAATATGACAAGCTAAAATTTTGGTGTGTAGGCAAACATGTTAATTTCTCTGTATACTACAAGTGAATGCTCTTCAAAAGTCCTTGCACTCACAATATGACAAGCTAAAATTTTGGTGTGTAGGCAAACATGTTAATTTCTCGGTATACTGTAAGTGAATGCACTTCAAAAGTCCTTGCATTCACAATATGACAAGCTAAAATGTTGGTGTGTAGGCAAACATGTTAATTTCTCTGTATACTGCAAGTGAATGCTCTTCAAAAGTCCTTGCATTCACAATATGACAAGCTAAAATTTTGGTGTGTAGGCCGACATATTAATGTTTCTGTATACTGCAAGTGAATGCTCTTCAAAAGTCCTTGCATTCACAATATGACAAGCTAAAATTTTGGTGTGTAGGCCGACATATTAATGTTTCTGTATACTGCAAGTGAATGCACTTCAAAAGTCCTCACATTCACAATATGACAAGCTAAAATTTTGGTGTGTAGGCCCATATATTAATTTCTCTGTATACTACAAGTGAATGCTCTTCAAAAGTCCTTGCACTCACAATATGACAAGCTAAAATTTTGGTGTGTAGGCCCACTTATTAACTTCTCTGTATACTGCAAGTGAATGCTCTTCAAAAGTCCTCACATTCATAATATGACAAGCTAAAATTTTTGTGTGTAGGCCCACTTATTAACTTCTCTGTATACTGCAGTGACTATCTGCAAAATCTAGTATAACTGTGATAACTTTAGATATCCAAAGTCTCTTTGGAAGTGCACAGAGACTTAGAATGTGCTAATTACAAGAACTGAATACAAGTATTATTATCATTTATTTTTGTCATTACAAACCTATAAATCAATTATTGAATATTATTAAAAGTCTATTCACCTGTGTGCTTTGAAACATCTATATATAACAGCCTTTGTTATTATTATTATTATTGGGTTCAATATATTCAACCTTATCAAATCATTCCGAGACATTCTTTGGCAATAAAATCCCACTACTACAACATAAATTTATTTTTATAGATAGAATTTCAGGAGAAATTGAAAGGCAAGTAAGAGAGAGAGAGATGGCAAACATATGGTAAGCTATTAAATTCTTCAGCACCAAAAACAATATAATTTCTATGACAAGCATACACCTAAACGAATTTACAGGCAAGTGGTTTGAATGAATTTGTGATTTGTGCTCCATTTAACAACTTGTCTTTCTATTGATATATATATATATATATATATTCTCTAATATGGCTTATTATAATTATTATTATTATTCTGTAGCCTTGGCCATATTTCATAAGCATGTTCTTAACTTAGAAAGAACATCAAAGACTTTATGTATGGAAAGCCAAACGATTCTCACTATTTTGTTTTAACTCACAGGTGTTAAATGCAAAACTAACATTTTAACATTAACTATTTAACATTAATAATTTAAATGACTAATCATTTGTTTAGATTTGCTGCTGTCATCAAACAATAGATTGTTTTAATCTTTTTTTTTTTTTTGGGGGGGGGGTCAATGGGGCAAGGGGGTGCATCATAGGTGGCTGTGGGCTACAATTATTACGCAGTGAGCTTCGTAGATGGGCCAAAGTGATGAACAGAGGTTTTTGGAGACTGTACAGAGTGTGAACAAGGATTATAGGGGAGATTGTGAGAAATTTCAGCCAAGCAAGACTGCATTGAAATATTCACGGAAATTGAACAGAGACTGTTCATAGAGACTGTCCAATTCCCATACAGAGACTGTGTTTGTACGATGCCTCCTACAATGTATTTAAAGGCTGACCTTATGATTTTGGAGGGAAAAAAATGTATAACTCTGCAAGCAACAAAATTATAAAGGCTGAGGAAACCATGAATCCCTCAAAAAATAGTATGATCGTGACACACCACCCTTGAGCGTTTGGGCAATTCAATGGCATATGATCAATGTTCAATCACCTAAGATGGTTTAAGACCATAAAACAGTTATCTTTAATAATGATCTGTCTTTTCTTGTCATTTTGTAGCTTAATCATTTTCATGTTTCTATTCAAATGAATGATTGAAAATATGAAATATTTTATCACGTATTGGTACATGTAATTATTCTCATGTAATTCACTCCTTTATTTGGATATGTATAAACAGCGCTTTGAAACTTTTGTCGAAAGCACTATACAAATATGAATATCATCATTTTTTCTTCTTGTTATGCATTTGCCATGATTCAAGAACGATCAGTAGCAACACTTGAAATCCTCAAAAATATTGTATGAATAACATCTGGCTTTCTATTTTCAAGTCTTTTCTAAAATTACTTTTAAGTTAAGAACAGCCTTATGAAAAGACAGCCAGGTCTGTGTACACTATTGTCAACTTTTGAACTACATTTACTTTTTTTGTCAATGGCAGTTTTATGCTTCTCCTTGCACCTTCCTTCATTTTGCACCCTTTTTTCCCCTCAGCATCTACAAGTAATGTCTATCTTTATGGACAGTGATGACTACATGTCAGTGTTTGACCAGAGACACTCACTCTCTACTGCATATGCAAGCAATGAAACAGTGATTAGCATCACTTTCACCACTGACGACACTTGCATGAGGTATTCCGAAAGCCTGGATGGTCTAGAGTGCATTAAAATCCAAACTCCACTTCGGTTGATGGTTGAAGCTACATGTACATTTAGGACGATCCCATCACGCTTTGGTCTTCAAGCCATATCCAAAGAACTGCTAAGGCCTAAAGATAACGGATTAATGCCCTGCATATCCACACTGCTACACAAGTGATAATGAAAGATTTGAGTGTTGTCATGTTGGCCCATGTCTGGGTTAGGATACCTGATGACTGGGGTCAGGAATGGACCTACTGGAGGTCTGTGTTTAACTTGTAGGCCTAAGTTCCAAAGGAAACTGCAGGGGGCCTGAGAATAACATTCTGATAAGACAAAGGTTTAGAGGGTCAAACCATTGTTAACACACAAAAGCTTGCCCTTCCAAGCTTTTGTAATCTTGCCAACGTTCCACTGAAGCCATCTTACTTTTGTCTCTACATCACATTTCTGCAAGAGTAATTGCGGAGGCCTGTGTAATGGACAATGGGCTCAATACACGCCTGCCAGAGGTTGATGTTCCCAGTTCCACGTTACCCGTAGGTCCTAGATTCCAGTGAAATTGCAAGAGCCTTGGAAGATGGGCAAACCAAGGCATCCACAAGAGTGCCATCTCACTTCAGCCTCTGTGTCACGTTTGCGAGAGCGATCGCGAAGGCCTGGATGGCCGAGAAAGGACTCTGGAAATCCAAGGTGTAGGCCTGGCCATCTATCTTGCCGAACTGCATCACCTGGATCAGTAGGGCGGAAGGACACCGGGGCAGAAAACAACAAAAGAGAATTTGTGTGAATTGGTGATCTTATAACACCTTAAAAACATATTCATGGTACAGAAAAACCCTGTCTATCCATCCAGGGGGAAACAGAAAAAGTTGCAACTGGAGACAGGCAGCCTTTATAGAAGACTACATATTCCTTTCCTATGGGTGACAATTTTGTTGGCCACTAGAGAGAGGTATTCACTATAGAAAGGTGGCCACTAAGACATATTTGACTGTATATTACTTTGCTTTAGCTCGAAAAAGGTTGGGCTATTCTGATGCCTAATTAAGGCTGGGGATGGGGGTGACTCAGCCCCCCCCTTCCCACATTATCTACAAGACCTTCCCTGCATCACCCCACCCAGACTCCACAGAACACACCATCGAGTCTACCGGGGAAAATTTCGACACTGCAACAATAAATGAAATTCTCGTTCACTCATGCATATTAATCTCTTTAAAAACCATGAAATTTACTACAAAAACCTAATCCATCACAACTGATCAGAAATTTTTCATATCACCTTCAATTCCATAAGCTCCAGAGGACTTTCCTCTGACAAATAGGAAGGTCCATTCCTGCACGACCAAATTCCACACCCGTTACAAAAGTGAGCAGTGATTACCAAAACATCAATTATTTTCTGACATTTAGGTGTCACAAAAGTTGAGTCTATAACCTTGTCACATGTATATCCCCCCAACCCTATGTTTTTTTTTACATGGCATTCATTTCATAAGTGTAAAGTGTTATTGTTTTAGACACACAATAGAGATCTAATTGGCTATTTACAGAAATACATGTAAGAGAGCCATCATCATTTCTGGAAACAAACAATACTACCATCATTTAATTTCTTGAAAAAGGTTAAGTACTAGAAAGGATTCTGTGTCCTACCTGTTTTCCATGTAACTCCACTTGGAAATTCTTAGCTGATTCTTGTGTGACTCTCCCGCCAAAGTCCAGTTGATAAACCTGTGTATTCTCATTCCACAAGGGAGCTTTGTTATGCATCACAAACACCTTGGATTTGCAGTTAGCATACTGTTTCATCAGTTTTGCTTTTCTCGACTTAGCGCTGCTCGCTGTCGACGAATCCCCTGCCTCGTTGGCATTTTGATTCTCCGCTTCACTGTCAGAGTTCTCTCCCTGTGATTTCATGCGAGACCTCGAGGGCGAGCGGTCAGAGTTGGACCACGCTTTGCGTAACGACTTCCGACTCTTCCCAGAGGAATTCTCCGGGGTGCTTCCGGAGAGTTTCGGTGATCCTTGCTTCTCAGATGATGCCGCTTCTTGTCCATTTTCCGCTTTTTTTCCTTTTAACTTGGACCTCTTTGATTTAGTCTGAGGTGACGACACTGTTTGTTTCTTCTCCTTCCCCTTATCCTCAACCGGGGTTTCACAAGGCTTGGGGGAGGGCGCCCTCACTGGCTCTGACAAGTCAAGATCTGGTTCATTCACACTTATAGGTGCTCTACGTATTTTATCTATCTGAGGACTACCATTCATTATTGCTACATGTCTGACACCGTTCGCTAACGTCACATCGGTGTCTTTCACTGTCCCGTGACCATTTGATTCATGATGTTCTCTTCTCCTAGCCATCTTCTTTGGTGACTGACTACTACTACCTGGACCGTCACATAAATGTCCTGGCCGTGGATGTCTTGGAGCTGTGTCCGCCCACCGCGGCAAATCAGTCTGTAGCTCCTCCTCGCCTTGTACATCGGATGGTAAGATAATTCCCTCGTCTAGCGCTTCCGCTCCGCCGTTCATCAACCGAACGTCCGTTACAACATCCAGCGGTCCCGTGCGACCACCGGCTAAGCTCGTCGTCCCACATTCCGATTCGATCTTCCGCCTTCCTTGCGAGACTAGTCTCTGTTTTGGGATAGCGCCTTGTTGAGCGTATTCCTCCCGAGTGGTTTCTGCCAAAAGCGGAATGGTCTCTCCCTCGTCAACGGTTTGACTTTCCACGTTGCTTTGTTGGGTCAGTTCACTGACGAGATTGTGGTTGTTTGAATCTACTGTGTCTGAGAAGCTTCTGTTGGTAGATGTCATCGGGGCAATTGGTGCCGCTGCTGCTTTGGCAAGAGGGGGACTCTTCACTACATCTTGCAAAGGAGAGGAAAAGAAAAACAAAGGAAAGATAATAAAATTAGGATATTGAAGAACTGCTGGACTCAAAATACTTACTGCAGTAAAAAGAGAAAGATCTTTTTGGCTAGCTCCCTCTGTCTTTGCCAAAATGGTCTTCATCTTGAACCTGAATAGAATCTTGCTTTAGTCAAAATAGTTTGGTGCATGTAAAGCCTGCATTGTGTGTTGATGTGCCCCTCCCTTGTTTCATAGACATAGGCTGTGTTACAGTGGAAACCACTGGAGTCCCTTGTGTATATGAAAGTCACCACGATAGCAGGTTAAGAACCAACTGCCCTATTCATGTAACAGTAGGAAGAAACCCTGGAGGAGTGGTCCACCTGCACAACCCCAATCAGGAATATCGGCAGGAGAGACATAAGGGTCACAGTGTATCAGTTCGCTTATAACTTCTGAGGCAAATGTGATGCCAAACAAATAACAATGATAAATTTCAAGACTTTTATTATCATTCTTCAACAACGTCCTCACCTTGAACATCATCGTCGTCTTCACTGAAGACATTAGGATCAAAGTCAGAGTCCTCTTCCTGCCGACTGCGCAGGAACTCGGGTTTTAGTTCCACCAGAGCGATGGTCATCTGTCTTGGTTGTAGGTGTAGTAAGCTTGTCCTGTAGTTGATCTGGCCAAGGTTGGCTGGCAGGAATTCAGCCAGGCCATGGATCTTGAACTTGGTGCCCCAGATGTTAGATGTGACTTCCACCAGGGGATTGCGCTGTGTAAGAACAAACAGAGATGATTGGGTCAAAGAATGAAGTCAGGAATGGCATCAAAGAATAGGGTCAGAAGATGGAAATCATAGAATAGATTCACAAAATGAAAGCATAGAATGAATGCCTGCTTCCTTTTTTAGGTTTCGTTCATATGAAAAGGAGAAATTAAATCATTGAATGGAATGGCATCACTAAATGAAATCACAAAATAATATCATTGAATAAAATCAAAGAATGAAATAACTGAGTGACATCACTGAATCACATCGTAGGTGAAATCATCAAATTAAATCAAATGATGAAATTGCATGACACCAAATGTGTAAATTGTAGAATCAAATGATAGAATGAAATCACAAAATTGAATCATAAATGAAATCAATGATAATGGGGCATGCTCAAGAAGTACCAGCCCATGCAAATCATCAGCAACTTCAATCACCAAATGCTACTTGACTTTTAACCACTAAAAGCCATGTGCTTTGGATTTTTGCCTCAATACTTTAGCTGTGGCCGAACACAACCATTTCGGTAATGGGTGCTAGGTGACTTACTTCAGGTAAACTATCTAGAAACAAGCTATCAAATTCCTTCTCCTTCAGTCTGGGCGAGTCTGATGCACTTTGTGTACTTTCCTTAGGCTTGGGACTACTGCTGCTGTTGCGGTTGTCTGACTTACGTCGCATGTTGCACATCAGATCCTCATCGCTATCGTCCGAGCACGAGCTGTCGTCTGAACTCATGAAGGTTGGGACGCCAGCATCATCATCATTACCTGAAAGATTAAAATGATGGAACATTGAGCCATCAAGAACAAGAATTGGCAGGATATGTAGGGGTGGGCACAATGACGGACATTGTCTTCTCTTAATCTCCCTCTTTCTTTCCCCTCTTTCTCCTCCTTCTTTTTCTCCTTCTCCTCTTCCCTTTTCTTCTGTTCTGACCCATTCTTACAAAAAGATGAGACAGATTCAAATCAAATTCACATTGCAATTGATAAAGTCAGGAATCGAAAATCTAGAATCACTATCTGATTTTTGACTTAAACTTTCCCAACTTTTTGTGAGCAGAGCTATAGAATGCAATCAACCCTGTGCTTGTCAATTGCTGAGTCTATGATGCAAGTATGACCCATTCCTGAAATATTTTATTGTTGCTCTCCCCAACACAATAGGTTTGCAAGACAAGCATTTCATGCATGTGCAAACAAATTGGCTCACTCTATAGTCTTGCTACTTAGACGCTTAAACTAATTTTTTTTCCTCATTGCTGTTTAGTGATGCCATTTCTAATATTAGAGCCCCATTTGTAGTTGGCTGCAACAACTGAATCCTACCACATGACAGCCAAGCTAAAATAAGTACCAAACGCAAAATGCTACAACCATTTAATGCATTTACAATTCTACAGCATGTCATCAATCAAGTACCCCCCAAAAAATTTCATAGACCAAAATGACAAAGGATATCTCACAAAGGACTTACTCTTTGGTATTGTCTTGGGATCGTAGATCACAAACTCCGGTCTAAGCTTGCTTATCCTTCTCCCCTTCAGAAGGGGGACGAGCCCTCCTAGGAACTCCAGAAAGAGGGTGAAACACGGACTACCAGTTCTTGAGTCAAACTCTGTCCGTACCATCGTGCAGTGCAGTCTTTCATTGCCTACACAAAAGAGTGGACATAGTACTTAATGATAATAATGATAATTGGCATCAATATAGCTCAGTCTGTGTCGATACATTCTCCTGCCACTTCCAGTGCACTGGAGGAATTGATCCTGCCTGTACCAAGTCCCCTCACCTGGGTTGAGTGCAGCACAATTTGGATAAATGTCTTGCTGAAGGAAAACATGTCATGGCTACCATTTTATTGAAAGATGAGCGTCAGAATGAATAGACTTCAAAATGCCATTGTTTATCTTCTAATCAATTTTATAAAAGACCATATTACTTAAAAGGCATTATTTCATTGTTATTTAAGTTCATGATAAGTTATAAAAGACAAACTTTATTTCATTTTGGGAGATCAACTGTGGAATAAGCTTCAAATAATATAATAATAATGTTGATTATAATCCATGGAGTATTAGTACATGTATGTTCTGAGAGTTTGGGATCACAATGAGTTGCTTTTACAGATTGCCACATGCACCACATGTATGCATGGGACCAGGGGCGTCGATCCATTTTTCAGATTGGGGGGGCAAAATCAAGGGGTCGTGTGGTCCAGTGGTTAGAGCATTGGACTCATAATCGCAAGGTTGTGAGTTCGAATCCCAACTCTGCCATTGTCTCCACTTTGATAAAAAGGCCCAAGAGTGATATCTGTCGTCTATTACGTCAGCCACTATGACTGATTAACCTAGACGTAAAATGTTTCCAAGGTAATTGGTTATATACCAGCTTGGCGTTTACCAGCAAAAATTGCTGTCCTGCCGAGTTCCTACGGGAGTTACCACAAACAGAAACAGAAACAGAAAAACAGATCACACCAAACAAACTCACCCACACACAGGCCTAATTATATATATATATGAGAAAGAGACTCGGACACATATCTCACCAACAAATTAATGCGAGCGCGAAGTTCTTTTTAGTTTTAGAACTGAGAATGGGACAATCTGTTCACCTAATTAATCATGAAAAGTATGGGTTTTGGTGCCTAAATGATGCGAACGCAAAGCGCGAGCTGAAAATTTTTATATTCCAATCTGAGAAACGGACATATTGAGCACGATTTTAAATAAAGAACGAGTTGTGTATCTCAATCTCGCTTGCTGATTTCTGTGTAACACTGCAATCTTATTTTATTTTTGCACATGCATGCGGAATTATTGGGGGGGCAAGACGATATGTTTGCCCCCCCCAATATTTTCATTGGTGGGGCGATCGCCCCCCCTGCCCCCCCCCCCCCCAGGATCGACGCCTCTGCATGGGACTATGCAAAATGAACCTCTGCCAAAATATCTTGCATCATGAAATGTTTTATTGTTTCATGAAATGCTTCCAATGGGAGTGTCTAATGAAGCATCTACACGTAGTTTGTGATGTTCACTAACTAATTTATTTGTAGCCAATCAGATGGAAGCATTTCAGTAGCTTACAACTATATTCAGCAAAAAATCACTGCTATTAGTTTCTTGAAATGCTCCCCAGGTTTACTTCTTACCTGGAGGTGGTTGACTGACAAACTCTCTGAGCTTGGCTGGATCTGGAATGCATCCCTGTATGAGATAGAATAGATGTTGCTTTCATAAATAATATAACATTACCATCATCACCAGTATAATCATGATGGTGATGATGATTATCATCATCATCATTGATTTGATTTGATTTGATTTATTGATTTCCGTTTCACAACATAAGCATGATAAGTATAACAAAACAAGGTCGAAAATAATGCAAGACGTAATAAAATATACATAACATAATCTTAGATTTAAGGAACACAATTCGATAAATAAAATTACCTTGTATGACAATTGTATTTTAAAGTAAAACGGAGGGTCTTGCCGAAAAAATCATCATCATCATCATCTTCATCATCACCATCATAATCATGACCATCCTCATTGTTATCATCGTTATCATCATCATCGCCATCATCATCACCATTATCATCATCACCTTCACCATCATTAATATCATTATCATCATCATTGTCAACAATCATCATCATCACCATCAGCATCATCGTTGTCTTCATCATCATCAATATCATCACCACCACCACCACCATCATTATCATCATCATCATCAATATCATCATCATCACCACCACCACCATCATTATCATCACACCTTATTCTATAAAGTTTCATGAAAGAAATGATATAAATTTGAAGCGATACAATATTAACAATGAACATACAAAAATTATAAATATCATCGGTAATGTTCACAAATTTCAAATTCATACACTGTACAAAAAGAACTATCATTATTGAATTAGTCAAGTAAGCTGAAAATTGTATTAAACAGAGAGGAAATTCACATGCACTGAATCGATAAAGAAGAAAAAATTGCCTGTGTGTTTGGACACCACTCGGCAAAATAAACAATATATAAACAAAAATAAAAGTCCACTTCTACGGTGTTGAAATAGTTCCATGCAAATAAGTTTGCTCCAAATTAACACATACCTTTATTGTCAGAGACAATCTCTCAGAGACGTAATTTCTGAGTCTTAGAGGCAAGGGAAGTTTGGTGATCAGCTTCTCCTCATTGGTGAGAGGAGTGATCACCTCCCGACATAGCACCTGCAGAGGGGCCACGCCCTTCTCGATCCATGCCACGTGGAGGATGGAGCCGCATGCAACAAAGAGTCGCTGGTCGTTGTGACCCCAAGTCAACGCTGAGAGTGGTCTCTGAAAAGGAACAAGGCAAGGGGAATGAGAGAAAAAAGTTACAAAGTGAACCCTATTTATGATGGGCATGCTTTTGCATTTACCAAAATAAAATTTCCAAATAACACAACAAGTAATATTCAAGTTTTTTACATTATCAAACTATTTATGGGCAAAAATCAAGAAATTGTTGCCAAAAAAGGTGACCATTTACAATCATATTGGATTCATAATGATTTCATGGAGAATTTTGTATGCAAAAATGAATCGGCAGTCGAGAACTTCAAGAGCAAAACTTTCAATGAATGTCAACTTTCCTTCCTTGATAGAGCAAGTATATATTTATTCTTCGAGAAACAAGAATCCCCAAACAATCATTTTGAGCGCTATATTATTTTCATTTCTTGTTTAATATCTCAATAAGATGACACATGTCAGTGCCACTCAAAGCATCATACGAAACGCAATCCTTCTAAGACTTGTTGGTCATACCTGAGATGGAATATTGAGAGTGAAGCGAAGATGTCCCGTGGTATCGTAGAACTTGACGGCACTGATGCTCTCAACGGGTTGGGTGCCACCCACGGCCAGGAAGCCACCGCAACCGCTCCACTCCATCTTTACAGCTGCTTTATATGGCAAAGAAATAACAGGTAAGATGTCAGTACAATCCCTGTGCTATCATCTAGGTCCATATATTTCCCAAATTATTAAGACATTTCAAACACTACATTGGTTAAGATTATGATCAAAGTTCACTGACCCTACATGACCTTCGACCTTGGTCATTTGACCTGAAACTCAGGCAAGATGATCAGGGATACTTGATTACCCTAACGTTTATGTTTCATGAACTAGGTCCACATGTTTCCTATATAGTCATAATGACATTTCAAAACTAGACCTTGGTTAATATTTCACTGTTGACGACTCGTAGGAAAAGTGGTGCCTATAGTCCTATTATTGTCAGTTTTTAAGGAGCAAAAGTAGATTTATCTGGACATTAAAAGGAGCCGAGTACATAACCATACCCTAAGAAACCTACCGGTCATTCCAGTCTTGATGCATATAGGAGTGAGATCATCATGACTTTTCATCAGTTGGATCTCGCCGTCACCCAGGTCGACAGCCATTACTGGACTCTTCCTCTTATTACGATTCCGCTTATCACTGCCTACTTGGGTCGACAAATGAAATACAAAGAAATCTCTATTAGTGTTACAATCATACCTCCATTGGGTAATGCCATGAAATAGTCAACCTTTTTTGTTGTTGTTATTTCGTTTCCCATTATCACTGCTTACTTGGGGGGGGGGGGACATATGTCATAAAATGAAATCTCTATACGCGTTAAAGTCACACATTGGGCAACTCTATGGATTAATCAATCTTTTTTGTTCTTGTTTGTATTCTGCTTGTCACTGCCTACTTGGGTGGAAAGCCTACCGTTTAGAAATCTCCATGTTACAGTCATACCTATATTGGATAATTCCATGAAATAATCATCTTGTTTTGTTGTTCTAATCCCGCTTTATCACTGCCTACTTAAATGGATAAACAAAATCAATTCAGTGAGATATCTGTTGATGTTAATTGGGCAATTCTATAAAATATTCATCTGTTATAATAGAGCATAAACAAAGTTTGATATTTTTGTCTTCTCATAGTTCTAGAACAGACTTTTGATCAATGCTCCCAGTCTACACAGATCAGAATAATTAGCACCAAAAACTCACTAGAAAACTCAAGTGCAAAAAACACATGCAAAGTGCTGGTTTGGCGGAAGCAATCCACTTCGCGGATGGAAGCCAAGTATATAAGATGGATATGGCAATTAAATTACAGTCCATTTACCAGCGTCCTATTTTCCGTGAAACCGTTTCCCCCATGCTTCATCCCATGACACGCCCAGTTACCTTTCCTCTTCTTTCGCTCGTCCCCTTCGCAGTCCCCGATGTTAACCATCCGAAATTTCTCTGAGGACCAGAGCAGCGCCTTGAGGGGGCGCTCCGTTGCTAGGTTACACTGAGTCACCAAGGCACCATGGATATCCATCACGACGATTTCCCCCTTGGACGTACCTAACAAAACCTTGGTTGGAAATAAGAGAGCGAGAGAGAGAGAGAGAGAGGGAGAGAATGAGAGTGGGAAAGGAGGTTAGAATAATTATTCTACTTCCGTTTCCTTTTCTTGTTTATATTTTATTTCATTCTGAGGCCGTCTTGTAGAGATGATGATGGGATGTATATGAAATATATTTTTGGGATTACCAAAAGGGACGAAATGAGGACCTAAGTGATACTTGAGAACAAATTGTAAAAAAGAGAGAGAGATTTTTTTTGTATGATGATAGAGGGAGAATGGGGGATATATAAAGAATGAGAGAAAACTAATACCTCGGTCACATTTGCTCTACTGCAGCCGTCCGGCAAGTAAAAAACAGCCGTTTTCATTTTTTTTGTACCAGCTACATTAAAGTGGGGTTTGAATTAAAATGAATTAAACAGCTGTTTTCGAATCGCCGTAGAGCATGTGTGACCGAGGTATAAAGGTCAAGTCCACTCCAGAAAAATGTTGATTTGAATAAATAGAGAAAAACCAAACAGGCATAACACTAAATAAAAATTTCCTCAAAATCGGATGTAAAATAAGAAAGTTATGACATTTTTACTGATTTGACATTAAGAACCAACTTGACAGAACCATAAAATGTATAAAGCAATGATAATACCAAATGTTCACGGAGGAATAAAACTGTTTCACTGGAAAATGAGGGGACAATTAAAATATTTCAAATTTCATTAAAATTTTGATTAAATTTTCAGTGTAATGCTTGTTGGATTTTTCACTTTTTTTTCAAATCAACATTTTGTTGGGGTGGACTTGTCCTTGAATTAAAGAGGGAATCTGGGGTAGGGGAAAGGAATTAATTACATTGTAGGAGAGGGGCATAAAAAGTGATAGAAAATGAAAAAAGGGGAGATTGGGGCAGAGGGGGAGATGGAAGAAATTGGGAGAGGGGTAGAAAGAGAGATATAAAATGAAAGAGGAGGGTTTGGGCTCAAGGGTGGGGGATGGAGTGTGCGTTCACAGGTGAAATTTAAAATAAAGGTTAATGATAAAATAAAGGAATCTGAATGAGAAATAATTACTTATTTAGCAATAAGAAAAGTACAATGACTGTTTTTCAATGGACAGTTTTCTCTGATCTAACTTTAGTCTGACTATAAAAACAAATTTAATAAATATAAAGACATTACACACGGTCTTATGAAACACTCCTTGGGCATTATTCCATCGCCATGCAATTCAATAACACAGGAAAGTGCCACTTTAAATTATGTGAATTTAACATGATAATAATATTAAAGGTTAAAATACTGCAATTAAAAGGTTCTAGATATGTTTTCCTCCAACCGATAACACATAAATTGAACGTATGGATGATGTTGCTAAGCAACGTCACATAATGAATGCCCCAAGGATTTTCTCGCTCAAATAACCTTTATATGAGAATGTACATGAAGGACTGATCACAATAGATTGGTGGATATCTGGCGAAGATACTCAATTAAAATGGATTTCTGCTCTCCGGAGAGACTTAAAAAAAAAAAAAAAACAGATTGGGTTGATAAACCATGGATGAAATGGGAGGACTCAATAGGAGAGAGAGAAAGAGAAAGGTAGAAAGAGAGAGAGTGTGTGAGTTTGTGTGCTGGGCGGGGGGGGGGGGTGAAAATGTGTATTTAACGACAACAGCCATATAAATGGAAAAAAATAAAAAATAAAATAAAAAAAATAAAATAAATAAAAAATTGAATATATGTTAAACATTTAAGTTGTAGACATTGAAAAGTATCCTAAAATGAAAATAAAAGACCCTTCCCTCTTCCCTGAACAGGGAAAAGGAGAAGAGACCCCCCCCCAAAAAAAAAAAAGACGATGAGTATACATATGAAACTCAACATCTCTTTCCTCTGCTTTTCAGTAGAGAAGGTAGAGCGATTTCGGTCAAAATTGTGTTACTCTCCGACAAATCCCCCTTTCACGGATTTGTCTTCTTCCCAGGTACGAAGCTGGGAAATGCGATTCCGCTCTATTTGTCATCAAAATATGGCAAACAAACAAGCAAGCAGGTAGATATCTGATACGTTTTCTACTCTGGGGCTAGTACCGTCTGCAAATGTTAGAAGGTTTCACACCTTCCAAATCAGAAAAATACTCTTGACTTTTGTACACTCAGGCTTTTTTACTGTCATTTTATTACCCGCTCATACAATGTACGTTGTACATCTCCAACCCAGATGGGTTCATACTTTGTATTAATTAAAAAATAAACAGATTACAGAATCATATTGCAAAGATGTTTTATTAAAATGAAATTGTTGGTATTACAATTTGAATTGAGAGAAAAAGTTGATTCAAATTCATATTCAATTTAATATGGTTTCAAAGACATTGTAAAACAGTACAGTCCGAAGACTGACATTTAAGTTTACAGAATATGGAAAAAATACATATGAAATGAAAAGATAGTTTACAAATTAACGAAACATAATCAAGCACGAACTAACAAAATTACGAAGAATGTAACATAAGAGTATGATTAAATATTGCACTTCAGGTTTATATACATTTGACTTTAACTCTCTGTGAAGATTTAAATTAAACCAGGAATACCACAACATATTCTTTCCTTATTTGGAAGGTGTGAAAGGACTTATTGACGTTGAGCTTGAGTTCTTCATAACTCGGACACCTAAAGACTGTATGCATATACTGTATAGGCAAGCTAGGAGCTTCAGCAATGATTAAAAAGAGAATGCTCCGTACAGTATACACACACCAAAATAATCATAATAATTCAGATAGTCAGGGAACAAAAGCAGACAGAGGATGCCAAATACTGGTAAACACACAATTAATGGCCCGAATGTGGTTTTTAAAACCCTCGGTTGAACCCATGGTTTATGCACATTTTTTGTACAAATTACGCTTATTTACCGCGTATACTGAAAAGTGTCCAATGCTGATGCGCGCTTTTGTCACAATGCACCAAATTGACGCCTGTTGCCATGGTTAAGTACGCTATTTTATTCATGAGTCCACTGTTTTAACAGTGGGCTCATTAATTCAAAACAGTGGACTCATGAATAAAATAGCGTGGATAACCACGGCAACAGGCGTCAATTTGGCGCACTGTGAGAAAAGCGCGCATCAGCATTGGACATTTTGTAATATAAGCGTAATTTATACAGGAAATCTGCATAAACCATGGACTCAACCATGGGTTTTTCAAAACCAGCTTTGTGAATTCGGGCCATACTGTTCGGGAATGATTTTACTTCTCAAATTTAATTAGCAGTATTGATTGATGGGAAAAAGCTTTTCCCAATGTTCTATCCAGACTCCAAATACAAAAGCCTGATAAATGCTCAGAAGAACTTACTCAGTCATATAAAAAATTGTAAAGCAAATTGCAAAGCAAACTGCAATCCAAGAAACTAATTCCCAAGGATGGGATGCAAAATAAACACACAAAACACATACTGTTGGGTATGATTTTACTTCTCAAATTCAATTAGTAAAAGCTTTTAACAATGTTTCGTACAGACTCCAAAATAAATGCCGGGGTGAGACATAAAAGATTGGTAATCCTCAGTTACACAAATCATCTGCATTGCAAGATATATTACATGTATGCCCTAGGACAAATTCATTTGTATTGGTTTGGGCTGAAACATGTACTACCTGTATGGGTAAAAAATTATGATTAATTTCATTTCAAAGGCTCTTCAATCAATTGTGGCTATGTGGTTGCTGAATAAAAAGCGCAGGTGCACAACAGTACAAACCATGTATAGCAGGGATTTTTAGAGCATGTTTTTTTTTAAATAACTTCAAGAATACGACGTTCTTAACAAACTATATTTCAGAGTTGCCTCCAGTGAATTTCAATGCAGTCTTAAGGTATAATGAAAATATAATTTTCAGCACATTTTGATCAGAGGAGTTCATGCACCAACTTTTGTTTATTTATTGTGAAATTGCTTTCAACTAAACAGATGCAAGGATTTCAGTAGCTTATAACATTTGTCTGACAAGAAATATATTCATGAAAATGATCCCAGGGGGATGGGTATTCCAGGAAGTGACTTCCCGAGGTATTCAACTCGTCTTTTTAATTCAGATGCCATTCTTGATTGATGGCTCGGTCATACACAAATTCATGCCTACCTGTTTATCATCCGGTGACCATGCCCCACATAGCAGCTTGGCATCCAGGTCAAGCAGAGATGACCAGTAGCGTTGACCGGTCACAGACCCTACGAGGACGAAGCCATCCTTGTAGCAGATCAGAGCCATTCGGCCATCGTGACTCCAGGAGAAATCACTTACCTGCCAACAAAAAAAGAAAAGGAATAACAATGATGATAATAATAACAATAATAATAATAATAATGATAACAACAACAAAAATAATAATCATAATAATAAAAATAATAACAATAATAATGACAATGATAACAACAACAAAAATAATAACAATAATAATATGCAAACACATAATAATTATTTATTTCACAAATTCCAGGAGGCATTAAAAGTTTGTTAGTAATATTTAGCAGAAAGTTGACTCGTTAATTTCATATACAAAAATAATAATAAAAACAAATTGGACTTGTGACATCATTATCCTTTTTATGTTGGATTATTGGATTTGATTATTTCAAAGCTGCAGTGTATCTCATCCATGATTTATTAAACAAATTGGGAAAACTCTGAATATAATACATTTGTTCTTTGTCATGTGTTTTCAACAAAACTTTATTTCCTTTGATTGTTTGATGTTACTCTTTTTGTTCAAATCAACTTAATATCATGGAGGATAAACCCTTTAATATTTCACCATACTGTATTAAAAAGGAAGTGAATAGGAGTGGAGTATTTCTTTCTGACAGGAATTTATTGGAATATTGTAAGCAGTTATAGAGTGGCCCATTTTTGTGGGAAAAGTACCCACATTTAACATTCCAGTATGCAAATAAATTATTCTAAAATGTAGTGAAAAACTAGAAGCATATTAAAATTTACTGGTTGTCTTCCATGTTTTAAACTTCCTATTTTGAAAAGACAATCTATCATTCAATAAAGCATAAATGCCAGAATAAGTGAAAATGTGAGTCCCTAATTGGATTCCCTGAGGCACCCCACATTATGCAGATATAGGATATTAGTTACAATATATCGCTTTTGTAAAGTACTTATTAATCAGGGGTCGCTGAGGGTTTTTGGTTACATCATTGCCCCAGCACTTCTGGATGTGAAGGTGGGATATAATTAGGATGTGGGTGTACTTTCTGCACCACCGGGACAATACAGGGGAGTGTTTCATCAACATTTTCATCCGACAAGTTGTCAGATCTGACAACTTTCATGGATTCTGATTGGTTGAGAAGCACTGTTACTATAGTAACTGTCGGATAAAACGTCCGACAAGTCCTTTCATGAAACGCTCCCCAGGTGATCAGAACCCAGCATCCATCACGCCTGCTCAAGGGACTGGCACGGTCTGATCCGACTTGCCGGCAGTGACCGTGATTCGATTGGGCGGTAGGCGCCAGCAGAGATGAACTACTTTTGACACATTTTATGCAATTAGATTGATAGGACGGATTCTTATGTGGAGTGCGGTTGGTTAACATGGTCATCATTGGTCAGTATGGACCAAGCGGATCAAGGACATGTTGTCTTCAATCACCATGGTAATGTTTATACATGTACATGCAAGATAATAGAGTGGATAACAAGGGAACACAAGTATAGACAGAAATGAGTTTGATGCTGATCTCAACTATCGGCTCCAATTTCTGCCTGACTTTTGGATTGGTATTCTTGAAAAGTAAATTGCCAAAAGGTTTAAATCCTGTTTGGTTTCATCCCAGATGGCTTATTTCTCATTTTGCCTACAACCAGTTCATCTTTAAACATTTGATCTAACTCTAACCGGGCATGGTGGCTCAGTAGTAAAGCGTCCGCCTCGTGAACGGGAGGTCGTGGGTTCGATCCTCGGCTGAGTCATACCAAAATATCAAAAATGGGACCTTCTGCCTTCTTGCTATTAAAGCGCTCAGCATTTAGATTGGAGAAGGGTAATAATAATATTATTATGTTATGAAGGGCCCACTGGAAGAGCAGTTTCGTAATACTACTAATAGTGGCTACCCTTGGTAAATAAAACATTGTTATTATTACTTATTTATTGCCACTTCTAAGACTTTTCACCATTTTCATCTAATTCTTATTTCAGCAAATTCAATTTAATCTGATATCCAGTTGGTCTAGCACCACTTAATCTACCTGGTTAGATGAACTGTTTATGAATCAGAAATCATGAGGAAATTACAGAATAGCAAGGAGACAAAGTGGAAATTAGACCAACTTGACATTAGACCAAATGAAAATTAGACTAAGTTGGTATTAGACCAAGTGAAGTGTAGACTAATCAGCAATTAGACCAAACTGATGGATTATTACGCACAAGTTGTATTAGACTACTTGAGAATTCGAAACAGTGAATATGAACCTTCTTAAACTACACCATTTTCAAATATCAAGATGGGTTGAGTTTTTTGTTCTAAATTGTAAATAAATAACTTTGATCAAAACAAATCAACTTCAAAATGGACTCTGTATTTCATAAATCATCAACACTCTTCTCCTTCTTGACAGGATATAATTCCTTCTTCATTTACATAGTGGAGTGGATCGGTTTTTTTTTTAGGGAAAACCCCCTTCCGTTGTAAACACCTGATCAAATACAATCTCTTTGGATTGATTTCTGAGAAAGAACTCCCCTGATACTAGCTTTATGTTAAATTGGATATGCATTTACCTGCCCATGGGAAATCAAGAAAATAAAATCAATATGTTTGTAAAATTATAAAAAAGGAATATTTTCTACAATTCTAATGTGCCACTAAATGCATCTTGAATAATTCATTGGAGGCAGCCGAAAGTTTATAAAAAAAAGTCTTTAAGTGAAGATGGAAGACTTGCGCTTTTAGTGTGTCACGAGTTGGAGCGTTGTGGCCAAGTGGATTAGTCTCCAGACTTTGAAACAGAGGGTCATGGGTTCAAATCCCAGCCATGGCATGTTTTCCTTCGGCAAGAAATTTATCCACATTGTGCTGCACTCGACCCATGTGAGGTGAATGGGGACCCGGTAGGATTTATTCCTTGAACGCTTTAGCGCCTATTAATATGGCGGCTCAGCTACAGCCAGAATAATATTACGATACCATGTATCAAAGCGCAGTTGAGTATATGCACATAGTAACTGCGCAATATAAATGGACATAATATTATTATTATTAGTTGTTGTATTTCCCAGACTACTTCTAAATGAGACCAATAATTCCAATATTGATATTTGTTATTATTTTTGTTACAAGATCAAATTATCAATTTAGCCTTAATGCATTTTGGTAGATTTTTGCAGTCTTAAATTATGAAATGTAACAGGCATCTTATTTCTTAATAATTTTGTAATTACTGTGTCCATATTCAATATTGTTTCTCTAACCAATATAGAAGAGTGACATTCTTAAAAATTATTTTTTTTTGTTCAACAATATCAATCATAGGTTAAGTTATTTTCAAAGTAAATTAAATGTAAATTAATCTAACAAAGTAATAATTTTGCCTCCGACGAAGATTCTGCTAGGATCGAAAGCTTAGGCCCCTTTTTGACTTTCTAAAGTAATAATAACTATAAACAGTTCAGTTTTACACCTAATTCTGAAGACAGGGGACTGTTAAGAAATCAAGAAGAGAATCAATCTGAATAAAAAACTAAAATGAGAGGATTAACATAATTTTATGTAGTTTTATCAAAATCGGTTCTAAAATTAGAGAGGTACAGTGTATGGAAGCAAGAAAAGTCTTAAACTTTCTATAGGGATCCACAAAAAGCAAAACATGCTTCAAGAAGGCTGATTTTGTGGACAATTCTCCATTTGTTTTGGACAGAATTTTTCAGATTTTCCCCATTATCTTTCAGCTCGCATCTTGCTTTCTTATAACATATGATGGGAAAATACAATTCATGTCACATATACATGTATGTCAAGGTCAGGAGGAGATGATCAGAGAAATAAATGGAAATATCTGATAATTTGTGTAAAAAACAAATTAAGATTTTACCACAAAATCAACACATTTTTTAGTATGTTGGCCAACTTAAGGGTCCCAACAGAAAGTGCTGCAAGACTTTTATCAAACAAAAACTAAATAACTCTCTTATTTTACAAATGCTTTTGATGAAACTTGTTATAAATGTTCTCTCATGGTTTTTGATTCCCTTTTAAAAGCTTAAAGCTTATATACTTGTACAGATCGCAGCCCCTCATATTTCTACAAAGAGAATTTCATTTTTTCTATGTTTTACTAACTCCACTTGACAATTAAATGAATGCAGTAAAAGTTAAATGAAAACTTTGGTTCACACAATTTCCAAGACATTTTGAAAACACAGTACAACACGAAAGCAGAGTCAGGAAAAAAGAGGACATTTCTGTCTTATTTTTTTCTAGGAAACGAATTTTATACGATACATGCATTTCCATTTTATTTTTAAATGTCATCATCTCATTCGTTCCAGTTTCCCCATTCAAAAGTGTAATGTTGCGAATAAAAAGGAACTGGATCTAGGCAAAAGAGAATAACAGACTCCCCTCTCCCTCGGAAAGCAGTCTCCACGTAGATGGATATTAATGGATCCCTTTCATGCTTTTCATAAAGAAGACATGAATAAGCAGAATTTAGATAAATGTCTGAGCTTTACAAATCCTTTAAAAGCAACATTTTCATGGGGATAATGGATCCCGCCCATGGCAGACAAGAGAGATACAAGCATACATCTCTACACGAAGCCAATAACATACTTATTTTCAAAATTGTAAAGATTTATCGAGACTTTCTCCTCAGACTCATTTTCGTGCAAAGATGTTTAGAAAAAGAAAGCTCAATTTGAAGAGGTTTAAGGACTTGGGGGACATTTGTTAAAACCTTTCAATTATCATTTTGCATATTTTCACTTCAACAACTTCAACAATCCTAATCGAATGGCGATGCTTAAGTAGCATCTGTCCCAATGACATAATTACCAGAATAAGCAAAAAGGAAATTAAGATTACAAATTGTTTTATAGTTTCATATTTCACATCATATATTTTATATATTTTTATATATTTTTGTATATTTTATGCATATATGTTTTTTCAATTACACATTATCATTTTATTATATATATTTCCATCGATTATTTTATTTCTATGCATTCTTATATTTTCTTTGTTCGAAGTTCAGTAGTCTGATTTGGTTGCTACTATTAATTTTCATCTGCGATTTTGTTGTAATTATTGTACAAATTATTCAGATTGGTCCTGGACCTTTTTATCATGTATCTATGTTTAAACCAAATAAATAAATACATAAATAAAAAAGATAAATATATTATTGTTTGCTATTTTAACACAAGTTTGGTGTTATTTTTAATCTCTGTGGTGTTTTTTAACACCAAAGATATGACGGATTGAGGAACAAAAATGTTGATAAAATGCCTCTGATCTACATCATATACTGCACATGTAAGATTCACAATCGCAGAGATTAGAGAATTGTTTTGCCACTTATCAGGGTGTGTACTCATCATGTTCTTTAAAAAACAGTTACGAGTCCTCCATGAGATATTACCTGTACAGTTTCTGATTCTGGGAAGCAAGACAATAGACTTTAAATACTGAGATGCTGTGATTTCAATATTTTGTCCTCATCAAGATGAATGGGCAAATTAGAGGCAGAAATCTCTGCCCCCTCTCTGCAACCATATCTCTAGAACAGAAGAATTATAGACTTCAGTCACTCCCTGCTACCCCTCTTCTCCCCCTCCCACGCTCTCTCCCTCCCCCTCTCTTTTCTATCGTTATCTTTTCCTCTATTCAATACGAGTCGAGATGATTCCTGGAAACCAGGGTAGGGTTTCATGAAGGAGTGATATTTTTACAAGCTTATTACAAGCCAATTAAATGCAAGGATTTCAGAAGCTTATAACACTTGTCATTGAAAATCCCTGTTTTAGTTCTTTCATGAAATGCTCCCCATAATGCCACTCAATACGCCTGCATCTACAACGACCTTCATGTATGACAGAAATTGATTTTTTTTTTTACTGCAGAAGACAGATTTTCATTCATGTGACACTAGACTGAATATCAAGCTGATATTTTAGCGGCACTCTTTTAATTTCACATCTCCACCATCTCACAATGCCCACTCTTTTCAGTTTCCATAGCAACAGATGAGAGCATTCAGCAAACATGGAAAATGGCTATTGGGGCAGTGAAACATTGCATCTCAAAATGTTGAGTATAATAGAGAGTGAATAGTAGGTTGACATCTCAGCGGCTGTCTTTTACTTTCACATCTCCACCATCTCACAATGCCCACTCTTTTCAGTTTCCATAGCAACAGATGAGAGCATTCATCAAACATGGAAAATGGCTATTGGGGCAGTGAAACATTGCATCTCAAAATGTTGAGTATAATAGAGAGTGAATAGTAGGTTGACATCTCAGCGGCAGTCTTTTAATTTCACATCTCCACCATCTCACAATGCCCACTCTTTTCAGTTTCCATAGCAACAGATGAGAGCATTCAGCAAACATGGAAAATGGCTATTGGGGCAGTGAAACATTGCATCTCAAAATGTTGAGTATAATAGAGAGTGAATAGTAGGTTGACATCTCAGCGGCGGTCTTTTACTTTCACATCTCCACCGTCTCACAATGCCCACTCTTGTCAGTTTCCATAGCAACAGATGAGAGCATTGAGCAAACATGGAAAATGGCTATTGGGGCAGTGAAACATTGCATCTCAAAATGTTGAGTATAATAGAGAGTGAATAGTAGGTTGACATCTCAGCGGCGGTCTTTTACTTTCACATCTCCACCATCTCACAATGCCCACTCTTGTCAGTTTCCATAGCAACAGATGAGAGCATTCATCAAACATGGAAAATGGCTATTGGAGCAGTGAAACATTGCATCTCAAAATGTTGAGTATAATAGAGAGTGAATAGTAGGTTGACATCTCAGCGGCGGTCTTTTACTTTCACATCTCCACCGTCTCACAATGCCCACTCTTGTCAGTTTCCATAGCAACAGATGAGAGCATTCATCAAACATGGAAAATGGCTATTGGAGCAGTGAAACATTGCATCTCAAAATGTTGAGTATAATAGAGAGTGAATAGTAGGTTGACATCTCAGCGGCGGTCTTTTACTTTCACATCTCCACCATCTCACAATGCCCACTCTTGTCAGTTTCCATAGCAACAGATGAGAGCATTCATCAAACATGGAAAATGGCTATTGGAGCAGTGAAACATTGCATCTCAAAATGTTGAGTATAAAAGAGAGTGAATAGTAGGTTGACATCTCAGCGGCGGTCTTTTACTTTCACATCTCCACCGTCTCACAATGCCCACTCTTGTCAGTTTCCATAGCAACAGATGAGAGCATTCATCAAACATGGAAAATGGCTATTGGAGCAGTGAAACATTGCATCTCAAAATGTTGAGTATAATAGAGAGTGAATAGTAGGTTGACATCTCAGCGGCGGTCTTTTACTTTCACATCTCCACCGTCTCACAATGCCCACTCTTGTCAGTTTCCATAGCAACAGATGAGAGCATTCATCAAACATGGAAAATGGCTATTGGAGCAGTGAAACATTGCATCTCAAAATGTTGAGTATAATAGAGAGTGAATAGTAGGTTGACATCTCAGCGGCGGTCTTTTACTTTCACATCTCCACCATCTCACAATGCCCACTCTTGTCAGTTTCCATAGCAACAGATGAGAGCATTCATCAAACATGGAAAATGGCTATTGGAGCAGTGAAACATTGCATCTCAAAATGTTGAGTATAATAGAGAGTGAATAGTAGGTTGACATCTCAGCGGCGGTCTTTTACTTTCACATCTCCACCGTCTCACAATGCCCACTCTTGTCAGTTTCCATAGCAACAGATGAGAGCATTCATCAAACATGGAAAATGGCTATTGGAGCAGTGAAACATTGCATCTCAAAATGTTGAGTATAATAGAGAGTGAATAGTAGGTTGACATCTCAGCGGCGGTCTTTTACTTTCACATCTCCACCATCTCACAATGCCCACTCTTGTCAGTTTCCATAGCAACAGATGAGAGCATTCATCAAACATGGAAAATGGCTATTGGAGCAGTGAAACATTGCATCTCAAAATGTAGAGTATAATAGAGAGTGAATAGTAGGTTGACATCTCAGCGGTGGTCTTTTACTTTCACATCTCCACCATCTCACAATGCCCACTCTTGTCAGTTTCCATAGCAACAGATGAGAGCATTCAGCAAACATGGAAAATGGCTATTGGTGCAGTGAAACATTGCATCTCAAAATGTAGAGTATAATAGAGAGTGAATAGTAGGTTGACATCTCAGCGGTGGTCTTTTACTTTCACATCTCCACCATCTCACAATGCCCACTCTTGTCAGTTTCCATAGCAACAGATGAGAGCATTCAGCAAACATGGAAAATGGCTATTGGGGCAGTGAAACATTGCATCTCAAAATGTTGAGTATAATAGAGAGTGAATAGTAGGTTGACATCTCAGCGGCAGTCTTTTACTTTCATATCTCCACCATCTCACAATGCCCACTCTTGTCAGTTTCCATAGCAACAGATGAGAGCATTCAGCAAACATGGAAAATGGCTATTGGAGCAGTGAAACATTGCATCTTAAAATGTTGAGTATAATAGAGAGTGAATAGTAGGTTGACATCTCAGCGGCGGTCTTTTACTTTCACATCTCCACCGTCTCACAATGCCCACTCTTGTCAGTTTCCATAGCAACAGATGAGAGCATTCATCAAACATGGAAAATGGCTATTGGAGCAGTGAAACATTGCATCTCAAAATGTTGAGTATAATAGAGAGTGAATAGTAGGTTGACATCTCAGCGGCGGTCTTTTACTTTCACATCTCCACCGTCTCACAATGCCCACTCTTGTCAGTTTCCATAGCAACAGATGAGAGCATTCATCAAACATGGAAAATGGCTATTGGAGCAGTGAAACATTGCATCTCAAAATGTTGAGTATAATAGAGAGTGAATAGTAGGTTGACATCTCAGCGGCGGTCTTTTACTTTCACATCTCCACCGTCTCACAATGCCCACTCTTTTCAGTTTCCATAGCAACAGATGAGAGCATTCATCAAACATGGAAAACGGCTATTGGGGCAGTGAAACATTGCATCTCAAAATGTTGAGTATAATAGAGAGTGAATAGTAGGTTGACATCTCAGCGGCGGTCTTTTACTTTCACATCTCCACCGTCTCACAATGCCCACTCTTTTCAGTTTCCATAGCAACAGATGAGAGCATTGAGCAAACATGGAAAATGGCTATTGGGGCAGTGAAACATTGCATCTCAAAATGTTGAGTATAATAGAGAGTGAATAGTAGGTTGACATCTCAGCGGCGGTCTTTTACTTTCACATCTCCACCGTCTCACAATGCCCACTCTTGTCAGTTTCCATAGCAACAGATGAGAGCATTCATCAAACATGGAAAATGGCTATTGGAGCAGTGAAACATTGCATCTCAAAATGTTGAGTATAATAGAGAGTGAATAGTAGGTTGACATCTCAGCGGCGGTCTTTTACTTTCACATCTCCACCGTCTCACAATGCCCACTCTTGTCAGTTTCCATAGCAACAGATGAGAGCATTCATCAAACATGGAAAATGGCTATTGGAGCAGTGAAACATTGCATCTCAAAATGTTGAGTATAATAGAGAGTGAATAGTAGGTTGACATCTCAGCGGCAGTCTTTTACTTTCATATCTCCACCATCTCACAATGCCCACTCTTGTCAGTTCCCATAGCAACAGATGAGAGCATTCAGCAAACATGGAAAATGGCTATTGGAGCAGTGAAACATTGCATCTCAAAATGTTGAGTATAATAGAGAGTGAATAGTAGGTTGACATCTCAGCGGCGGTCTTTTACTTTCACATCTCCACCGTCTCACAATGCCCACTCTTGTCAGTTTCCATAGCAACAGATGAGAGCATTCATCAAACATGGAAAATGGCTATTGGAGCAGTGAAACATTGCATCTCAAAATGTTGAGTATAATAGAGAGTGAATAGTAGGTTGACATCTCAGCGGCGGTCTTTTACTTTCACATCTCCACCGTCTCACAATGCCCACTCTTGTCAGTTTCCATAGCAACAGATGAGAGCATTCATCAAACATGGAAAATGGCTATTGGAGCAGTGAAACATTGCATCTCAAAATGTTGAGTATAATAGAGAGTGAATAGTAGGTTGACATCTCAGCGGCGGTCTTTTACTTTCACATCTCCACCGTCTCACAATGCCCACTCTTTTCAGTTTCCATAGCAACAGATGAGAGCATTCATCAAACATGGAAAACGGCTATTGGGGCAGTGAAACATTGCATCTCAAAATGTTGAGTATAATAGAGAGTGAATAGTAGGTTGACATCTCAGCGGCGGTCTTTTACTTTCACATCTCCACCGTCTCACAATGCCCACTCTTTTCAGTTTCCATAGCAACAGATGAGAGCATTCATCAAACATGGAAAATGGCTATTGGGGCAGTGAAACATTGCATCTCAAAATGTTGAGTATAATAGAGAGTGAATAGTAGGTTGACATCTCAGCGGCGGTCTTTTACTTTCACATCTCCACCGTCTCACAATGCCCACTCTTGTCAGTTTCCATAGCAACAGATGAGAGCATTCATCAAACATGGAAAATGGCTATTGGAGCAGTGAAACATTGCATCTCAAAATGTTGAGTATAATAGAGAGTGAATAGTAGGTTGACATCTCAGCGGCGGTCTTTTACTTTCACATCTCCACCGTCTCACAATGCCCACTCTTGTCAGTTTCCATAGCAACAGATGAGAGCATTCATCAAACATGGAAAATGGCTATTGGAGCAGTGAAACATTGCATCTCAAAATGTTGAGTATAATAGAGAGTGAATAGTAGGTTGACATCTCAGCGGCACTCTTTTACTTTCACATCTCCACCATCTCACAATGCCCACTCTTGTCAGTTTCCATAGCAACAGATGAGAGCATTCATCAAACATGGAAAATGGCTATTGGAGCAGTGAAACATTGCATCTCAAAATGTTGAGTATAATAGAGAGTGAATAGTAGGTTGACATCTCAGCGGCGGTCTTTTACTTTCACATCTCCACCGTCTCACAATGCCCACTCTTGTCAGTTTCCATAGCAACAGATGAGAGCATTCATCAAACATGGAAAATGGCTATTGGAGCAGTGAAACATTGCATCTCAAAATGTTGAGTATAATAGAGAGTGAATAGTAGGTTGACATCTCAGCGGCGGTCTTTTACTTTCACATCTCCACCATCTCACAATGCCCACTCTTGTCAGTTTCCATAGCAACAGATGAGAGCATTCATCAAACATGGAAAATGGCTATTGGAGCAGTGAAACATTGCATCTCAAAATGTAGAGTATAATAGAGAGTGAATAGTAGGTTGACATCTCAGCGGTGGTCTTTTACTTTCACATCTCCACCATCTCACAATGCCCACTCTTGTCAGTTTCCATAGCAACAGATGAGAGCATTCAGCAAACATGGAAAATGGCTATTGGTGCAGTGAAACATTGCATCTCAAAATGTAGAGTATAATAGAGAGTGAATAGTAGGTTGACATCTCAGCGGCGGTCTTTTACTTTCACATCTCCACCATCTCACAATGCCCACTCTTGTCAGTTTCCATAGCAACAGATGAGAGCATTCATCAAACATGGAAAATGGCTATTGGGGCAGTGAAACATTGCATCTCAAAATGTTGAGTATAATAGAGAGTGAATAGTAGGTTGACATCTCAGCGGCGGTCTTTTACTTTCACATCTCCACCGTCTCACAATGCCCACTCTTGTCAGTTTCCATAGCAACAGATGAGAGCATTCAGCAAACATGGAAAATGGCTATTGGGGCAGTGAAACATTGCATCTCAAAATGTTGAGTATAATAGAGAGTGAATAGTAGGTTGACATCTCAGCGGCAGTCTTTTACTTTCATATCTCCACCATCTCACAATGCCCACTCTTGTCAGTTTCCATAGCAACAGATGAGAGCATTCAGCAAACATGGAAAATGGCTATTGGAGCAGTGAAACATTGCATCTCAAAATGTTGAGTATAATAGAGAGTGAATAGTAGGTTGACATCTCAGCGGCGGTCTTTTACTTTCACATCTCCACCGTCTCACAATGCCCACTCTTGTCAGTTTCCATAGCAACAGATGAGAGCATTCATCAAACATGGAAAATGGCTATTGGAGCAGTGAAACATTGCATCTCAAAATGTTGAGTATAATAGAGAGTGAATAGTAGGTTGACATCTCAGCGGCGGTCTTTTACTTTCACATCTCCACCGTCTCACAATGCCCACTCTTGTCAGTTTCCATAGCAACAGATGAGAGCATTCATCAAACATGGAAAATGGCTATTGGAGCAGTGAAACATTGCATCTCAAAATGTTGAGTATAATAGAGAGTGAATAGTAGGTTGACATCTCAGCGGCGGTCTTTTACTTTCACATCTCCACCGTCTCACAATGCCCACTCTTTTCAGTTTCCATAGCAACAGATGAGAGCATTCATCAAACATGGAAAACGGCTATTGGGGCAGTGAAACATTGCATCTCAAAATGTTGAGTATAATAGAGAGTGAATAGTAGGTTGACATCTCAGCGGCGGTCTTTTACTTTCACATCTCCACCGTCTCACAATGCCCACTCTTTTCAGTTTCCATAGCAACAGATGAGAGCATTGAGCAAACATGGAAAATGGCTATTGGGGCAGTGAAACATTGCATCTCAAAATGTTGAGTATAATAGAGAGTGAATAGTAGGTTGACATCTCAGCGGCGGTCTTTTACTTTCACATCTCCACCGTCTCACAATGCCCACTCTTGTCAGTTTCCATAGCAACAGATGAGAGCATTCATCAAACATGGAAAATGGCTATTGGAGCAGTGAAACATTGCATCTCAAAATGTTGAGTATAATAGAGAGTGAATAGTAGGTTGACATCTCAGCGGCGGTCTTTTACTTTCACATCTCCACCGTCTCACAATGCCCACTCTTGTCAGTTTCCATAGCAACAGATGAGAGCATTCATCAAACATGGAAAATGGCTATTGGAGCAGTGAAACATTGCATCTCAAAATGTTGAGTATAATAGAGAGTGAATAGTAGGTTGACATCTCAGCGGCGGTCTTTTACTTTCACATCTCCACCGTCTCACAATGCCCACTCTTGTCAGTTTCCATAGCAACAGATGAGAGCATTCATCAAACATGGAAAATGGCTATTGGAGCAGTGAAACATTGCATCTCAAAATGTTGAGTATAATAGAGAGTGAATAGTAGGTTGACATCTCAGCGGCAGTCTTTTACTTTCATATCTCCACCATCTCACAATGCCCACTCTTGTCAGTTTCCATAGCAACAGATGAGAGCATTCAGCAAACATGGAAAATGGCTATTGGAGCAGTGAAACATTGCATCTCAAAATGTTGAGTATAATAGAGAGTGAATAGTAGGTTGACATCTCAGCGGCGGTCTTTTACTTTCACATCTCCACCGTCTCACAATGCCCACTCTTGTCAGTTTCCATAGCAACAGATGAGAGCATTCATCAAACATGGAAAATGGCTATTGGAGCAGTGAAACATTGCATCTCAAAATGTTGAGTATAATAGAGAGTGAATAGTAGGTTGACATCTCAGCGGCGGTCTTTTACTTTCACATCTCCACCGTCTCACAATGCCCACTCTTGTCAGTTTCCATAGCAACAGATGAGAGCATTCATCAAACATGGAAAATGGCTATTGGAGCAGTGAAACATTGCATCTCAAAATGTTGAGTATAATAGAGAGTGAATAGTAGGTTGACATCTCAGCGGCGGTCTTTTACTTTCACATCTCCACCGTCTCACAATGCCCACTCTTTTCAGTTTCCATAGCAACAGATGAGAGCATTCATCAAACATGGAAAACGGCTATTGGGGCAGTGAAACATTGCATCTCAAAATGTTGAGTATAATAGAGAGTGAATAGTAGGTTGACATCTCAGCGGCGGTCTTTTACTTTCACATCTCCACCGTCTCACAATGCCCACTCTTTTCAGTTTCCATAGCAACAGATGAGAGCATTGAGCAAACATGGAAAATGGCTATTGGGGCAGTGAAACATTGCATCTCAAAATGTTGAGTATAATAGAGAGTGAATAGTAGGTTGACATCTCAGCGGCGGTCTTTTACTTTCACATCTCCACCGTCTCACAATGCCCACTCTTGTCAGTTTCCATAGCAACAGATGAGAGCATTCATCAAACATGGAAAATGGCTATTGGAGCAGTGAAACATTGCATCTCAAAATGTTGAGTATAATAGAGAGTGAATAGTAGGTTGACATCTCAGCGGCGGTCTTTTACTTTCACATCTCCACCGTCTCACAATGCCCACTCTTGTCAGTTTCCATAGCAACAGATGAGAGCATTCATCAAACATGGAAAATGGCTATTGGAGCAGTGAAACATTGCATCTCAAAATGTTGAGTATAATAGAGAGTGAATAGTAGGTTGACATCTCAGCGGCGGTCTTTTACTTTCACATCTCCACCATCTCACAATGCCCACTCTTGTCAGTTTCCATAGCAACAGATGAGAGCATTCATCAAACATGGAAAATGGCTATTGGAGCAGTGAAACATTGCATCTCAAAATGTTGAGTATAATAGAGAGTGAATAGTAGGTTGACATCTCAGCGGCGGTCTTTTACTTTCACATCTCCACCGTCTCACAATGCCCACTCTTGTCAGTTTCCATAGCAACAGATGAGAGCATTCATCAAACATGGAAAATGGCTATTGGAGCAGTGAAACATTGCATCTCAAAATGTTGAGTATAATAGAGAGTGAATAGTAGGTTGACATCTCAGCGGCGGTCTTTTACTTTCACATCTCCACCGTCTCACAATGCCCACTCTTGTCAGTTTCCATAGCAACAGATGAGAGCATTCATCAAACATGGAAAATGGCTATTGGAGCAGTGAAACATTGCATCTCAAAATGTTGAGTATAATAGAGAGTGAATAGTAGGTTGACATCTCAGCGGCGGTCTTTTACTTTCACATCTCCACCGTCTCACAATGCCCACTCTTTTCAGTTTCCATAGCAACAGATGAGAGCATTCATCAAACATGGAAAACGGCTATTGGGGCAGTGAAACATTGCATCTCAAAATGTTGAGTATAATAGAGAGTGAATAGTAGGTTGACATCTCACCGGCGGTCTTTTACTTTCACATCTCCACCATCTCACAATGCCCACTCTTTTCAGTTTCCATAGCAACAGATGAGAGCATTCAGCAAACATGGAAAATAGCTGTTAGGGCAGTAAAACATTGTAACTAAAATTTTTCATATTCAGAAGAAGCTTTAAAGGACAAGTTCACACCAACAAAGAGTTTATTTTAATGAAAAGAGGAAAATCAAAGAAGCATAACACTGAAAATATTAACAAAATTGAGTGTAAAATAAGTTATAACATTTTCAAGTTTCCCTTAATTTCAAATAACAGTTATATCCTGGTAGGCAGGGCTTGACATTAGCAGTGGCCCGGTGGCCCGGGGCAACCAAAGTTGAAAGTCGGGCCACCAGAATTCTGTAAAAGCCAACACTTAATGGCCCGCTTTGGCTACCAAAGTTTTGATAAATTCTGTTGTTTTCTATTGTTTAGGGCCACTAAATTCGCTTTACGGGCCATCAAAAATATGAAATTGATGATTTTGGTGGACCGATCGGGCCACAAAGAAAAAAAGTTAGTGTGAAGCCTTGTGGTAGGCATGCAAATGAGGAGACTGAAGACCTCATCCACACACTATTTCTTTTTTGTATTTTAATTACATGAAATATGAAACATTCTAATTTTCTCCTCATTGTCCTGTAAAACAAAGTTTTGTTCCTCCCATGTGGAATTACCATTGTTTTATAATTTCATGGTTCAGTCAAATTGGTCCTTAATGTCAAATCTGTAAAAAAAATTAATATAATTCAAACAACAACAAAAAAAAACCCAAAAGAAGCAGTGAGTATAAAGGGACATTGACTCTCTCATTTGCATAAACTGTTTGGCGAAAAATAAAAAGTGAAACTTTAGAATGTCATAACTTTTCACTTAACATCAAATTTTGATGAAATTTTTAGCATTATGTTCATTTGATTTTTCACTATTTCTTTTAGTAATCAGGTAATATAAATAAACACCATTGCCAAGATTTCAAAAAAAAATCTGGTTCTGGTTTAAAAATACCCTTTAAAATGATAAAAGTTCCTCGGACCGCAGACCAAAGCTGAACAACATGTACAGTGAACATATTTAGTTCTGCAAATACATTACAGAATATGATATTAAAGGTCAAGTCCACCCCAGAAAATGTTGATTTGATTCAAGAGAGAAAAATCAAACAAGTATAATGCTAAAAATGTCATCGAAATTGGATGTAAATTAAGAAAGTTATGACATTTTGAAGTTTCGCTAATTTTTCAAAAAACAGTTCTATTCACAACTTTAGTGACATGCAAATGAGAGAGTCAATGATGTACATCACTCACTATTTCTTTTGTTTTTTATTGTTTGAATCATATAATATTTCATTTGTTACCAATATGACATTAAGGACCAACTTAACTGAACCATAAAATGTTATAACAATGGTAATACCACATGTTCAGGGAGGAATAAAAATTTGTTTCATAGGAAAATGAGGAGAAAATTTGAACAATTCATATTTCATATAATAAAATATAAAAGAAATAGAGAGTGAGTGATGTCATCAGTTCCCTCATTTGCATACCGACCAGGATGAGCATATAACTGTTTTGTGAAATTAAGCAAAACTTAAAAATGTCATAACTTTCTTATTCTACATCCGATTTTGATGAAATTTTCAGTGTTATGCTTGTTGGATTTTTCTCTTTTTCTTCAAATCAACTTTTTGTTGGGGTGGACTTGTCCTTTAAAACATGTTCAATAGGAAAATGTAAATAAATTGCAATAATTCTCCCCCATAATATCAAATAGATATAAATCATGCATGTGCATATATATTGTAACAGTAATTTGGAACACGACGTGTTCCAGTATTAAGTCGCAATAACAATGTGATATCGCCACATTTTCTTATTCATCTGTATATACTGTCTGGAACAAAATGAAAATTGTGCATGAAAGGAAATATGAAATAAATTATCCCAGAAGAGACTTTTTATGCAAAGATAGCTATACGTATCCTTTTGCAGTACATTATTTATTAAAATGCACTCTCAGCTCTCAATAATGTACCCTATACCAGTTATAAGCTTTGATTATCCACTGCAGCGAAATCCCAAAGCAGCAAATGGGATAAAATCAGACTTTATTAACTAGTAAAAGGATGGAACATAATGTAATTGTATTACACGGTATACAGAGTTTACAAGATTTCTGAAATAACAACTGGGATGCAGGGGCCGCGGAATGGTTTTCAAAGTGGGGGGGCTGAGCCAAAAGTGGGGGGAGGGGCTGACCATGCTAAAAATCACAATCATATGGTCATTTTTACGTTTTTGTACACGGTTTTGGAAAAAAGTGGGGGGGGGGGCTGAAGCCCCCCCCCCCCCCAGCCCCCTAGTTCCGCGGCCCCTGGGATGTGAATTCCTCCTAACCAGTGGACTGTAATTGGACTATGAAAAAACTGTGCATTAGTTTAAAATAGAATCTCTTCTCTCTAGAGATGGGTAAAAATAGTGTGTAACTAATACATTATTCAGAAATACAAGATGGTTTTCCCCTTTCTTTCAGCTGAAAACAGACTCCTATTTAGAATCTGTTTATTGATAAAGTAACTTGATCTATGATTATTCACATTCTTCTCATGCTTAAATAAAAATACTCTCTCTAAACAAAATTGAGTGAATAATTCACTCCTTGGTGGAGTGAATAATTCATTCCTTGGTAGGAATAAATTGTAAAATTCCATTTGATCATGTAGATTAAGAAAAACTTACAGTACACCCGTTGTTGAGTGAATTCACCTTTCATAAAGTGAAATTTGGGTGAAAACTTTAATAGTTTGTATGTTCACTCTAAATTGAGTGGTCCTTGATATCACTATAGAAGGGAGTGAAAAATGAGCGAGTACAAAGCATGGGAGCTAAAAGTGTGAAAAGCTTACAAAAATTGTCATAATTATATATCAGTACAAGTAGACTTTGACAAAGTCTGTGCTGTACATTGTACATTGCCCAATGACACCGTGAACAAGAGAAAATTGTTTAAGGTGGTTTTTAAACAATATGCAGTGAATATTGATATGCATCTATAATAAAGTATGACTTTAATCATCTCCTAATTACATGTATATACTGAATATCATCAGTAGATTATTTACAAAAATGAAAACAGATGTCTCGATACTATTAAATGGTTTTTTAATGTTCATATTGTTATGTAAATAAATGTGAAGTTACAAACTTCATCAAAGTACAAATTTCCAATCAATTATAATATTTGAGATAAGAAAAGAATAAATGTAAAACTGTTATCTAAAGAAGATGTTAACATCAAATTTGCATCCTTCCACTTTATATCAAAGTATGATGTCAAGTTATAATTTACATGTATATCTAATATTTCCTAATCTAATAAAAGTATTTAAAAAATCCATAATTATAAAGTGAATGGGAAGGTAAAACTGTTATTTATAAAGGAAGATATTAAGTGATATTCTTCCTTTATCAAAGTATCATGTTAAGTTACAATTAAATATTCCTCATCTTTATAAACATAAATGTGTAAATAAGTAAGAAAAGTAAAACAAAAGTATCAAGAAGGAAAGTACCGTAAAATATTAAAGGAAGATGTCAAACAAGTTCCTTTCTCTGAGTAAAATCATAAGAAAAATATATTACATGTATAAAAGCAACATTCCTTGCATATTTATGGTTAGAAGATCCTACTCATTTTGGAGTGGATCTTACATCTTTTTGGAGTGAAAATATCTAAAAATGTGCACAGTTCACTCCAGAAGGAGCTATAATGCACTCTATAAGGAGGTACAGTTCACCCCAAAGGAACTGATCCCGATATAAAGTTTCACTTTGAGAGGAGTGTGAAATGGGACTGGATTAGCTCTTTTGCACTAAAAAGAACTGCATGGCGTTAAACCAAGGACCTTTTCACAAATAAATCTTGGATCATCGTTGTAATATTGATCGCGATTGTAATCGTGATTGTGACTAGCGTTCGTGATTCTAATCATGTTCTAGTTTGGTTTCACACGTGCTAAATATTCGTCATTAGCCTAATATTTCACTGGAATCATCATTCAAATAACATCATTCAAATTACGATTTCTTTACTCTGTGAAAGGGTGGCAAGTGGGCACTAGAAGAAATAGGTTTAGCCAATGGAATTCAAACAAAATTATGGATTGGCTGATTGACAAAATTTTAGCCAAAAGGGTTTAATAGAAAAAGAACTGGTTGTATAATGTAAAAGAACAGGATGAGGCCAAAACGAAAGGAGATGAGGCAAGTGTACATGTAGATGGTAGGCGATTTACCATTGAGGCTTGTGGCTAATAACTTGTTTAAAGGTCAAGTCCATCCCCAAAAAGTTTTAATTTGAATCGATATAGAAAAATCAAACAAGCATAACGCTGAAAATTTTATCAAAATCGGATGTAAAATAAGAAAGTTACGACATTTTTAAGTTTCACTTATTTCCCACAAAACATTTATATGCACAACCCAGTGATATGCAAATGAGAGAGTCGATGATGTCACTCACTCACTATTTCTTGTTTTTTATTGTTAGAATTATACAGCATTTCAATTTTTACAGATTTGACAATAATGACCAACCTGACTTAACCATAAACTGTTTATTATAATGGTAATTCCACATATTCAGGGAGGATATTTCATATAATAAAATACAAAAGAAATAATGAGTTTGTGACATCATCAGTCCCCTCATTTGCCTATCGACCAGGATGTGCATATATCTTTAAAATGTCATAACTTTCTTATTTTACATCCGATTTTGATGAAATATTCAGTGTGATTCAGTGTGATTGTTGGATTTTTCTTCTTTTATTCAAATCAACTTTTTGTTGAGGTGGATTTTTCCTTTTGCCACATTCAACATAAACACCATACAGCTTTCTCTTTCCATCTCTATTTTGCTTTCTTTTTCCACTGCAGAGCAGTCCTTTCACTTTCTGCATATTTTGCTGTATTACTTGAAAAAGTTATCTCAAACCTCTCTATACAAGTACATGCATTTCTGTTTTTGTTTTCAGTCTACTGTAAATATATTTTTTTCTCATTCTGTCCCTCCTTCATCAATTTCATCGCTTCTCTACCCCTCGCTTCCCCCCCCCCCCATCACTATTTTTTGACAAACACAACCATCTTCACCAACTAGCTTCCCCCCCCCCCCATTTACATGGTCTCATGTAGTATTCTACTTTCCTAGGTTTCATCAATAATATCTCCCCTATCTCCCGCCCCTTCTCTCTCACCCCCTCCCCCACTCTTCCCAATCCCCCTCTCTCTCTCCCTCCCTCCCTCTCTCTTTCTCTCTCTTTCCTCCTTACCATGACATGAAAAGCCAACATCTCCAGACACTTAGCTTTCGGCGGAAGTATGTGACAACGCAAATACAAAAAAACAAGAAAAGTACTTGAGATGTTGAACAACAAGCCGCCAGAACATGTTGAAATATGAAGAAAAACATCCTTCAAAAATATCGCTGAAATACGAACAAGATAAAATGTGCAGTTAATATTTGCAAGCCCTCCCACGCCATCCCGCCATGTTTTCTTATCTCTCCTTTCTTTCCAAGTAAGCAAGAGGCATTTTGTTCATCAAAATCTAATATCCAGCGTACTGTTTAGGTCCTTTCTCTCATAGGGTATACCCCTTTCACAGTGGTCACCTGACTCGAGGATGATCTGTTTATTGGGTTATATGATCATGATGAGGGCATGAACATGAAAATGAAAATATCAGGGGCCCATTTCATAAAATGACTTGCAACTTTGCCGTTATGGCAACTACAGTACAATGGTAACAGGGCTCAGCAGCCAATCATAATCAAGGTTTCCATGGTAGTTGCCATAATGGCAAAGTTACAACAGTTGCAAGTCCTTTTATATGAAATGGGCCCCAGATGGTCCTTGCATTTTTCCATTCAAAGATAACAATTTGACATTATTTTCTCTGATTACAAGCTGCATATGAGTATTAAATCTACGACATGCTCCTATATCGTTACCACTTGTTCTCACTACAATGTAACCATCGTACATGTAGGTACATGTTTACTGCAATCTGCAGCATATTTCCTTGTGGGACATCAGGGGGGCATTTCATGAAAGTACTTGTCAGACGTTTTATCCGACAAGTCCCATTTTATCCGACAGTTACCATAGGAACAGTGCCTCTCAGCCAATCAAAATCATGGAAAGATGTCAGATCTGACAACTTGTCGGATGAAAATATTGATGAAACGCTCCCCCGGGCTTGTAAAGTGCCACATGTGACTAATGCAGGTCAAAAGTTTTTTTCATTTTTTGTTTCAGAAATTATGTTGAATTTGTAAGTGTTGTTTACATTTATAATAACATGTTGGGGTAATGAAAAATTTTCATATTTAAAAGCTTTGGAGACGGAGAGAGGGGGTGGGGAGGGCGGGTTCACTCCCACCAGGGGACCCCACACCACAACCTTTCACTCATATCATTCACTATGCTGTAGGTGAGTGGTGCAGTACACCAAATGCAGAGATGAAAAAAAAAAAAAAATTGAGAAGCAGTGTACACGTATATGTACAAGTAATAATGTACGAAAAGAGGTACATGTAATTATCTTCGAAACAATTAGAAATTGCTCTTCCCCTTTAGAATGGCCCCAAATGGAAGGGTCACTCATCAAATTGGCAACATCACCTGAAGAGTCATTAGTAACAGCGGTTGAGCATTGTAATAGGTTTCTGATGAGGTTCTTGTTAATTTTACTCACACCTCTTCAATGTAATAGACATGCAAAATGATTAGTATTTTTCCAGATGTGTATCCACTGTGGAGCCTTTCCAGTTCTCCGCTTCCAATAGCTGGGCTCAGAGGTTCACTAAAAATCAAAGCCGGCATTTCAAGTACTGGACAAGTAGACCATGAAAATGAATTCCATGAACATTATTGTAAATGAGGGTAACATGGAGGAAAATTACATTTGAAGTACTGGACAAGTAGACCATGAAAATGAATTCCATGAACATTATTGTAAATGAGGGTAACATGGATTAGAAAATTGAGGCACTGCTTAAATTGAATCAATGTTAAAAAAAAGAAATTTAAATTAAAAAAAACTTTATGAATATGAACTAGCATATCAATGATGTGGAGCTCATCTGGCATCTCGCAACAAAGTTTAACACCATTTTTAATTTCAGCCCAGTTGACATTGTAGTGAATTACATTGGTGACATAAATTGAGGAAACGGAATTGAAAATGATGAAGAAATGACAAAGAAGCATATTTTTGTGATCTATGAATAAATTTTGTATGAGTTGGCATAAATAATTTTCTAGTCAAAATTTCTAAATTCTGTGTAGAACCTTGGTGAACCTAATAAGGCTCTCAGATGGATTGATTGATAAAAAATTAACGACACTATCAACACATGCGTGTCATATAAGTGTCGGACAGTTAATCTGGAAAGGTTACTATAATACAGTACAAATTACCCTAATGCAACTTTACAAAGGAACAGGATTATAAATTAGTAATTATCAGTAATAAATTAATATGTTAACTACTTCCCCGGGATAACTTCCCTACTCTTTACGAAAAGAGGAGTAGGTTTTTTAACATGCAAATGGTGTGACTCTCCTTTACACGGGACTGACGGCTTAGAGTCTCCTCCGAAGACTAGACAATTGGAATAAAATACCTTGCCCAAGGGTATACCTGTTGTGATTGGGATTCGAACAGTTTCCCCACCTTAAATGGCTCTCAGATGGAAGGAAAAAATCAAAATCAGTCAACACATATTAATTAGAAGCATTTTTTGTGAGTTTTGAAAAATATGCATAAATTAGCATATTTAGTGAGTTTAAATATTCTGTGTAGAAATGTAGTTTCCCCACCTAGAGCTATCATATAAAGCAAACAGAATTGAAATCGAACTTGAAATCACAAAGAAGCATTTTGATATTGTGCACAGACGATGGACGCCACGCCAAGGCATAAACTCATCTGGCCAGAAGGGCCAGATGATCTAAAAAACGATACACAAAATGCAACATTTACCTTATTAAACATTGCATCCTAAAAATGTAACTCCCCTCCAAAAAAAAGAGAAGAGTTATGCCTTGATCACTTTGAGCATTTACTGGTATTTGTATTCTGGAATGTACACCAACCGAAATAAAAATGCTTGTAAAATACAAAAGCATTTTGAAAGTCTATTTACACACTATATGGAAAATACCATTAAATTCACTTCCATTATATCTCTCTTCTCTTCCTTTACCTTTTGATAATAAAATTTAATGGTTCACTATACAGTGCATCCCAGAAAAAAGGAAAGTGGGATTCCCATATCTTTTTCCTTCAAAGGAAAATGAATCATGATATTTCATGAATTCATCATACCATTCAATTACTCTTCTATATTTTGATACCTAATGTGAGAAAAACACTTCACGCATTAATGAGCAAAACGAGTTTGAAATTTAAATGTCGAAATCAGGTTGCGCAGAAAAGTTGAACAAGATTGGTTCGTGATACGCCGACCATGATTATTCGGCGATTGGCTCATTAGTATTTATTTTGTATTCTTTGCTAAGTTTCTATCACTGATCCCTGAAATGCGTGTGGATTCAGATTCACACGTGAGTTTCTGCGCAAATCATCTCTGACATGCCTCAGCATTTATCGTTTTTAATCTGCCATGCGCGAACGTTTTGCTATTTGGTCTCATAATAAGGATGAGATTTTACTCTTACCATAAATATCAAAATTATAGTAAAACCATATTTAGTAATTGTGATATCTGTCTCTGGAAACGGGTTTCCTTTTTTGTGGGACGCACTGTACAGCAGATACCTGTGTCCTAGAATGTACAAGTACATGTAGTCTCTGTTTGTTTTGAGCAGGATAGCAAAAGGCTTTAATCTGATTAGGTTATCAAGGATTTCCCAGAAAATGACAAATTTGATTGTTCTCTCCTGCATAATAACTGAAATATCAAAAAATATTCCCTTCATGTTTAATACATCAGCATATTGGGAAAACTACATCTTGCACAAAGCACATATTAAAGGTCAAGTCCATCCCAGAATGTTGATTTGAATAAATAGAGAAAAATCAAACTAGCAAAACGCTGAAAATTTCATCAAAATCGGATGTAAAATAAGAAAGTTATGACACTTTAAAGTTTTTCTTCTTTGTCCCAAAACAGTGATATGCAAAACTCAAATGAGACATTCGATGATGTCCCTCACTCACTATTTCTTTTGTTTTTTACTGTTTGAATTATACGATATTTCATTTTTTTTTATAGATTTGACAATAAAGACCAACTTGACTGAATCATATAGTATTTAACAATGCTCATTTGACATGTTCAGGGAGGAATTAATTGCTATTTTACTTGACAATGAGAACAATAGAATATTTCCTATTTCATATAATGAAATACAAATGACATAGTGAGTGGATGACGTCATCAGTCTCCTCATTTGCATACCCACCAAGATGTGTACTGGTGGGTGAAATTAAGCAAAACTTTAAAATGTCATAACTTTCTTATTTTACATCCGATTTTGGTGAAATTTTTCAGTGTTATGCTTTTTTTTTCTCTCTTCTTACTCAAATCAACTTTTTTTGGGGTGGACTTGTCCTTTGACAGTCAACACAAGAGGCCTATAGCAGGGTGACTGACAGTGGCCCATGTTTATCAGATACTGTAGTCTGTATTAAAAACTGTGGTGTTAAAACTGTAGAAACTGTGGTGTTAAAACTGACACCAGTGGGTGTTAATATAGGACCACACCCTCTGGTGTTAAAATTACACCCTAGAGATTGAATATAACACCAAAGAGTGTATATGTAACAATCAAAGGTGTTGCAATAACACCTATAGGTGCTAAACTAACACTGTCAATTTAACACCGGTATAAAATCACTGGTGTGGTCCTCTATGTACACCGATTAACACCGCAGTTTTTGCTGTGTAAGGAGGCATACTTGGAAACGGGAAAGTACTAAAGTAGTGAAGGGGGGGGGGAGGGGTACTGTAATTGTATGTGCCTTGTGTTCCATTTTATGTAGGGGTACAAACAAGTTGTTTTTGTGATTGTTATAACTTTTTTAAAAACTTGTTTTAAAAGTTTAAAACAGTTCTTTTAAAAGTTAAAACAGTTGTTAAAAAGTTAAAACAATAGTTGTTAAAGTGATGGGCTTTTAAATAACAACCAGCTTAAAATTTTCAACAGCATTTTTACAACTGGTGTAAAAGTAAGAAAGAACAAATGTTACTCACTTGGAAAATGCAAAGAATATGTATGAAATTATATTAAGGAATTACTAGTATAAAGTTTAAATATTATATCATGAAAACTTGGTTTTGGGCTCATGCTCATGGTAGGAAGGAGAAGGCCAGGCGTGAATTTGGATATTATGGAACAAGTTCACATTTCTTGATAAGGGCACATTAAATGTACTTTCTCACAGACAGCACAATATGTATCTGAAAAATCTTGAAGGGAAAAACAACAAGACACACTACAAAGGCCAGTACAACTTTGAGTGATTTAGGGCCAGTGAGTCAAATCTGAGAACAGGGAAAATCTTTTAAAGTTCTGAATCAAAGGAATTACTGTGTATTTCTGACTTTATAATTATACGCATTGATTACAAAGTTTAATGCTACAAACCATGAAGCTATCTCTTAATAGCTTCATGCTACAAACAATACAAGAAATTTTGTTCTCATGCAAAAGTCTAAATGGACCTTTGAGCCTTTGTCACGAGTTGAAAAGGAAAACTCTACTTTATAGCTATTAATGTACACCCGCAAAATAAACTTGGAAAACTGCATACATGTCTTCTTTTTATAAAGTTTCAAGCACTTGTTGATGAAAAAAGGGGGAAACCCTTTTAATGACAAAATATCCTGTATTAAATTTGATTCCTTGAACAATTCAAAAGGCTGAGACACGCGAGTATGGCCTATGGCTACAAGATAATGTGATTATCTATACGCTTATATAAATAAGACAGTGAAACATGATAGCCTGGGGGAATTACTAAATAATCGGATTACTTCAAAGCATGACATCTCAAAAGAAACACGGGGAAATCCCAGACCACCATACGCCTTTTTTATTCTTCTATTCTTTTTTTATTAATTCAATGTGTTGTAAAGATCTATCTACACAAATAGAGAAAAGATCATATATTTGAAAAAAGGTGATATATACCAACTAAAAAGACATCAAATTTCAATGAGGAAATGGGTAAAGTAAGGAAGGTAAAAGTAGATTTCCAAGAAAAAATGAGGCCATTGAATGTTACTTCTGTAGAAACAACAATTCTGTATTTTATCAAAAGAGGGAAGAAGGGAGGGAGGGGGGAACAAAAAGAAAAACATTTCCTGCGATAGGCCTGGACATATAGCACCATTTCATTTCAGAGGAGAAATTCCGTTCGACATGCTTTCAAATTTGCAAGATGTGTTTTAAAAAAGGAAAAATTCACGAAAACGTATAAAAATTGGTAGGAAACTCAAATTTCATGAAACAGTAGATATGAATCTTCTAGAAAATTTAAATGAATATCTTTCAAAGCCAAGTTTTAAAATTGACCCTGATGCCCGGGTAGTACAATTACACGGGGCTTGGGGCGGGTGATTTTGCCCCAGAACCCTGGAAAACCTCATTCACTATTGTTAAAGCTTATCCTATGTGGAAAATTCAGGCAGTATGTTGTGAAAAGTACCCAACGAAGTACCAAAAAAATAACGTTTTGTCCGGCAGTTATGTGTTTTTTAAAACAAAATACTATCTGGGCTTGTAAACATACAAGGTAATCAAGCATAAAAGTTACAAAAGGAAAAATTTAAAAATAATACATGTAAATAGGCTTTTTATTGCTGCATGAAAATATACATTTGTATGAAATACCCATTTATTCTTGTACACATATCACAAGTAGTACAAATGGGTATAAACATTTACGACATGTAATTGAAGATTCAATGTGCATACAGAGCTTATATACCATGTTGAAAACAGTAGGCAATCAGGACAGTAAATACCCAGAGGGGGGATTATCTCGTAAATAAGGCAGCCATATTGGTATTTACGGAAGGATTGGACAATATGTCAGTAGATATTAATGTTGAAATCCATTAGAAACCTCCATGATCGTGAGTGATTGGGACTTCGCTTTGGCACAAACAGAACATGTAATACAATAATAACTTGCGCTGCAAAAACAAATTGGATCGTAATGCAAAGTCATGATTGCACGAGTGCCTCATGTGTTCATTGAAACACATCCTTGACAATATGAGGGTAAAATTTGACATCCAATGTATTAACATTCAATCAAGGTATGCATGCATACCATTGTAAGCATCTGGTATTAAAATACATTGTCAGTCAGTTTGGTCAGAAGATTTTTTTTCTAGTAAGAAATATTAAATTCAAGCAATATGTCCTGTTCTTCTTGACCTGCTTTAATGATTAAGAAACCTACTTTATATTTAAATTGCAAAAGTTTGGCATTTCTGTATGCTTGAGAATAATAAGAAATTATACAGAAACGCCTTTTTAATTATACTAGTATTAGAAATAGATATGATACAGCATCGTTTTCTTAGAAATGTTATCAGCAAGATGAGAGCAGTGATGATGTCTCATGGTGTAGGCAAAGGTTTTACGGGGGTGAAGTTTCCCAGGATGTGCTTCAAATTATCTTTTTTTTTTATTGTACAGCACTTGAAGAGGAAAGCACAAAATAAAACGAGAGATAGAAAAAAAAACACAGAGAGGGACAGAGAGGGGGGCTCGGGGAGAGGGGGTCAGCGCCTCAGACAGAAATAACAATAATAAATTAGGCATTTATATAGCGCCATCTATCTAGAAATAATCTATTCCGAGTCGCATTGTTATTATTACCCTGGCTTTAGCTCAAGCTGCTTTTCAGCGCTCAGTGCATTCAAGGAATTGATCCTGCCGGGTATCCATTCACCTGACCAGGCTCACCTGGGTTGAGTGCAGCACAATGTGGGTAAATTTCTTGCTGAAGGGAAACAGACCATGGCTGGGATTTGAGTCCAGGTCCCTCTGATTGAGAGACGAGAGTGGTAACCATTAGACCACGACGCCCCCAAGCACCTTACATGCACTACGTACCAGTTTCATATCTACCACTGATAGCATGTTGGTATTTTTGGAGAATGCATCGCGGCGACTTCAACCACCAGGATACCACTGGTGCCAAACCCCGGCATGTAGGAGTGTACCAGTGCTTGTTACTGACTGCATCTCGGTGCCTCCATATACAAGTGCCTACCACCCATAAGCTGTCTGTGATGGGCATAGAATGCCTAGATACTGTACATGTATGCCTACATGTACCATTGACTTTAAAAAAAATATCAAGTTTTATATAAATATACTTTGAATAGCCCTAACTCAATGTCAAAATTTATTGCTGCGGCTATACTTCCAATAAACTTTTTTTTCAAATGACGTCATTTTCATACACACTGGATAATCTTTATAAAGTAAATACATGTAGATCTTACCATAAAAGTCTGAACCTTTCTGATAAAAAGGATCTTTGAATTCAGACTGCTCATTAAAAAATACACCGGAACATTGTATTTTGGATTGAAATTAAAAAAAAAACAAGAGACTAACCAAGTGAATGAGAAAATACAGATATTACAGTGTAAAAACAGTCATTAAATTTCATTTGTTACGGTAGTATCTGAAAAAAACTGAAAATCAAACTCTTCAACAAAGCTGCTACTTGTATTTACGAGTCTCAGTCCTTCCCTGGAATATCAAATCAAATATGACAGTCCAAATCCCTTTTTCATATTTGCCTTCAAGCATGATTTGCCCATGTGATAAACACTGGGAAGCCTTGGCGCTCTTCTTCACACAAGCATACAAGGTACGTTTCCATCAGCCTGCCTATGAAAAGCCCATTGGGTAATTCTCACTGGAGCATGGAACATGACCTTGCGCTAATGCACACTGTGGCCCGAATTCACAAAGGTGGTTTTTAAAACCATCGCTTGTATAAATTACATGTATTTACCGCGTATATTAAAAAATTTTCAATGCTAATGCCCGCTTTTATCACAGTGTGCCAAATTGATGCGCGTTGCGATGGTTAAGTACGCTATTTCATTTATGAGTCCACTGTTTTGAATTAATGAGTCCACTCTTCAAACAGTGGACTCAAGAATAAAATAGCGCATCAGCATTGGACATTTTTTAATGTACCCGATAAATAAGCGTAATTTATACAGGAAATCTGCATAAACCATGGGTTCAACCAATGGTTTTAAAACCACCTTTGTGAATTTGAGCCTATGTGTTTTGAACAGTGTACAATGGGCTAGTGCCATGAATTATAGCTTGAACTACACTGTACATGTAGCTCCAGACTCCAGAGTGACTTGTGCTCTGGTCATTTCCTCCAGATCAGCATTATCAGGATTTTTTCAAAAGTAAGTAATGAAAACATTCCTCCTTAAATACTTTCTGACATCACAGGGAGCGACCTGAAAGTAGTCACTTGAAGATTTCAAATGGACTCTTGCAATCCACAACAACGTGGCATTTGCAAAAGCAATAGGTGAATATCATTAGAAAAAGCCAATGAAAATGCCTTCTAAATTACATGTAATATTGTATCTTTATGCACGAACTCGCGTTGATCAGGTTTAGCTCGCTGAGGAACATTTCTTGAAAGGACTCGCTTTTCAAATGTTTTATCCAACAAGTTCTGATTCACCTGACAGTTACCATAATAATGTTTAATTTACCCTGGGTAGCCACTTCAGTTAGGAAACTGCTCTACCAGCAGGCCCTGCATACAATCATGTTTATTTTTACCCTTCTCCACTACCATAGGAACAAGTTGTCAGATACAATATGCCAGACAAAAGAGTTGATGAAACTCTCCCCAAATCACAACCAGCAGTCTACATGTACATGCACATGGTGAATTTGGCCTGATGGAGACAAAGCAGACAGTCAGATAGTTTCCATCCAGGTACAACTTGTATATATATTGGCTGTGCCCTAAATATGCAGACTGGGGATCTCAAATGAACTCTTGCAAACCAGGACAATGGGGCACTTACAAAAGCTGTGGGTGATCATAACCCAATGAAACTGCCTGCTAAAAACACGTTCTGCTGATCGTGTGAAGGAACTTCTGTTAATCAGGTTAGTTTCCAAGATCACAATTGGTCGTCGTTCACTTTAGAAATTTAGCCACGTTGTGTCTAAGTTATTACCATGGACCTACATGTACTAGCTCCGATAAGATTAACTCGCCAGTATCAGAATTAGCCAGATATATTGGAAAATTGGGCTGATGAGAACAAGGCCTACAGACGGTCGGGGAGTTTCCATCCAGATATATTGGCTGTGCCCTAAAAACATCCACTGAGGATTTCAAATGAACTCTTGCAAACCAGGCCACTGTGGCTCTTGCCAAAGGGGTGTGTCAAACTGCCTGTGAATATGAAGACCTAGGTTAATACTGCTGATTAACTTTTATAAATAATCTACCCCTAATTGCTAGTTCTGATTGTCTTAATAACTTCCTAGAATTAGCCAAGATGGAAATTTGGGCTGATTAGTGATAGGGCCACCAGTGAGGCAGTATCCGACCTCTGCACCAGATATTGGCTCTGTCCCATACAAAATATCGCTGGAGAATGTTGCCAACTGGAACACTGTCAAGGGATTTTGAGTTTGAAACCAATGAAACTGACTGCTTACATGTATAAGATTGTGCCTTCAATAGAAATTTGCTCAAACTTGTTTATCAGTTTAACTTCCTAAATATTAAAGATCAGAAAAGGCGAGATATTTTCTTTTTACTTGGGCTGGGGGGATAAGGGCCCTAGACAGTGAGGCCCGTATTCTGAAGTCTGGTTTAACTTAAACTCAGGTTTAAAGTTGTGGTTTAAGTATGGAAAGCCATAAGTATCAAAATTGTTATTAAGTTGTAATAATAATAATAATAATAAACAGTTCTTGTATAGCGCATATCACAATTATGTTGTATGTTTTTTATGTTTACTGTGCTCTTTCTTGATTCATCGATGGTGAAGACAATCATCTATTTATACTTCCTACACATTTTATGAATGATTTGAGAGCCGAATGAGCTGAAAGTATGATATCTCTACTGTTAGTGATTATGTAACAATTGGCTGTCCATACTTAAACCACAACTTTAAACCTGAGTTCAAGTTAAACCCGACTTCAGAATACGGGCCTATGTATCCAACCAGATATTGGCTCTTCTCTGTACATTACACGTAGCTGGAGAATGAGCTTTTGCAAATTAGCCTACTGATAGGTCTACCCCATTCTCATCTTATGTACTTTCTTGAACTGGTTTTCCTTGTGTACTGAGAGGCACCCCCAACATGCACCCACTCTCGTACATGTACTTCCATACTGTGAAGATTGCTTCTTAAAGACTGTGTTCTCACCTGACTTAAACCAGTTTAACGAGGCAAAGTGGTCTTGAAAACTACATCATGAAAAGGTTTCCCAAACTGGCTTGAAGACCACTTAAGATCCCTTCCAAGACCGCTTCAAGCATTCCTATTAAAACTGGTTTCTAGTGGTTTCCACTAAACTTGTTAAAAAAGTAGATGAGACCAGGCACTTAATAAAGCAGTGTGGAATCTTAAAGTTCAAACCAATGAAACTGCCTTTAAGTATTAAAGACCCACTGCTGAATAGGATGATGCCTTAATATTACAGATTTACTCAACAGTATTGTTGTTTAATCAGGTTAACTCTCCAAGATCAAATATTGTGGGATACTTTTCAAACTTGAGCTGGTGGAAACATGGCCAACAATCAGGGAATATCCAACCAGATTTCAACGTTGCCCTAAATATCAGCGAGGTTCTTCAAAAGGGACAATCTAGGAAATTGGATCATTGAGTGATTTTCAAATAGTGTGAGCAAGGTCGATCAAATTGGATGCATTTCTGGGCTCTGTTTCATATAAAGACGTCGCAATAACAAATGCATCGTTCAAGTTTACTATTAACCAATCAAATTGAACAACTTCAGTAGCTCTAATCTGATATTGCAAATTCGATATTAAAGTTTGATGAAAAGTGCCCCTGGTATCATTCACCTCCATTAGTAAAATTCATTACATTTACATGTACGCAGATTGCCACACAGATACAATCAATCTATGACAAACGATGTACAATGAAAAAATTCATTGTAAATATTGATTGTATCTTTTCTGGAGCCCGTAACACAAAGCCTAGCAATGATCGTATAACATTTTTCTATGACTGATCGCAATGACAACAATGCACAATCAATCGTGAAAATCAAGCGTACCATCAATCGCTAACCTTCGTGAATAAGGGACCCTGGTTGCCCGTGAGGGCTGTTCATGGAACTTCCACTTTGAAAATCTCTGAAATTGGGCCTGGATTTTAATACAAAAGGAAGTTTTTTTAATGAAAATCCACTGGCAAAACTTATTCTTGATTTTGTAAGTCTTGAAAATTATTCTTCAGATCGTTTTAGATTCTTCAATATCTGTTTATAATCATTATGAGACATCAGGGTTCATACATGTAATTAATCTTTATTTTGGACAATCACTCAAAACCAATGTACTTCAAATGAAGATAGGAGAACAAAGTATTCAATATCTACAATACAAAGAGGCTGGCAAGAGAAAAATAAGAAAATATTTATTCAGATTTACACCGAATGTTTCCTTTGTTATTTTTTCAGAAAGGTCAAAGTCGTTGTCCTCAAACTTGAGACAGAGATGACTTCCTCCACAGTGCTGAAATACAATACAGTGTACAATAGAAATGGGAGGTCCCAGTTCATTTTATACTAAAAGCAAAGTTTTCCAGTTTATTTTCTTTTAAGGAATGCATTGATGTTATTGTTTTTAGAATGATTCATTATTTTCTCTGAATTGCAAAATGATTTCTGGCAAGAAGGTGTACATGTATATTGCTTCAACAGCCCTTTTTAAATAAAAACCTTTCAATTTAGAATATTCATGATTATATCTGAACAGTCACTAAACAAAATAATGGCCTATCGTAAAAGGAATACATGCGTTTAAAGATATTTATCGATCTGGCCAAGGTACATGTAATTATGATGTTACAGTTTACATGGGAGTTACAATGTACATGTATACTTTATACTTGTAATGTAATCAGAGTAATTGCGTTTCAATCATTCGTATTGGACTTTGCTAACATCTACATTGTCAAATTGAATTGCAAATCAAAACCACTGTATTTTCTTTCCTGTTGGACTTATGCCCCAAAAGTCGATGTGCAGACACGATGACGTTGATAATGATAATGGTGATGGTGATGGTGATGATGATGATGGTGATGATGTTGATGATGTTGATGGTGATGATGATGGTGATGATGTTTATGGTGATGATTGTAACAATGGCAATGATGGTGATGATTATAAAGCTTATGATGGAAATTATGATGATGAACATAATAATGATGATGATGACAATGATAATGGTTATGTGCATGTAGGTGGTGGTGGTGGTACAATGTAGTGGTGATGTTGCTGATGATGATGAAGATGATGATGATGATATTTACGATGATGATGGTGGCAATGCTGATGATAATACTGATGATGGTGATGATGATGAAGATGATGATGATGTTAATGCTTATGTAGGTGGTGGTGGTGATGATGATGATGATTACAATCATGATCATGATGATGATCTTCATCATCATCATCATCATGGTGTTGATGGTGATGATGGTAGGGATGATGACAATGATGATGCTTATGTAGGTGGTGGTGGTGATGATGATGATGATGATGATAATAATGATGAGAATCATAACAACCATGATGCCATTAAAACCATTCACGTTCCACCTGAATTAAAATAAAGCCCCAACTACAAAAAAAATCTGTGAAACATCCAAAAGAACAAATGCCCTTCCTTACCTGGCATGACCTGTCGTTGACCAGTTCCACTGACCATCGTCCCTCGTACTTGATCCAGACAAATATTACCCCTTGAGCATCGCAGGTAGCCATCTTCTGAAACGGCTCATTCCATCTCACTAACACCACCTATCAGAGAGAGGAAGACACAATTAGAAAGCTGTATCAGTACAGGGTAGAATTATACCCCTTTCATAAACCCAATAAAACCCAATTATGCGGCTAATAGCAGCATAATTTGGTCGTAAAATCGGAGGAGGACCAGAGTTATCCGCATTATTTTGATGCTGCAATTATCCGCATAATAGCGGCATCGGGACAAGATTTTGAGTTTATGAACGCATTTCCAAATAATGCGGATAATTGCCATGGTACGGTCACAAGGTCACCCTTTTCCAACACAACCGCATCGGAGGGGGCGTGTCCAGTTGTCATGACGATTATCCGCCTTTTTCAGGACGGGCGCTCGTAAAAATAATGCAGATTATTTTCGGAGTTTGTGAGCGCAATTTTTATTGAATTATCCGCATTACTCTTAGGCGGCTAATTGGAGGATAGGTTTATGAAAGGGGTATTACTGGCATGTATTGAGCAGCAAAATTTATGTTCTGGCTGTGGAGGGAAGGTTTATTGTGTCACCCGGGACCGCCTGTCCCCAAAGCACAATGCCACATATATACCCAGCTGTTGTGTGGCCACAATCGATTTCAAACAGCCATTTGTAAAAGTTATCAAGCACAGTCTCATCAATTTTTACTACAAAAATGTTAGGCAATACTCTAGAGAACAAGTTTTTGCAACTATTGTATTCATATAATTGGACAGCCATCACCTACGTCGAGATGAAATTAAAAGAAAGATAAAAGATGTACAATGTACTGATAGCAGGACATTCCCAATACAAATTATGAAATACATATAGGTTATTTCTCTTTTCTTTGATTAATAACACAAAGCAACTTGTTCACACAATCATACAAACACGTTAATTTTCAGTTCGCTCTGTAATATTGCCATATTCCATAATTTTCTACTTTCTTGATGACGGAATAAACTTCTCGTACGGAGCATGAAAGAGAGAAGCAGACTGGTCACAGTTCCTGACGACTCCCTTTAAAATCCACCACTGATCTGCTCTGCTAACAACTGCTTCGGCATCCAAAATACATTGGGCGGTTAATTGACTGCATCAGTGCCATGGCAATGTTTGATGTGGGAAATGGAACAGTAGTCGGGAGAAACACCAACCACATCACGATCAAGTTTACAAGCTTGGGGGAATGGGGTGTGGGGGGGGTATGGGGGGGGGAGACAGGATTACGTCATCTTAGGGGGTTCCTTCGTGAACATGTACTGTTTACATGAAGCATGCGTCACAAGGCTTGAAAGGTTTTTAGCTAAGGGTTTTTGCTTCTTCAGGGGAGTCTGTATGGTTTGTTAATGGATCTCGCATTATGACTCTGGCTCATTTACACAGGTGGATTAAATTATAGTAAACACTGGTTCATCACTGGTGGAACTAAATAGACTACATGTAGGAAAGCAAAATGGAAGGGAGGTTAGATGGGAAAGAGTGCAGGTGAGAAAAGGGGGAGGGGGTTGATTCCCCACCCCCCCCCCAAAAAAAAAAAAAAAATAATAATGATAAAAATAATAATTAATAATAATAATAAAAATCTTTTGCAAAATTTTCTCTGATCCTTGGTTTTGTATAAAAAAAAGATACCAACGTCAAGCAATTGTATTGGTCTCTCCAACCAAGTATTTTTCTAGCAATGAATATGTTGTAAAGCTGGAGAACTAAGTGTGAAAATGATAGTAAACTCTGAAGATGATTTTCTCTGAAATGGGTTTGAACCATTGTACATGTACATGTATGTGTGATACAACGGATCGGATGACCGCTGACGAGTTATCTTGTCCTGTGAAAGTAGTATATTAATCAATACACATCATCGTGTACCCTAATTTGGAGATTATACAGTCTACCACTGTACCCCATTATACCATCAATGATTATACATTCCATGCACAACCAAAAGTGAATTTACACATTCATAATGACTTTTGCAAATGGGTATCACATCTGCACCATCGTTAAGAAGCCTGTTGTTTATAATTATTTCACAACTACTGCACTACCGATATATAGAGTGCTAGGTTGATCACTTGAGACAAGAATGAAGTTGTTTGTTGGACAGAGAATAAACAGGAGGAACAAAGAGGTCTTCTATACCCAAATGTTCTGGATAATACTGTATGTAATTTTAAAAGTACCCTTTTAATATCTGATCAGCATTTTTTTTTCAAATTGGCAACATCGATATCTACTTGCTGTATTTTTTTTCTAATAGGTTTGTAAATTGTAATAATTGAAACTGAAAGAAAATTTATTTTTATAAATTTTCATAGTGAAAGGGGCAATTTTGAGGATATCACATTGCCAGATTTAACTCTTTTTTTTTGGGGGGGGGTACATTGAATGAAAGATAACTAGCTAAAAGTGTACTTTGCTCTCTCTTCCTCCTGTAGAGCAACTTTATGGGGGCATCGTGGTCTAGTGGTTACAACTTTCTCCTTTCAATCTATAAGGGATGTGGGTTCGATTGGCGTGTTTTCCTTCAGCAAGAAATTTAGCCATATTGTGCTGCACTCAACCCAGGGGAGACGAATGGGTACCCGTTAGGAAGAAATTGCTCGAATGCTTGAGCACCTGTATGGCAGCTCGGCTCTAGCCGGGGTAATAATAATTATGATACCAATAAAGCGCAGTAGAGAATATTAACATAGTAGCTGTGCTATATAAATGGTCCATTCATGGTCATGCATCAGAAGTTACTAGACCAGACACTTGTTCAGAAGGGATGAAGCCTTAAAGAGATGCATGCATGACAATCGACTGGAAAAGTGTCAAAATATGAGCGGACATTCCATCCATAAATGTGAACACATACATGTACATGTATCATCAAAGAACTTTTTATATTATTTGTAACAATGGCTGATAATTTTTACGTTGGAAAGTACATGTACATGTATATGAAGTTGCATGTGAACTACATGTATATAGCGCCCATCACTGGCATGGGTGCCATGCCCCCCCCCCCTAAAAAAAATGAATAAATAAATAATTACATTATAAAGCTCCATCAGACCACCACAATGAAAAAAAAAAAATTAAAGAGAAAAGGGTGAATTATATGTATTTTCAAAATTTATCACAAAATCATAAAGGTTATTTTTTTCCTTGCTCGCTTCTGTTGCTTGTGACTATTTGTATTAAAGTAAGCTATAAATGTTGCCCCATACTTTCATACACCCTGATTGGCCCCTTCAAAAATTTTGGCTCATAACACCATGGATGCTCATCTACATGTACATAATAACCTATATTATGTATCTGCATATATATCGAATTGAAGAATTCACGCTAGATCAAGAATGATTGACAAACTTGCCGTCATATTTTTTCCCAATTAAAACATATTCCAAGTTTCCAACACAACACTTAAACCTGTTGACCACTAAATCATATATGTACAGAGTACATGTACATTGGAGGCCTGTAGCTGATCAATCTAGAATTTTAGATAAATATCCTTGGAATTGATTATTTACACAGTCACAGTGTATGAGTTTGTACATGGGCAGGTCCAAGCTATTTGACTTGTGACGTACAGGACATTTAGAGACTTTAAAGTTGTGTAACATAAAAAATAAATGCACCACAGAGAAACTTTTATGGATTTTGGAAAGCCAGTTGTGCCCTCTTTATTCAGTAAAAAAATTTGTGATCTACAATTCCATTAACGATGTAATATTTGGATTAATGTGCGGTGTGACGTACGGGACCAGACAAAAGCTGATTTTTTTTTTTTTTTTAATTTGTCATTAAAACTCTGTGAATTGGAATAAGCTGGAAATCTCTCATTATCATGTTTTCATCTTGTATCTTATCAAGTTTCATTAGCCATGAATGAAATGATAGAACTCATTGTTGTTATTATGTAATAGCTCAAAATATAAACATCCGCACTGTGACGTACGGGACATGTGACGTACGGGACATTTGTCCATGTGTAAAACGAATGGGGAAAGTGAAATTTCATCAAAATTTATAATTATTTTTAAGTAAACCAAAGTAAGTCAACTTTTACGTGGTTTATCATGATTGATATATTTAATAGCATACATGTACACTGAAAAAAAACATAGCAAACACTTTACGACCTTATAAATATTATGAAAGATGTCTTGCAAATATTTCCATGTGTTAAACGAATGGGGAAAGTGAAATTTCATCAAAAATTATAATTAACTGGATGTACATGTAAACCAAAGTAAGTAAGTTTTACATGGATTATTATGATTGATATATATTTCTATTATAGTATATAGTTTAATAAACAAAACACAAAAAACTTTATGACCTTATAATTATGATATGTTTAATTAATAACATATGTTTACAAGATGTTGTTTGAAGGTTTGCATGGTGGTATGTACAATCGCTGATGTGGTTTACGGTACACCATGTGAAGTGTTGTAGAAACAGTGGATAGGAGAAGAGAAGAAATGGATAGGCGAGAAAGTGGAGATTTGAGAGTAGAGTATTCTTTCTTGAAAGTAGTCCTGAAAAGGACTGTAAACCAGGAAAGATTGATGAGTTGAGAACAGCTTGAGTAGTAGAGCTAGTGAGGAGATGCTGGCTTGAGTCGGCAAGTAGAGATGATGAGTAGTACTTTCAAGAAAGAATACTCTACTCTCAAATCTCCACTTTCTCGCCTATCCATTTCTTCTCTTCTCCTATCCACTGTTTCTACAACACTTCACATGGTGTACCGTAAACCACATCAGCGATATGTTTACAAGTATGCTAATATACAGTATGCACCCTTGTTATTTATTACAAATCATAACTTTATTATCAGCCTTTTACCAATATTTAACCAATGAAATAATATCATTTATCTCAATTTACTTTATCTTTGCTCCTAATTGAAAAATAACCCAAATTAGAATTACATAGAAATCCTATGTATAAAGTATGGTGTGTCCCGTACGTCACACATTTGTCCCGTACGTCATAAAGCTTTAATAATTAGCTGATATAATTAAACATGTAATTGATTCAGTAAATTCACTTTAATTTTTGGATGTATAGTAATATAAATTAGAACTCTCCAAAGGGTGAAGAAAACTGTTCAACTTTTCCTTAATAAGAATCTAAAAAACATATATGCTATTGTGACATATGGGACACTGCCTGTTGGACACCACATAAACTTAATTAATTAATTTTCAAAATAATTTTTTTTTCTCAAATGTTTGCATTAACTTAATAGCACTACAAGTCCCCACAGAAATATTTTCAAATATATAATTTGCATTATCTGCAGATCAAAAAAATGTGATGTCCTGTACGTCACGCTAATTAATGATTTCTTGGAATCGTGACCTTGGCATTCATTAACTTCACGTTTTCAGAAGAAAAAATATAGGGCAAAAAACTTCAGAGTATAAGCTTTAAAATGACATACAATACATGTTTGTTAGATTTAGGCAAAGATTTAATTTTGGCTTCAGAGGGGACAATAGCTTGGACCTGCCCACATACAGGTACATACTGTACAAAGTGGACCGTAATGTATTAAAATCCTTTATTACATAATCAATAATACACAATGTACATGAAGAGCCACCTGCAAAGACAATAAACAATACTTCAAAACAATATGTGTGCCTACAGATAATAAAATGTACTGTGTATGCAAACTGTAGATTGTTTACAAATCTCCTGAAAATATCATCTCTATATTAAACATGCTATATTGCAATAGCGGTATGATGTTCAGTACACAAACCAAGAGTGAATTAGATACATCATGGACACATGTACATAGTGTACATACAGTATTTACTATCAAGATGATCATGTTACGATACAAATTTGATATTCATGCCATAGGGCCTATTCATGTTTAAAATATTTACATGTATACAAATGTGTAATTTTATTGAGATTAAAATGTGAAATGCCCATCAATATAATTGTGTATCACAAATTAAAAATGAAATCTAAAAACTGTCTATGGTTTATATGTTTCCAATGCGATGTGCATTTCAGTCAAATGTTTGATAAACAAAATCAATATCCACAATTCCACATACTGTAGTGGACACTGGACAGATGTTAAAAATAGAGTACTTTAGGCCTGTACGTAAACAATACCAAATATAGATTTCTGTGCTTGACTGAAATGTCAAACATGAATGAATAGAAAATGTCATGTAAAAATATGAGTACCGGCACATGTATTTCAGATGAAAGATAACATTTCTTTGGATAATATGAATACTATAATAACAATTGGAATACTTCATTGATGTACAAACAATAGAGCTGATACCTATTTAATACTGTTTTGATGGTGCAAATTTTACACCTTTTCTCTATAAAACATTTACAGGTGTACATGTATTTGTGTTGAGAATTTTTCTATTTTTTTTTTCAAGTAGAAGGGGAGATTACAAGAGACATCAGGGCCTGATTCATTTTAATAATAATTTCCATAATTTAAGTAATTTTGTTTAATAATTACCATGGATCAAGATTTTCAAGGTTGTTACCAACATGAAAAATTCACCATTATTGGTATTCATTTTTTAACAAGCCCCAGAACATTGCCACAAATTTTTTTTTTCTAAATTTTAAAATTTTGACTAAAGAACTATTTGCAGACTTTCTAGGAAATCATCCCTAAATGTGAGGCAGACATTCACATAATTTGCACCCAAAAAAAGGTACCTTGTACCCGTACTAGCGATTGAAAGCAAAATATAATCATGAAAATTGCCATTTGGATCATTCTAATCTTAAAAATAAATTTCATGCAGCAACATTTTACAGAAAAATTGTCAAACTTTTTCAATGAATATTTACAATGATTCATCCAATCCCTTTTAATATGTCATGAGTTTGGAGAGTTTTTACACACACAAGTATGGGGAGCTTCCTTTTCGAACGTTTTATCCTACTTTTATTTTATCCTACAGTTACCATACATATGTAGGCACTGTGCTCCTCAACAAATCAAAATCAAGGAAATTTGTCAGATCGGATGCTCCCCTGCTTAATTGAACTTTTGAACTTAATATTTGTTTGTACATGTGGTATGCAATCAATTATTAATTGCAACTCTTTCTACAACTGGCACCTGAAGGAATATTGATTTTTCAACTCAATTTTACAGGGTTTTTTTATTTTAATCATGTCGATTTAAATCATGATTTAAATCGCAATTTAAATCACTCAATTTTTTTCAAAAAAATCACTGATTTAAATCAACTTTTATGAAAAAAAGTTTTCTCTATTTTCTCTTCTTCTTAACAGATACATGTACTTTCAATGTAATCATTTTCATTTCTATTCCACATGCTTTAGAGATACTTTAAAAGAATGATACACCCTCATGGAGTCTGATTTAACACCACTGTTTTATTTTCAAATTGTAAAACAAGCAAAAAAAGTACCAAATGGGGTCTGATTTTCTTCCAGACATGATGCTTATTCATGCATCACAAAAGCTGCAAAACCCTTGTTTATTAGCTATTACCAGCTGTTAGTTGGGAAGTCCCCCGTGTGATAGTTCTAGGAAATATTCCTAGCTAAAATCCCCCATGTGATAATTCTAGGAAATATTCCCAGCTAGAATTCCCAAGGGCAGTATAGGAACCCAAACAGGCCTTTAATAATGTCAATTTTGTTGGAAATTCTCAAGTTCTTTGAGTACTTCATGCATTGGAGTAACACTTCGGATGTTTTGAACTGACTGATATAAAAATTTCAAGAGTTTAAATGTATACATAATACATAACATTACTTGGGCTTCCATAAAATGTCCCTCTCTATAATGCAAATAAATTTAAAAAAATATAAAAAATTACCTGTATATATTATAAAGTGGATTATTGTGTCAAATAGTACAATACACAATGTTCAAAAGACTACTTGACCACTATTATTGATGAAAAACAGCTTGAATATAGTTTAAAACTTGTTAAGTGTGAACATTATTTTTCGTTGGAAAAAAATAAAAAAAATCTGATTTAAATCATAAAAATCCGATTTAAATACTAGAAAGTATTCTTGTAATTGGTTCTAAAATAATGACAAAGAAAGAAAATGTGGATATGAGGTAGTGCTGTAGCCGAACTGCCGAACCGAACGGAAGTTCGCCGAACTTGGCACTTCTGAACCAGACCGAACCGAACGCAAAGGCCTGGTTCGGTGGTTCGGTAAAAAAAAAAAGCATATATAGGCAAATTAATATGCATAACAGCGGACACCACATAGATTTAAGTATAGAATTAAAAAAAATTATTGGTTAATGATTGTGCACAATAAGAATTCCACACAAAATATTTTGTAAATCCACTATGAAAGCTACCATCTTGTCTTTGATTGAACTGTTATCAACTTGAGAATATTTTATTAACATAAATATATTTTTTCTTGACAAAATGAGGGGACATTTGAAGCTAAACTCGGTATAAAAGTGTGGTGTAATTACCTATTGCCGTAATCGATCGTGATCGTAATCGGACCTAATTATTTTGTATTTAATAAAGAAAAAGGACCAGACATAAATTCATTCCTCGTAAATGACAAAGTATGACAGCTTCGGTCTCGTCTTTGATTGAATTTTTATCAGTTTTAATTTTTTTTATAAACATGAATTTATTTTTTTCTTCATAAAATGTGGGGATATTTTAAGCTTAACTCAGTTAAAAAGTGTAGTTGAATTACGTATTGCTGTAATCGGAAGTACATTTAATTGTTTTGTATTTAAAAAACAGAAGACAAGACATAAATTAATTCCTTGTGACTGACAAAATAATGGTAAAGTATATATATTTCACCTTCTGAAATTTCCATATTAATATAAAAGACAAATAAGAGATGAAGGAATGAGGGCAGAAAAATAATTCAAACCAAATCAACACGTGGTCCCTGATCGCGTTCCGGAAATGGTTGGTAAGGAAAGTTGAAACAGGAAGTCCAAACAATTTGCTCTATAAAGTTGCTACATGTATACAGGTAAAATTTGTGTTCCGAATTTGAAACGTTTTTCTGTTGTCAATATTTTTTTTAAAGTGGTTTAATCTGGTCAATTACTGAAAATGAAATGATAAATTATCAGTTCCGTCTTGGTTCTGAAGATCAACGCCTTGTGATATCACAACACTGAAATACACAGTACAGTTCCATGTACTCAGTTACTCATTTTCGTGTTGGAAATATGCTTGAAGTCACGTAGCGTTGATCTTTCGGGACCAAGAATGGACTGATATTTTATCTTTTTAATGTAATTGATTGACCAGATATAACCACTTTTCAGAAGATAGGGACTTTCTAAAACATTTCATGTTCTTTGGAATGTGAATTTTACCAGTATAATAACAGTTGACTGGACGTTGTTTGTCTACTGTTTCGACATTCCCGATCAACACTTTCCAATCGGAGAAGCTGCGTTTGCAATGACATTGTAATTGATCATGATCATAGCTACATGAAATAATCATGAAAAAAATTCTGATCTTTTTAATTCTGTTTCTGTCCTGATTCTCTCGTTATCAATATTTTTATCTTTTTTTTTATTATTTCATTTTAAAAATGAAAGTAGAAATAACTCTTATTTTTGTTTAAAGATTAAAATAAATAAAAGAAAGTTATGCAACAATTCTTATAACTATTCTTTTTAGAAACAAAATTTATTATAAATATATGACAGACCTTTCTTGGGATTATCTGTTCGAGAGTCGGCAATCCTTTATTTCATATGTTAATAATTTAAATTTGGCATTTATTACCGAACCCCGAACCGAACCAAAGTTCGGAAAAAAATTCCAGAACCCTGCCGAACCGAACCCGAACATGCCGCCTGACTTGCAGCACTAATATGAGGGAGCCAAAAGTAAAAGCAAAGCTTGTTTGTTGAAGCCTCCAATGAATATACATGTATGACGTGAGACTGAGAGTCCCATAAAAATATCAATATGACAAGAAAAAGTAGAAGAATAAATAAGAATAAACGAAAAAGTCAACAAAAAGGGGGATACACGAATACATAAATAATGAGTCAAGTGTAATAAGCAACAAATTTGAATTAGAACCTGAGCAAATGAACCTCTGAGTCCAGTGTAATTCTCTTGTCATTTAGAGGACAAATAGCAATAAGATTTGAACAGTTGAACTAAAAAAAACTTATGGCTTGTGGCTCAGTGGGTATAAATCTCCGCACTTTGAACCACAAGGTCCAGGGTTCAAATCCCACCACAACACTCACATTCTTTGTCAAGGCATTTTGCCACTCTCCACCAAATGGGGAACCAGTAGGAAAAATTTCCTTGAATGCTCGAGCATCCGATCAGGATAGCCGTGCTTAAGCAAGGGTAATATTATAGTGCTACATGTATATAAATGTTGCATATCTGTAGTTATTCTAACTACTGTATGGATGATACTGGTATAATTAAGATTCAGGTACCGGTACTTTAGTTTTAATTGACTTTCATAGACTCAAGACTGCTCAGTCTACAACAGGTTACTACAGGTTAAAAAAAGAGATTCCCCTACATGTACATGTAGATTACCTTTTTGCAGCTAATGAGAATCAAATTTAGATGTAAAATTTCTCGAAAATGTTTGTGTGTTCATTATCACTAAGCTTTCATTGTACACCGAGATTGTTTGATTGATTGATCTACTGTTAAGAAAACCCAAACAGTAGCAAAACTCTTTTATATTGCCCCCCCCCCCCTGTTTACAATAACAGTACAAAAGAAAATATCAACAAAACAAAAAAGATATCAACAAAACAAAACAAAAAAGCATTTATGTTAAAACATTAAACTTTCATTTGGGTGGAAAATGATTCTGACAAAAATTACATTCAGCTTAAAAATCCCAGGCGATTTCTGTCTGTCTATAAGTTTGCAATTATGAAAACAGCATTAATTAGCTGCAAAAGAGAAACTATTCTTTCTGAATGAAGTTTTTAAAACAATCTCTTTTAATAATACAAACATGAAGATACAAAATAGATACTGTAGATCTATTCTTTTGATCTTACCTCACTATTGTGCCCACGGAGGTTAAAGTTTCTTCTTGCCGGAGCCTGGGGACTCTTCCCACAGTGGCTTGTGGTGTAGGTTGCTCCAACCACCCCTTTAATATTGCCAGTAGCCAGCCAACCTTTGGTGTAATGTCGCTTGCGAGTGTAGCTTTTATCCTTCTCGCTCTCGGGGACCGTTCCTTTCCATGACAGCGACAGAATAGTACAGTCACTGCGCGCTGCCGGGTTTTGTTCTAGTACTGCATACATGATGACGAGAGAGGCGTGAAACTGGACTCTAAAATATCCAATAAATATACCAATATCACCTCCTCAGTTGCTTTGAAACCAGATTGAATTCCTTCCTCTCCTCCAGTGCATTGTTTGTTTTATTCCGATGCAACTCTCATATGGTTTACGCATTGAGGACTTGCAGAAAGTAAAATTGAAATTTGAAAAACCAGTTGTAAGCTGTAAAGATTCTGCTGCATATTCATGCCTTCCATAGTTCTGAATGCCACGGTACACACACGGAGTCGTTAAAAGTTATAATCCCAGAGAGATCCACTCCTGAACAGCAAGGTCGTTAGCCAGACACAAACACCGGGCCGTGATCTATGGCAGTAATTACTGGGAGAAAGGACACCAACTACCGGAGCCGTGATGTTTGCCACCTGCGTAAGGCCAGACAGAAATAACTCAATGTTTCTTCTTATATCGACTCCTCTCCTCCCACTCGGATTGAATCATTAGTTATGCGAAGCACAGCCACACTCGGTGGTGTTTGGTCGTATAGAAGGCACTTCTCACACTTGATGCTCCTAGCTCTCTCTCCTCCTCTGTGGGAACATCCGCAAGTGGAACGTGACTCGGATTTATCCTCTGCATATCCACGACACATCACAATGAGAGCATCACCCCTGCACTATTCCTCTTCCAATTCCAAAAAGTATCGATGCACACTTTTTATAATGTTGGACAATCCTTGATCCAAAATAGCTCACACTGCAGCAATGTCTCCCTTACTTTTCACATGAATTTAATACTGTAAATTCCACAAGAACATGACTTTAGAAGAACTAAACCATTAAGATGCGCACATATTTCCTCCAAGTTGAAATTTCCAGTTGATTGAAGTTTAAGTATTTGCTGAGCATTAATGTAGTTTTAGATCACATTCTCTCAGTGTGCACATATATAGCTCAAGCATCCTCAGACATCCATGGGTAGACTCGCACACGTACATGTACATGAGATCACTATCCCAACCTCGAATCGATAGCCGAGTAGACTTTGAGAGATATGTACTCCAGATCTACAGATTTATCCCCCACAAACGTCACTGCATGCGTATCTCCGTCGTCTCCTGTGCCTCGTTAGCCTGACTACAGCACGCACCCGTGAAGGCGGCGAGCCGACAACCGCTTGCGCACCCCTGACTCATGCATCCAACGGACTGTTCCACTCATGACAGAGGGGAGGAAGCATGCCCTGTGCTGCTGCTTGGGGGTGAGTCATTTATAATCACTACTGCCAGCGAGGCTCGGCTACAGTACAGTACCTGCAGATGGAGCAGAAAAAAAGGAGACAATTTATGTAATTATATTTCAGACATTTCCTCACAAGGTAATCAGCTTCAAGAATGCTGGTACACTGTACATTCATGTACAGTAATCAATATAGCTACTGCATACAATGAATTTATTGTTCAGCTACATGTACATGTACATGTATGTGTAGATGGCAAACCATTCATGTAAAAATGTATAATTACTCTCAAAATACATCTCTTTGCCCTGTATTCTGAATTCAGGTTTTAATAATTCAAACTCTTGGGCCCGTATTCTGAACTCGGGTTTAATCAAACCATGGTTTAAAGTTGTGGTTTAACTATGGATAGCCGATTGGGGCACAGTACACGTTCAATTTATTAATTTATATGACACTCAAGTAATTTGTAACTGCTGGGAATGATAACTGCAGTATTTTTCTTCATTATGAAAGCAAATGGAAACAAAACAGTAAGCATGAAATATACGATGTAAACAGAAATTTTGAGCTTTTTGCTCCCCATAATTTTAGCACAGAGTTAGACCGTGGTCTAAGTTACATCTGTAAACCTGACTTCAGAACACGGGCCATAGTCTAAAGTTGTGGTTGAACTATAGAAAGCCAATTGTGAAACAAAGCTCTAACAGTACAGGTTCAATTTATCAGCTCATCTGATACTCGGATCATTCATAACTGTCTGGGGATAATCACTGAATTAGTTTTCATCACCATTATAGTTTTGAATAATGAAAGAGCACTGCAGACAGAAGAAAAAAAAATGTAAACAAAAAGTTGTCATGCTTGGCTTCCCATAATTATAGCACAGAGTGTAACTAATAGACCATGGTTCAAGTAACATGTAAACCTGACTTCAGAATACGGGCCTTTATGTCTAGATGTACGTATCTCTAATACAGAGCCTTGAAAAACAACCTACATGTAGTATCAGTTTTTATCTGAAACTTGCAAGAAAAAAAGGTTTTAATACAAGTCATGAATCAAAGAAAGTGCATTAACATGCACATTTCTTGGGTTAGAATATAAATTGTACCTTAGTGTACATACAAGTAATACCTAGTAGAGCGGATTAGCCGAACAATTGTGCAAATTTTGACTAAAGCATGAAACTTTCACAAGTATAAGTATATGCCCTAAGATTTATTTTAAAGATGGGAGGTAAATTTTAAAATGCCATTTTCGACCGTTGCCATGGCAACGGATTAATTTCTCAAAAATGACATACATTCCCATGTAAATGCTAAATAAACACGATATAGATGACCAAAATGATAATTTTTAAGCTCCCAAATGAATATATATAAAATTTAGAAACATTCAAAATTAACAAGATAGTTCCAATTGGTCCGTTGCCATGGCAACGACTTGTTTTTCCCCAGAAAAATAAAAAAACTGATTAAAAAAACGTTGTAGAATAGGATTTATCTTTAATTTTCCCGAATTTTACAGTGTTGAACAATGGTATTTTGGTTGCTCAATGTATAAACTACATCTCAAGCCGTTGCCATGGCAACCAAATAACATAAATTTACAAAAATTAAATGGTTAACAAGACAATGGACAGGTGGAAAATACAACTGGAAATGACTTAATCTGTATGCTTAAGTTTTGACCCCCTCATTTGAACAAAAAATACAGAAAGTGTTCTGCAGGAGTTCTTTATAAAGATAAAACATTATGTTGCCTTGGTAATGCTTGAATTAAATTTAAAAAACAAATGTTGCAAAGATCCCGTTGCCATGGCAACAGCATATTTCCCTCTAGAAAGGTAAAAATATTGATAAAAATGTAGAATACGATCATCATTCCATTTTCAATATTTTTAAGGAACTAATAAAAATATATGTTTGTGACTGCATTTATAAATATAACATCTTAAGCCATTGCCATGGCAACCAAATAACATCTAATTAAAAAAAATCAATGACAGGGATGACAGGGTTATGGATAGGTGAAAAATCCAATGAAAATAACTTTTATGCATAAGTTTTGACCTACTCAATTAATTTAGGGGAAACAGTATACAGTGAGTGTTCTTCATGAACTAATTAGAATGATAAACATTGATGTTACCTTAGTAACACTTGAATTCAACGATAAATATCAATGTTGCAAATGACCTGTTGCCATAGCAACGGCTCATTTACGCAAAAAAGTTCTAGTTTTGATTAGAAAAAGGACTTTGGACTCTGATTTTTCTTTCATTTCCCCTAATTTAATGGTAAGAATTGATATGTTTGCTGTTAACATACAAACAATATCTGAAGCCATTGTCATGGCAACCAAATTAATCTAATTTGAAAAAAAAAAATAACATGGTTGACAACACAATGGACAGGTGGAAAATACAATTAGAATTGACTTAATAATAATAATAATAGTTGGATTTATAAAGCGCTTTTTGCCAGAGGATACAAAGCGCTGCTATTATTACCCCGGCTTTAGCTCGAGCTACCATCACCGGCGCTCAGTGCATGCAAGGAATTACTCCTGCCGGGTACCCATTCACCTCACCTGGGTCGAGTGCAGCACAGTGTGGATAAATTTCTTGCTGAAGGAAAATACGCCATGGCTACGATTCGAACACACGACCCTCTGTTTCAAAGGCGAGAGTCAGAACCACTAGACCACGACGCACCACTTAATCTGTATGCTTAACTTTTGACCCCCTCATTTGAACAAAAAGTACTTAAAATGTTCTGCAGGAGTTCTTTAAAAAGATATGAACTTATGTTGCCTTGGTAACACTTGGATTAAATTCTTTTTAAAATGTTACAAAGGGCTCGTTGCCATGGCAACAGCTTATTTCCCTCTAGAAAGGTAAAAATATTGATTTAGAAGAATTTAGAATACAGACATGTATGATCATCTTTCCATTTTCAATAATTTTAAGGTACTAATCGAGATATATATGTGACTAAATTTATAAATATAACATCTTAGACCATTGCCATGGCAACCAGATAACATCTAATTAAAAAAACAACATGGATGAGAAGGATATGGACAGGTGAAAAATACAATGAAAATTCACTTGATGTGCATCACTGTATGCATCAGGATTGACCTCAATTAATCTAGGGGAAACAATACAATGAGTGTTCTGCATGAACTATTTATCATTCTAAGAATGATAAACATTGAAGTTGCCTTGGTAATAATTGAATTCGATAAACATCAACGTTGCAAATGACCTGTTGCCATAGCAACTACTCATTTCCCCAAGAAAAGTACCAGTTTTGATCAGAAAATCTGTAGAATCTGATTTTTTCCTTTCATTTCCCCTAATTTTAGGGTAAGAATGGATATAATACTAAATAGGTTCATTATTGTGGATTGAAATAATCGCTAGAGGGTATTCATTTGTCTCGCAATCTACTATGGTCAACAAGGAAATTCATGATCACTCTCGCAAAAAGTGTTCACTGGCTTTCTAGGAAATTCGTGATCACTCTCGCAAAAAGTGTTCACTAGCTTACAAGTTCACGAGCTTTCGAGTGCCGCTGCAACTCTTTATCAAGTGACGAAAATTATCTGATGACGTACTCTATTTATACTAATCTCCAGGACCGTACGCACGAACGCGAGAACAATAGGTGGGTATTGATCCGTTGCGTCGGTATGCGGCGCGGCCGGTAATCCGTATATGCAAATAAGCTGGGGGTATATGCAAATACGCCGTGGGTCGGCGATATGCAAATTAGACAAAAATGGCGGGCTCGCTAGTTTCCCGTGGGCGGGGGCTGATTAGCTGAGCGGTCCCTCGTTCGGGGCCGGGAACGATCGGGTCGGCGTGCACTGCCAGGCAAGGGGGTATTGTGCTGTCTGATGGTTCGCATCCAGAAGTCGGGGATGTCGATCCCGCTGTCTCTGTTGAAGTTGTTAGGACAAAGACGTATACTAATAGCCTCCTTAATCCTGCGTGTATACCAATGTCTCTCTTTGGCAATGCAATGTACACCCTCCCAATCTGGGTGGTGTTGTTTCTCCCAAGCATGTTCTGCCACCGCGGATGTGTCGGTTCGCTGTAACCGAACATCGCGCTTGTGTTCAGAAATGCGTTCAACTATCGGTCGGGCTGTTTCTCCGATGTAAGACCCGTCACATCCCTGGCAAGGAATGTTGTATACTACGCCATCACGTCTGTGATCAGGGATAGGGTCTTTGGGGTGTACAAGCTGTTTGTGTAAGGTGGTGTCCGAGCGGAAAACCGTTCGGATACCGTGACCTTCTAATCGGCGTTTAAGTTGTTGTGAGAGGCCATCTATGTATGGCAAGACTGTGCAAGTCTTGAAAACCTTCTGATCCCTTGGTGGTAGTTTTTTCTTGAAAGTGTTCTTGATAAAACGGCGTGGGTAGCCGTTGCTGTACAAGGCGCCACGTATGTGTGCTCTTTCTTTCGGGAGTTCAGGTGGGTGAGTTATGATACGTGCTGCTCTGTCGAACAGGCATTTAACAAGACCTTTCTTGACCGATTTGTCGTGATGAGAATCAAATGGTATGTATTGGTCTGTATGAGTGGGCTTGCGGTAGACAGAGGTGGAGAGTTTCCCGCCCTCGTGTCTTTGGACTAGCGTGTCAAGGAATGCTAATTTCCCTCCTTGCTCAGTCTCCAGAGTGAACTGGATGGACGGTTGCTGGCTATTCATGTATGAGAGTAGGCTGTCTGTTTGGATCTATTTACGATTATGAAAGTGTCATCGACGTATCTCTTCCACACCCGAGGGTGGCATGTGGAAGGACACTTGGGCAAAGCGTTCTGTTCAAAACCTTCCATATATAGGTTAGCCACAACCGCTGAGACTGGGCTACCCATTGCTGCTCCTTCTGTTTGCTCATAGAAAGAGCCTCTGTACAGAAAATATGTGGATCTGAGGACGAACTCCAGGAGTTCGGCTATTTGTTCGGGCATAAGTGTGGTACGTTCTGATAATGTGGGATCGGATTGCATGCGTTGCAGGGCCGTACTGCATGCGCCCTCTATCGGTACGTTAGTGAAGAGGGAGACTACATCAAAAGAGATCATGGATTCCTGTTCGTTAACTGTCTGCTCCGATGTGAATTCAGCGAATTCACTGGAGTTGGAAACCGTGTGTTCTGAGCAGTTAGTGAGAGGGGACAGGATGTCCGCCAGGTACTTTGATAGGTTATAGGCAAATGAACCTATGCATGATACTATTGGTCTGAGAGGTATCCCGGGTTTGTGTATTTTGGGCAACCCGTATATTCTAGGTGGCTGTTTCTGTGTGGGCTTTATCTTTTTGTATGTAGCCTCATCTAGAACTTTGTCTTTCTTTAGTGCCAGTAACGTACTGGTCAGTTTGCGACACATTCGATCTGTGGGGTCTTTCTTTAGCGAATGAGGATAAATGGGTTGTTAACCTATCCTCGAGACAGATCACCTCCACCGAGGAGCAATTGCTTAAGAAAGGCCTCGCCTTTGCCGTGTCGCCCCCAAAATTGCCCATTACCGAGATTGTAGCTAAGGTTGAAACCGCGGTCAAGTTTATTGATCCAGTTTCGGCCGATGCCGCACGAAAAGATGTAGATTCCATTCTACAGAGAGCACGTCCTCCGAAACCGAATACCACAAGAGAGATGCGTGATGCTCTTAAGACACTCAAGAATGATGATAGCATCACAATCCTCCCTGCGGATAAGGGTAGTGCCACAATCATTCTAGATAGTACCGCCTACGAAGACAAAATGACCGAGCTTCTGAGCTCTGGTCCGTATAAAATGCTAAAGAAAGACCCCACAGATCGAATGTGTCGCAAACTGACCAGTACGTTACTGGCACTAAAGAAAGACAAAGTTCTAGATGAGGCTACATACAAAAAGATAAAGCCCACACAGAAACAGCCACCTAGAATATACGGGTTGCCCAAAATACACAAACCCGGGATACCTCTCAGACCAATAGTATCATGCATAGGTTCATTTGCCTATAACCTATCAAAGTACCTGGCGGACATCCTGTCCCCTCTCACTAACTGCTCAGAACACACGGTTTCCAACTCCAGTGAATTCGCTGAATTCACATCGGAGCAGACAGTTAACGAACAGGAATCCATGATCTCTTTTGATGTAGTCTCCCTCTTCACTAACGTACCGATAGAGGGCGCATGCAGTACGGCCCTGCAACGCATGCAATCCGATCCCACATTATCAGAACGTACCACACTTATGCCCGAACAAATAGCCGAACTCCTGGAGTTCGTCCTCAGATCCACATATTTTCTGTACAGAGGCTCTTTCTATGAGCAAACAGAAGGAGCAGCAATGGGTAGCCCAGTCTCAGCGGTTGTGGCTAACCTATATATGGAAGGTTTTGAACAGAACGCTTTGCCCAAGTGTCCTTCCACATGCCACCCTCGGGTGTGGAAGAGATACGTCGATGACACTTTCATAATCGTAAATAGATCCGAAACAGACAGCCTACTCTCATACATGAATAGCCAGCAACCGTCCATCCAGTTCACTCTGGAGACTGAGCAAGGAGGGAAATTAGCATTCCTTGACACGCTAGTCCAAAGACACGAGGGCGGGAAACTCTCCACCTCTGTCTACCGCAAGCCCACTCATACAGACCAATACATACCATTTGATTCTCATCACGACAAATCGGTCAAGAAAGGTCTTGTTAAATGCCTGTTCGACAGAGCAGCACGTATCATAACTCACCCACCTGAACTCCCGAAAGAAAGAGCACACATACGTGGCGCCTTGTACAGCAACGGCTACCCACGCCGTTTTATCAAGAACACTTTCAAGAAAAAACTACCACCAAGGGATCAGAAGGTTTTCAAGACTTGCACAGTCTTGCCATACATAGATGGCCTCTCACAACAACTTAAACGCCGATTAGAAGGTCACGGTATCCGAACGGTTTTCCGCTCGGACACCACCTTACACAAACAGCTTGTACACCCCAAAGACCCTATCCCTGATCACAGACGTGATGGCGTAGTATACAACATTCCTTGCCAGGGATGTGACGGGTCTTACATCGGAGAAACAGCCCGACCGATAGTTGAACGCATTTCTGAACACAAGCGCGATGTTCGGTTACAGCGAACCGACACATCCGCGGTGGCAGAACATGCTTGGGAGAAACAACACCACCCAGATTGGGAGGGTGTACATTGCATTGCCAAAGAGAGACATTGGTATACACGCAGGATTAAGGAGGCTATTAGTATACGTCTTTGTCCTAACAACTTCAACAGAGACAACGGGATCGACATCCCCGACTTCTGGATGCGAACCATCAGACAGCACAATACCCCCTTGCCTGGCAGTGCACGCCGACCCGATCGTTCCCGGCCCCGAACGAGGGACCGCTCAGCTAATCAGCCCCCGCCCACGGGAAACTAGCGAGCCCGCCATTTTTGTCTAATTTGCATATCGCCGACCCACGGCGTATTTGCATATACCCCCGGCTTATTTGCATATACGGATTACCGGCCGCGCCGCATACCGACGCAACGGATCAATACCCACCTATTGTTCTCGCGTTCGTGCGTACGGTCCTGGAGATTAGTATATATAGAGTACGTCATCAGATAATTTTCGTCACTTGATAAAGAGTTGCAGCGGCACTCGAAAGCTCGTGAACTTGTAAGCTAGTGAACACTTTTTGCGAGAGTGATCACGAATTTCCTAGAAAGCCAGTGAACACTTTTTGCGAGAGTGATCAAGAATGGATATGTTTCCTGTTAACATTCAAATTATAGCTTAAGCCATTGTCATGGCAACCAAATAACATCTAATTTGAAAAAAATAACATGGTTGACATGATAATGGACAGGTGGAAAATGCAATCCATTAACTCAAGGTTTGACCCAGTCAATTAATTTTGAACAAAGATTACAGTGGTTCGCATTAGTTCATTAGAATGATAAAATTTGAGGTTGCCTTGGTAATGCTTGAATTAAATGATAAATATCACTGTTACATATAGCCCGTTGCCATGGCAATGACTCCTTTTTTCCCGAATAAAGTACCAAATTTGATCAAAAACAGTTTAGAATCTGCATTTTGTCATAAATTTCCCCTAATTTTAGAGTGCAAAGCATTATGTTTGCTGTTGATATACAAATAACTTATGCCATTGCCATGACAACCAAATTACATCTAATTCCAGTGGCTTAATGTGGTTTATATGCAATGGTTTTAAGGGTGAAGTAGTATATTGTGACTAGTTACAAGGACAGCCAGTGGTCTGATGTGTCCAAGACCCTGAGACAGCTTCCAAAAATGGAGTTTGAAATGGCTGTTGATATATAAATGGACATAGCTTATTTCATATCCGTCTGGGATATATGATTTGGTGTCTAGACCATGGTTTCAATGGTCAAGTAATACACTATGACAAGTTACACGGACAGTCAGTTGTCCAGTATATTTAAAAAATCCAAGATGGCTTTGAAAATAGAGTCTAAAATTGTTGTTGCTGCAGTGCATGCGTTAGCCATTCGTTCAACACGCTCGCAATTCGAGATGCATTCGTTAGGAGGTTTTGTATATGCGCTCTGTGTACGGTCAATATGCGCCAAGTATACGCGCAGCGCGTTATCAATATGTTATGTATTCGATGCAAGTTCGCTAGCCTTTCACAAATTCTGACAGGAGTTGAGCGCACAACGACGCACTGGCCCTATTTTCCAATTTTCAATGCGCGGGTCGTGCGTCGGGCTATATGTGACCGGGGGAGCGTTTCATGAAAGGACTTGTCGGACGTTTTATCCGACAAGTACTGTTTTATCCGACAATTACCATAGTAACAGTACCCCTCAGCCAATCAGAATGAAGGGAAGATGTCAGATCTGACAACTTGTCAGACAAAATTGTTGATGAAACGCTCCCCGGGCCTTAAGGCCCGGTCACATATAGCCCGACGCACGACCCGCGCAAGGAAATAAATAAACATATTTTTATCAAAATTTGTACTTTTCTGGAGCCATTTGTAACATTGATATTCATCATTATGTTCAAGCATTACCAAAACAAAAGTAATTTTTGTCATCCTAATGAAATCATGCATAACACTTAATGTAACTTTTGTTCAAAATTAAAAGAGTAGGTCAAACCTTACGCATATTCAGTTAATTTTATTGTATTTTCCTTCGGTCCATTATCTTGTCAGCTATGTTTTTTTTGTAAATGAAATGTTATGTTATTGCCATTTCAACGCCTTAAAATGTTATTTATACATTTAACAACAAACATGTACGTGTATGTTTGACACCCTAACCTTAGTGGAAATGAATGAAAAATAAGATTCTACTAGGTATTTTTTTTATCAAAGATGGTATTTTCTGGGGGAAAAACGATCCGTTACACATTTGCAAAAAAATGATATTAAATTCAACCATTACCAAGGCAGCATCAGTTTTTATCATGCTATTGTACTCATGCAGAACACTTACTGTAATTTTTGTTCAAAACTTAAAGGAGAATGAAACCTTTGGAACAAGATAGCTTGTGTGAAAACAGAAAAATCTAAGAAACAGATCAATGAAAGTTTGAGAAAAATCGGACAAATAATGAGAAAGTTATGAGCTTTTGAATATTGCGATCACTAATGCTATGGAGATCCTCTTATTGGCAATGCGACAAAGATGCGTGATGTCACTCTTGAACAACTCTCCCCATTACTTTAGTATATATTTCACTTAAATTGCCTCTTTTATTACATCTATCAGTAGAACATGTATTCTTTCTATAGGAGGGCATGTAATACAGATTTTTAAAGAATACATCATGGATAAAGAGTTTGTATCACCATACGAAAAAGCAAAAAGACACATTTTCAGGGTCCATCAAAGGGAAAGTTGTTCATGTGTGACATCACACATCCTTGTAGCGTTGCCAATGGGAGGATCTCCATAGCATTAGAGATTGCAATATTCAAATGCTCATAACTTTCTTATTATTTGTCTGATTTTTCTCAAACTTTCCTTTAATGACTGGTCAAACATTATGGAGCTTTTAAAAGTAAACATTTATTTTACATCCCACCTGACCATTATCATTTCAACAGTAATTTTTTTTTTGTATTTATAAATTACATCTTGATTGGTTGCCAAGGCAATGGCTGAAGATGTTATCTACATATTAACCGCAAACATATATTTTCTAACACCCTTAACTTAAGGGAAATGAAAGAAAAATCAGATTTTATCATGTTTTTATTTATCAAAGCTGCTGATACTTTTCTGGGGGAAATGAGCTGTTGCCATGGAAACAGAACATTTGAATTATTAATATTTATCATTTAATTCAAGAATTACCAAGGCAACATCAATTTATTATTCTAATGAACTCATGCAGAATACTTAGTGAATTTTTTGTTTAAAATTAAATGACTAGCCAAACCTTTCGCATATTGAGTTATATTTGTATTTTCCACCTGTCCATGATCTTGTCATCCAAATTATTATTTTTTTGTGAATTATATATTATTTGGTTGCCATGGCAATAGCATTAGATTTTATTTAAACAATTTGCATCAAACATATCTATGTTTAACACACTAAGATTGGGGGAAATGCAAGAAAAACCAGATTCTATAGTCCTTTTTTAATAAAAACTGGTACTAAATGATCCGTTGCTATGGCAACAGGCAATTTGCAACATTGATATTTATCGTTGAATTCAAGTATTACCAAGGCAACATCAATCTGTATCATTCCAATTAGTTCATGCAGAACACTCACTGTATTATTTCCCCTAAATTGATTGAGTAGGTCAAACCTTATGCATATACATAAGTTAATTTTCATTGTACTTTTCACCTATCCATAACCTTGTCATCCCTGCTGTTGTTTTTTAAATTAGATGTTATGTGGTTGCCATGGCAATGGCTTAAGATGTTATATTTATAAATGTAGTCACAATCATATTTTGATTAGTTCCTTAAAAATATTGAAAATGGAATGATGATCATACATGTATTCTATATTTTTATCAAAATTTTTACCTTTCTAGAGGGAAATAAACTGTTGCCATGGCAACGGGATCTTTGCAACATTCGTTTTTTTTAATTTAATTCAAGCATTACCAAGGCAACATAATGTTTTATCTTTATAAAGAACTCCTGCAGAACACATTCTGTATTTTTTGTTCAAATGAGGGGGTCAAAACTTAAGCATACAGATTAAGTCATTTCCAGTTGTATTTTCCACCTGTCCATTGTCTAGTTTACCATGTTATTTTTGTAAATTAGATGTTATTTGGTTGCCATGGCAATGGCTTGAGATGTAGTTTATACATTGAGCAACCAAAATATCGTTGTTTTACACTGTAAAATTAGGGGAAATTAAAGATAAATCCTATTCTACAACGTTTTTTTAATCAGTTTTTTTATTTTTCTGGGAAAAAACAAGCCGTTGCCATGGCAACGGACCAATTGGAACTATCTTGTTAATTTTGAATGTTTCTAAATTTTATATATATTCAATTGGGAACTTGAAAATTATCATTTTGGTCATCTATGTCATGTTTATTTACCATTTACATGGGAATGTATGTCATTTTTGAGAAATTAATCCGTTGCCATGGCAACGGCCGAAAATGGCATTTTGAAATTTACCTCCCACCTTTAAAATAAATCTTACGGCATATACTAATACTTGTGAAAGTTTCATGCTTTAGTCAAAATTTGCACAATTGTTGTGATTTTTGGAGCTAATCCGCTCTACTATACCCAACAAACAGACATAATCCCTTATTAAAGGTCAAGTCCATCCCAGAAAAATGTTGATTTGAATAGAAAAAGAAAATTTCATCAAAATCGGATGTAAAATAAAAAAAGTTACAGTGTATGGCATTTTAAAGTTTCGCTTATTTTTCACAAAACAGTGATATGCACAACTCAGTGTCATGCGAATGAGTCAGTCGATGATGTCCATCACTCACTATTTCTTTTGTTTTTTATTATTTGAATTATACAATATTTCATTTTTTTACAGATTTGACACTTAAGGACCAAGTTGACCAAACCATATAGTATTAAACAATGCTAAATTCCACATGTTCAGGGAGGAATTAATCGTTGTTTCACTTGACAATGAGAAAATTAGAATATTTCATATTTCATATAATAAAATAGAAACGAAATAGAGAGTGGATGACGTCATCAGTCTCCTCATTTGCATACCGACCAGGATGTGCATATATACAGTGTAACTGTTTTGTGAAATTAAGCGAAACTTTAAAATGTCATAACTTTCTTATTTTACATCCGATTTTGATGAAATTTTCAGTGTTATGCTTGTTGGATTTTTCTCTTTTTATTCAAATCAACTTTTTGTTGAGGTGGACTTGTCCTTTAACCAATATTTCAGTGAATTTTTACTCAAACATTTTTTAGAGTGCAGGATCATGCATGATCATGCATAAAACTCCTAGAAAAATATTACATGTAATTGCATAATCACAACCCCAAAATCTCTTGTCATGTGTTTGGTTACAAAACTACAAGTACCATTTACTTTTATGTTTATATGAGCAATGTATTTCATAAAACCATTCAGTGCATTCGATGTTTCAATGTTATCATAAACAATTCATTCATTCATATATCAATTATCAATAAAGTATTCAAAATTGAAACAGGATTTCCTTTCAGGTTTTCATCCCAATAAATGTGGGTTCATGATTTTCAGTATCACAATACTGTAAAGTCACTGTATTTGGTTCCCAGGCATCATGATAACAGAAAAAAAAACACTTGGTTATGAGAAAAAATGAAAGATTGCTTCAAAATGTTTTGAAATCATATCACATTATTAAAAGGTTACATCCTTGAAATTTTTAATAGCCTTTGACAGACTTATGGACCATTTGGATCTTTCAAAAGTACTGAAAACATGCATCTTCAATAGCTTTGAATTCAAATTCTTATGTTAAAACTGGATTAAAAGTCTACACATTCTGAATCTTGATAGGGATGCTCCGGGTTGAAGATATTTATATCTCAATAAATTGAGTAAAATTCAAAGGGAAAAATGCTGAAAATTTCATCAAAATTGGATAACAAATAACAAATTTCAAAGATTTGCATTATTCCGGTGAAACAGTTCTTCTAGGCATGTCTTCAGGAATATTCTTTAGGTGGGCTGATGATGTCATATCCCCACTTGTTCTTTTGTATTTTACTACTGGTATATGAAATTTAATAGGTTTATTCAAAATTGTGCTACCAATAACTAAAACAATTGGATTGACAACTGATTAAGTGCATTAGTTATTTATTTCTGCAACTTATTTCATAATAATGGAAATGGAGACACATCATTTTTACACATTGATGACAAAATGATACAAATTTATGATTTCATGTAAAGAAAAAGGAAAGTGGGGATGTGACATCATCAGTCTACCTAATGAATAGTCATGAAGACATGCCTACATTGTAAAACTGTTTCACAGAAGTAATGCAAATCTTTAAAATTCAGTGTTCTTCGTTACTTGTAATCCGATTTTGATTAAATTTTCAGCATTTTGCTCTGTGTGAATTTTACTCTATTTATAGATATAAATATTTTCAGCCCGGAGCATCCCTAATAGCAATGTTTATGTGATTGTGATAGCTGGGTTTCAGTTAGAGCGGGGGATGGAGGGATTGTTGGTTTTTTTTTGTGTGTGTGTTTTAATCCTATCCTATGTTAATAGTAATGATTTGTTTTCTTTAAGGATCACATACATGTATGAGGGATTGGTGCTGGAGGTTTGGTGTCAAAGGTTGAGTTTAGGTTGCCTGATTCAGAATCTCAAGCCAACACTACATGTACAAGATACGTTCAACATCCAACACCATCACCTACAAAGTCTAAACACAATATTCTACATCAACAAAGTAATACAAAATACATTTCTGGCTTCCCACTCAGTTTATGTACATGTAGATCACATGATTGATAAGAAATTTACATTCATGTAAACATAATCCATGTGCAGCTGTACTGAAAAAAAAAACGTATTAAGAATGTATTGTGTATTTTTTGAGGATGAAAAATATTGACATCTGTCTGCATGCTCTTGAGCCAACCTCATCGGGCACAAACACAGTCCTTGTTTGTAACAAAATGAAAATGGGAAAAAAGGGAAGAAGTATTGATTTTCTTGAAGATGACGACGAGTCGGATACTGTATGCAGAGACATGAATACGCCGAAGCGCTTCTATTCATGACCAAGCCGTCGCCACAACAACAGCGGAGGTCATTTAAGGAAATGAAAAGTGTGGGGGATATGAGGGAGGGGAATGGAAGGGAAGTGAAAAGGGGGTCGGGGACAGGAGGGGGGGCATATGATGAAGAGAAGAGGAGAGTGGATGAGGTGAATGGGTTGAGAGAGGGGGAGAGGGAATGAGAGTTGAGAGATGGTGAGGGAGCCATGGGAGAGAGGATGAGGGGGTGGAAGAGGGGTTGAGGGAGGGAACAGTGGATAAGATGGGTGGAAGAGGGGAGGGGAGGGGAGAGGAGGGAGGGAGAGAAAATTGGATCAGTGAGAGGGATGAAAGGGGGCCGATTCATATAAAGAACTGGGAAAAATAATAATTGGGATACATGTAATGTACATGTAATGTAAGTAATTTTCACTTGAAAGTGTTAAAAGCTTCTGAAATTCTTTCATCTTATTTGTTAAAGGGGAAGTTCACCCTGACAAAAAGTTTATTGTAAAAATAGCAGAAAAAATAATTAAAAATATTGCCGAAGGTTTGAGAAAAATTCATCAAATAATTAAAAAGTTATTAGAATTTCAATTATTTGATTTGTGACGTCATATGCGAGCAGCATTCCTACACAGCGAATGGTAAAAAATCAATGAAATTTCATTTTCTCAGAAAATTGAAAATGGTTTTCACTGTACCTTTTGTATATCAATAGACAAATCATTTCACTCCCGATCATGAATAGAAAACAAAATTATAAATAAAGTCATCAGGAACCATACAAAATTTGAAATTCATGCATTTTATATTACATAACACATGGGGCAGCTGCTCGTTTATGACGTCACAAATCCAAAACTTTGAACTCTAATAACTTTCTTACTCTTTAACGGATTTTCCTCAAACCTTCACCAATATTTTTTACTATTTTTTCTGCTATTTTTACAACAAAGTTTTCTTCAGGGTGAACTTGACCTTTAAGAGTTACACATGCCAGTCAAGATCACTGCCAGGACATTCAACGAAACAGCTCCTACATGTAGGACAGGATAGTTGTGATTGATCACAATTCTTTGTAAGACGTGACCCAGATATGAAACCCATCTTGGCAGTGAATGTGAAAGGGAGTCATAGCAATGTACATAGCAATGCTGCATTTTGTTGTTGTGCGGTTTCAATTTAATTAGGCCAATAACGCGATAGCTGCCGTGCCGTTCCCTCTGTGACTGCAGTAATATCCTGAGATTGTATAAAGCAGAGTCAACTTGACGGCCCTGGATTTGATTCCTTTCATTGTAAACATGATCATAGAATGCTCATTATTCAATAATGACAAGCATGCAGAGAGATACAAGCCCACGTAGGGGGTGTTTAAACTCCAAGGGGTACTGCGACAAAATTCCTCCATTCAAAATGAGAATATTTTTCTTAGGAGGGGAAAAAAGGTCATTTAAAATAAAGGGGAAGTGAACTGTGTATGGTTTCTCATTGACTGTGCTTTAGAGCTCTAAATGTAGGCCTACAGTCGTAGATAACTGTTCTATACACAGAATAAATTGGCCTCAAATTTATTTTTTGTATACACCTGTAGAGAAACTAGAATATTTTGAAGGGAAAGTAGTTGTTTTGCTACTTGGTATTTAATTGCAGTATCGAACATTATGAATGTAATGAGTAGTGAATTAGAGTGTTATCATTAAACTGGGTCTACATTACAAGACTAAACTGCTCAGAATGTTGCATTATGGGTAAGGAAATTGGCCAGATTTGAGAAGTTGAGGAATTGAGGATTGTAACAAGTAAAAGCAGAGACTCCAACTCTCCTGCTTTCGGCGGGAGATCTCCTGTCGAAAGTCCACTTTACCAAAATCTCCCGTTCTCCCGCTTGAGATTTAATATCTCCCACCCAGGCCCTTTGTCTCCCGCTTAAGATGTATTTCCTCCTGCTTAAAATTATCTTTCTCCCGCCCAAACACCCTTTTAAGATCTGGAATTAACTTTTCATATCAAAGCCGGTATTCAAGTCGATAGAGAGCGTCAACGCTGCGCACAATCGCGTAACGCACAGAGTTGTATGCGTGGGATCGTTACGCTATAGCTACCGTACGGTGCCTCCATGCGCTAATCTTTGGTGGTGCGTACAGCCTGGCGCCCCCGCTTGGTGCGCCCCGCATGGGGCTGAGGCATGGATATTATATGTGGACATGTCAATAACGTGAGGTAGTATATGTCTTTACTGGTATCACAAAAATGTATAGGTTTGTAAATGCTTATCAATTTCATATGGCAAGTGCATGAACAGTGATAAAAAGCAGTTTTATTCAGCCAAAATGTATGATTTGATTCATTGATTGTTATTTACTAAGTGCCATCATAGCCTAGGATAGCACGAGAGAGCATCTAGAATCCTACAGCATATGTTAGTACCCCGGCCACAAGGCCTGACTTCGTGCTTTGCACTCTTGGTGTGCGCGAAGCGTACATCAAGTTAGAGTCTCCAGTTTGCAAGGGGATCTAGGCGGGAGAATCTCCAGATCAGAAGGCACTTTGGGTTGGAGTCTCTGTAAAAGGCTGCTGGTTCATATTTGCTTTGAAGTTTCAGAGAATCAAGTTGACTAGTACATGTAAATGGAAAGACTAAGACACCGTTCTCACTACCTTCTTAAAACTAGTTTACTGGAAACTACATGTAGTTTTAATAGTGGAAACTAGTTTAACATATAATGAGAACGGTAGAAGCGCTCTTCCAAACCGGTTCATACAACCACCTGGCGATGTAGTTTTCAAGATCTCTTTGCCTCAATACACTGGTTTTAGCACAAGTGAGGACAACCATTCTTCAGCAAGCAATCTCCGCCCATTTTGAGCGCGCTACACAACACAGTGTGTGTAGAATGCCTACGCTGCGGTTTCAAATTTCACGCGAAAAGTGTCACCCCACTGAGAGCGTTCCCATAGCAACAAGATCACTTTACTTGAAGTGATTTTGAAAAATGGGAATACTATAGCAAAGCGATCTTCCAAACTGATTTCCTGAACGGTTTCCAGTAAACTAGTTTTAGAAAGTGTAATGAGAATGGGGTCAATATCATACTATGGCACCTTCTCTTCAATAAAGAGGAAGTTCACCCTATTGAAAAGTTTCTTGTAAAAATAGCAGAAAGATAATTAAAAAAATGAGGGATTGAGGAAAGTCTATTAAATATCAAGAAAGTTATTAGATTTTCAAGTTTTTTTAATTTGTGACAACATAAACGAACAGCTGCCCATACATGTACGTTGTGTGATATAAAATGTATTAATTTCATTTTTAATGGTTCGTGGTGACTACTGTTTTTTATTTCTTTTTAGGAGCGCATGTGAAATGATTTGTGCGTTGATATACAATAAAAACCATAAATTTCAAATGATTTTTTTACCATACAATATGTACATGTAGGAAAGCTGTTCTCACACATATGTATGATGTCACAAATCAAATAATTAAAGTTCTAATATCTTTATTATTATTTGATGGATTTTCCTCAAATCTTCGCCAATATATTTTTTCTTCTATTTTTACAATAAACTTTTTTGTCAGGGTGAACTTCGCCTTTAAATCTAAAGTGCACAAGACTTCTCCATGTCAAAATATTCATGGACAATTTTTGGCGATCATTTGGGCTACATGTAACTACAGACTAGGTGAGGTTTCATAGAGCTTTATGTAAGATGAAGTTGACCTGTACTTGAACAGTAACACGAAGCCCCAGTTTCAGCAAATACTGATGTAAACATGTAGTTCAATATTAACCTTCGACAATCATAAAACTTATAAGTTCAGTTTGTTTATTATCAACAAACATCAATGCCAACTTTTGAGGAATACGAGAGTGTCCACAATAGGGCTTTGCCCCTCCCCCCCCCCCTCTTTTCAATAAACGCACATACAAAAACATAGAATTTATTGTGGTTTTTTTAAATGGTCAGCCCACCCCCACTTGCTTGTCAACTTTTCTTTGCCCCTCCTGACAAGCACTTTCAGGTACGCTACTAAAAGCGCCCACAGGGTCACCAGTTTTGCATTATATGAAAAACTTTATGACCCCCCGCCCCACCCCACCCCACCCTAACCAAACTCCCCACATGTATCCTCTGCATAACAGAGAAGGAAAAATGTCCATACAGTGTACATGTATTTTAGGAACAGAAAACATCATGTTAAACCATGGTTACTAACAGTACAAAGATTATTAAAGGTCAAGTCCACCCCAGAAAAATGTTGATTTGTATATAAAATAGAGAAAAATCTAACTAGCGTAACGCTGAAAATTTCATCAAAATTGGATGTAAAATAAGAAAGTTATGATATTGTAAAGTTTCACTTATTTTTCACAAAACAGTGATATGCACAACTCAGTTACATGCAAATGAGTCAATGATGTCCCTCACTCACTATTTATTTTGTTCTTTATTGTTTGAATTATACAACATTTTATTTTTTTACAGATTTGACAATAAGGACCAAGTTGACTGAACCATATAGTAAATAAACAATGCTAATTCCACCTGTTCATGGAGGAATTAATTGTTGTTTCACATGACAATGAGGGGAAAATTAGAATATTTCATATTTCTCACAATAAAATACAAAAGAAATAGTGAGTGGATGATGTCATCAGTCTCCTAAATTTGCATACTGACCAGGATGTGCATATACATATAACCATTTTGTGAATTTGAGCAAAACTTTAAAATGCCATAACTTTCTTATTTTACATAAGATTTTGATGAAATTTTCAGTGTTACAGTATGCTTGTTGGATTTTTCTCTTTTTATTCAAATTAACTTTTTGTTGGGGTGGACTTGTCCTTTAAGCAAAAAAGGCCTCATTGTTAACAACTACAAAACAGTAGACGTTGCTGTAGACGTAGTACAGTACAAAGTCCAATATTTTTCATACAATTGCATAGGAATACCGGTATAAGTCATGTGCAACCAAAGTGAGTGGAACGGTTTTCACCCTTTTTTGCATTGAAAAATCTGGTTCTCCCCAGTTTTTATTAAACCCCCTCCTTTCAGATGTCAGTTCTCAAGACAAGACCCCCAATTTCATGTTAAATATCAGTTACCAAGCACCCCTGCTTGTCGAGGGCAATACATGTAGACCTGGGGCCCGTTCCATGAAGGACTTGCAACTGCTGCAACTTTGCAATAATGGCAACTACCATGGTAACAGGGCTCAGCAGCCAATCAGAATCAAGGTTACCATGGTAGTTGCCATAATGGCAAAGTTACAACAGTTGCAAGTAGTTTATGAAACGGACCCCTGGGCCCCGTCTTACAAAGAGTTGCGATTGATCCGATCAATCACTACTATGGACGGCCAGCAACGTCAACATCTATTATGCACGTTTGTTCAAAATATTTTCTAACTATGATGTATATTCATGAATTCAATGTTTTCTTGAAAATTCGCTGTGTTTCTCTTTGTTTACAAAAGACATTAGGCAAATTTCTTATAGAAAAAAATATGACACTGATGGATTTCCATAGAGTTACGATTGATCGGATCAATCGCAACTCTTTGTAAGACGGGGCCCTGGTCTTTCAGCCCGTCATTTCATAGCAACTTCAGATTTTGGGTCCGTACTCTCTACCCTTTCCAAATTTGAGCGCCCATATCCAGGAGCCCCCTAAATAGAGTAAAACACAAACATTGTATACTGAGCAAAAGGCTACAAATTTCATTGAAATCTGTGCTATTTTTTTTAGAAGACTTCATGTTGGAGTTGGACTACCTGGGTATGCATTATTTCGTAAAAAAACATACAGCAATATTAAGGCATATTCCTTGGAAATACGAAGGAAATGTGATTAAAACATATTATTTTGTTTGACCATGATTGGATCAGAGATTTCACTGGATATGTCAACAGGAAATATTAATTCCTCACTGGTATAAAGTGTTTACAAACTTGTGTACAGTATGAATGTTGCATTGAAACTAATTACTTTGCTACATGTACAGTACAAAGTATATGATGACGGAATGGTTTTGGCATAGCTGTTGCATGTAGCTGACACAACACAATACACCCTCCTTTCAACAACAACTATCTATTATTGTTTCCAAGCTGTATGTACAGCACATGGGTTATGGGTAATACCAAGGAGGTTTCAAATGAGATGGAGTAACATCATATAAAATCTCTTTGAACAAGGTTAAAAGCCGCCAGCAGAAAGTATGTCAGGCATGCACTTTGCTCAACATCTCTTGCAATTGTGTAGACAAATGATTCCCGCATGACTCGCAGCTATAGGTCATACATAAAGGAAAATATGCTTTTGTGATGATAATTACTTTTTCGCGGCATCTTCATGATCTTGGTCTGGTTATACATGTATGTGTAGTACATAATTCAGGGGCATGCGAAAATAAACTATGCAATATGTCCTGAAATATGACTCAAATTTGCTCGACTGGGCATGTGCGGGCACTCATCTGGCATATACAGCAATGAACAATATTCCACCGACCACATTTGAAATTTTTATGCGTCGCAAACGATCGGAAAAGTGTTAAAATCTGGTTTCATTAAGGGTCAAATTCTTTCTTTTTTCACCAATTAAAGGTTAATTGATATAGTCTGGGCAAATATCTTGTCGTAATAGTGCTTGGTTATTGATGTAATGTCATGCATTCAAATTTCAGTTTGTTTATTAATATGAAAGATGGAAAATTGATACAAATGGATATTCGTAAAATTTCACCCCTCTGCTTTCTTCACTGAAACTGGCGGCTTCGAAGGCGGACATCAAAAGGTCCTCATTGCCGTTCTTTCTTTCATGCTTCTTTAGAAATGAACATCTGCTTGAATAAATTTGTTGCCTGTTGAAACTCCAGTCATAGAATCTTCTTGGTAATACTCATCCATACAGCTAAAGCCAATCACATCAAATTCATCTTAGGTTATGTAAGCCCTACATGGTACTTTCTGGATATTGGAATCACCATACTGTTACAGCAGTTGCCTAGCAACTTTTGCCCCCCCTTCCCCCCATAACAAATTATAATCTATAGAATGATGTTGGTATTTAAACTGTTTGCACACAAAGACATACAGGAAGCAATCCTGCACTAAATTGCATGGATTTCCACAGAGGAAGTCTGCTTCTTTCCAAAAATAATTACAGGAAATGCAAAAAGGGTAAAGGTCAAATACGGCATCCAATGAATAGTTGAATAAAGTAAACCTCATGATTAAACATACCGTAACTGTATATATATTTTTTTCAGTAACAAATAGTTACATGATCAATCAATGGTGAGAGAAAGAACTACCGGTACATGTTCAATGCACATGTATACATGCACCTGTACTGTCTGTGCATATTGTAGTAGACATGCAATCTCTGCCTCCCTACTTTGGCTGTGTGTCCGGTGGGGGGGGGGGGGGGGGCACTTCCATTGACGAGTGGATACCATGCGCGACCATGGGGTCTCGAAAAGCACCCTAAACACGTATTTTCCATATTCTGAAAATTCACCCCTTATTAGTATTGGCGTGTGATATAACCCTACCCTTAACAAGTATTGGAGACAAAACGATACTCTTGGCAAGTATTCCCTGAATTGAACCCCTAAACAAGTATACAGCAATATTTTAATTGTTTTAACTTTTGTCATTGACGAGTGGATACCATGCGCAAGCATGGGGTCTTGAAAAGCACCCAAAACACGTATTTTCCATATTCTGAAAATGCACCACCTATTAAACAAGTATTGGCGTGTGATATAACCCTACCCTTAACAAGTATTAATTGGAAACAAAACGATACTCTTGGCAAGTATTCCCTGAATTGAACCCCTAAACAAGTATACAGCAATATTTTAATTGTTTTGTCGCGGACGTCGGCCCAGCCGTCGGTCGTCAGTTTTACCTTTACCTACATCGTTGGGTTTAGTACAGCCCCACCTCCCACACCTCGCACAAATCATACTCTAAACACGTAGTGTTGACAGTTGAGGCAAAAAGTACATCCTTTATACAACAATTTAGTCTTAATTTTTTATACCATCGCAAATTTGACCCTAAACACGTAGCTTCCTAGCTAAAATAGATACCTTTTTTGAGTTTTTTCATTATTTTAGTGTTTTTGACACCCTTATTACGTTACGTACGTACATGTAACGTGCCCTATCTTGAAAAAGACATCCTTTTTACGTGTTTTTTTGGTCGAGCATGGTATCCACTCGTCAATGTAAGTGGGCCCCCCCCCCCCCCCCCCCGGGCTGTGTGGTATCATGGACCCTACCAGTGAAACTACTAATACATGTACATGTAGAATACTTGACATAAGTTGATAATTGATTTTAAAATGTACAGTACAATGAACCTCAAGTGGTTTATCATAATTTATCAACCATCAGGCCTACTTCTAGAAGATCAGCAAATTCAAATTCTGGTTTCCAATTCAAATTGTAGAGAAAAGGATATATCAGGGAAGTGGGTGTTAGAATTCCCTGAATAAGAAAATACACATGAATTTTATTTTTACAAGATAGCAACTTCAGTGTTCATTGCCCGGGGGAGCCAGTTAAATGTATAGCTGTACACACGCATGGCCAAATTATTTCCAAACACCCCCTCAACAAATTTTTCTCTGTGTGCAAAATAACCCCCTAAACAAGTTTTTCGCGGGCTTTATTTACACATTTTGGCCCCTAAACAAGTTGTCGCCAGAATATGACCCCGGGGAAAATGCTTGGGGAAAAAAAACATACCCTAAACACGTTTGGCTAGTCTTAAAAAAAAGCTTTGGAAAAAAAACATACCAGGTCCTACATACCTTTGACCCTGCGATTGACCATTGACCAGGCTTTCAAAACTACCCTTTTTTTGAAAATCGGTGTTTTTGATACCCTCAACAAGAACACGCGCAAGCCTGCATCCAAAACTGAAAAAACACCCCTTTAAAAAAAAAATTTGTCACGCGTGTGTACAATATATTTGACTGGCCCCCCGGGGTTCATTGTACATTGACAATATATACATGTACCTGTAGTTTTGGGGTTTCCTGTTCACAAAAACAAGATGACCTTTGACCCCATCATCCTCAACAACTCAAAAATGGTATTACCCAAGAATCATTTGAACCAAATGTGATCAAAATTGATGTACATGTAAATAAAGAAATGAGATCAAGTTGAAAGACTGACAAAACCTCATATCATTTGACCTTTCAACCTCTAGATGACTTTTGACTAATGTTGTAAGTTAGAGCAATAATGGGATCGGAAATCGAAGTTTTGCTCCTAAAATCTAAATCGGTTCGAATATCGGATTGGTGGATATTAAAAAACAAACATTAAAATTTGTGAGTGACCGGCACACGGAGAAATGCTGCAAGCTACACTGATGACAGAATTTGTTTTGATCTCCGACAAAAAAGGGAAGAAAGGAAAAAATGATTTTTTTTTTATCTCCGACATAAGCGGAGGAAGGAGAAGAAGATAATGATGATGCAGCGCACGACAATACCGCTGGTCAATGATAGTCTCTTAAACATCGCGATGATTGTGGAGGCAATTGTAACTCTTTGAGGTCGCATTACTTCCGGAAATAGATGTACTACTATCTCAAGTTATTTATGATAGTCCTCTTCTCTACAATATCGTGATTTCGGAGGCAGACGTAAACTCTATAAAAGACTTAAGATGTTGCATTAGCTAGACTATTGCTAGAGATCATTCCTAAAAAAATAGATCAAATTCAATATCTATTTTATACATTAATATTCATTTTAAATGGCTAGCACCTCAAAACATTTATATAACATGTTCCACCAATCGGTCAATAATCTGTTGGAGACTTCTGTTCAATTCCATTTGCCTTTGCAACATAGTCAGGAAGATGCGTCTTTTATATTTCTTTTACTTCTAGAAGAGCAAGAGATCATTGCTAATAATAATTCTAAATCGCCAGCTCCTCAAAACACGTCTAAAACATTATGGTGCATGTCGGCGAGTTCAACTACATTTTCTTTGCCTCTGCTTAAGATCAAAACAAATCATCTTCTTCTTGTTTTTTCTTCTTCTTCCTCCACTTTTGTCGGAGATCTAACAAATCATCACCATCATCTTCCTCTTTGTCCGCTTATGTCGAAGATCAAAACAAATCATCATCTTGTTCCTCCTCCTCTTCTGCTTATATCGGAGATGAAAACAAATCATCATTTTTTCTCCTTTATCTTCTTTTTTTCCACCGCTTTTTTCCGAGATCAAAACAAGTAATGAGTGCATGTTGCCGACCGACATGAGGACTTCGCTCAGAGCTTGTTCATTCACAGGAATAGCGCTCCGCCGCAATGCATGTCGCCACATGTTTTTTGTCTTTATGTTTTGGTTTTTCTGATCCAATTTTTTTTTCCCCACTCATCAAAAATCGGAGTTCGGAAAAGTGTATAAAAGGGAAAAATCGGATCAGGTCGGGAATTGCAATAAAATTCGGTTACAAGTTTACCTTTGACCCCCATCATCCTTAAATAAACAAACATGTGGTATTATCCAAGGATCAAATGTACTGAGTGTAAACATAATTGATGATATAAATTATTTCAAACACCATCAAATGAAGTGTCAAAAAAGAAGCATATTTCCTACTTTGCAACTTTGCTCCGTACAATATCGTGTGTCATGATCAAGAACTGACAGTTACCCGTATACATTTACTGTAGTAAGCTGACTCAGGCTCTGATTATTATTGTTATATTTGTTTGCTGTCACCTGTGCCTTGGAGGCGTAAAGCAAACTGAATCACTGGGTGGTTTCAAACCGCCTCGATCACAAGAATCCACGTTAAATTACGAGAACTTTTTCATGCTAAAAAATACCAGATAATTATATACATACGCATTCAGACCTCGATTATATGGATGAAGGTCTATTGTGACACAGAATCCTGACATCGAAGCACAAACTGGACCCTCAAAAAAAAGGAAAAGTTTTACCTCCATGTCGCGTTCGTTCTCGGTATCGATCGGCCATTTTGTTTTCAATTTTGAAAGAAGGAGAATGAACGAGACAGAACTTTTCCTTTTTTTGAGGGTCCAGTTTGTGCCTCAATGTCGGGATTCTGTGTCATGATAGACCTTCATCCATATAATCGAGGTAAGTGCATAATTTATTTTTCCCCTTTTATTTGGGGTGCTATTGAGACCCCATTCTACCCCATTTTGGAGAGTACCCGCTGCCTAATAAATATGTAAAAATTTTGCCGAAATCGTTTTCCCTTTTACGATATTAGCTTCCAATCGGACCCCTCCTCGCAGGTGAAATATTTTGGTCACTTGAAAAAGGTATCGTATTACTGAACGTGTGTTTTCTATGGGAAAAGTTGAGAAAACAACAAAATCACTGATGAGCTATTTTGACCATATTTTATTATTTTTAGAATATTAAGGCTTTGAAAATGTGTTTTTGACCTTTTTTAATCATCTTTCTATTCAAGTTCCCTTTGAAAGGATGTTGCAAAGTTATGAGCGTATGTAATTATTTTCTGACGCGTAAGATGCACGCGTTCAGTAATACAAGGCCGGTCAATAATACAATCACCACTATATGTAACTTAATGGTCGTGGCCGATTCATTTTTAATGTTTTTCTTAATATTTTTTTCAGGCCACGAAACAAAATCGGGCCACCAAAAAATATTAGGTTTTGATCCGGGGGGGGGGGGGGTACTCGACCAAAAAAGTGGTAGGTACTGTATGTGCCGCGGGCGAGACAAAAAACGGGGCCTTGGAGCGGGCTTATTGTAAAAAGGAGGGTCCTCGGAACGGGCTTCGGAACTACAAATGTTTGTGAAAACGGGGGTCCTTGAGTATGGGACGGGCATGCAGCTAGCCCAGCGGCACAGCCGCCGCGTGCGCTCGCGCAGAGGCGATGGTCGGACTAGTCTTGGGGACGCAATGATGATGACTTTAAAATCCTGACATAAACTTCTTCATATGTTGATGACTTTAAAATCCTGACATATACTTCTTCATCGTGAAGAAGTAAAATCCTGACATATACTTCTTCACGATGAAGAAGTAGGCCTATAATCTATATACTTCTTCACGATGAAGAAGTATATAGAAGGATTTTAAAGTCATCATCATTGCGTCCTCAAGACTAGGTCGGACAACGCTCCGCGGCCGCTTTTCACCAAAATTGCAGCTCATTGTAGCAGATCAATGCGGCCGGAATGGCGTAACGAAAAATGTGCGAAGCTTTGGAGCCGATTTCTTTCTCCTTTTTTCTCGATAAGAAAATGCTATGCTTTGAACTCTTGGAGCGGCTTTCTTTGTTCTTTTTCTCAAGACAAAAATGCTATGCCTTGGAACGGAAGTTCGAGTGTAAAAATGGGGGTCCCCCTGCGGCACATACCCACTATGAATTATATACTGAGTGCCCCCCCCCCCCTGGGGTTTCGATGGCCCAAACGCCACGGTCCACCACCAAAAAAGTTAAAACTGTTTAGTGTTGTGGAGCCTTGAATTTGACCCGGCCCGGGCTTGAACTTGACTTATTAGTCATGTTAGTACCGTTAATTGACAACAAAAAAGACAAAATACCGTAGGCCTACCTAAACTTGGTAAAGTAAAGACTAAAGGGGATGTGTGTTGCCGTATTCAGCTCGGCTCAGGCAGCTAGCATCTCAGCTGATTTGACGTGACACAGCCAGGAGGGTGATGTTTCATTTGGAACTTACTTCACACCGTCAACTCCACAGTGCACGCACGGGTACCGACCCGGTACCGTAAGGTACGGCCGCAAAGTCACAGCAACGTTCTGCCTTCTGGCATCGGGTCAGGTCATTCAGACTCAGTCGGAGACAGAGACAGTGTCAAACAAAGAGCCAAGAAACAGCATAAAAGTTCAACACACTCTCAGCTCATTCATTAATGATAGAGACTAAACATAAGAGAAGAAGATTAAATCCAAAATATGTGGCCAGTCTGTCATATAAGAGAGGATAAATCGATGAGCAACAAAGAACGCATAACCCATACACTCAGTTCTCGGCTATGGTCGGCGACCATTAAGGATCCGGAGGATCAGACAAGACGTGGAAAATCATGAGATGTGGAAAATGTTAGGGGGGTTTTCTCCTCCCCCCCCCCCCTTCTGAAGAAACTGACGTTCATTTCCAAATAATGCGTAATTAGCTAAGAAGCACAAATCCCAAGTCTTTTCATTTTTTGAGACTCCCAGCAGACACATAGTTCGTCCAAATGTTCCGAATTTGAACTTCAAAATTGCCTCCGAAGCATTTAGTTTTTAAAAATGCTTTTAAACGTCAATGGATGGTCCAAAATGGAATGTTCTTGGCCTAGATGCAAAACGCTTTTACAATTACTGTTCATTCCAATATGAAATGTCATTTTATACAGAACTTTTTTTTTTATAGTTATTAGACCTATATAGGCTAAGTTTCTTATATACAGCTATTAGATGAAATAGTTATGTTTCAAATTGAAATATATACACGTAATCCCGGAGGGGGGGCCATTTTAACTTGGTTATCATGCCTGCATGTTTGACTATTTTTTTCTAAATTTATTTAAATCTACTCAATGTTTGGGTGGAATTTATGTTTGAAGGACAAGTCCACCCCAACTTAAAAAAGGTCGGGTTTGAACTTGAAAATGAGAAATAATCAAACAAGCATAAAACTGTAAATTTCATCAAAATCGGCCGGTTGAAAAATAAGAAAGTTACGACATTTTAAAGTTAACGGTTATATTCACATCCTGATCAGAATGCAAATGCAAATTCATTACATAAATTATTTTAATTTTCTCCTCATGTACATATGTGAAACAGATCGACGTTAATTCCTCCCTGTTCATGTGGGAATATTTTGTTTTTTATACTCTATGGTTCAAACAAGAGAGTCCTTATTATTGTCAAATCAGAACTTGAAAAAATGAATTATTGTATAAATCAAACAATAAAAAACAAAAGAAATGGTGAATGAGGGACATCATCGACTATCTCATTAGCATGACTTGGTGCATGTAACTATTTTGTGAAAAATAAGCGAAATTTCAAAATGTCATAACTTTCTTATTTTACATCCGAATTAGATGAAATTTTCAGCATTATGCTTGTTTAATTTTTCTCTATTGACTCAAATCAACATTTTCTGGGGTGGACTTGACCTTTAAATGAATCGTACTTGAGAATATCTTTTTTCCCTATCGAAATAATAGAAAATCTTTTTTAACATTCTCAAAACGTCCATGGTAAGACGTCCCGTTTATGTTTTCTGCCGCTCCATAGATTGGAAAGTAATCGATTATAAGCCATATTTTTATCATTTTTTTTTTCTCTCTTGTCATTTACATCTTGTTAATATTTCATTTTGTAATTGTTGAAACGCATCAGTATTAATTTCCATTATCTGAAGTTTGATGTATAATTTGTATAATTATATGAAATATGGATCTATTGTATAATTTATGATCGTGTTTCAAATAATTTGTACAACTTGTTTATGGAATGTATATTTTGATTTGAGAGAATACAATAAAAAAACATCCTTAAAAAAATATACCATATATTGTGCTGACTAATTGTTAAAATTTCAATTTGGGTGGCAAAATTGTTACAAAATTCTTGAATGTAGAACCTATCTTTTTTTTTTTCAATTGACTAAAAGTGCGAGGAAAATGTATGAGAAATGTTTTGCAGGGTAAGTTTGATTTCGCCTTTTCCCCTTGACACAGCGTGAAAACGAGCATTTCTGCGCAAACAGATTTCTGCGAGCTTTACAAAAATGGACAGTGCTCACTCAAGTGTAAAATTCTGTCAAAACTTTTACTTTCATTGGATATAAGAGACCCAAACCCAAGAAAAGGTGTGAAATGATTACTCACATGTCGTATATTTTTTAATTCCCAGGGCTTTTTCAAAGTGCAAACTTTTTTTTTGATACGCACTTTATAACTTTCTACCCCCACACTGAAAGTCATTGTGACCTTTGAAAAAAAAACCGATGTCAAATGGATCAACTTGCCCCATTTAAAATCTTTTAACCTGCTAATTCTCTATAAATACTAACATCCACTAAAAGTAAAAGAACTGTCATGTGAATTTGCTTCGTTCTGCCTGCATATCAATGGCTTTTTAAGGTCCTTTTTTTTTAAAATTATACATTATTTACCATAAGAATTACCATGGCTCAACTTGCCCCAGGGGGGGGGGGGTACTCGACCAAAAAAGTAGTAGGTATATAAAATTATGTGCCGCGGGCGAGACAAAAAACGGGGGCCTTGGAGTGGGCATATCAGGCTTATATTAAAAAGGAAGGCCCTCGGAACGGGCTTCGGAACTACAAAATGTTTGTGAAAACGGGAGTCCTTGGAACGGGTCGCCTGTGTGTGAGCGTGTATGCCATGATGCATCCCTATCGAACGTGCATGCAGCTAGCGCAGAGGCGATGGTCGGACAGCGCTCTGCAGCCACTTTTCACCAAAATTGCAGCTCATTGTATTAGCAGATGAATGCGGCCAGAACGGCGTAACGGAAAATATGCGAAGCTTTGGAGCGGATTTCTTTCTTCTTTTTTCTTGATAAGAAGAAAATGCTATGCTTTGGAGCGGCTTTCTTTGTTCTTTTTCTCAATATTAAAGACAAAAGTGCTATGCCTTGGAACGGAAATTTTAGTGTAAAAATGGGGGTCCCCTCCAAACCTCTAAACCTCAAAAGAACTCCCGCTTCGATTTGCAATAATCTTTTGTTTGATATATATCTTGTTCTTTATTAAAAACGATTAAACTGTCAATTTTTTCAGATCGAAATATCAAAATTTTCAGCTCGCGCTTCGCGCTCGCATCTATATTGTTGCTTTAGATATACATTGTACCCATAAAATCTTAATCTTTGGGACCAAAAATACTTAGAATATCAAGCTTTCAGGTCAGAATATAAATAATTTGATGATTATTTTGTTGGTGAGATATGTGTCTCTTTCATAAATTATATATGTGAGACATATATGTTTACGTATATATATATATATATATATATATATATAGACATAAGTGTGTGTGTGTTTGTTTTGTGTGATCGAGCGCCTTTTGGACGTTGATTCATGATTTCGCCCCCCCCCCCAATCTAAAAAATTGATCGACGCCCCTGCGTGGGGGTGGTGGCTCAACTTGCCCCTATGCTCAACTTACCCCGCCTTCCCCATGAAAATTAGCCTTAAAAAGTTGTATAGTCTTTTAGAAAGTACCTTTTACAAGCTTCTGAACATTTTTCATGATGAGAATGTGGAATTCCTCCCGATAAAATGGAATCAAAGTCGATTTATGGGTTGGGTTTGTGATTAAAAAGCCCTGGTTAAAAAGTTTGCCTTCTGGCGGTGCTCACTAGAGCATGACTGTATAAAATACGTCTGTATAAACATTCACTCAGATTAGAGGGTAGCTTATACAATTACCTACACACCCATGTAAAAACATTTTAAATGTCATCCTGGTTCAGAATTTATGGATGTTTGTTTATGGCCCGGGTCATGGGAGACTTAATGATGGTTGGGATGGGTATTACAGAGGCTTTTGCAGAAACCGTACTACAAATGTATACATTTTTTATCTGATAACTTCATAACCTTTTAGTGGTCGCTAGAAGTTAGCGCGGAAAAAAGACATATGGCAGGCCATTAATGTCATATTTTATTGCTCGAAACTTATGGAAACCAAACAAACGAAGAAAAATAAACGGCTGGAAAATCATTGGAATTTTATTTTGAGATTATGATAACTAATTACAGTACTAGTTGAAAGAATATGCGTGGTCGTTTTGATTGATAAGTCACAAGCCACAAGGGGTCTTCTTTTTCTCAGATCAAGCACTCGATATAATTATGTTGTATCTTCCTTATTTCACCTAGATCTATAGTTGAAAATTGTGATCACTGAGTCAAGAACGAAAAGCTGATTGTCTCATTAAATTTGTACTTTTTAAAGGGCTGCCAACATTGGATAGCTCCTACTGAGGCCAATGATATCATTTAGGGGTCAAAAATGAGTGAGATCAATAAAAATGCATGCAAGTGAAACAAAATTTTAGAGTTAGAAAGCCAAAATGAGTAGGTGTCACTGATGAGTGAGAGTTGCCGGAGCTGTTGGCAGCCCTGAAAATTTGTCAGCGTACTGTACTGGAGGAGTGTCATGGCAACAATATTCATCCGATATTCACCAGGCAGGGCCCTCTAACTAGGCCTATATATAGCTAATAGCAGTCCCTGGCTAATATGAATTAGATCTCTCATCGATCAGTCTAGGCCTATATGATCAAATCCGATAGTATACACATTTTCAATATTTTTGGAGATTCAGTGATTTCTCTGAAAGTAAAACAATAAACTAGTTGCAGGTTTGAGCCCGGGGGGGGGGGTGAGCTAGCTGAGATCATGGACCTATCCAGTCAGTCCGCATGCCCTAGCTGTGTCAATGAGCAAATGAGCAAGATTTATCCAAGTCCTCTCGTGCATGGCTGAATTCATGTCCCTGTTTATGCAAAATCTCGTGAATTGTGAGACTGTCTTTCTCAAAGAATTTAACCACTTTCTCCTTAAGTAGGCCTAATATTGATTATTTTCGTACCATAGAAAATAGTAAATGTTACTCTTCTATATATACTGGTTATTTTTTTCTGAATAAAATATTTTGATAAATAAGTGAATTTTTGACCGTGATAAGATGCCTCAAACAGAATTTTCTCCCTCTGTTTTCACTTGCAAATTGTGCAAAATTTTGTGTTTTAGGCACAAACATTATTTATATCATCAGATAGCTCAAAATCTTTATTACAATGTCACTCTTGCTTTTTCCATCGGATGCAAGACGAGGGCAATGAAACACAGTCGGCGGGTAACATATAGTGAGTGTGACCTTGCAGAGGCCCAGTGTGTGGAACATTGGAATTTGCGTGGGTGTGTGGTCTCTATGACCAATCAGAGCGATTCTTGTTTTGAGCTGCTAAATGTACCGGTACTTGGCCTATGAAAAGCTGGCTGCTGACCGATCTAAAATACCTCTTTTTATAAAAATGATATCTTATTAAAGCTTAGCTCTATTTCAATCAGCTTTATCATAATCTAAAAATTATATGTGCTCAAACAGAAATTAAGTGGGAAAATAACAACTTTTGTTGAATGAAAATAATTATTTTCTTTTATGTTTTAGATCAAAAGTTTCACCTAGGCCTATATATTACACAATCTTTTAAAAAATCCAAACACTTGATCTGAAAGAATGACTTGTCTTCTTTATAAAGACTTTATAAAGATACCAAAAACATAAAATTTTGTCAATATTTAGAACAGCAATGGCCGAATAAAAAGAGGTGATTTGGTCTGCACCAAGCTCATTAACAATGCAAAAACCCTCCAGTCTGTCATGAATATCACTTGGATAAAAAAAGTTACTTTTTCAGGACTTGCCGACTGATTCTTTCCCCACGTCACACAGAATATTGGGGCAATGATGGCCTTCCATACCGTGTAGGATGCGCGGACTATACACGTGCGGAAATATTGAGATTGAACTACCTTCGAAAGTTTTAGCTTCGAGAAAAGGATGATACAGATCTAGGCCTATATCTCTGCAATTATTTTGTGCTTCAAATGTTGCCGCTGAATCCCTCCTACTCCAAGCAAACTTGAGTGTTTTTATGAGGTACAATAGGCAGTATTTACTTTCCTTTTTATTTCAACACCGTCCGACGAACAAGTTACATACGAGCATGGTCCCGCTACCCCGGCCCTAACCCAGGGAGCTCCGCCCCGAAGCCCGGCCCGGGTTACGCCAGTGCCCGCATCTGCTGCTGGCTCAGTCAGGTACCAGGTCCAGGGGCCTGTTTCTCAACACCTGGACAAGTTAGTCATATCTTTATCCACCAACCACGGAGTTAGTTCCAATCTTACTGAACCCGTTTCATGAAATGCTTCCTAACTAGAATCACTTGATTAGTTGATATCGATACTATCGCCGGTACGGCGGTAGAAAGAGCAGACGAGAGTGGCGGGCAGTGCCAGTGGCATAGTGCCTAGGCCCTAGACTCGACTAGAGTCGACGAGACCACTCACACGTATTGCGAGGTTAGTATTAGTATACTAACCTCGCACCACGAACCACGTTTGGCAGTGGATTTCTAACTAGTGGGTCGCGCGTGCTGGGATCTCACTTCTTGGGTCCACAACACACGACTTCTATGGCTTGATTTTTCTGTGCGCGGCGGCATTTAATGAACCCTTGGCTTGGGTGAGACGAGACTAACGTTAGTCTAATACTAGTCTTGACTCTTGATGATGACTTTTAAAATAATGTCTTAATGAAATATACTTCTTCGTCAATGATGAAGAAGTATATTTCATTATTTCAAAAGTCATCATCATTGCGTCCTCCAGACTAAGACGAGATGCAGCCTTAGGCTTAGTTAGTCACAAAATAGCATAATTTTTAAAAAGCAAAAATATGATATTGATAAAACTGCAATTATTGTTATGAATTTGAAGATACATTTAGGGCCTAATCAAAATAATAGCAGAGGCAAAATATGTACCATGCATACTTAAAACCATGAAGACTGGAACATTCAATTGCTGAGAAAATGAAATTATGAATAATTCATTTCATGACTAAAAATCACATGTGGATGCACTTGTTCACTGCAACCACCCTGCCTGTGGGGAATCTACAGGTTGGACTATGGCATGCCCACTCAATGGCACTCATTCAATGAACAAGGTTATGATGTATGCCAATGCTGTACCGAGCACACACTTTAAAAATGATTAAAATTTCACTTTTGTGACCAAAATTACTAATTTCCGTACAGTTGCAATTTATTTTTCTTTAGTAACTTGGGAATAATTTTTGTATTCACCAGAGCGCTCAAAAACTTGATTTTTGGGCATATTTTTGTGTACGCCCTCTATTGGTGGAAAGTAATATGGCAAGAAAATTTTCATTTTTTGATCTCTATTTTTAATTAAGAAAAAATAATTTAAAGAATCAAATTTACTTAAGAGCCAAGTTGTATTACGAATAGGTGTAATGGAAACCGCTAGTGTAAAAAAAATCAAGCATTTGTCCCAAAGAAAAAGAGAAAATAAGCCAAACATTGCCACCCTTATTTTGCCACACATGGAGATATAACTGAGAACAAGGTTATATCATAACCTTGTTCATTGAATGAGTGTGTGGATGTTGAGATGGGTACCCCTGGGATAGTAAATTTTGATAGTTTAGGCAAGTTAACCACAATTGTTTTCTTTGTAAAATAATGATAATTATATGTTTATTTTAGGGTTTCAAACATCAAAATATAGTGGAACATAAATTTTTAAATCTTAAGATACCGAAACACATGATTTGACAAATATTTTTGCATAAATTAGAGATAGAATTATCAAAATGTTGATAGGGGTCTGAAATTGTGAAAACAATGTATACGAATTACAGTTAGGGATGACCAGACGTAGACTAGAATCTATCGATTCAATTATTTTACTATTTCAAAATGAATGGTTTTGTTGCGTTTTACCAACAGATTTTATAGTTTCTGTGCATTACAATTATTATTAAATGATCTATCACACCTGTTTTGCAATGTAATTTCAACTTCTATGATTGATTACCTAAGGCTAAGATTATAATTTTCAAATTTCTAGGCAATTTTGCATGTCGTAGTCTACCCACATGATGCCACTAGGCACTACGTCATTAAGAAAGAATGACAGGTTCGGAGGTGGCATAAATATTTAGTCGGGTTGTTGTCCCCGATCTTGGCAAAGAGGGCTTCCTGAAA